>NC_044383.1:125872382-126497382 GCF_006542625.1 Nomascus leucogenys
GTTCTTCCTTAATTTAAACCTATGCATGGAACCCTTAATCTCTGTCTTCTTTAGGCAATGAGGATTATCGCAGTGAAAAAACAAACAGAGAAACCCTGGCATTTATGGAACTCACATTCTGGTTGGGATGACAGACCATAAGAAGTAAGACAAATAAAACAGAAACAATCTTGTAGTAATTAGTGCTAGGAGGAAAAATAAGGCAGGGTGGGGAGATTGAGAGGCACAGGGGTGCTAGTTTTGAGATAGTGTTCAGGGAAGCCTATTCCAAGGAGGTGACATTTGAGTGGACCCGAATGCAGGGAGGAGTCAAGACACGGATTATCTGAGGGAGGGAAATTCCAGGTAGAAGGACTAGCAAGTGAAAAGGTCCTGAGGTGGGAGCATGGGAGCAAGATGATTTCGAGGCCAAAGTAGAGTGAGCAATTAACAGTGGCAGGAAATAGGATCAGACAGGCAGCCTAGTGGGCATAGCTTTTGCTCTGAGCATGAGGAGAACCCCTTGGAAGGTTCTGAGTAGGGAAATGATGGATCTGTTGTATAAGATCACTCTAGCTGTTGTGCAGAGAAGGTATTGTAGGAGAGCTGGAGTGGGAGAAACCATAGATGTTCAACCGATAAGAGAAGGCGTTGGGCAGGGAGAGAGGCATGCAGTTGCTTCAAATGTTTAAAGTAATTTCCTGTGTAGGAAGGATTTTCTTTTATATATTGTCATGTACAAATATGCTGAAGTTATTTAAAAAATAAAGAAATTTCAGTTCAAGAAAAGACCTACACTAAACTTGCTTTTCTTCTGATTATAGAAGTAACAAATGTTTCTTTTAGAAAATCTGCAAGAAGAGTAAAGTATAAAGAAAATATACTACTCATAATCCACTGCTCAAAATTTTAAAAAGGAAATGACTATCAACATTTTTCTTTATTTTTCCAGACTTTATTTTCTGTGCATGCAAATATACATTTTATAAAAGGAAGCAGATTATTTTCTGTTATGTAGATATTTTCATACTGTTCTGTAACTCGACTTTTTCACTTACCAATGACTGTTTCTTCATTTCATTAACTAGTATATACAGCATCATTTTTAATGATTTCACTGTACCCTGTTATACATTTGAACCATCATTTAGTAAAAATTTTGTATAGTTGGGTGATCAGATGATTTTCAGTTTTCTTTCTTTTTTGTTATTATAAATGACACTACGAAGAATATCCTTAAACAGATCATGGCGTATATCTCTGGTCACTTAGACAGATTGTTAGGATTACCTGCTAGAAATGTATGCACATTTTAAAGCTTCATGATTTATATTTTAAGTTTGTACCAATTCACACTTCTACCAATTAGCACATTCCATTCATTTCCAGTTCCTATTTAGAGAAGTCTAAATTTCGAACAAAGTCCATCAGGAGGAAGAGAGTTTCCTGTCGCTGAAGGCATTTTAGTAGGTGCTGGAAATTCACTTGGATAAGAGATTATTGAGTCAAATTTGGTTGAGTATTTGAAGTGTCAGTGAGGTTTTAGAATTCTTTTCCAATTTATATTTGAGAGAACAGGGAAAGCAAGATGGAGGAAAGATGAAAAATTCTGTTGCTTGTATTCTATTCTATAGAGATAAATGAGTTGTTTTTGGTGATAGTTCACATACAGCAATAAAAAACAAAAAGTAAAACAAAAATAGGGTACTTGTAGCAATTTTCTACAACTTGTTGGAGAATGGAACTAGCAAAGTCCAAGTAGGATAACAGAGTTTGGAGATACAATTTAATAAATAAACACTCAATTTAAAATGTATTTTATTTAGATTAACAAAAAGTGAACTGTAAGTTGTTCTTAGACTTTCTCATGTGCAAAACACAGCAGCATATAACCCAAACATTGCCATCTCTATCAATTTATCAATTGGCTTACTGATTTAATTATGCAGCAATTAACAATATTATTGAATACCCACTAATTCTAGGCAATCTGCTGGGCTCTGGGGATATAATATCAAATAGAACATGATTCCTGCCCTCAATAGACTTATAGCCTGTGGGGAGAGAAAAGCAAGCAATTCAGCAATTTCAGTGTAATGAATGCTGTGATTAATATGCCATAGCATACACAGCATGCTATGACAAACAGTGAAGGGGTATCACTGTGCAAAGATACATGGGACAGGTCATGCCTACTTACAAAAAAAGCACTGGACTGAAGATGAAGAGATCTAGGTTTACATTCTGGCCTGGATGAAGTTGTGTAAGTCATTAAATCACATTTAAAATAAATGGGAAAATTATATTTACCTAATATGGTTTTTGCAAAAATGGAATAGAATAGCATGTAAGAGCAACTTAACACAGTAAAAGTCATGCTCAAAATCTGAATAAATATTAGTTGAATCATTGAGACATATGAATAGTTCACTACACTAGATCTTCCCAAGAGGTAATTTCAAGAGAGGTCCACCAGAAACACAGAGTGAGGCAGTATTTATCAAAACTGGAATAGGCTGGGCATGGTGGCTCACGCTTGTAATCCCAACACTTTGGGAGGCTGAGGCAGGCGGATCTCTTGAGGTCAGGGGTTCGAGACCAGCCTGGCCAACAAAAATGGTGAAACCTTGTCTACTAAAAATATAAAAATTAGCCGAGCGTGGTGGTGGGTGCCTGTAATCCCAGCTACTTGAGAGGCTGAGGCAGGAGAAATGCTTGAACCCAGGAGGCGGAGGTTGCAGTGAGCCGAAATTGCGGCACTGCACTCCAGCCTGGGCAACAGAAAAAGACTCTGTCTCCAAAAAACAAAACAAAACAAAACAAAAAACCCAAAAAACTGGAATAGACTCTTTTGCTGCATCAAATGCACTTTCCCCAAGTAGTATATTCTACATAAAATCTGAGATCAAAATAATGTATTATATATGAATTTTGATGAATTTAGGATACAAACTAAGATGCTTAACAGTTAGACAAAACCCAGAAGTTAGATGAAATCACAGGGCATATGGAGGAAGGAATTTCTCTTTGCTAATTATCCTATGCCTGGAGCAGTAACACAGAGATTACTGCTTTGTGCCTAATGATTATGAGGGTCAAATTGTGTTTACAGATAAATAGAGACAAGCATTCAGTGCTTTAATACCTCTTCGAGGAAGGACAAAAGTGCTCCCAAGCAGTGGAAATGTAATAGAAGCTGTTCTAGGGTATGGCCGTGGGGGAGACAGGATTCAGAACCCTTTTCTCTCGGAAGATGCTCCTCTGATGTACTCCAGAATGTCTCTTCTTTTGCATCACACCAAGTCTGACAAATAGAGGAAGGAGGTGCTGTCTCTCGAGCTCTGCAGTGTGCAATGAGGATACCACAGTGAAGTTTCAAGTTCTGGCTTTCATGGAGCATGGAGTCGATCAGAAAACACATCTGTTATAAAAACAGCACAGAGAGATGCCTCTTATGGATGTGGAAGTGCAGAAGACCATGACAGGTTCTAGTGAAAATGTGCTCAAGGCCTGGGACACCTGGCCCAGAGTTCTCTTGAAACATAGTGTAACCTCTGGGAAGTATTCGTATTGCAAATTTGTGGTCAAAGAGATAATTTTAGTTTTCGTGTGGAGTGGTGATGTGTCAATTGCAGAAACTCAGGAGCCTTCGTTCTGGTGTATATGGAGGTGGCCTAAGCTATTGATTTTGACCTAATGTAAATTCAACTTTAGGCCCTCAAATAAATACAAGCAAATAACAAAGGGGAAAAACATTTAACTTCTCTAATAATCAAATAAATGCAAATTTGGACAATTTTCTTAAACTATCAAATCAACAAAGATTTAAGTGACAATATTTAACTGCTGTTAACAGTCAAAAAACTATCATGGGTGGTGGAAGTGAAAATTGATATTCTTTCTGAAAAGCAATTTGGCAATATGTATTACAAGCCTTTAAAACATTCTATCGTTTAATCCATTCATTCCAATTCTAAGACTTGATCCTAAAATGGATACAAAATATAGGAGGAAAAGTCATTGTATATAAACATGCTCATTGCAGAATTACTTAGAACCTTGAAATCCTTGAAATAACCTAAATTTCTAACAACAGAATGATTGATTACATTTTGTACATCTTATGAAATCTCCATGGTATATGGGGCCAATAAAACTGATACTTATAATAATGCTTTGTCATAATGTTAATATAAAAGCTTACTTTTGGTTTCCCATGAAAGAAGCAATTCCTAAAGTAATAATGTGCTACCATTTAATTAACAATTCAGCACATTGTGCTGTGTGACATCTAGTATTGTGGGTTTAACTTTTAAAATATGCACTGTTAATTAATACCATTGCAACTATGTAAAAATAATAAATCAAAAACTTTGCAAAATAAAAAAAGACGGGAAAGCAATGCACCAATTTTTATTAACAATGACTATTAGTAGTGGGATGTGTGATTTTTTTCCTCTCCTTTCTCTTCATTTTTCAAAAATGCCCAAATTACTGTATATTACTTTTAGAATGGACATATGGACATCAAGCCTGAGGGTGTTTCTTCCTTTTCTTAAAAAGCAGTCCTGTTTTCTGTTCTGTTAGTGAAGAAACATGGTCTTTGGTGACGAGAAAGCCTGAAGCATTGACTTAATAAATAGGCCTTTAATGACTTAAAAAAGTCAGAGACCTATAGATTCTTAGGGTTGAAAGGTCACTGATTTCAAGTCAGTACTGCTGATTCCAGAACAAGTAGATAATTATTTATCAAGTGCTTACTATGTATAAAGCCCCCTGTGCAACAGTTGCCCACCTGCCTTCCCTTGAGAATTCCTACTCATTTGTTTTTCCAGAAAAGAAACCAGCATCACCTCCTTTACATAGACTTCCTTGACATTCATCTGTGTCCCCTATCCCCTGTTTCAGGTGATCTGGGTTAGGGCCCCTTCTCTCTGTTTCAGAGGTCAGTTATTTCAAGCTTTCTGAGGGCAAGAACTACATCCCCAGCTCCTGGCACATGGTGAACACATTAGACTGTTCAATGAATAAGTGAATGAATGGTTTTTTTTTTTTTTTGAGGCAGAATCTTGCTGTATTGCCCAGGCTGGAGTGCAGCGGCATCATCTTGGTTTACTGCAACCTCCGCCTCCCAAGTTCAAAGGATTCTCATGCCTCAGCCTCCCAAGTAGTTGGGATTACAGGCGTGTGCCACCATATCCAGCTATTTTTTTTTTTTTTTTTTTTTTTTTAGTAGAGATGGGGTTTCACCATGTTGTCCAGGCTGATCTTGAACTCCTGGCCTCAAGTGATTCACCCACGTTGGCCTCCCAAAGTGCTGGGATCAGAGACGTGAGCTACTGTGCCCAGCCAAGCAACTGAGTAATTTTTGAAGACAGTATTTTAGGTGTTCCGGAAAGATAGAAAGTAGTGTGAGAAATGGTATTTGCTCTTAAAGATGTTATGAATAATTATAATGCAAAAAGCCAATTAACAGTGCATATTTAAAAACTAAAAAAGGATATCAATAGATGTCACATGGTTCAGTGTACTTATTAAATAAAGGGTAACATGATTAATGCTTTAGGGGTAGCGTTGTTCATCAGAAATAAAAAAATACCGAGAAAAGAAATCAAATGGCTTAAATATACACTTTCATATGATTAAATTACTTGGTTTTATTTTATAATTTTTTAATCAGCAAAGCAATAAACTAATAATTATATCTTCTCCATACCCAAATATACAAAGTTATTAAGAAACATTTTTCCTTTTTCTTTTTTACAATCATCTCCCAGTTGACTTGTAGTTGAACAAGGGTCAGAAAATTTAATGTCTTGCCTAAAACACGTTTCTTTTGGGTAAGATTGTATGACTCTTAGTCTTTATTCATTATTAGGTTATCTATGACATAAGTAAATAACAGTTCTAAAAAGTTCAGCTCTTCAGATCGTTTGTGAGTGGTAGAAAAGAACTTAGATCAGTAAGCGTGAATTTCCTTTTTTGTATTTTGGAATTGCATGTACTCCTGAATGGATAGAAATAGGCCTCCTTTTCTTGTCTTCTTTTGCAAGGAGGTTTATGTATTACTGCAGTGAGGAACCAAGAGGATCCTCTCATGGGTTTTTCCCTCCACTGAGTGAATGACTTGACAAATTTTCCAGGTTATGTCAATTTACCTGCTCCCTCCTGCACTACAAAGACAGTGACACTGAGAGTATACTTTCCAACCTTTATATTGCTTTTCAGTGTAAATGATGCTAATATTTTAAATTGTGATAACTTAGGTAAATTTAGTGGATAAAATGTACTCTACTTGCATATGCCCTTTATTCTAAACATAGACCATAGTCTTCTGGAGCCCTGAACAAATGGTAGTAGAATTCAGATATGCAAGATCTAGAACTTGGGTTCCTTACTATAATGGGTAGAACATGACTTAGACTAAATATATCTGTCTATAAATATCTCTGAATAACATAGATGTAGACATTTTTCATTATGCAAAAAGAATATTTATAACACTGTCTATCAGAAACCTAGATGCTAACTCTAAACCAAGAGGAGTATTGTAATTATTTAAATGCTCCCTAGGAAAATGTGTTATACGGTTTGAACAATTAGGGGAGATATCAACAAAGAAATCACTTCTAGTAGAAAATTTTAAATAATGAATTTTATTCAAACGAGCAAGACCCTGAATTACTATAAAGTAAGCATCAATTGTACATACAGTTTAATATTTTATTATAACATTTACATTAGGATGGCAGTAAGCTGGTCTCCAGAGCATTAATTCACATGGCATATTGGACTTTTGGGTACCTTGCCCCATGCCCTTCAGGGGCTCTTCAGGGTGATGATGAGATGATGTTCCTTGTCAAATCTTGGGATAATGAGGGCTGTTTCAGTGTGTAGGAGTCCTGAAATCTCAGGAGAGCACCATGGTATAGGAATTATTTTTACTAGAAGCCAAAGAACATCTACAGTGTTGGAAACATTGAGAAACTAGACTTCCCAGAGGATGAAGAATAGGATGGGGAGGAAATTGGACACTAGGCTACCTGAGGTCAAGATGAAGATTCAGTGGCGTCCTTAATACGTGCTTTTCAACCTCTGAGGAGCTACTCTAGGGAAGAATCAGCAGCCCACAAAGACTGCTTTCTTCAAAAGACAGCACCCAGATCAGTGGATGGACATAAATATTAAACCAAAGGCTTTTCTTTTCTCTTCCTTTTCTTTTCTTTTCTCTTTTCTTTTCCTTCCTTCCTTCCTTCCTTCCTTCCTTCCTTCCTTCCTTCCTTCCTTCCTTCTTTCTTCCTTCTTCTTCCTTTCTTTTTTTTTTCTTAGAGACAAGGTCTCACTCTGTTGCCCTGGCTGGAATGTGGTGGTGAAACATTTTCCTACTTCAGCTCCCTCTTACTCTTGAGAATGTCTCTTCTTCTCAGATTCATTTCAGATAGCTTTGAGAATCCTCTGGACAAAGTTTCATGTTTGGAAGAGGCTTCTCAGCTGCTCTCTGGGTTCTGTCCAGCATGTGTCTCCTCTCTAGCTCTGACTCACTGTGGCAATATCATTGTTTGAGGCCACTGACTGATCAAAAACCTAGAGCCACTTCATTACATACTTCCTTCTTTCCAAATGCAGCTGTAGGCTTCTCCTGCTCTCTGCTCAAAGAAGAATTCTAGCCCTGATATGCTGCCTGTAGTCGATTTGTGTCTAAACCCCAATATAAGCTGTATACAGTAGATTAGGATTAACCTGTGATCCTAACATCTTATGTAGAGATTTGCGTTATTGTTTCTTCTCTTCAGTGTACATGTTGTGTCAAAGGACTCAGTACGGAGTGCCTGGGGGCTAGAGGAATATATGAAAAACTGACAATGTGGTGTATTCAAATTGGCCCACACCCTCTGACACCATCTTATTGTCTTCGAGTCAAACCTTTGTTTCCTGAATCTCTCTTCCATGGGTTAGCCTGACTCTACTACTTCCACTGGCTTGAGAGACACATCTGAATCCTAGGGTTGTCATAGTACATGTCCTAAAAGTTAGAATTCTGATACATAAGGAAAAATGTTTTAATAGTTAGGGTTAGCTTCTCAAGTGGAATGTGGTAGCTCAAGAAACAATAACCTCCTTCCAATAGAAATATGCAAACAGAGGCTCAGCACCTATATGAGGGATGTTAGGGAAATAATTCTGTATGAAGGAAAAGGCAGAAGTGTGGACTAAGTATCTGTCATAGTCCATTTTCTGTTGCTATAACTGAACACCACAGACTGGGTAATTTATAAAGAATAGAGGTTTATTTAGCTCATGATTCTGGAGCCTAGGAAGTCCAAGGTCAGGTGGCCACATTTAGTGAGGGTCTTCTTGCTGTATCAAGGCATCACATGGCTAGAGAACAAAAGCGTGTGTGTCAGTTCAGGTCTCTCTTCTTCTTATAAAGCCACCAGTCCCATCATGGGGGGCCCACTCTGATGATCTCATCTGGTCCTAAATACGTCCCAAAGTCTCCACCTCCAATCAGCATAATAAATTTCAGGCTTAAGTTTCCAATATCTAAAATTTGGAAGACACATGCAAACCACAGCAGAATCCAATAAGGTCCTTCTCATCTATAATGAGGTGCTGTTTGGGCAATTCTGCTACTATATTGGCATCCTTGACAGGATACGTAATTTAATTAACAGCAGTGATAGTGAGAAGAGGGAGCAAATGCACATGTGCATGCACAGACCCATGGAACACTATATAATGCTCCTTTGTCAGTAATTTTTTTTTTTTTTTTTTTTTTTTTTTTTTGGAGATGGAGGCTCGTTCTGTTGCCCAGGCTGGAGTGCAGTGGTGTGATCTTGGCTCACTGCAACCTCCACCTGCTGGGCTCAAGCAATTCCCCTGCCTCAGCCTCCTGACTAGCTGGGATGCGTCCACCACTACACGCAGCTAATTTTTTTATTTTTAGTAGAGACAGGGTTTCTCCACGTTGGCCAGGCTAGTCTCAAGCTCCTGACCTCAAGTGATCCGCCCGCCTCGGTTTGGTTCTTTCTTCAGTTTTCTCTTAGGGATTACTTAACACTGTTAAAAGAAGTTTAGCAGTCATTGTTACACTCAGTAACTTAAATACAGAACATAATAAATATGAGCGTTAGTGAATCTGGAGAATTGTCACTTTCTATTCACTTACTATCTTACACTACAAGTTGTCTTTTTAAGAGTCCATTTGCATTGTCTCTTCAAATGGAGGGCAGGGCTCATGGCTTACCCTGTCTTGTGATCCTCAGGGATCCTAGCTTTTTCTTTGCCTAACCATAGAAGATGCTCAGTTAATGATTGAAGTCTACTGTTTGTTTCATCCAGGAGAGATTGTGATACTCACTGTGCTACATTTAAAATGGCTCTGTTATTATCTCTGAGACTTGGGAAGTCTATTTTTAATGTATAAGAGAAAAGGTTTTGAGTTGTACAGGATTTTGATTTTTTTTTCCTGTACCATGCAGCTCAGAAGTAAAATGGTTTAGGTCAAAATAAATTGAACGAGAAGAAAGAAGACCTTGCATTCTAGTGCTAGTCTTGGTAATTTCTAGACATATGGTTTTGGACAAATTAATTAACTTCTTTTGAAACTCTGTTTCTTCATCTGTAAAGACTATTTAAATTGAACGATAGTGGTATTATTTACTTAGTAAAGGACAAAGAGATGTTTACATACTGTATTCAAAAGGTCAAACAGATGGGATTATTTTAGATTGAAAGCTCATGTGTGGGAGTCATGCCTTTTGTGAGCCACATAAATTCCCATGGGGTCTGGTAACTTACTCTGTGCCCAGCAGGAACCCAAAAAGTCTTGTCATGGTGATAAATATGAGACCATTTAATAAGGTCACATTTAACACAAAGAGAAACTTGGGAAAGAAAACAAAACAAAAATCTAGACCTCATCCCTAGGTACTTTGTATGACTTTGGACAGGTCACTTTACCCCTCTGAACTCTTCAGTTGATTCATAAAAAGAACCAAATGCTAAGAAGGGGAAGGCAGGCATATAAATGGAATAGTAGAAAAGATTATTGAGCCCATGAGGTGGGAAGTATAGTACCCTGAAATGTATGACACCCTGAAATTGTTGGCCTCCTATATGTATTCTCTTCAAAGGAGAGACTCCCCGGAAAAATTACTGTTGGACAATACTTGTCAAGACATTTATGGGAGCTGCTTTGGATACATGGTATGCTTGAATTGAGAAGGAGCTTAAAGATATTTTAGATTAACCTCTTAATTTTACACATGGGAAAAGAAAGTCTCAAGGAAGTTATATGAATTCTTTAAAATTATATAATGTGTGAGAGAGCTAGCACTAGATTTGCAAGGCTGTGAGCCACTGGGGAATTCAAGTTTGTTTGTTTTGAACTATTTTGCTTATTTTTGAGTTTAAGTGGCAGAAGTTAATCTTATTTTCTTGGTGCTTTACTTTTCAAGAGGCCTTGTCAATGCCCCCTCGTTTCTTTTCTGTAGAAACTAAATAAATCAAAAAAGGAATTAATTTCACAAGTATATTGTGTGCTAGCCATGCAGTACCCATTGTTGGGCATTGGTAATACAAACTTGCTACAAGGCACTTGTTGTCCTTGGATAGATTTCTGTTTTCATTCCTTCACATTGTTAACATTGAGCAATCTGCTTAGTCAGGAAAAGGCAACACATTGTAAAGGTATGCAGATATAAAAAAGTAGGAGTCCAATGTATGATTCATCCCTATAGTAGCCTTGGTGTTGCCCAGTCTAAAGGACAACTTCCTCCATTAGACATTAACTAGCATCAATTTCTTCTCTCATGAAATAAATAGATTCTGTCTTGGAAATATAAATTTTCTCTGCTAATGAGCTTTTTACTACTTGGGAGTCTTCTATTTTAATCTGAGACTAAAGGATAGAAGGAGAGGCTTCACAGGGAGCAGGAAATGGAAACGACAGTAGACTAACTCCCTCTCCACCTGTGCATGGATATGGAACAGGGCTTTGAAAAAGGCACCACTTATAATAGCACAGTCCAGGGAACTGGGTGTCAAAGTTAATGCCTGTGATGGGAGAGCTGCTCATGCTTCTTACAATGTCTTGAATACTCTTAATCCTTTTGCAAATACTTGCTTCGTTGTAAGACAAGTCAAAGCAGATATGATGATGTCTTAGCTGAGGAAGAAATTGTGGCTTCTTGGATGCAGTATAGCAAAGAGGATTGTCTCTTAAGAATAATAAAAAAGTTTTTTTTTTTTCATTTAAATCTGGTCTAGGAAAAATATCCTCTTGAAACTTCTTTTACTATTAGTTTTGTTTTCAAAAAAACACTGATCTGAACAAGATTAAATAAGCAAATCAATGGCTTTCTGGGTTTAAAGCAACTGAATTCCTACTGATATCGCTTTATACTGAAATTTCAACATAGATTCTTCACAAGAGAAGAAAGATGAACTGAATCCCATATGACACTCAAGAAGATGTAGGACAAGCAAATAAAAGTGGTCCCAGGGGAGCAAATAATCTTCCCAGCCCTGCAAATGATTCGCTTCTGCCCTATAGTTTGACTCTTCCCAAATCTGATTTTCAAAACGAATTAGTCCACCTCTGAAAAAGGCATGCCTACTTTTCAACTGACAATTATAAAAGTGACCCTGTCTGCAAACCTCTGATGAGTGAGTGTCTAGGTTATAGAAACAGAGATACCCTCTTCCAACTGTAATATTTCTGTTGATAGGCTCTGTTTAGAAGATTAATTCTTAATGTCATCATTCATGAATTACAGGGAATGAAAAACAGGATGAAGGGAAGCAGAGAAGGATGTGCTAATGTTACGATATTTTATAATATTTTCAAACCCTAAGTTCTTCTACCAATTGGACCATGTCACTTAAATTTAAGGCTCTAATAACATTGGCTTCCAGAGATATTTTCACTTGTATGACTTCACTTATCCCTGATGCCAGAGTTCAAAAGGGTGTATAAATAAGACAGGAGGAGGGACACATTATCACAGACCAATAACAATGACAACAAAAATACCTCAAAGCTCTTAACAAGTATAAAGCTAGAAATGATCTGAGTCTTGTGAAAAATACTGATTAACACAAAAATGATTTTAAAAGCAATATTCAGAGAAAGTACAGTAATGGAGACCTGATCCTGGCACAGATAGTGTTACCTTAAAAATATATCACAGAGAATGTATAATTATTGATTGTATTTATATATCTTCTCTATCCAGGATCTTCACGTCACCAGTATGATGGAATTGAAGCCCAAGATTGGTACTGTGATGGTAGGAAAACATTCACTTTCTTTAACTCATGTAGTATCTAAACAGAAAATTTCATTTTTATAACATAGGAACTTTGTATATTTGGTTTGCAAAATCTGTTTTGTTCTCCAAAATATGGAAAGCTATGGAAAATGGGGACTGTCTCCCCCTTACCCTAGAAAAATAGATATAAGTTAATATTGCTCCAGTTTTTTTTTTTAAGTAGACTGCAGGAAGAAAAAAAGAAGCTAGTGACCTTAATACAATTTTCTAAAAACTTTCTAGAAAATTATATTAAGCTTATCAGCTTATTTTCATGACTGTGAGTATTGAACATAGAAAGTAGTGATAATTAGAAATCAGCATTGACTTATTAAAACAATTCATGCCAAAATAAATTCATTGCATTTTTATAGTCTTCAGTGCAGAATTTAATGGAGTATTGGGTTATACATATAGAAATACATGGAAATAAAATATGGTGAGTTTATGTGAATTAATAACTGGCTGAAGACCTATATCCAAGAACCACCGTAAAACAATTTGTGTCCAGTGTCAGGAGGTCTCTACTGGTTTGCAACAAGACTATGTACTGGGGTGGAACTGTTGAATGTTTTTATCAATAAATATGATGATGAAGTAGAAGTCGGGCGTATCCGTTCTGTGTCAAGTACCAAACTTGGCAATATACAGAGGTCACACTCTGTGACTGAAAGAATGAAGGGCTTGCAACTCCTAGGGGAGTTTGAATTCCACTTCTACACTTACTAGCTGCTTGGCCCTTGACCTCCAGTTTTCTCACTTGCAAAATGGTAACTGCCTTGCAGGACTGTGAAGATCATAATAATTCATGGATATGAAGTGTTTAACTTGGTGCTTGGCACAAAGCAAATTCTGTTTTCCCTGTCTTTCTCCTCCTCTCTTTCTTGAAAAGTGGATTTTTAAATAAATTTAACTGAGTCACCTAGTGGTTTTGTTCACATTGAATTACAGTCTTAAACAATAAATGATTCCAGTGTATAAACCTCTATATCACTTATATGCATGGTTAAAGAGGACCTTATCCTTTATGAAGGATGAATTCAAACATCGCTATTAGCAGTTTCTGGTTTATTCTTTTGGTGTTTCCACTTAGCAGAAATGCACACACATACTTATTACATGTTATTTCCCCTTCTTTCTACACAAAAGTTAATGTGATAATTTTCTTTCACGAAGGTGCCAATTTGCAGTTTTCTCACTTAATGCATCTTGGAAATCAAGATGTCAATACGATGAGTTAATGCATTTTCAGTAATGAACCTAGTCACTTGGTCCAGGCTTTGCAGGTCAGTAGGAATCTTCCAGGCAGATGGTAGTGGGAATAGCTTTCCAATATGAGGAAACCGGATAGACCAGGGCCAACTTGCTCACTTATTTAATTTGTTCAAGAAATGTTTGTTGAGTACTTGAACATGCCAGGCCATAGGCTAAATATTTTTTGTTCATGTCATTGGATCCTCACCACAACCTAATGGATAATATTACTATCCTCATTGTACAGATAAGGAAGTTGAGGCTACAAAGACTAAGTCGCTTACCCAAGGTCAGAAAAATACTTAATAGTCTGATTTGGAGCCAGCCTGTTTTGCAGGAGTCATGCTCATAATTGCACACTCACTTCCACATAAAAGGCAAGTTGGAGCAGAGAGGGAGGGTTCTAGATGTAGGAGCAGCAATGCAAATGGCCAAGGGTACAGGAGTTTCAAGTGTAAAGGAGCTAAAATTCTCCATCGTTGAAGCAACTGTGAGTAATATTAGTAGTTGTATTGCGGGAACAAAGTTGGAAACAATGTGGCAAGAGGTGAGGCTGAAGATGCAGGCAGGCCTGGCGTGGCTTTGCAGGTCCAGCACTGTGTGGCTTAAATCCTATTCCTTGTGCATGGGCCAGAGAGTGGCGTGAGTGTCCTCAGCCCTCAGTAGTAACCTCTTGGAGAAGGCGGCTGTGTCAGGCCCTCAGGCTGAGACTAGGAGAGAACACTGAGGCTTCAAGGCCAAGGGGTGAATGGGGCAATTTGCTGCAGGCAACCTGCAGACTTAAAATGCTTTACGAATACCTTAGAGTGGCACCTGGGATTTCCTGGGCAATTTGAGGGGTGACTGGAGCTTCTGAAGCTCTTATAGGTCGTGCTTTGGCTTTTGACAGGGTTGGGGCAGGATACCTTGGGTGTATGTCTAGTATGATTAACTAATGTAATCATAAAGCATCTTTATTTTTGTCCCTCACTGTCCCTTTAAATGGATTCAGTTGGGATTCTTCCCTTTGTAACGATTGGCAGCCTCCATGAAATTCTCTGGTCACATTCAGATCATAAAGAAGACTACCTTTACTTAAAGTCTCAAGACATTGTCACATTTGAATCTGTAAGGGTGGTGGGGAAGTTCTCACTTGCCTGACACTCACCTGGTGATTGGCATCACTCTCTCTCTGGACTTGGCAGGTAGGTGAAGCAAGCTTATTCTACCATGGGTGCTTTCATGGATTCTTGGAAGACCCCCTCCTCCTGTCTGCCCCCAGATCAGTGCGCTTTCCTGCTTAGGCTGATCCCTTAGTCCCTGTACAGCCAGCAAAACCTTCGGCTTCTGTCAAGGTGTGAGTGATTCCCTGGGCACTCCTCTTAGAAGGACCTAGGGCAGCCTTGGCTGGCTCAGCTCTGCGTGCGCGTCTTATGCACAGCCTCATCCAGGTCCTTGCTCTACACTCACAAATTCTGGATTCCAGGGACTCCAAACCTGCTACCCCTTCTCAGCACAGCCCTTTTTGTTTGCGTTCTGTCAGAAAAGTTAATCAGCCTATCTGGTGCCTTCTAGGTTTTCAGGTGATACTCAGACACAAACCTGCAGAGGACAAACATTAAGTTCTTGGAGTAGTCCTATTGAAGTTGTTATTCACGGGCATGAGTTGAGGGGCCAGCACCTGCTATTACTCTCTCCAGAAAATTCTTCCTTGAGTTTATGGGCTGGAGATTAGGGGTGTCTCCCACTCCCTTGGAGCAGAGATAGGGTGGTTGTGACTCAGAGCAAAGGCCTCTTCAAATAAATCGTCTCCTTTCCAAAAATTATCTTCTAATCTCCAATGATAGGCCCTTTTATACCTTTGATGTGGTTGAGGCATTTAAGTGTCATCTAGAAGACCTCAGTCACTCACTTTGAAACATTTTTGCTTCTTGGTCTATCTACACACTCTGGCATGTGCTGGGGCTGAAACCTCCAGTTTAACATCAGATAAATCATAGATATTATACTGAAAATGACATCCTTTTCCTCTACTTCAGAGTGCTCTTTCTAGAGTACAAATATGACCGCATGACTCTCCTGCTTAAAACCCTTCAATGAGTTCGCAGAGTCCTTGCTCGTGCAATGCTTGGAATGTAATAAGGAAGACAGACAGCATGAGATAGCATGCAAGGACACAGATAAGCAAAGTGTTGCAAAATCAAACACGTAGAATGCTGAGATAGGGAATAAATGGGGAAGAGGTGAGGGGAGAGGAGCCAGGCTCTCTAGCTGGCCTTAGAGCAGCAGCATGTAATCAGGAATGCTAAGAGCATAAACTCTTACCTGAGAATGTCTGGGTTCAAATACTGGTACTGCCCACCTGTTAGCTATTTGATCTTTGAAGTTACTTAACCTGTCTGTGCTTTAGGTTCCTAATCTGTAAAATGGGAATAGTAATCGTTCCCTCTTGTGATTGTTGTATTCGAGGAGTTACTATTTTTAAGTAGAAGAATGCCTGGCATATTATAAGTGATATATAAAGTTTCTTAAATAAATGTAAAATTCCACTGGCTTTTTCTACAGGTTTTAGGCCCTTGCCCTGACTGACCTAAATTTGGCCTGTGCTATTCAGCTTAGCCAGCTCCTCTTCTGAGAAGCTTCCAATGATCCTCAACATTCATTCAGGTGTCCTTCTTACATGCTACAATGTATTAAATGCATATCAGTATCACCACAATTATTCCACTGTACTGTAATTGATGCTCTTTCTCTGTAGACTGTAAAAACACTCTACCCTTGAGAGAAGGAACTATATCTTATTTATAGTGGTATAAACAAAGGTTTGGCATATCTGATACCCATTAAATGTATGATGAATGATTAAATAAATGAAAGATTGAAAAAAAAAAAGAAAGACTGATAGAGAAATTCTAATAGATCAGAGTAAAACTACATACTTTCAATTTGATAGTTTTCTTTCTTACAAGATAAGAACACTCTTCTCTTATTGGTTAGATTTTTCACAGATTATACATGAAACCATAATCCTCCATGTCATTTGTAAGGGAAGGGAATTTAGGGATTTATCTTAAATTTGAATTTACAAAAAGCTAAATTGTGTTGGATTGATTACTTTAGCTAAGTATTTACCACATTCATCCAATATATTAAAAATATAATTTAATTTAATACATATTTATTGAATGCCTTTCTGGTCAAAGCACTGTGAAGGTCTGAACATGAATAAAGTAGGTCCTCTGCCATACAGCAGCTTATGTTCTAGAAGAGAAGACAGAGACGCAGAAACCTGTAAAACAAGGGGGAATATAACAAAAGCAAAAGGCTGGGAGATTTAAAGAAGAGAGATTTAGTTTATTACCATTTCATTTTTAAGAATCTGTTTTGTAAAGTGAAGTCTTTTTTTTTTTTTTAGATGGAGTTTCGCTCTTATTGCCCAGGTTGGAGTACAATGGCACGATCTTGGCTCACCACAACCTCTGCTTCCTGGGTTCAAGTGATTCTCCTGCCTCAGCCTCCCAAGTAGCTGGGATTACAGGCATGTGCCACCATGCCCAGCTAATTTTTGTATTTTTAGTAGAGATGGGTTTCTCCATGTTGCTCAGGCTGGTCTCGAACTCTTGACCTCAGGTGATGTGCCTGCCTCGGCTTCCCAAAGTGCTAGGATTACAGATGTGAGCCACTGCATCTGCCAAAGTGAAGTCTTAATTCCTAATTACTTTGTCTCTTCTTGTTATTAACTTCTTTTCACTTCTTGAATTTACCGTACTAACTGCACCAAAAGAATAATTTCTTGATTATATAATTCATGCAGAAATCAAAAAGGCTATTTTACAACAGCCCTTTATTTCCTTTTTTAAAAAAATTCTGTTTTCCTATCTTTTGTGTGAGCATAGATTAATTTGTGTAGCATTTGAGTGGCAACATTCCCCGTGTAAGATATCAACGTTGTCAATATAGAATTTTAGAGCTTGAAGGAAATTCAGAGATCATCGAGTATATACATTCATAACTTTATTTTGTTTTACAAAAAGCAGGAGGTGGAATAACTTGATAACAAAGCTAGTTATTAGAACAGCTAAAAGAAAACCCCAACATCCCGAGGCCCAGGACTATTCTTTTTTCCATTATACCATGCTGCTTCTAGAATAATTTTAGACTATAGGAAATGCAGTCCTGGGGAAGATATTTATAACAAGTCTCTGGCTCATTTAGCATGCCGTTGTTTGGGGTATCCAGCTGCACACTTTGTTCTTGTCAGTAATAAATTATTTCCTGACAATTTGGTTGACAAACGGGATCCCAGCCTCAATGATTTGCACACATCTTTTAAAAAATGATCAGGTTAACTCTTCTAAATAGCTTTTTTGTCCTTCACTTATCTTCTGGCATGGAGAAAAGGAAGATTCAAGATCTTCAGTAAGAGTGTAAATCACACACACCGTCAGAACTCTGTTTATATAACATTTAGGGTGAAGGTACCCTTTTATGAGCTTTTGTAATCCAACGGAGAATCTCAGAAAGCCACAAAACCTCTCCTGTGCCCTAAAACTAACTAAGTTTGCTTTTCTAACTTCCCAGTGGGCTAGGATACAAAGTACGTGGACACTCAAAGGTTTGAAAAGCAAAACAGAATCAAGAGGTGGGGGTGGGGAGGGGAATGTAGGGGTGGCCAATAAGGATTCTTTTACAACTCATATTTCTCTATTGAAAACTGAGATTTCTGGTCACATTGGGGCAGAATAATTGATAGCAGCTGCAGACGAGAAGGTTTGAGCATGTATCTCCCCAGGCAATATTTTCTTTGGTATTCTCAACGGTATGTTGAAAGTATAGCAGTTTAATATTGAGTCAGAGTTTCTTTAGTGAGCTAAGTGAACTAAAACAACTTATTTATTCCATTTTCTTCACAAAAACTTGCCTTATCCCATGTTTTTTCGTAGGCCACCACTGTGTGGTCATGACATTTGCCTGTCATCAATGTTGGTGATTCTGAGAGACCCTCCTGTAGTAGGGGGTGAATGAACGCAGAGTGCCCATGGGCTGGCACCATTTTGGCTGCAAACTGGCCTCTCGAAGTCAAGAATCCTTGGCCTGTTAGTGAGGAAAAATTCAGGATTATAGGAGCGACTTCTCTTTCAGTTCCCATTGTTAGTAATAGTAAGATAATGAAGAGGAAATTAATCTTTGAGATGTTTGAAGGTTTTCTTAGTACAGGCAATAAACAAGTTGTAATTTAGGAGATAGTAATACTTCAAAATGGTGAAAATGAGTCCAAAATATTTCCAAACTAATGCGCTAAAAGGAAGAATGTGGGCATTTTTCAATATAGACTTTCTTCAAAGGGCAAGTCTCTGATTCCTTTAATAAAATATTTCTTTAAAAACTTCACATCTCTTTCCTTTAGTGAAGGTTCTCATTTTAAATGTTCCTATTACGATAAATAGAATAAAAAGGATATGAAAAAGCTATTAAAATAATTACGGAAGTTCAGGTCATAAATTATCTGTTGATTCAGACTGTCATCAGGTAAGTCAATTGCTTCAATGTTAAGACTAATTGGCCAGACTAGAGAATTGGCTATAAATGACTTCAGACATCTGGATCAGATCTAAGTCATCAGCTTGGCCAGTGCGATCCAACCTGCATTGAATATTCCCCTCATTTGAGCAATAGACATTACATGTTAATGTGTTACTGGTATTTTGTGATATTAGTTTGCCACTCTGCCACGAAATATGATGGGATTAAACATACGCAATATGGGATAATGGTGAGATAATGGGATAATGGTGATCAGCAGCCCAGGTGTCTCATCTGAGAGAAACATGGCCAAATTAAACAGCTAGTGAAGGTTGACTATGGATTGGGTTCATGAGCTAGCTAAATTTTTTTTCAGATTGCTGTGGTTAAGAAAACTCATATTTAACCAGTTTTGCATGCTTCCTAATATAGCTAACTTGGACACTACTATCCAGCTCAATCTCCTCCTTCTCTGCCCCTTGCAAAAATATGAGACCAGAAATGGTTTACACTTCTATATGGGCATGCATGCATTTATGTATGAGTGAATTGTCTAAAAAGTGTCATAGGCTTTTAAAACTAAGAATCTCCTGAGACTAGAAAAATGCAAGATCTCGACGAACGAGGCAATAAATGTGGTAGCAAGGCATCCTCTCATCTGACAACCCCCATAACTTAGGGGTTCACTCAGCTGTTATCCTCTTTGTGTGAACATTGTTAATTTAGTAAAATACAGTGAAATCAGGACAATTGACAAAATCTGTTCTTATTCACTGCATTTATCTGGTGACCAGGAAAACATTTTCAATGTGACAGCAGGCTTAGTCTCTTCCAGATAAAACTTCTCCTGGTCTTTCACTTGAACTCTTGGTAATTTTTTACTTCAACAAAAATAGTCAAACTTTAAAGTTATATTAAGCCAATACCTCATTTAATTCTATGATTGCAAGAAAAGAAGGTGTGCTGCAAAACTAAACTTCCTAAATATCTGAAAGTTATATTTTTGAACTTCAAACCTTTAAAAAATTGAATTATTTTTATTGGAAACATAATTATACTTGAAATTTCTCTGCTTTCTTAAACACCTTAAACGGTATATTAAACATAACTATTTTTATGACTCAGGTATGAATATAAATATAAATGTACCAACGCACTTATGGCCCATTAAAAGTTTGAAGCAGTTCACCTTTTCAATAAACCTTTATATTATCTCAAATTACTATATTTTATTTGTCTGCTTTTAGTAGTTTTTATGTTAGCTATTAATCCTTGCCATTCTTGGGGTGCCTACTCTATTACTCAGTTCTATCTCTTTTCCTTTTGCAGTTTCTAATCTGCTATGGTCTGGGAAGCACATAGCTAGCATTCTTAAAATTTTGTGAAAACAGGAGAAACATGCTTTATGAAGTGAATGAGCTTTACCGTCTGGATGTCAGGAAAACTATTTCTCTTGCCCAGAGACCTTATTTGCTTATGTAGTGGAGGGACACAAATTATTTGCTTTCAGATGACACCAGACTCTTTTCATGGGGAAATTCTTTGATATCTGATAACTCCACCACTAATGTTCTAGGTGCTTTGATTCTCTGCGGAATGTAGAATGAACACACTCATAATAATACAGGTGCTTTTAGGCATGCAAAATGCACATCCTAGCATACATCCTCAGGTGCTTATAGTGTAAAGAAAATGTATAGTTGTCAGGAAAATGAATGCTCAAAGAACTGACACATAAGTATTGTGGCGTATATGTTTTATTTTAATATGAACTTAGCTATTTTTAGTTAAAATAGGTTAGATAATAATCAATGTATTTGTTTACACATTCTAAAAAGGGGAGTTAAGCCAAACTTCACTGGCAGAGAAAAAAAATAAGCTAGGTGAAAATTAGAGATAGACAACTTATTGCCATAGAGAGAGAAGTAAAAATCTCAAAATCTTGACAAGTGTGGGAGGATTGAAGACTCTCTTGCTGAGTGAAAAAAAAAAATTTAGTCACTTGAATTAAAATGTTTCCCCTTCGGGAGCAAATGAAAAATTTAATGTTTTTCTGACATAGTCACACCTAATATAACAGTCTTTCCTTTGTAAGAGAATTCTCCGTCTTAAAATCCTAGAATGCTCTGATGTCTAAGGCATAGACTCCTTAACAAGCATTTTCATTCTCTTTTTCTGATGCAGGAAGCTTCTTTAGTAGGTCACAAATAAACTTTAATTGCATTTTGTAATTAAAAACATGTTCAAATGATTACTAACTTTTAAAAGCCCTTAATATGAAGTACTTTCATTCTTTTTTTAAATAGAAGTTTTGCAAAGACTTAGGAAAGTGTCCTAGAAAAGTATATGTGAATTTGTATTCCTTTTAAAAAAATTATTCAGCCCAAATGGTTCCTCTTTAACCTTTTCTACATCTTTTCTAAGTTGTTAATTTGCTCCAATATTGTTGGGATAGTTGTGTGGTTCCATCTGCTTCTCTCTCTCACTCTCTCTCTCTCTCTGTGTGTGTGTGTGTGTGTGTGTGTGTGTGTGTGTGTTGATGGCTGACGTAGCTGGAATATGAGGGGTGAGTTGTGGAGGAGAAAATTGAGATATGAAGGTATTTGGTGATATATTTGGGGAGTTGATATCAACCTTGAGAGCTGACTGCCTTCAGCTTGACTGATAACAGTTATTTTTCTTTCTTCTCTTCTTTTTAAATCACTAAAATGGTTAAGGGTTTGCAGGATCAAATTAAGTACACTTGGTAGGAATTGCATTCATGTTGCAATGATCTCTGAGAACAGATTTGGCCAGCTATGGAGTTAGGTTCCGATTCCTGCTTTGTCCTCACATACAGTAGTTTGTTTACCTCTTTTCCGTGGCTAAAAATGAAAAACAGTAAACACAGAGACCATTTGCTCTGACCTTTTCCATCTTTGCGTATTATGCAACAATTTGGCTAACTGGGTAGAAAGTGACAGCATTTGACTCCCAGAAGAGATGCCAGTTGTGTGTATCTCATTACGATGTTCAACTAGATCAACTTCACTGTAAATATTAAAGAAGTGCCCCTTAAAGGCCCTTACTCTGACCTCTAATGCAATTCATTTCACAGAACGTGAAAAACAAATCACCAGAATAAACTTCCTGAGTTGTATTTGTGAGCTAATTCTCAATCTACTTATAAATATTATTAGGAGTATTGGCTAAATGCTACCATATGTTAAGGCAGAATTTGTAGAATCAAAATGCCATACACATCACAAAATAAATGGAGTTCACTGCTTCTATCATCCTTAGTTATTTTAACTTTATACTTGTGGTGTGTTATGAAGGCTATTTCCCCCTAAGTAACATGTGCAGTGTGTAAATTATTAACTCGTTAATTCCTGAGGTCCTTAGGCTTCAAGGACACAACCGTTTATTTTTCTCTAGTTTGCTGGTTTCATAAATGTGGACACTGAAAGACTTACAGCAGGAAATTAATGCTAAGCCAAAAATAGAGCTCAGGTTTTAGTTTTTAGTATAGGATTGAAGAGCTTTTGCATGGAAATAAATTTATGATATTTGTAGGCATGATATCAACTGAGATTAGAAAAATTGTTTCTGACTATAATATTTAATTGTTTTAAATTACTTTAAAGTATAAATATGACATTTGGGTTTGGGGAAACATATTGCCCTTAAAGCACTATCACTTAACTGGAACTTATTCAATGAAATTATTAATGTACTAAGAGAAATATAGCCTGATAAAGTCAACACATACAAGTTTGACTCAGGCTGGGTGCAGTGGCTCACGCCTGTAATCCCAGCACTTTGGGAGGCCAAGGCGGGCAGATCACCTGATGTCAAGAGCTCGAGACAGCCTAACCAACCTGGAGAAACCCCGTCTCTACTAAAAATACAAAAGATTAGCCAGGCGTGTTGGCACATGCCTGTAATCCCAGCTACTCCGGAGGCTGAGACAGGAGAATCACTTGAACCCGGGAGGCAGAGGTTGTGGTGAGCCAAGATCGTGCCATTGCACTCCAGCCTGGGCAACAAGAGCAAAACACAGTCCAAAAAAAAAAAGGATCGACTCTGCCATCACAAGTATCATGAATCCAGTGATCATCTACTGTGTGACACTTCGTGAATGAGGAATCAGGAGACAGTAGAACTCAAAGGAGTCAGTCTTGAAAAAAAAAAAGAGCAAGTTTATGATGGCTTTTGTTTTGTGTATTTCAGAATTCTCCAGAGGCCTTACAAGCTACTTGGCATTTTTTTAAAAATAATCCTTCTACTATATATGCTATAATTATATACTTAATTACAGCTTGTTTTAGGATCATCTGTGAAAAATGTATTACAAATACACTTTGAGGATATGACTACAATAATAACACAATGGAAGGTAGCTGAATCCAAGGATAATTTGGCAAATACTAACAAAGAGTTTACTAAAGCAACACTGATTTAAAGGATACAGATACAACTAAGGACACGAGGAGAAGAAAATAATCAAATAGATGTGTTTTGCATTCACAGTAGAGTATCTTAGCAGTTATAAGATGGAATACTTTAGGAAATATTTTACACATAAGCATTTTCTAAAGCCCTAAGGAATTCTTTTAGGAATTCCTCAGCATTATTGTTACTTTTTTCTTTTCTTAATATGCTTTGAGCATCAAAATTCCTGTATCAGTGCCATCGTAATCATACTATATAAATATGTTGCCCATCACATGAATTCATAAATTAGGGTGAAGTAACAAATGACGAATGGACAAGGCACAAAGAGAGCTCAGTAATTTTACACTGGGGAGATAAAGAAGGGGAAAAATAATCACGGGAAATTATATTTCCATTGAAGATGTTTTTCTTTTTCACATATGCTTTCAGCATCTTAATTGTGAAAACTCATGGGCATTCATAATTATAAGAAAATCTGGTGTAATGGTGGTCATTTCTACAGCAGAATGCGGCTATTGACTGTTTACTAGCAAAAGGGAGACTCAAAGCCTATTTGGAAACAAGTGGCAGAACGAGGGAACTACGTAGTGAGGGGTACAATGAGGATTTAATGAGGGATGCTGTTGGTTCCGGTGATTCTCAGTGGTGGCTGTTCATGAGATTCGTTTTTGAGGAGCCTTTAAAAAGTACTGATGTCTGCCACGAACCCCTCTCTGCCACACCCCACCCTCCATATTCTGATTCAATTGAGAGTGGAGGACAAACAAAATATGGAAGATTTTTGGTGTGCAAACTGATCTGATAACTAGTCCTGAAGATTGCTTGGAAATAGTGAAGATGGGGGAAAAACATGGAGGAAATCTTAATATAGAAGGGACTCAGGCAAGAAAGAGAATGAATTGACAGAAACGATGGGAAAAGAGGCATGCAGTTCATGGACAAGCCATCCAAGGAGCTTAACTGTGGTAAATAGAAGATGAGTGAATATTCCCAACAGACATATACTTTCCTATGTATGGATGTAAAGTAGATTATTGAGATTTCTTGGTAAATCTCCCCAAACCTGGCTTTTTCACACTAAATTTCCAGCCACTGCTAACAACTCCCACTGTGCATTCAACCAGAAGTTTCTGAAATTGGTACCAGACAAAGAGAGCTATCAGGCATTTTCAGCAGGCCATAATATTCTGGATCAGTTAAATAAGAAAGGAACAAAAGGATTAAATTGGTAAGTCAATGGTAAGACTGAGAATATCTATGAGGTTCCTACCCTGAAACAAAATAGTTGAAGAGTTATGCAATTTGTGTGAGGTTTCTGAGGAATCTTTATTTTGCAAGATTTGTAACACTGTGTTATTTTGGCTGAGGATACCATAAAAACAAAGTCATTTCCAACAGTGCACTGAAAAATCTTTGCACTTTTTCTGTGTTCCAAGCTCAAGGGACTACCTATCATTCTAAAAATATATCAGCCCAAACTACCTTTGCTTTTTTTGAACGTCTTTGTGTCTTCAATATCATTTTTTTAGTCTCACTCCAAAAGACACATTCTCTGTTAAACATCTTGCAGTTGATGAAAGGCAGTATCCAGGTATGCTCTCATCCAGAACACACACATCTTTAATATCACTTTCATGTTGTTCTGTTTACTTATCTGCCTCTCTTTCTGGATAGACTGAGAGTAATTCAAGGAGAGTTTACAGCCATTGCCTTGCAGAATGTCTGTTTTTAATTGCACTGGAAAACTAACCCTTCTGTTGGGTAACTAGAACCTCTAATGAAAGAGAACTGGACAAATGCTTGCTGCATTAAGTTGACACCCTTCACCTACTTGGAAATGTTCTTTTTGGCTAGTCCTGTTGAAGCAACTTTAGTTATGTCAGTTGAGTCTGTTTCGTGGTGTGTTTTTGTGTGAGTGTGTTCATCGGTCTCAAGGGGTGTATGAATCAACTAAAAATATATGAAAATTTTGCTTGTTTGTGCAGCACATGTGCTTTGAGAGAAAGAAAGATTTGTTTAGATTCTCAAAGTGGTCTAAGGCCCAAAACAGATGATAAAATAAAACACTATCATAAGCAGTGAAAAACTAGACAGTTTCTCACTGAATTCCAAAATTAGATGAGGATGACCATTATGATTACATGATATTTATTGGAAAATAAAGGCAAAATTTATTACCTGCAGTATTATGATAGTCTACCTAAGAATAAAACAAAAAACTAACTGAAACTTTTAGTACTAAAACTAATAGAATTCAGGAAAGTGGCTAGATATAAAATAAATTTAAATGCCAATAGGTTTATATTTGCAAAATTACTTGGTAATATAATTTTTAACAATCCCAGTTCAGTAATGAAAGTATATAATACATCAAAATTTAATAAGCTATTTGAAAGACGTCTACCAGAAAAATAAAATAACTTTCCTGACAATCATGAAGGAGGACTTAATAAATACAAAGCTGCGCTGTATTCCTTGGTGAGATGACTTAGTATTGGAAAAATTCCAAGTAAATGTATGAATTACCTCAGTGCAGCTAAAAATGTAAATTTAAATAATAATGAGATACATTTTTATCTTTCAGATTAGCAAAGCTTAAAAATATGTGGAATAGGGTATTTTCTCATATATTGCTGACAGGGATATAAATTGTTACAACTTTTTGGGCAGTAACTTGGAACTATGTAGCAAAGTTTTAAACTTCTCCCTCCATAGTTCTGTTTTTAGCAATTTATTCTCCAGAAATATTCACCCAAGTTATTGTAATAGTGATATATTAGAAACATCATGAAAGTTTGTCAATAAGAATTGGGTTAAAAAATTATTTTCCATCCCTTTGGGGAAATATTGGGCAGACATTAAAAGGATGTGGCAGTTATTAAAAGGATGTGGCAGTTTTATCCATCAAACACAAATCTTGTCCTTGTTTATAATGACAATTATGCAAAAGCAAGCTGAAACACACAGCTTGATATAACTACATCTTTATTTTTTAAAAAAGTATATGTGTGTGTTTGTGTAGGGATGTGTGTGTGTATGTAGGATGCATGTAAGAAAGTTCACGAGGGAATAGACCGATTAGTGGTCATTTCTTGGAGTAGAATTTCAAGGGTTTTTTGTTTTTTACATCGTCCTCATTTTCACAACTCTTCAAGACTTTTACAATAATAATACCTTATGTTATTAATTGGAAACAAACATAAAGATTTCTTTATCTCTTCAGCCTTTCACCTTAAGATTGTTATGGCTTCATCTCTGTTTTCACCGTACTTAAACTTCAGAACACAACTCTTTTTAGGGGAACTGCCTACCCAGTCCCTCAGGAGAAGACAGACACCATTCACCATTTTATAGCTGAGTAGAGCTAATGATGGAAATGACAATGATAATGACAAGAGAGGGCCTGACACATTTCTGAGCTTTTCGTCAACTTTTACTGCTCGCTCTTCACCTCCCTCTGATCCTCTGCCCTAAATGAGAGTGTTAGAATGTAAGTCATTAAAGTTAATTTCATTTGAAGCACATATATTAAAAAAGGAAAAGAATCACAAAGATCCTTCTGCTTTACCAAAAGAAAAATATATTCCTCAGATGGTCAAGGCTAGGCAGAGCTTTTTAAAGCTGGAATGTGAAATTTTGGATCTAGAGCTTTTCTTGATAAGAAAAAAAGCTTTTAAATGGAGATAAAAAATTAAATTGGAAACATCCAGACGTATTTAGAGAGGCCTATTTGTTGGTTTTCCAAGTAGTTACTACATCCCCAGGCCTCTAGATTTTTTATTAAAATGCTTTTTAAGAAATATCTCATCATTGCATAATCTATTGGGCACAAAGAGAATGTTCTCATTGTAATCAAATACTGAAGAACGTTGAACAAACCCCATCATTTCTTTAATTTTATTGCAATTTTGATTGTATGATGATTTATTTCAACATTAAAGAATATTTCTCTTTTAAACTCTCTACCAATCAAGCACACAATGAGTTATTTTAAAACACACTCCAAATATTTTATTTCGCCCAGCTTCCTGTTGACAGGTACAATAGTCCCATCTTAGCGTCTGTTCACACAAGAACACATTTTGAAACCCAATTAATAAAAGGTAGAGCTACGCAAGCTCTGCAGAGCCCAGCACCTGCTGAGCAAACTGTCAAATGTTTGCCACGGTACTTAGAGCTGTATTATGGCAAAATGGAAAAAAAATAAGCATGGGAATAAAATTTAAAACCCACAATGAAATAGTTGATTAAGAAAATTAAGCCATTTAGTACAGACCCATGCCTCTGCCTCCTGGAGGAAACCTTAGGAGGCTGTGTGGACCAGACTCAGTTAAAACATTTGTCCTCTATGGCAATGACTGCTTAATTTTATTCACAAAGGACTCCTTTGGCATTCATCTAAATTTTCAGACCCCTTTTCAAATTTATTCATAAGTTTCCTCTTTCCCAGTGACCCCAACATACTCGGTGCTGGGAAAGAGTCTGTCAACAAATGGCAGATCTGCACCTAAGCCAGCATGAAGCCTTAGGGGTCCTGAGGCCCAACTTCAGATATGAAGTGGTATGGGATAAGGCTGAGCTCTTAGTCTCCCTGAGCCAGGCATTTTAATTGCTAGATTTTTTTTTAATGTTTAAGGGAGGAGGGGGAGGAAAGTGATAAGGGAAGCTTCGAGGGAATAGTGATGAATAGACATGGCTCAACTTTTACCTCCTCCAGAAAGCCTCCTCCAATTAATCCTATTCTTACACTAACCATCCCTTTATTCCACCCCTTTATTCCAAGTTTCCCCAGCCCCTGGGTCCATAGTTGGCCCAGAAAAATTTTCTGTATTCTGAGTTTTTTTTGTTTGTTGCTTTAGTTACTGAACTCCCCAGCTAGCCTATGAAAAGTTTCAGAAGCTTAGGAATATGTCTTCCATTCCTTTATGGGATTTAACAGTGCCTAGTTTTACTCAGTAGGAAGGAGAACTCAATTAAGTATAAGAATTATATTAATTAGCTAAAAAAATTAGAACCCTGAAGGTTTTCTGGAAACAAACAAGCAAACAAAAACTACTAAAGCAAATGCAGCTGGCAGAACTTTTTTTCTCAAATAAAAACCTCTTCAGTTTGACGTGGCCATGAGCTATTCAGGGCTCAGGTTTAAGGGAGCATCTTCTAAATTGTGATATTTATTAGGAGCAATTTTGGTGACATGATGTAGATTGAGGACATTTACATGTTTAGAAAGAGTCAGTCACATGGCAATGATATTCTCTATAATATTTATTTATATCCACACCTTGTTTTTTAAAGGATTTGAAAAGATTAATGAGATTAAATACAACATATCAATTAAAAATTGTTAAAAAAAGGAACACGAAACCAGATTCATAAAATAGAGTTAAAATTAAGACTAAATTTGAAACAGATCCTGCGAACACTTGCACACTTGCCAAAAATTTGGGCCTAAGCTTCCTGGCAACTAACCTGAAATAGATTAGGTACGTGATCAGGTACACAATAGATAGTGTTTAAGTGACAGAAATAGTTCACACTGCTCAGGAGAACTGTAACGATTCTTAATGCAAAATACAGGCAAAGACGTCTTGAGAATGTTCATCAAGTTATGACTGCATAATGCCTCTCATTCATGACAACATTCTTAAGCGTGGACCAGCTTGAGTTTCATGAGGTGTGTTTACAGTGTCTTTCAGTATGAACAATCTTCACATCAAATGTAGTTCAGTAAAAGCAATTCTACTGACATTTATACAGGGGTTCTATGAAATAATTTCCTGTAGTCCGTCTAAATTTGGGAATAGATTTGAGAGTATCTGCCCAAATGGAAGGACTACTCTATCAATTAGGTAAGGCTACTTTGTGCCAGAAAATGTCAGTTGCTTAAAACTACAATATTTAATTTTTGTTCAGGCAACATGTTCATAATGGGTTAAAAAAGGGCTCTGCTCATTGTAGTTATTAAGGAACCCGGGGTGAAAAGAGGCTTCATGCTTTCATGATCACAGAGACTTGGGGAAAGGACACAGCAAACCACACAGTAGCTCTTAAAACTTTGGCCCAGAACAGTCATCACGTCTGCTGACTGAAGCAAATCAGTCATCAGGCCAAGCCAGTCTTCTATAGAAAGGGGTGTGCAATCCTCCCATAGAGGAGTGCACTGAATATTGTAAACAACAATACAGGTTATGACAACCATGTGTCCTTAACAAAAAAACCTAAATAATGATTTTCTCAATTGACATTTCCCAACATATTGGGTGACAAAAATTTCCAAGTTGCATCATTGCCTACTGACTCCCTGAAGTGGTAGTGTTCTCTGCTGGCAGTTTAAAATGAGAACTGTCTGCTTTCAAGGATAGACCAGCTGGGGATAGGATTGATATTCTACCATGAAAATGCAGCAGCCTAAAGGACCCATGTCAGAATACTCTCCACCACTTAATACTTTTTATTGCTTTTGACAACTTATACTCCATGTTTTTTCCTTCTCTAGGAAAACATATTGGTAACTAGACATATGCATAACACAGATTGGTATAATGATGATGCCTTTTATGATTCACCTTAACCATTCTTTCGTGACCCCTGCCATCAAAAACATTCAGTGACTTCCAGTGGCATTCCTAGCATTTTTGACACCTTGGCTGGATCATTTTTATAACACCCCCCACTTTGTGATGAAATTATTTTCATGTAGTAATTAGTAATCAATATAATTTTTAAATCTTCTGTTTTAAAACAACAAATGAAAAGAAGTGATTTTGATTCTAAAGATTGTGCAAATTCGGGATGTTTTATGTATGAATTAAAATTTGCACCTACCAGATAAAAAATGTTATACTTGCATTTTGCATTTAAACGAAAATAAGAAACTCCAAGTGATCCCATAGTAACTCAAGTTGTTTCTTTGACTTAGAATCGCAGTTAGGTCTGCCCAAGGCAATTGCCAAGGTTTCCCAATTTATCCTGAATGATTGTAGCTGAGTGGGGTACGTTTGGGGAACAATTGTTTAACTGGGAATTTGCTGAGTTAACTTCTATGTTGAACACAATATTTAATAAAGGACAAATAATAAAAATGTGCTAATTCAAACCATGCAATGTATTATTAAAACTCAATGCTAATGGCAGCAATTGTTTAAAACTAAGACCAGAAATGATTTTTTTTTTTTTTTTGAGGAGGAGTATTTTATCACTTCATTGTTTAGAAATGTCGGCAGGAAGTGATGATTAGAATCAGAATGACTGGGTTTTATTATAGCTTTAAAATTTTTTATAGATAGGATACCCCCTCATTGTCCATACCCAGAACTCCCTCATACTTGGTCAGCCACTGGTGACTCCTCAGTGTTTACATAATTGAGTCCGAAGTGGTGATCTTTAGCATAGTTCTCCATCATATGGCCTCAACCTCCTTCCAGCCTACTCCTCCGCAATTCACCTATTGCGAAAAAACCGTCATCTAGAATTGTGAAAATATTCTGTTCCCTGAGCGCTCCTCTTAAAAAAATGCTTCTCTGTGTGTTCATATTTCTCCCTCTGACAATGTAAGTGTAAAGAGCACAGGCTTTAGAGCCAGGATTTTTTGGGACTGGATTTTCCCTCCACAGCTTATAAATTGTGTGACCTTGGACAAGTTATCCAACCCATCTGGGCCTTATCCTCCTCATCTGCAAAAATATTGATTACAGAGCCCATTTACAGATACCACTGGATGAGATGAGAACACATAAAATATATGTTAAATTGTCTTATCCCTCCATATCTTTCATTATTCTCCCTTAATAAGTTTTGCATATCTTAACAGTTACAGGACTTTGATCAAAATAGGCCTGCATAGAGTTTGAACAACTGAATTGAATTTATTGGGCTTCATTCATGATATAGAAGCTACCAAAGTCACATGGTCTAAGCCCAAGCTCCAGTTCTTTCTACAATTGCCTCAGCTGTGAGTCTTGAGCATTGTCATAAGAAGAGAATCTAGGATATTTCTCATTTGGCTTCAGTTCCTCTTCTTCAGCTGTCCAGACCTCTTTCATTTAGAACAAACGCTGTGACAAAATGAGGAGGCTGCAGAAGCACAAGTGGGAATGGCAGCTGACCGCACGGGGAGGAGGTGTCTATTTCACCTTCAGGACCATCTTAGCATTTTGAGCAGCTCATAGGTCAGGAATGCTGTTGTCATCAGGGTTAGAGCTATGTCCTGAATAAATACCAAGTTAGGAGGAAGATGACTCAGAGCTGCCTAAACCTCATACTCCTCTGATATTTTAAGCAACACAGAGTGGCAAGCAGCTGTTAGATATCTTTGCTTCTTTGTTCAGGCAAAGCTTAGCCTGTTCCATTTGGAAAGAAAATGGTCATAATTTCCAGCCCATTTTAAACTCTTCCTTCTTAGAATTGTTACTGCACACATAACCTGGGTCACACAACTTAGTTTTCTGCAATCTCAACTCTTTTTCTAATTATTTCCTCTTCCCCAAATGGATATTAAGTTTGTTGTGGAAAGAGAATATACCTTAGATTCCTCTTATATTCTCTCCAAACTCAAAGATTAGCCTTTGGCCCAGAGTAGGTAGTGCATACAAACACTAATTTCATTTATATAGGACTTTAAAATGAAAAATTACATTTATGTCCATTCTTTTGTTTAAACTTCACTACAACCTCATAAAATAATTGTTATTATCTTTATTTTATAAACCAGGAAACTAAGGTTTAGAGAGATTAAGTATACTGCCAAGGATAAGGATCATACAACTAGTAATTAGCAAATCCTGCATTTGTGTGTGTGTGTGTGTGTGTGTGTGTGTATTCACCTCATAAATCGTATCTTAAACATTCATTAATGACAGCTTAATTGAAAACCTTTAAAAAATATATTTAATTTTTTTCTACTTATTAAATCCTTGTTCCCTAACTTGTTTTTCTTGCTCTGAAAGCAGCTAGAAAACCATTTTGTAATTTGCAGAGATGTAGATCTGGAACCTAATTATTTCATTTGTATACAGAAAAGAAAACCTGTACAAATGTAAGAAGAAATGGCACAGGAAAATCCCCAAGTAATAAGAAACCATAAATTCATTTGTATTTTAGGTAATATGTTTATGGCAGATATTCAGAGAATTCACATTATTTTGGGGCATCATTATTTATCTGAAAAATTAGGAAGGGCATGGAAGAGTCTATGCGGTTAAGGAGAGCAAAATAGGTGTAAATAGTATCAATTGGTAGACTCATTTGATTCAGTCAACAGGTTTTATGAAGCACCTGCATTTTCTGTCATGGCTGGAGAGTGGTTTTCAACACGTTAACATTCGGGTAGGTGAGATACTCTGTGAGTTCAATCAAGATAACCCTGTTTACCCACTAAGATGACTCAGAGAGCTGCTAGAGACCTAGTTTTTTCATTTCGGTCTCGTGCTGCAAATGGTCAGCAACTCTGAGATTGATGGAAGACACTTGCCTCAATTATTATGCTATGATTCATGGATTCCTACTATAGAACATAATTGAGTATTTGGGCTTCCTCTTTCAGTTAGGGAGAGTAAACAAATTTCTTATTTATATCAACAAGTCATAATTTGAGCAAGTTAAATATTAAGACCTATTGAAACAGAAAAAGAAGTTAAGTTTAGGTGTGGATAATGTCAAGAACAACTATTTAGTCTTTATTTGCGAGATGATGTGCAAACATTTTATGCTGCTTGCATAATTAATGTCTTCAGTAATTTACTACACCTTTTACTTCATTCATGAAAATTTCAAAGGATTAACTGTGAATGGATATTTAAGGAAGTTAGCTTACTGGATCACCAAAGAGTGGTCCAAGGAAGGGTGGGGAGTAGAAAAGTGCTCAGGAGATAGCTGTTGAAGCTGCAGAGAAATCTCTATTTCTATCTCCTGGTTTAAACCCTCCATCCCACTCAGTGTGCATTAACCTGAAATATTAGTAGATCACTGTGCTTCTCCCTTAAAAATAATGCACAAGCATTTAGATTGATGATTACTGCTGCATTCAAGGTTCTGTAAATAATGATAACATTACTGTCTAGCACATTATATAAGATCACCTAAATTATAAGTAGAAGATGTATCACGTCATGGTGAAGTCTAATATATATAATTTATGGGCTTTATTCTCACTGTTGCAAGTGTCTATTGAAGAGGGCAAGAATAATGACCCTTATCCAGAAAAATATGTGAAGCCTGTGTCTTTTCTAAATCTGGAGTTTAAGAAACTGTGTAATCCAAAGGAAAATCCCTTTCAAGGGGAAAAATTAAATCATTTAAGATCACCCCTCCCACTAGGTTCCATTAACCACATTTTGTGAACTTAGTATGTGTCTGACACGATGATGAGTATAATGGCAGTGGTGGTAGGAGGTGTAAAAAAGTGTTGGACATGTGCCTTACTTTCACTGTTAGCACTATTTCTTTGAGGAAAGGATGGCAGTCTGTCTTTTTCTTCTGTTTTGGGAATATCCCAAAGAATTATTAAAAATGGTTTTAACTTTCATTGTGTCCTCAAAGTCTTATGCTTTGATTTATTTTGTTCTCTGAACCTAATTTTACACTTTCTCATAGCTGTGAGTATTCATCTTTTAAATATTTCTTTCTCTTCCAAGACAGCTTTCTCATATCTTATCTCGCCTGTCTTCTTTCTTTTAGATTTTTGCTGATTTTCTTAACATAACAACTTTGAGCTCCATCGTGGTAATTTTTCCATCTGTTATGACTTTGTAAGCCTGTCTGCAAACCTTGCATCATTGTCACCTATTGGTGCATAGAACTGAATTATCCTTCATCCCAGTTCAGAGCTTATTGTACATCCACAAAAGACTTTTCTTTTGTTTAATCATATACCTTAATCCATTTCTGCATCTATTCTCCTTTTTTCATCTGCAAACAATCGTTTCATGCATTAATTTGAACTTCATGAAACAGACATTATGTAGGTCAAAACAGTCAAATATCAACAATTTCATATGATTCAAATTAACATCTCTTCTCAATTCCCATTTCTTATTAATTATAATATTCAAAAATTGAAAAATATACAATATTTGTATATTTCCTTTTCTGACTAAATTAGTGGTGCCACCTATATCAAATAGCTAGTTCCTACAAACATGGTGCTGTTCCCGGGTTCTGTACGCTTTTCTTATCACGAGGTGCAATGATTTTGCTTTCCCTGCCAATATTGTTTTAGGTATTTGTGGGTCTTTGCAGTTGTTGAAATAAATTTAGCTGATTTTTAGCAATTAATCTTCTAATTTCAAAATACTTTCTCTCCTATTCTCCATCCCTTTGTCTGTTTGCTCTTTGTCATTTCCATTTTCTCAACAGTATATTTAAGAACTTCATTGCGTTTTTATTGTTAACTATTGTAAGTTTAATATCCAAGGTCTTTATCATGTTTTCTGATTGTTCCTTTGTAACAGCATCTTGTTTTTGATTCATGGATGTAATATTTTCTTTCATCTCTCCAAAAATATTAATCATAGTTTTATCTCTTTTCCTCCAGCTTGCTTCGTATATTTTCCATTCCCAGTACCTGGTCATATTTTAGAGTGGAGGTCTGAAAAGTGAATTAGAAGTTCTGTGTTCATGGTTGGGACTCGCCATCTCTGGGCTCCCCTATGGCCTTTACTGGCTAGGCTGCTCAGAGCCTGTAATGCCATTATCTTCAGGCCTCCCCTCTCTGGTTTATCAGTATTGCCAGATAATGATCTTCTGATCTCCAGCCTAGATAGCATGAGGCTGGCTATTAGCACTCTGGTAACTGAGGGATCTCAAAGTTCAGTATGTAAACTTTCACTTAATCCCCCTATCCTGAGTATGCATTTCTTTTTTCCACTAGGCTTGATGTCCCCCAGGTCAGAGAGGCTCTGTTTTCCTATGTCTGGAGAATAAGCTTCCAGTTCTTGTGTTGTGTGGAGTAGAAGTGACACAGACTGGAGGAGGGTATCTGGAGATAGATTTCATAAACAGTTTTAACCACTCCTCTTTGGTTTTGTTTGGTTTCACCTTATCCCACTTTCAGAGCCATATGGCGCTAAAAGTATCTGGACCTTGGGAAGGTTTTGCTAAAGAGTTAGAATAGTTTCCCAGATTTCTGCTGCCAGTTTAGGATTTACTTTCTTAGTTCACGAAGTCATTTAATACTCATTCTTTTTTTTCATCTTCTGAAGTTTTATTGTTATTCTCCCAATCTCTGTTCTCTTTGTCCTTATAAGTTTATGCTTCAAAAGATCTTTTTACCATTGTTTTATGGGGTTTCTGTGGGGGGTGAATTCAAAGGCACACATCTAATCCCCCATTTTTAACTGGAAATCCCTCTATTATCTTTTATTATTTGCTTCTTGTTTCTTTGGTTTACTTGGTTACTGTTTTATTGGTGCTTTGAGTAATCAGTCACTTAACTTATTTATGTAAATCTCAGTTTCTGATAAATGTCTCTAAAATTAAAAATTTCATTAGTACTAATTTACTTCCAAAATTTGACTCATTTTTTAATAATATGTTTTATTGTTTCCAGCAACACGGATCATGGAATTTCTAAAGGAAGCCCTTAGTTTTGATTTCTGATTTTATTGTGTTGTGATCAGAGCTAAAAGTCTATATCATACTGATTTTAGGGGCAGTATTGAAGCTTTTTTTGTGGCTTATTGAATGATAGATTTTTTTTTAATTTCATGTGCTTGAATAAAAAAGCATACTGTGTACATAGGCATGGGCAAGGACTTCATGTCTAAAACACCAAAAGCAATGGCAACAAAAGCCAAAATTGACAAATGGGATCTAATTAAACTAAAGAGCTTCTGCACAGCAAAAGAAACTACCATCAGAGTGAACAGGCAACCTACAGAATGGGAGAAAATTTTTGCAATCTACTCATCTGACAAAGGGCTAATATCCAGAATCTACAAAGAACTCAAACAAATTTACAAGAAAAAAACAAACAACCCCATCAAAAAGTGGGCAAAGGATATGAACAGACACTTCTCAAAAGAAGACATTTATGCAGCCAACAGACACATGAAAAAATGCTCATCATCACTGGCCATCAGAGAAATGCAAATCAAAACCATAATGAGATACCATCTCACACCAGTTAGAATGGCAATCATTAAAAAGTCAGGAAACAACAGGTGCTGGAGAGGATGAGGAGAAATAGAAACACTTTTACACTGTTGGTGGGACTGTAAACTAGTTCAACTATTGTGGAAGACAGTGTGGCAATTCCTCAGGGACCTAGAACTAGAAATACCATTTGACCCAGCCATCCCATTACTGAATGTATACCCGAAGGATTATAAATCATGCTGCTATAAAGACGCTTGCACACATATGTTTATTGTGGCACTATTCACAAGAGCAAAGACTTGGAACCAACCCAAATGTCCACCAATGATAGACTGGATTAAGAAAATGTGGCACATGTACACCATGGAATACTATGCAGCCATAAAAAATGATGAGTTCATGCCCTTTGTAGGGACATGGATGAAGCTGGAAACCATCATTCTCATCAAACTATCGCAAGGACAAAAAACCAAACACCACATGTTCTCACTCATAGGTGGGAATTGAACAATGAGAACACATGGACACAGGAAGGGGAACATCACACACCAGGGCCTGTCGTGGGGTGGGGGGAGTGGGGAGGGATAGCATTGGGAGATATCCCTAATGTAAATGACGAGTTAATGGGTGCAGCACACCAACATGGCACATGTATACATATGTAACAAACCTGCACGTTGTGCACATGTACCATAGAACTTAAAGTATAATTTTAAAAAAAAAGTGTCCTGTGTGTTTTTTGTGAAAAAAGATTCCTAGGCTGGGTGCAGTGGCTCACGCCTGAAATCCCAGCACTTTGGGAGGCAGAGGTGGATGGATCACTTGATGTCAGGAGTTCAAAAGCAGCCTGGCCAACACAGCAAAACCTCGCCTCTACTAAAAATACAAAAATTAGCTGGGCGTGATGGTGCATGCCTGTAATCTCAGCTACTTGGGAGGCTGAGGTTGCAGTGAGCTGAGATCATGCTACTACACTCCAGCCTGGGTGACAGGATGAAACTCTGTCTCCAGAAAAAAATAAAATAAAATAAAATAAAATAAAATAAAATAAAATAAAATAAAATAAAAGAGAGATTCCTAGGTAGTATAAATTAAGCTTATTCATTCTCAATTTTATTTTATTTTTTATTTTTGGTATTCTTTGCAACTACTTGGTCCTTCTTCGTGGTTCAGCTTTCCTCTCTAAACTCTCTAATAGTTTTTCTTTCTTGTTGTCATCCATAGGATTTGCAGAAAGAGCCAACAACTCCTACAGATGATGACAGTTCTCATTCTGTGAGTTTATCTGATCCTTATTTCATTTTATTAATACAACAATGCAATTTTGGCTGCTTATACTTTTCCATTTGGCTGCTTGCTATACAGCTAGAGGGACTGCAGAGAGACTCACATGAAATATTTTTGTTTTATAAGTAGAAAAGCTGAGGCCTAGAGAAGTTAATTAACTTTTATGAAACTCTCAACTAGTTAATCTAATTAGTCAATCACATTAGTTAATCTAGTCTATTAACACTTTTCTTAACCTGAAGTTGAAGATAAAAATATCTTGACAGACCTAATGGTAAAATATAAGATTTGTGAATGTGCCTCTTAAGCAATGAATGTTTTACAAATGGAAGGAATTATTTTTGTAGCTCAGTACAATCTTCACAATAGCAGAATTCTTCTGAATTCCTGATGCATGTATTAACTATTATTATGAACATGTATCAGACACATTGTTAGAGTTTCTTATTTCAGAAATGATTCCAGTTTAGTAGAGAAGGCACCTACATAAATGAGAGATCTAAGATTGTTAGATAAGCGCTGAAAGCTATGGGTCAGAGGTTTTCTGGTGGAGAGAGTGTTCACTCTTCAGGAGGTCAGGGGAGACTTCGCAGAGGACAGGTCACACCCTCTGACACCTCTCAGTCAACAGTGCATCCTTTACTTGAAATGGTCTTTTCTCCTCCATTCTCTGGTGAACACACACAGGAAACTGTATGACTTTTAGTATTTCATTAGAATATTGTGTGTGCTGTTGCAGAAGATTTTGTAGAGTTAAGTGGTTTTTGGACAGCCTTATGGATCATGTATCTTGTAAAAAATGGAAAACCAGTGGAACATCTTAGGCAGGGAAATGGGTATGTGTCTGTAGTATTGATGCCTTAAGTATGTTGAAACATCATTGGTGTATTCCTGCATAGACCTGGTACATTTGTTCGGACATTTACAGGAAACCTTTCATTACTATTGAGCCTAGGGTTCCAACTTCTTTTTATTCATGATCATACCTCATCCTTGTACAATCATGTCCCTAGTGAAGCTATAATAAAAGTAAGATGCCAAGAACTCAGGCATGGAAGAGAAAATGTTTGTCAAGATCCTGAAAGAAATTAGAGAAATCACTTATGTTCTCCAGGCTTGTTAACTCCTCATCTTTCTTCCAAAAATTTTCTTTTGTCGGCCGGGTGCCGTGGCTCATGCCTGTAATCCCAGCACTTTGGGAGACTGAGGCAGGCAGATCATGAGGTCAGGAGATCGAGACCATCCTGGCTAACACGGTGAAACCCCGTCTGTACTAAAAATACAAAAAATCAGCTGGGCGTGGTGGTGGGAGCCTGTAGTCCCAGCTATTCAGGAGGCTGAGGCAGGAGAATGGCATGAACCCGGGAGGCGGAGCTTGTAGTGAGCAGAGACGGCACCACTGCACTCCAGCCTGGGTGACAGGGCTAGACTCCATTTCAAAAAAAATTTTTTTTTTGTCTATCTTTTCTTCTTCTCTTCTCTCTCTCTTTCCTTCCTTTCTCTTTTTCTCTCCCCTCCCTCCTTCCTTCTTCCTTTCCTTCCCTTTCTTCTACCTTCTTTTCTTTTTTTCCTTGTTCCTTCAACACAGAGCATAAATTCTATATATTTTTTTCTTTCTGGTTAGTCTTTTTGGATGAAGATGGTGTTATAGCAGTTCACGCTCTATATCCATGGAGAAGAGTTTACTGGTAAACCATGAACTAGCCAGGGCTCATTTCAACCTGAGACAGAGTCAAACCTCTAAGCTTCTTGACTTGGAGTTTATTGTATTTTAGTAGTTTATACACTGTTTATTCAATGGGAATAAAAGTCTGTTTTTAAAGAATAAAATAAACTGAAATAAACTTCAGCCCCAAAACTGCTTTTCTTAAGCACTAAAACAAAAACTTTCCACAGGCACAAAAATGTTGAGAAATAATGATTTTTCATGTTGGCTCAGAATTGCTTGCATTTGCATTACTATAATTATGTATCACCCAGAATGGTAGCCCTGGTTTATTTTGTCATTACTCCATGTGCCTCTGTAGTTTTATTCAAGTGACAGTGGTGACTTGGTTATTGTTCTGAGTTTTATAACATTTTATATTGTGTGTTTTGTTTTGTTTTGTTTTGTATTATTCCAAGTTTGTATTGTGGTTCTTTCTTTCTAATTTTATTTTGTCTACTTTATTTGAATTGATCATACTGCATTATAACATCAAATGAGTAGAAAATTAATATTCTTCTCCCAAATAATTACAATTTTATACAATTTAAAGTTGTGAATAATCATACTTAAATCAGTTTCAATTTGGTTACTTTAATACATTTAAGGCTATTCTTCTCTTTTCTCTTTAAAATTCAGAAAGTCCAGCAGTATGACTTTGTGCGTGTGTGTGTTCATGGGGGAGTCCTTTAGCTATTAATTTAGATATTAAGTAATTCATCCAACCTGTGAGTATGTAGAACCAGGACTAGAACTCAGATCTTTTGAGTCCTAATACATCTTTCTATCTTTCCTCTACTATTCAGCCCTTCACATAATTAATACATTAGTCCCATCCTTAGCCTCATGAGATACTTCCTAGCACCCTCAGTGTATACCTGAGTATTTGGATAGTATACAGTCTGTTTTTTCTTTCTTTCTTTTTTTTTTTTTTTTTTGAGACAGGGCTTTGCTCTGTTGCCCAGGCTAGAGGCTAGAGTGCAGTAGCAGGATCTCAGCTCACTGCAACCTCTGCCTTTTGGGTTCAAGCAATTCTCCTGCCTTAGCCTCCCAAGCAGCTGGGATTACAGGTGCATGCCACCACACCTGGCTAATTTTTTTGTATTTTTAGTAGAGATAGGGTTTCACCATGTTGGCCAGGCTGGTCTTGAACTCCTGACCTCAGGTGATCCACCTGCCTTGGCCTCCCAAAGTGCTGGGATTACAGGCGTGAGCCAACCGTGCCAGGCGTGTTTTTTCTTATACATATATACCTATGATGATAATTTATAAATTAGGCACAGTAAGAGATTAACAACAATAAGTAATAATAAAACACAACAATTATAACAATATATTCTAATAAAAGTTATGTGAATGTGGTCTCTCTCTCAGAATACCTTCTTGTACTTTAGGTAACTGAAAACCATGAAAAGCAAAATGCAGATAAGGGTTCGGGGGGGATTACTGTATACCCAGTTAATTGCCTTGGTCTGTAAAAGTTAAGTAAAATAATTTTAGGTTGTCAAATCTAGTCCACCATGAACATTGCAAAGGCACAGATCAGGGCAGGTGAGTAACATTAACCATTCTATAGTTATAAGGTAGGTATTTGTGCCTGCTTGGGCATCAAGGTATAAATCACAAAATTTATAATAACGTAACTTATCAACAAATATTTTCCAATTATAACACACTTTATTGGGTCAGAATACTTTTTGGATAATTTATAGGGTTGGTTTGTCCACACTACTTCTCTTATAAATCAACTGTAAGAATGAAGCTCACTTTCCTTAGATCACACAACAATGGAGACAGAAGTGTCTGAGAATGTTCATTTCTTTCACTCACTTGAACTATGCAAGTAGATGGATAATTACGCGATATTTAAGACTCCATAATTTTGTAAAATGACCTTTTAATTTGATCCCAGTAGATGGATATTTAATTAGCCTCATACAAAGATCAGTAAGATACAATTTTTGAATTTTTACAGTTTAAAATCTGAAGAAATAATATGATCAATACTTTTGATTATTATAGGCATATTATGATACTGGTCATAAAGTACATGTAAAAAAGCATGTTCTGGGAAATCGAAGTGATAAAGGCATCTGTAGCTTAGGCACATCAGAAAAGGCTTCCTGGTAGAAGGCATTAAGATGACATTGAGCAGGGCACCATGGCTCATGCCTGTAGTCCCAGCATCTTGAGAGGCTGAGGTGGGAGGATCACTTGAGGCCAGGAGTTCAGGGTTGCAGTGAGCTATGATCGTGCCACTGCACTTCAGCCTGGGTGACGGAGCAAGACCTTGTCTCTAAAAATATATATGTAAAAGGTGAACATCAAAGGATGTGTAGGAGTTCAAGAAGGACCGGGTGAGGGAGGGAAGGACTGGCAGTGAAGTGTATGTAAGAAGCGGAGGTCTGGAGTCACTGGAGTGTGCGACATGATCAGAATGGGAGCTCAGGTCCCAGCTAGGGAAGCCCTGCGAGGTAAACCTGCATACATAGCAGAGGCAGAGTGGAGACAACCTCAACGCCAAAGTGAGGAATTTGCAAATTACTCTATAGGGCAATTCTGGGGAATCAATGCATATTTTTGAGGCAAAGAGCAACCAGATGGAGACAATACTTTAGAAAGAAAGATGTCTTGGGTGGGTTGAGTAACAGGGATTGAAAGGGGAGGATAACTGGAAGCAGGAAGGACAGAGAAAGGAGATCAGAGGCGGGTGGTATTGGAAAAGGGTTTGGAGGGAAGTGGATGATGGCGAGGAATTTCCTGGACTTGGCCACTGATTTGACAAAAGGGGAAAAGGAGACAAAGTTAAAAAAAATGACACCTCCCCCTGGTGTTTCTGTCTGGGTGACTGGTAGCATGGTGGCTCCATGAGAAGAACAAAGAAGTCTGAGAAGCAGCTTTTGGGGTGGAGGTGAGGGTTATGGATGGTAAAGAAAAGATCTCTTTACATCTAAACTAAATGCTTCATATGTCAGCTTAAACCACTGGACAAATAAAGGCTTTAACACCTGACCCTTTGTTTTTCATGGGGCCTATATGATTTTTTTTTTTTTGTGCTGCCTTTTGCTTACAGTCTATATTAAAATAATTAGGCTTATCTTGCAATTGAAGCAATATTATAATTTCCTGAGTTGGAAAATAATGACAATAACAATAATAACATGAGCAACAATCACAACAACCACCGTCACAACAAACCCAGCAAGAACAGTGATTTTGCAGCCTTCTGTTGTTCACGATTGCACGAAACTATACTCATTATATTGCTTTCCACTCTTTGACTCTATGCCAAACTTCAGCCTGCTTAGGGTCAGAGCTTGCTGGGAGTGTGCCGCCTGCTACATTGTGTGTGCTGTACTGGGATCAAAGCATTCTTTCTCATTCCTCATCTACCTCTTCTCCCTACTGCTTGTCTGCCTTCTCCTGCAGGGGGTCAGACTGGCCACATTTGCACGTCTCAGTGCATAGCCCTTTTATACAAAGTTTTCTTTGTTAATCAGGAGAAGTGAATGCAAATCCTCTCTCTGTACAATGAACTGCTTTGAGAAGAAGGTGTGACAGTGATATAATGACCTGGTGAATTTTCAGACAAGGAGGATCAAAATTTCTTGGTTTATTTTCTAAAGATTAGTATTTGAGAGATGTGTGTGTGTGTGTGTGTGTGTGTGTGTGTGTGTCTGTGTGTCCACATTCTTCCTCTGGAAACAATGTCATTATGCAATAGAGTTCTTGAATTCTCTCCTTTTCCATGTTTATATCTGAATTATCCTTTATACTTCGGTGTCAGAGCAAGATTTTGTTGTTGCTGAAACCGCAGGATATGCAATCTGTGTGTCTTCGGCTGGTTAATGAGCTTTAATACCTAACCTTAGTGGGTCATTCTCATAGTCCCTGGTAGGGCCTAGAGGGGTACACGGGGCTACCTCCCCCTTATTAGCCACGAAGCCAGAGTAGACTGAAACATAAGCACTACCTTCCATCATGTTTCTCTGTAAGATATTAATAAAAACACAGTGGCTGCTCATTCTGCCTTTCAATTTTACTTGTCATTACTTCTTGCACCAATCAAGCAAACAGTTGGTGATCATTTAATGGAAGTTCAGGTAAGTTGCAAGGTGGTCTTTTGAACAGCCCAGCAGTCTTTGGCTATGGATTATACTTGAAGATCTTGGATGACACCCTAGGTAGTTATTAAATGTTAAAAAACAGACACAAAATGAAGAGGTCTGTGTTGTGTTTTACTTAATTTCTTCTTTTGTTAGCATAGTAGAATCAAAAAGATGGTGGCTTCATTTGACCTCCTCTCCATGGGAATAGTAACTATAATGGGTTTAATTAACTATGTGGCATTGATGTAATTAGTTATCCTGGTGATTATACTTCTTTAATAAAAGCACTTCATTTGAGATGCATTGGTGTTCTGCAGTGGCCGAGCCCTACACCTATATTTCATAACTGTCTAGACAGTGCAACTGTGTGCATATTTTACCAACAGCTCTTGAGAGAGGTTATCTTGCATGGTTTAAGGTAATTGGGAACTAATGATTTTGCCCCCTGGTTTCAGGCTCTTGCAGCAGAGAGCAGAGACGCTGTGGGGGAGGGGTGGCCGCTCATTTTGTGTACACTGAAAGGGAGGGGGAAGGGCTGTGTTTTGGAAACCATATGCTCTTAGGAACTGTTTCTCTTTAAGCTAGCAATCAGAGAGACAATATCACCAGAGGGAATTGGGGGTGTTTAATCTATGGGTGGACTGCATAAATACCTTTCAATAAATGTACACAGTGTATAGGGACATATGCTCATATTAACAGGAATCCTGACTGTACACATGTCTATTAAGAAACATGTAGTACATTTCGGTATTAAAAGTAGATCACTGCTTAGATTTGGTCAGCAGGTGACTGGCAATGTCCCTTTCACACGGCTCAGTAGACAATGAAGTCAGGCTGTATGGAAAAAAATAGGACAAATATAAAAGAAGAAACATATAATGCAAAAATTACCATATGAAAATGTCAATAATAATATCACAAGAAACCCCAAAGAAGAGTACAAAAGCAAAAAGATTATCTAGCTGTGCCCAGCCCCATCCACAGCAAACATGGTGTCTGAACCCCCTTAGTTTTCTCAATATTCAAACTTGGATAATGGAAGGGGAGGGGGCAAGGATGGACATGGGAACAGAATGGTGTGGACAGAAAGGGGGTTTTAGAAACCTAGCTGAAGTAGATGCAGCTGAGAAATAATAGGCTCTGCAGATGATCTCTTTTGCAGGTAGAAGTACTATTTCTTTTCCAGTCTGATTTCTTTGACTCTCCTTCTTTTTTCAAAGAAATGCTTTCCCTGTCACCTCTTCCAGCAGCTCTTTATCCTGCAGAACTGTGTATCCTCCCATCCGCATCTCTCCTGCTTTCTCCCTGTCTGGAGACACACACTGAAATCACTGCAGGCATTTGACTGCTTCATGCAGCATGGCAAGGAACACTGTGGGTCATTCTAACAGGCAAACCCATAAACAAGCACCACTGAAAAACCAAACAAATGGAGAAGAAGTGCCTCAGTGGAGGTACCTGCCAACAAGACTTGTTCCTTTGCCACGAGGGATGCTCCGGCAAAAGCCTCCATCCCTCATTAAATCAATAAAATCAAATGTCCTTTATTTTAATCCTCTGCACTGTAATCCAGTAGCAAGGAGAGGGGCCCAGGCTTTTCATCTCATTGTTTCAAAACAGATCGTTTGGTAGGAATTGACAAAAGGTTCATTCCTTTACCTTTGTGGAAATGTCAGTAAAAAGGCAGGTGCTGGGCATTCGGACTCTTTTGCTTAGTAGAAGAAAAAAAGGAGTGTGTGGGGGGTGGGGGTGGCATTGGGGGTGGGGGGAGGGATCTGTGACAGGCTAACTACATGTACCAAAGCTTTCTAAGACATTTTGTTTAGCTTGATATTGTGCAGCAGTGAGAAGAGAGATGGAATCTATTGTGTGCCAGCTGCATGAATCACCGGATTGAAGTCTAACAGCCTCAGATCCTCTTTTATACAGTAGAGGGGAGATTAAAGCAGGGAGCTCATATGTCACAAAATAGAGGTACAATGCAGTTCTGGCTTGCCTAGTGCACTTAGCTGGCGTTGGATCCAAATTTAGCCAAAGGGAAAGAACATGCACTGCTATCAGCCAGGGAGGTGACAAATGTTGAGCTGTAATATCCAAAATTCCGTTTCTTTTTCCAAAATGTCATCTCTTCTTTGTCAGCTTCATTATGATTGAATCTATGTATAGTCACAGACCAACTGGAAACAAACAAAAACACCCAAACCCTAGATAAATTATTCCACAACTGCATCTTCCTAAGCTGTGTAATTGATACAGAGCATAGGGAAGTTTTGTATCTGGGACTGTAAACCTCATTTATCTAATACATATTTGTCAAGTGCTATGGTAAGTGCATTCTAGAAGCTGAAAGGGATATACAAGGAATCTAATATATATTCTTCCACTGTCCAAAAGCTGGCAATCTTCTTAAAGAGATAAGATAGACAGACAGAAAGATAGACATAACCATATATACACCCTTTCAGGAACAAAGACTGTGGGCCATTTTGTTAAATGACTAAATATGGGAAGATGAAAAGTGCTGTAGAAATCAGAAGAAGTGAACTTTTAGCTGAAACTAAAAAAAAAAAATAGAATAGAGAGTGTTTGCAGTACTCAGTACTTGCATGCCCTACGTCATGGAGCATGGTGTATTTATATTTGTATCATTTCCATTTTTGGAATCTTACATGCCCTACGTCATGGAGCATGGTGTATTTATATTTGTATCATTTCCATTTAATAGGTAAAGAAACTGAAGCCCAGAGAGGTAAGTAACTTCCCTAGAGTCACGCAGTTAATAAGAGGCAGAACAGGAATTTAAACTTACAACCTATTACTGTTTTGTTTTTTGTTTTTTGTTTTTGTTTTTTTGAGAGACAGAGAGAGGGTTGCACTCTGTAATCCAAGCTGGAGTGCAGTGGCACGATCTTGGCTCATGGTGGCCTCAACCTCCTGGGCTCAGGTGATCCTCCTGCCTTAGCCCCGCAAAATAGCTGGAACTAGAGGTATGCACCACCACTCTAGGCTAATTTTTGTATTTTTTTGTAGAGATGGGGTCTCGCCATATTGCCCAGGTTGAGCTTGAATTCCTGAGCTCAAGCAATCTGCCCCCCATCGACTTCCCAAAGTGCTGGGATTACAGGCGTGAACCACCAAGCCCAGCCCCAAACTATAATACAACTCTTAAACTACATCTGCAACTCTCTTGGCAAAAGGCTGAAAGGGAGACTCTGAAGGAGCAATCAACCTGGCATGTCTCCCCTCCTTACTAAGGCAATTCTCCATCTGTCCTCAGTGAAACTTCCAGGTCCTTATCAAATCAGGAGCAAAATGTTATTTCTACTGGTGGCTTGTCTAAGGTCAAATAGATTATTAGTTGTAGACATGAGACTACAATTTGTCTTTGAGGCCCAGTCCAGTGTCTTTCTGACAGTTCCCACTGCCTTTCTCGGCTTCACACGGACCTTCACCATTGATTCCTAAGATCTACCAAATTTTTACTGTTTTCCGCGCCTATCACACCTCTATTACCTGTGTTTCTTTTTGCTTTATGGAGAACACTTCAAGGAAGAGGGAGAGCCATGTAGCCCTGGCCATCTACACCATCAAGGACTCCAATTACACCTGAGTGGTCACATCTGCTTGCTGACTGTGCTAGTCATCTCTTTCTGAGACTTCCAGGAGCCATTCCAGGCATTCTCTGTTTTCAAGCCCTCAATGCAACTGGTAAATGATCTCATATCTTAATGAGAACATCTGGCGTGTGATACCTCATCTTCACCTTAATAACAACTTCCAACTCCCATCTCAGCACTCCCTTAGTACCCTGCCCAGAGAGCTAAGTAACTTGTCCAGAGTCACACAGTTAATAAGAGGCAGGGCAATAATTTAGACTTTGCCAGAAGAGCTGCCCCTCTCTGGCTTTTTTACACTAAATGGTGGGATCACTGAGGATTGGCTTTGGAGCTTGTGTCCTTTTTTGCCTTCAAGATTTCCCCCACTCTATTTCTGAAGCTCTAGGTCTGTATACCACTGCTACAATCCTTATTCAAAATCTGAACTCAATGAAGACCTGATAAACACAGGATTGTAAAAATCTTTAAAAAGACTCAGTATGTTATTTTTCTCAATACAAGAGCTTTTAATTTTTTTTAATAGGAGAAAGAATCCATATACGAAGACACATTTATGATTGTGGGGCATCAGACACCACTGTAAATGACTGAGATATTTGGGGGGCAATGGTACTCAAAGCACATGATCTCACAGAGTAGGTCACCTCCTCTGTCAACATATACATGGACAGCCTGCCCTGATGATCACCACAGAGATAAATCTTCAACCTGAAGAGCTTTTTCCATTCCTTTTAGCTCAGGAAAGACGTGTTCTCATTTTTATCTGGCACTTTCTCTGGCTTTTTAAAAAATCTCTAGTTCTCCACTCTACATGAATACTTCCCTTTGCCTTCACTTCAAGGACGCACAGGTTCACAAAACTTGATAATCCTTCATCTGATTCTGGTGCATATTCTAACAATTCTGTTTATTTCCTCTTTTACTGTCCACACTTTGAAGTGCATATTTTAAATACCCTATTTCTCCATCTCTCAATGCCTGCTCATTCCTTAAAACTTTGACTAACTTCAAATCAGCAAAACTTGGGGAAATCTACTAAGTACTTATTCTTCTCTGTGTCTTAAAAATTTAACTCTTTTAACAATCCTGTCTTCTAGAATAATTATTCTTAATCCTACCAAACCCTTACCCCACTTTAAAACTAATTCTTAGAATGCTGCCCTATCATGTTGAAATAAAATGCATTGGTGAATAATTGTCCTACTCACACAATTTTAATAACTCAGCATAATGCTTTAACTATATACAAATGGATTAATTTATGATAAAATAATATGCATCAATGCATAGAATCATCATTAATATGATACAAATGCAGATTGATACAAACATGATTCAAATATGAACAGCACTATTATAAGAAATGTCAATTTTTGGACTTTTAAACAATGTTTGGTAAGGATTCAAACCAAGCAAACTAAAGAATTATATGGTAGTTGCATTTCTGGAAAATTTGGTATATTTAATATCATGTAAATATATTTGAATTTTTATGAATAAGTTAGGTCCTAGACTAAAGTCATTTTAAACAGATATTTCTACATGCATGAATGTCCGTGAGTCATTCAAAAGTTTGTTTTGATGCAAAACAATTCTTCTACATGTAGGACTCTCTGATATACTGCAAGATGTCTAGCATCCTTTCCTACTCCCCCAACATGAAATGTAAAAACATCTTCCAGTATTGCTGTCAACCAAAAATTTCTAAAATACCTCTTAGTGGGTGGTGGTGAAGTACCTCTTGAAAGCTATTATTCTGTATTAGCTTATCTTTAGCCCAAGTGGCATTCCTCTGTTCATTCCTGCATTTCTGATCCATCTTTTTCCTTTGGTGAGTTCTTGTCCCCTTTCTCCTAGGTAATTTTAACTGTAGACCTTCTTCAAGTCATGCTCCTTGGACATCTATTACCCTCTTTATCTTTCAGTTTCATTGAGGCATGATGTATATACAATACAATTTACCATGTTTTTTTCTTTTGAGATAGAGTCTCGCTCCGTCGCCCAGGCTGGAGTGCAGTGGTGCGATCTCAGCTCACTGCAAGCTCCGCCTCCCGGGTTCACGCCGTTCTCCTGCCTCAGCCTCCTGAGTAGCTGGGACTACAGGTGCCAGCCACCACGCCCGGCTAATTTTTTTTTGTATTTTTTAAGTAGAGACGGGGTTTCACCGTGTTAACCAGGATGGTCTCGATCTCCTGACCTCGTGATCCGCCCGCCTGGGCCTCCCAAAGTGCTGGGATTACAAGCGTGAGCCACCGCGCCCGGCCTAAACTCTTATCATTTATCTGTGTCTAGAGTTTGGCCTGTTCTAGAATTTCATATAAGTGGAATCATACAGCATTTAGTGTTTTAGGTTTAGCTTTTTAAATTTAGCATAATGTTTTAGATATTTATGCACATCATGAATACAGCAGTAATATGTTTCTGAGTGGTAATTTGTTTATGAATAGTATTCCATTGTATGAGGTACCAAATTTGTTTATCCATTCACTTGCTGATGGACACTGGAGTATTTGTAGTTTGGCCTACAATAAGTAAAGATATTCTAAACAACTAAGAAATATATTTTCATTTCTGTTGGGTAACAGTACCCAGGAGAGGTACTGTTGGTATATATAATAAGCATATACTTTATATCATAAGAAATGACTAAAATATTTTCCAAAGTGGGTGTACCATTTTGCATTCACACCAGCAATATCTGAGCTTTAGTTATTCTGCATCCTTACCAACTTGTTAGTCTACTTTAGTCATTCTTGTCGGTTCTTAGTGGTATTTCATGATAGCTTTAATCTGCATTTTTCTAATGGCTACTGATGTTGAGCATCAGTTCATACACATATTTTCAATTTATATAATTTTTTGAGATGTGTCTGTTCAAACTTTTGTCTATTTTCTAAGTAGATTGTTCTTTTCTTATTTAGTTGTATAATTTTTAAATATATGCTTGATATGTCATTTGTGAGGTACATGTTTTGAAAATATTTTCTCCCAGGTGGTGACTTGTCCATTTCTATTCTTAATGATATGTTTTTTTTTTTTTTTTTAATTTTTAACTTAGGTTCTGGGGTACGTAAGCAGGTTTGTTTTATAGGTAAATTGCATATCATGGGGGTTTGGTGTACAATTTTGTCACCCAGTTAATCAGCATAATACCTGATAGGTAATTTTTTGATCTTCACCCTTCTCCCACCCTCTACGCTCAAGTAGGTCCCACTGTCTGTTGTTCCCTTTTTGTGTCCATGTATATGCAAGGTTTAGCTCCCACTTATAAGTGAGAACACGAGATATTTGGTTTTCTGTTCCTGTGTTAGTTTGCCCAGGATAATGGCCTCCAATCTATGTTGCTGCGAAGGACATAATCTTATTCTTTTTCATGGTTGTGTAGTATTCCATGGTGTATTTGTACCACATTTTCTTTTTTTTTTTTTTTTTTTGAGATGGAGTCTTGCTCTGTTGCCCAGGCTGGAGTGCAGTGGCACGATCTCGGCTCATGGCAAGCTCCACCTCCCGAGTTCATGCCATTCTTCTGCCTCAGCCTCCTGAGTAGCTGGGACTACAGGCGCCCGTCACCACACCCGGCTAATTTTTGTTTTTGGCATTTTTAGTAGAGATGGGGTTTCACTGTGTTAGCCAGGATATTCTCGATCTCCTGACCTCGTGATCCACCCGCCTTGGCCTCCCAAAGTGCTGGGATTACAGGCGTGAGCCACCGCGCCCAGCCTTGTACCACATTTTCTTTATCCAGTCTACCACTGATGGGCATCTAGGTTGACTCTATGTCTTTGCTATTGTGAATAGTGCTGTGATGGACATATGCATGTATATGTTTTTATGACAGAATTATTTATATTTCTTTGGATATACCTAATAATGAGATTGCTGGGTTGAATGGTAATTCTGTTTTAAGTTCTTTGAAAAATCAACAAATTGCTTTCCACAATGGCTGAACTAATTTACAATTCACACTAGCAGTGCATAAGTCATCCTTTTTCTTTGCAACCTTGCCAAAATCTATTACTTTTTGACTTTTTAATAAGAGCCATTCCAACTTGTGTGAGATGGAATCTGATCGTGGTTTTGATTTTCAGTTCTCTGATTATTAGTGATGTTGAGTATTTTGTCATATCCTTGTTGGCCACATGTATGTCTTCTTTCGAAAAGCGTATGTTCATGTCCTTTGCTCAGTTTTTAGTGGAGTTTTTGTTTTTTTGCTTGTACATCTGTTTTAGTTCCTTATAGATGCTGGACATTAGATCTTTGTGGGATGCATAGTTTTCAAATATTTTCTCCCATTCTGTAGATTGTCTGTTTACTCTGGCAATAGTTCCTTCTGCTTTGCAGAAGCTGTTAAGTTTAATTAAGTCTTTTTTGTCAAATTTTGTTTTTGCTGCAATTGCTTTTGGCATTTTTGTCACAAAATCATTGCCTAGGCCTAAGTACGGAATAGTATCTCCTAGGTTATCTTCCAGGATTTTTATAGTTTTAGGTTTTACATTTAAGTCATTATCCATCTTGAGTTGATTTTTGTATATAGTATAAGAAAGGGGTCCAGTTTCAATCTTCTGCAACAGGCTAGCCAGTTATCTCAGCACCATTTATTGAATAGGGAGCTTTTCCCCATTGCTTATTTTTGTCAACTTTGTCAAAGATGAGATGGACTTAGCTATGTGTCCTTATTTCTGGGATCTCTATTCTGTTTCATTGGTCTATGTGCCTGTTTTTGTACAGCATCATGCTGTTTTGGTTACTGTAGCCCTGTAGTGTACTTTGAAGTTGGGTAATGTTATGCCTCCAGCTTCGTTCCTTTTGCTTAAGTTTGCCTTGGCTATTTGGGCCTTTTTTGTTGTTTTTGTTCCATATGAATTTTAAAATAGTTTTTTTACTAGTTCTCTTAATAATGTCATTGGTAGTTTGGTAAAAATAGCATTGAATCTGTAGATTGCTTGGGGCAATATGGGCATTTTAATGATACTGATTCTTCCTATCCATGGACAAGGAATGTTTTTTCATTTGTTTGTGTCATCTATGATTTCTTTGAGCAGTGTTTTGTAATTCTTGTTGTAGAGATGTTTCACTTCCCTGGTTAGCTGGATTCCTCGGTATTTTATTCTTTTTGTGGCTATTGTGAAGAGATTGCATTCTTGATTTGGCTCTTAGCTTGGGTATTCTTGGTGTATAGCAATGCTACCAAGGCTTCACATAGCTCTGTGTGTTAGACTGAAGGCCCTTGTGGAGTGAGTTTATGAGGGGATCTCCTGACCCAAGGGTTGCAATGATCTGTGGGAGAAGCATGGGTTCCTGGTGTTGCACATTCACTAACCACTTCCCTGGGCAGCGGAGGTTCCCCTGGCTCTGTGTTGCTCCTGGGTGGGCCATTGTCCTGCCTTGCTTTTCTTTGTTCTTCCAGGGTAAAGTTGTTTCCTTGATTAGTCCCAATGCATGTATCTGGATGTTTCAGTTGAAGATGCTGTATTTATTTGCCCTTCCATTCCTCTCTGTGAGAGCTGGGCACACTAGCTGTTTCTAGTGGATCATCTTGGCCACCTATTTTTTTTTTTTTTTATATCTCAATTTCTTTTAGTTCAGGTCTGTTTTTAGTTATTTCTTTTCTTCTGCTAGCTTTGGGTTAGGTTTGCTCTTGTTTTTTGTGTCCTCTAGGTGTGATATTAGCTTGTTAATTTTTGTTTTTGTTGTTTACCCAAAAGATCATACACAAAATTAAGGAAGAAATCAAGAAATTCTTTGAAGCTAATGAGCAGGTTTTTAAATTTTCATTGAATTGTATGGTTTGTGATTTTCACTGAGAAACTGATTTCTATTTTTATTGTACTAGGGTTCAGGAATGTATTAATAGTTGATATAAATCCAGGTTTTTGAATTTGCTGAGGATTGTTCTATGGCCAATTGTGTGGCTGATTTTATAGTATGTACCATGTGCAGATAAGAAGACTGTATATTCTTTTGTTTTGGGGTGGAGAATTCTGTAGATGTCTATCAAGTCCATTAGATCAAGTGTTGAGTTCAGATCCTGAATATCTTTGTTAGTTTTCTGCCTCATTGATGTGTTTAATACTGTCAGTGGGTTGTTGAAGTCTTATACTATTATTTTGTGATTATCTAAGACTCTTTGTAGATCTCTAAGAATTTGTTTTATCAATATAGGTGCTCTTGTCTTGGGTGCATATATATTTAGCATAGTTAGGTCTTCTTGTTGAATTGAATCCTTTACCATTATGTAGTGTCTTTCTTCATTCTATTTGATTATTGTTGGTTTAAAGTCCATTTTTCTTGAAGTTAGAATAGCAAACTCTGTCTTCTGTTTGCTTGGTAGAATTTTTTTTTCCATCCCTTTACTTTCAGCCTATGGGTGTCATGTGAGATGGGTTCCTTGAAGACAGCATACGATTGGTTTTGCTTCTGTATTCAACTTGCCACTCTGTGCCTTTTAATTGAGGCATGGAGACCATTTATATTCCAGGTTAATATTGATATGTGCAGATTTGGTGCTGTCATTGTGTTGTTACCTGATTATTATGCAGACTTGATTGTGTGGTTTCTTTGTAGTGTCAATGGTCTATGTACTTAAGTGTGTTTTTGTGGCCAGTAACAATCTTTCCTTTCCATGTTTAGCACTGCTTTAAGTACCTCTTGTAAGGCAGGTCTGGTGGTGACAAGTTCCCTGAGCATTTGCTTGTCTGAAAAGGAGGTTATTTCTCCTTCACTTATGAAGCTTAGTTTGGTGGGAAATGGAAATCTTGACTGTCAGTTTTTTCTTTAAGAATGCTGAATACAGCCCCCCAATCTCTTCTGGCTTGTAGGGTTTCTGCTGAAAGTTCTGCCATTAGCCTGATGTGAATCTCTTTATAGGTGACCTGCCCCTTCTCTCTAGCTGCCTTTAACAGTTTTTCTTTCATTTTGACCTTGGAGAACCTGATGACTATATATCTTGAGGATGGTCATCTTGTATAGTATCTTTCAGGGATTCTCTGCTTTTCCTGAATTTGAATGTTGACCCCTCTAGTGAGGGAGGGGAAACTTTCATGGACAACATCCTCAGATATGTTTTCCAAGTTGCTTGCCTTCTCGTCCTCTCTTTTAGGGACACCAGCGAGTTGTAGATTTGGTAGAATCCCATATTTCTTGGAGGCCTTGCTCATTCTTCCTTATTCTTTTTTTAAAAATTTTTGTCTGACTTATTTCAGAGAACTAGTCTTCAAACTCTAAAATTCTTTCGTTAGCTTGGTCAATTTGGCTGTTAGTACTTGTAATTGCATTCTGAAATTCTTGAAGTGAGTTTTTCAGCTCTGTAAGATCAGTTTGGGTTTTTCTTAAAGTGGCCATTTCGTCTTCCATTTTCTGTACCATTTCATTATATTTCTTAAATTCCTTTGATTGGGTTTTGACTTTCTTCTGAACCTCGATGATCTTTGTTTCTATCCATATTCTGAATTCTATATCTGTCATTTCAGCCATTTCAGGCTAGTTAAGAACCATTACTGCAGAGCTAGTGTGGTCATTTGGAGGTGGAAAGACACGCTGACTTTTTGAGTTGCCAGAGTTCTGCTGATTCTCTCTCATCTGTGTGGGCTATTTTTCCTGCAATCTTTGAAGTTTCTATGCTTTCTATGGTTTTTTTTTTCTTTTATCTTCTTTAATGCCCTTGGGGGTCTGATTGTGTTATAATGTGGATTCAGTCAACAGGATTTGTTTCTGGAAGACTTTGGGGGGCCAAGGCTCAGGCCAACATTCTTGGGCTGCATATTCTAACTCGGGTAGGAGGCTAGTACTTTCAGCTTTGTTCTCTGGTCCCTCGAGATTAGGAACCTGCTGTGCTGGAGGGGCCAATGTATTCACTCTCAGCTTGCCACAACGCTTTGATGGGTGGTGCCAACCAAAGTGCTTCATCAGGGCAGTGGGAGTGGGATCCATAATTGTTTTCATGTATCAGCAGATGTGGCAGCACAGCAGAATGCACCTGCCCCTGCTCAAGTGGAGTATCGGTGGGAGTGAGGTTGTGGCATTCCTGCATGTACTCATGCTGGTGGTGGTGGCAGCATGGTAGGGTGGGGCTTTGGCAGATGTGAGGCTGCTGGCTTCAGTGCATGTGTTCACATCAGCAGTGGTGGCTACAGGAGGGGGCAGGGCTGACAGTGTTCATGTGCATGATGGCAGCAGTGGTGGTGTCAGCATGGGGCAGGCAGAGTTGCTGGCATCCATGAGTGTGTTTGCACTAGTGGCCATAATGGCATGGGGGAGCAGGGTTGCTGGTATATATGCACACATTTACACTGGCAATGGGAGACTCAGCTGGGTGCCTCCATGTCAGTGGGAGGGGGTGGTGGGGGGTGCTCATGCTGGCGACAGTGGCACTGTGGGGTGTGTATGCACATGTGTACCAGCAGGAGAGGGTAGGTAAAATCCCCCTGCACACACACACTTGGAAAGCACTGGGGATTGGCCATGGGCGAGTGTGTACCAGCAAAATGGTGCAGGAGAAGTTGCATTTGGGAGAGGGTGCAGGTAGGTTTGTGTGCATGGCAGGGGCCACTCTGCTGTAGCTCTCCAATGGTCAGGCATGGTCTACTGGTGAAGGAGCTATGATGAGGGCTCCTAGGAAAGCACCCTGGTTCAGCATCTGAGGCTGTACTGCAAGTTGGGATGGCCACGCTGGGACCCTAGAAGAGGCCGACAGAGAGGGGTGTGCTCAGATTAGAGGCTGCCCTCATCTCACAGGCAAGATCACCTTGCTCTGCCCAAGTCCAACAGTAACGCCAAGGCTAAAGTCTCCTAGAAGAGCATGGTGAGCCTTGGGAGATAGGCATCCTTGACTGTGCTCCACTGCAGACATTCCTGCGTCAATAACTCTGGGCTCTGCACAGGCTGGAGTCCTGCCCCTACTTCCGCTTTAAGGATCTCACCCTGCCAGCTCAAGTGTCCATGGGGGTTGTAGGGTCTCCTGCTTCCAGGATTCTGGAGGTCCACAGTGAAAGCAGGACACACCTCACCTGTTCAATTCACCCCTTCCCAGGAATCACTATATAGGGGTTGAGAATGAGTCCTGGTGCTTGGTAGCCCTATGCAGGGTTCCCAGCTTCCTCCCTTTTCAGTCTAACATCTGCATCCTCCCTCTGTCTACTCTCAATGCCTTCCTTTTGAAGATCTGCTTGGAGCATTCCAGTCATCCCAATGTCCTGGTCTCTTGGTGGCAGATGTTTCTCCTGGCTGTGTCTTGATGGCCATGTTGGCTGAAATCCCCTTGGTGTGTACCTTAGTGGTATCTTTGAAGGAATAAATATTTTTATGTTGATGAAATCCTATTTATCAATTTGTTTTCTTTTTATGCTTCATGCTTTTTGTATCTTACATGAAATTTTTGTCTACCACAAGGTCACAAAGATTTTTATTATATATTTTCTAGGAGTTTTATCATTTTAGCTCTTATATTTAGGCTTATTATCCCTTTTGAGTTGGTTTTTTAAATGATATGGGTTAAATAGTGAAATTGTTGTGTGTGTGTTTATGTCTGTTCATGTATGGATAGCCAACTATCATAAAGATTCTTCTTTCTCACATTGAGTTACCTTGGCACTTTTGTGAAAAATCTCTTGACCCTATAGATATTTATCTACTTCCAGACTTTATTTAGTCCCACTGGTCTATGTGTCTAGCATTAGTCAACACCACAGTCTCTTACTTCCTGTAGCCTTATAGTAAGACTTGAAGTTAGGTAGTGTGAGTCTTCCAATTTCATTCTTTTATATAAATTTTGGAATTGACTTGCCATTTTCTACAAAATATTCTGCATTGATTCTACTGAACAGTTTGAAGAGAACTGACATCTAAACAATCTCAAGTTTTCCAATCCATGAGTATATTATATCTCTGCATTTATTTAGGCCTTGAAAATTTTCCTTTAGCAATTACAAGTTTCAGCATACATGTTTTCATGTATTTTGGTAAATAAAATTTCTAAATATTCATGATGATGGGTACTATAGTAGTAAATAGTAATTTTTAAAATTTCATTTTTTAATTGCTGGTTGTCAGTACATAGGATTACAAGTGATTTGTGTGTGTTGATTTTATATCACACAGCCTTAATAAATTTACTTATCAGTTCTAGGGGATTTTTAAAAATAAAATTTTGAGGGTTTTTCTGTAGAAACAATCGGGTCCTTTGTGAATAAAGATAATCTTGCATCTTTCTTTCCAATTTGTAGGTTGTTTATTTCATTTTCTGACTTTGTCTCATTGGTTAAGACTTCTAGTAGTGAATGTTGAACAGATGTGGTGAGACCAGATACTTTTGACCTGTTCCTGGTAATGGGAAGAAAACATTCATCTTTTTGCTGTTGAGTATGATTTAATTGAAGGTTTTTCGTAGATGACATTTATTAACTTGAGTAGTAATTTACAGATAGTTTGTAAATCATAAATGGATGTTGAATTTTATCAAATGCTTTTTCTGCATCTATTGAGATGATTATATAGTTTTATTCTTTAGATATGCCCTTGGATTACATTTAATAAAATATTGTTAAAGATTTTTCATCTATGTTCATTAGGGAGAGTAGTCTGATGTTTTCTGTTTTTGAACATATTACTGTATTGGTGACAGGATAATACTGGCCTCACCAAATGAAACTGTCCTCTTTTGTTTTCTGGAAGTTTGCACAGAATTGGTATTAATTCTTCTCTAAATGTTTTCTACAATTCCACAGTTAAATCACCTGGGTCCAATGTTTTATTTTCTGAAATGTTATGAACTAACAATTCAATTTCTTTAAAAGACATAGGGCTACGCAAGTTATTGATTATTTTCTCAAGTGAGCTTTGGTAGTTTGTGTCTTTTAAGAACTTTCATCAAATTGATTGGTTTGATATTGTTCATATTATTCTTTTAATACCATTTCCATGTTTGTTGGATCTGTAGTAATATCTTTTCCTTCTTTTACAATAATGGTAGTTTGTGTCATTTTTTTTCCCTGATTTGCATTGCTCAAGGGCTATTAATTTTATTGATATTTCAAAGAACCAGTTTTTTATTTCTTTGGTTTTGTTTACTTTTTCTATCATTTTCCTATATTTTAAATTTTTTCTTTTATTTTTATTCATTTCCTTTCTTCTGCTTTCTTTTGTAAAAACTTATTTTTCTTTTTCTGGTTTCTTACGATGGAAGCTAAACTTGCTGATTTGAGAAATCTCATCTCTTCTAGTATAAGCTTCTAATGCTATAAATTTCCCTTTGCTGAGAATGAATGCTGTTGCTTTATCTACATCCCACAAAATGTTGCATGTGTTTTTAATTTGCATTGAGGTCAAGATATATTCACATTTATCTTATGATATTTTTATTGGCTCATGAGGTATTTAGAAGCATTTATTTTTATATTACCACATATTTGTAGATTTCTTCCAGTTATATTTCCATTATTGACTTTTGTAATTCCATTTTAGTCAGAGAATGTAATTTACATAACTTCAATTATGTTAAATGTATTGATAATTGCCTCATGGACCCAAATATATATTGTGAATTTTCCATTTGCACATATGTATTCTCCTGTTTGGTGGCATGTGTATAAATACCCTGTAAGCTAAGTAGTTCTATAATGCTTTTTTAGTCTCTTCAATTATTACTGAGTTTTTGTTTACTTCTATTGATTATTGGGAGCAAAATATTGACCTCACAATGATATTTGTGAATTTACCTATTTTTCCTTAAATTTACTTCTTTTTTTGTGTTTAGAAACTCTGTTCAAAATTATCCTGTTCCCTTCATTATTACAAATTATTTCTCTTTATTCCTAGTGATTCCTTTGTTCTGAAATTTTTGTTTGATACTAATTTAGCCATTCAATTTTCTTTTGATTAGTGTTTGTATTGTATAGTATACCTTTTCCCCTGCATTTAATTTTAACTTATATATGTATACTAAAGTAGGCTTTTATAAACAGCATATGGTTGAGTCTTGCTCTTTAAATTCAATCTGACACATTGGCCTTTCAATTGTCGTATTTGGACCATATTATTTAATGCATTTATCAAGATAATTGGATTTAATCCATTTTACCATTTGTCCTTTTTTCTACATTTGCTGTCTTCTATTGGATTGATTATTTTTATGAATTTTGTAAATATCCAGATTTGGCTCATTAGATATATTTCTGCCTGAATAACTAAAACATATATCTTTACTGTACTTCTGGAAATTAATTATGTCCATTTTTGTTTGTATAGAAAAAAAGTCCTTTTATTTTTTTGAGACAGAGTCTCACTCTGTCACCCAGGCTGGAGTGGAGTACGGTGGCATGATCTCGGCTCACTGCAACCTCCACCTCTGGGGTTCAAGCGATTCTCTTGCCTCAGCCTCTTGAGTAGCTGGGATTACAGGTGCGTGCCACTAGGCCCGGCTAATTTTTGTATTTTTAGTAGAGACGGGGTTTTGTCCTATTGGCCAGGCTGGTCTCGAACTCATGACCTCAGGTGATCCACCCACCTAGGCCTCCCAAAGTGCTGGGATTATGGGGTTTTACCATGTTGGCCAGGCTGGTCTTGAAATCCTGACCTCAAGTGATCGGCCTGCCTTGGACTCCCAAAGTGCTGGAATTACAGGTGTGAGCCACTGCGACTGGCCAAAAAGCTTTTATTTTGTTATTACTTTTGGATAATGTACTTGCTAGATATGGGATTCTATATTGATAGCTTATTTTTCCCCTTTAAGTATTTTAATATTATCACTCCATTGTGCCCTTTGCAGTGTTGTTTTTGTGAGAAGTCTGTTGTCATTATTACATTTGTTCCTCTGTACATAATGTGTCTCTTCTTCTCTGGCTGCTCTTATGTTCCCTTCATCACTTTTTCTTTATTTTGGCAATTTGATTATTAAGTTCTTTGGCATAGTAATTTTCATATTTCTTCTTGGTGTTTGTTGATTCTTGGATTTGTATAATTTATAGTTATCAACTTTGAAAGAATTTTGGTCATTAGTTCTTAAAATAGTTTTCCAAGACTCCACCTCTGTTTCTAGTACACTATTTATATGTATGTTCATCTGCTTGATATTGTCCCTAAGTTACTAAAGCACTTTAAAAAAAATTTTTAATTTTTTTTGGTACATTGTAGATAGATATATATATTTATGGGGTCCATAAGATGTTTTGATATAGGCATGCAAGGCCTAATAATCAGATCATGAAGAATCCCTTCAAGCATTTATCCTTTGTGTTACAAACAATCCAATTACACTGTTTTAGTTATTTTAAATGTACAATTAAATTATTATTGACTATAGTCACTCTGTTGTGTTATCGAAGAGTGAGTTTTATTCATTCTTCCTATTTTTTTGCTATCCATTAACCATCCCCATCTCCCCACACGGCACCTAACCTAACCTTTCCCAGCCTCTATGTCCATAAGTTCAATTGTTTTGATTTTTAGATCTCACAAATAAATGAGAACATACAATATTTGTCTTTCTGTGCCTGGCTTATTTCCGTTAACATAGTGAACTCCGGTTCCATCCATGTTGTTGCAAGTAATTGGATCTCACTGATTTTTATGGCTGAACAGTACTCCTGTATATCTGCCACATTTTCTGTATCCATTCATCTGTTGATGGACACTTAGATTGCTTCCAAATCTTGGCTACTGTGAACAGTGCTGCAACAAACATGGGAGTGTAGATATCTCTTTGATATACTGATTTGTTTTCTTTTGGGTACATATCTAGCAGTGGAATTGCTGGATTATATGGTAGCTCAACTTTTAGTTTTCTGAGGAACCTCCAAACTGTTTCCCATAGTGGCTGTACAAATTTACATACCCATCAACAATGTATAAGGGTTCCTGTATTAGTCCATTTTCATGCACCTGAGACTGGGCAACTTACAGAAAAAGAAGTTTAATGGACTTACAGTTCCATATGGCTGGGGAGGCCTCAAAATCATGGCGGAAGGCAAGGAGGAGCAAATCTCATCTTATGTGGATGGTGGCAGGTAGAAAGCTTGTACAGGGAAACTCCTTCTTATAAAACCATCAGGTTTTGTGAGACTTATTCACTATCACAAAACAGCATGGGAAAGACCTGCCCCGTGATTCAGTTACCTCCCACTGGGTCCCTCCCACAACATATGGGAATTCAAGGTGAGATTTGGGTGGGGACACAGCCAAATCATATCATTCCACCCCTGGCCCCTCCAAATCTCATGTCCTCATATTTCAAAACCAATCATACCTTCCCAACAGGCCCTCAAAGTCTTAACTCATTTCAGCATTAACTCAAAAGTCTACATTCCAGAGTCTCATCTGAGACAAGGCAATTCCTTTCTGCTTCTGAGCCTGTAAAATCAAATGCAAGTCAGTTACTTCCTAGATGCAGTAGGGGTACAGGCATTGGGTAAATATAGTCATTTCAAATGTGTGAAATTGGCCAAAACAAAGGGGTTACAGGTCCCATGAACGTCCAAAATCCAACAGGGCAGTCAAATCTTCAAGCTCCAAAATGATCTTCTTTGACTCCATGTCTCACATCCAGGTCATGCTGATGCCAGAGGTGGGTTCCCATGGTTTTGGGCAGCTCAGCCTTGGGTAGTATGGACATTTTAACAATATTAATCCTTCCAATCCATGAACATAGAACATTTTTCCATTTTTTTGGTATAATCTTCAATTTCTTTCATCAGTGTTTTATGGTTTTCATTATAGAGATCCTTAATTTCTTTGGTTAATTCCTAGGTATTTACTTTTATTTGTAACTATTGTATATGGGATTACTTTCTTGATACCTTTTTCAGATTGTTCACTGTTGGCATATAGAAATGCTAATAATTTTTTATTTTGATTTTGTATCCAGAAACTTTATTAAATTTATCGGTTCTAATAGTTTTTAGATGGAATCTTTAGGCTTTTCCCAACATAAGATTGTATTATTAAAGCTCTTTTTAATGGCTTTTTAATTTTTTATTTATTTTAGATACTTTCTATTGCTACGTCTTTCAGATTACTCATCATTTCTTTTACAGTATTTATGGTTAATCCTATTTTGTGTCTTAACAATTTGAAATGTATTTTTTCACCTGTCGAAGTTTTAGCTTTATTTTAAAAAATCTCCATTTTGCACCTGATCACTTTCATGCTTTCCTCCTCTTTCTTTAATATATGGAATAACATACATGGATGGATATACATATATATGTGTGTGTGTGTGTGTTTTAACTTCCCAGTTCTTCCTGATCTATTTTTTTTTTTTTTTTGAGACGGAGTCTCACTCTGTCACCCAGGCTGGAGTGCAGTGGTGCAATCTCGGCTCACTGCAACCTCTGCCTCCCGGGTTCACTCCATTTTCCTGCTTCAGCCTCCTGAGTAGCTGGGACTACAGGCGCCTGCCACCACGCCCTGCTGATTTTTTGTATTTTCAGTAGAGACGGGGTTTCACCATGTTAGCCAGGATGGTATCTTATCTCCTGGCCTTGTGATCCGCCCACCTCGGCCTCCCAAAGTGCTGGGATTACAGGCATGAGCCACCACACCAGGCCCTTCCTGATCTATCAATTTTATTATCTATGTCACATCTATGTATATTTTTGTTGATTTTTTTTTACTTTTTGCCTCCTGATTATGGTTACATTTCCTACCTTTTTTTCAGGTCTGGTAATTTTTGATTGATTATCAAACCTTGTGATTATTATGTTGATGGATGTTGCATGATTATTTTTTTGTTTGTTTTGAACTTGTCCTGGTGAACATTTGCTTGGGATCAACTAACTTTAGCCTTACTTTTAAGATTCTTGAAAGGGTGAGGTGCGATGTAGAGTAGCCATTAATCTAAAGTCAGTATGGTCCCACTACTAAGATAATCTCCTTCCAAGAACTCTACCCAGTGCTTTGTGACTTTCTACTTTGGATGGCGGAAATACAAAATATGCCCAGTTTTGTGGGAGCCCTAAATGTTGCTGTTTTCCCATAGTTTTTTCTTCAGACTTGGGTAGTTTCTGCTCATTTATATGCGGATCAGTACTCAGACTTGAAGCATTCCCTAGTTGAGTATCACTTTACAGTTCTCTGAAGGGATCTTCTGCAGGTCTTTGGGACACTTTATCTGTGTCCCTCCTCTCTGATATTCTTCACAATAAATTTCAATGATTTTGGCTTCTTTGAACTATAGGTAGTGATGTAAAATGTAAAATTCACTTAACTTGTTTCTTTTCCTGAGTGATTATAGTCTTGATATGTGTGCTGGAATATTTCAAAATTTTTGCTTATTGAAGATAGAAGGGTAAACCTGGTCCCTGTGAATCTGTCATGGTCACAAACAATTCATGACTATCTTTGAAGGACTCATCAAGTCATACAAATATAATATTTACATTTATGAAGCTGTTTCCCAAAGATGAATCTCAATCCATGACCTCTAAATTAGGCATATTGCCATTCCAGATAAATTTATTTCTTTCATGTCAATGTTGATATTTCTAGTACTTGATATGCTTCTCAACTAGATATAGTTTGAACATTTGTTCCTTCCAAATCTCATGTTGAAATTTGATCCACATTGTTGAAGATGGGGCCTAGTGGAAGGTGTCTGGGTCATGGAAGTAGATCCTTAATTAATGACTTGGTGCTGTCCCCATGGCAATGAGTGGGTTTTAACTCAATTAGTTCATGAAAGAGCTAGTTTTTTTTTTTTTTTTGAGATGGAGTCTCACTCTGTCATCCAGGCTGGAGTGCAATGGTATGATCTGAGTTCACTGCAACCTCTGCCTCCTAGGTTCAAGTGATTCTCCTGCCTCAGCTTCTCAAGTAGCTGGGATTGTAGGAGTCCACTACCACACTCACCTATATTTTGTATTTTTAGTAGAGATGGGGTTTTGCCATGTTGGCCAGGCTGGTCTCGAACTCCTGACCTCAGGTGATCCACCTGCCTTGGCCTTTCAAAGTGCTGGGATTACAGGTGTGAGTCACCACACTGTGCCAAGAGTGCTAGTGGTTTAAGAGAGCATGGCATCCCTCTCCTGGCTCTTCCTCCCTCTCTTACCATGTGACATGCTTGCTCCCCCTTCACCTTCTGTCATGATTGCAAACTTCCTAAGGTTCTCACCAAAACAGATGCTGATATTATGCTTCTTGTACAGCCTGAAGAACTGTGAGCCAAATAAATCTCTTTTCTTTATAAATAACCCAGATTCAGGTATTTCTTTATAGCTACACAACATGGACTATGACACAATACAATTCTCTTTTCTTCTTTCTTGTTTCTGCCAATGGCACTATTATATTTTACCAGATAGTTGGCTTTTAGCTTTGAAGTTATTTTTGAATCCTTACATTTCTTCCTTGTCCGTATCTAATCTGTTAAGAAGTCCTGCAAATGCTTTTAAAATTTTACATCTGCCTTGCCGTCCCAATATCCATTGCCACGACTGTATTCAAGATCTTTCCTGTCTCATATCTTTACTATGCAAGTATTTTGTAACTGGAGCCCCACTCTAGTTTCTCCCTACACCAATTCAATTTGCATTAAATATCAGTCATTGCCTCCATATGCTTACAAAAGAAAGTGCAAAATACTTATATTGAGATATTTGACATTAATAATCTAACTCTGACCAACTTTTCATAACCGCTATTCCACTCCTAGCCAACACAATTCTCACAATATTATAGTGCATAGTTTCTCTGTCTTGTGAACATATCACACTAATTTAGGTTCCATAGCTTTTCTCATAGTATCCTTACTACTTTGAGTTTCAATACCCATTTCTCTCTGTTTCTCTTAATCTCTCCCATTACTGTAAATTTTAGTTTAATTTCCACTTATTATGGAAATATTCTTATACAGTCAGGTATACATTCTGAGAAATAAATCACTAGGCGATTTTATCATTGTGCAAACATCTAGCATGTACTTACACAAACCTGGATGATATAGCCTCCTATACACCTAGGCTATATAGTATAGCCTAGTGCTCCTAAGCTACAGACTCATACAACATGTTACTGTACTGAGTACTGTAGGCAGTTGTGACACAATAATAGATATTTGTATATCTAAACATAGAAAATACACAGTAAAAATACGGCATTATAATCTTGTGAAACTACTATCATATATGCGGTGCATCACTGACTGAAACATTATTGTGTGGCACAGGACTGTATTGATTTTTCTCTAAGATTTGGACTGACTTTTTTTTCACTACTGAAATCAACATTCAATCACATGATGATTTAGAATATTAGTCATTGATTTGGTATGATTTTCCATATATTCCCAGTCATTATACTTAACCAGTCACATTCATGCTGCTACCTAACAGCATGTACAGCAGACCAGAGGCCAAGCTCTGATCTTCCAGCTTCTATCCTTGAGTTAACCTCACTTTTCCCTTTATCCTATGTTGCTTTTCACTCTTACCTTTTTAATTAGGCTCTTTATTTGTTATGGAGGTAAATAGATCAACCTGAAAAAGAGAGGAAAGAAAATAGAAGAAAAGGGAACTTTTATTTCCTTGTAATAAGAAAGTAATGTGATTATATATATATTTATATATGTAGTTGGTATAATACTATGAATAAAATTTTAAAATGAATTTCAAGCCTTTCTTAGGCTATAGTACTGATTTGAATACGTATATATACTCCCAACGAGCCTATTGTTCAGCTCTTTCTTCTTGGAAGATGTATAGATATAGTGATTAAGAGCTAAAGTGTGTTCACAAACTTGTCTAGGTTCAAATCTCAGCTCCAAAGCTTATGAGGTGTGTGACTGTAGGCACTTTGTTCTTTGGCTTCTTTATGTCTAAGATAGGGATAATATTAATCCCTACTTTAAAAGTTGTTGTGAGCCATAACTGAGATAATCCCTGTGTCAAGTGGGCTGATGGAAGGAGAACGTTACATTTTGGTGACATTTCCAATATGTTCTTATTTGGCAAAATGAAAATTTTTTGATGGAGATGGAAAGAGCTTGGTTTTGTTGATTCAGAATAGGATCCAATTCTGGCCCCCATTCAAAATTTTTGACTTTTGAAAATAACAGCTGAGTAAAGCATCAGAAATTCACTGTAACTAAGGGTTAGTTTATATAACTTAGTCAAGTTTTTGACTCAGCTTTGCCCCTCTGTTCTTTTTGTTTCCCACTCACTGTTCTCTGACTTCTCTTGGGATGATCTTATCAGTTGTCCAGTCCCATAAACTCCAGCAAATTTCAAATTCCCAGTGTGCCTCTCATAAAGACACACACGTGCACGCGCACACACACACACACACAATGTATGTATATATACATATACATTCATATGGATACATAGATATATGGAAAGAAAGAGAAGAGAGAATTTGTTTTGACTCTCATTCATTGATACACAGATAATTGATTGGAAAAAGAAAGAAAATAATTTAACCAGAACAGTTATTTGGCACATAGAAAAATTCTCCTATAACACGCTGCTTGATTTTCCTCCTTTTACTTTTCACTGCATTCAAGCAAACATGTTTGCGTAGATGTTGTTATCACCTGTTTGAAATGTTCTATGTTATCTTCAGATTGGCTTCTGATTCTCTCATGTGTATCATAATGTCCTATCATGGAAGTGAGTATTCAACTAAGCATCTGCCCACTGATCCACTAGAATCACCTTGACCACATAATCACAATTCTAACCAGGAGGACTTTAGGTGGAAGCTGTTTCAATCAAGAATTCAAAATTTTAGAGAAGCATAATGTGTACCAGAAAAGATATCTCGGTCAGATTTCATCTTCTCTAATTTTCATATTCCTATTTTTGTTCTCACCTCACATTTGTACCATCAAACCATCATCAAGCCATACTGATTAAAGATTCCCCCTGCCTACAGCTGTGTTAGGATTTTGATGACATAAATTAATTGGTATGGTTTCAGTCATTTGGAAAATTTTTGAAAGGTTATTGCAACCCAGCATTTTCATATTTTAATGTTAAACCATTTTAAATATTAAAACGTGGTAAAATCACACTTAATCAGAGTTTTACTTTTATTTATTTAGTCTACAGATAAAACTTGGGGCATGTAATAATCCTACAGCTTTTTAATCAGTCGATGACATACAGTGTAGAGACCACTGACAGCTCACAGGCAGACACTCTGGTGTATAATAGTTGATCAAAAGATGTACTGAAAGTAATACTTTTTAAAGAATAAATTGCCAAGTTTTGGACTGACCCAATTAAAGAATAAATCAGGATGGATTCAGTGGTATATCAAAGAATTATTATTCCTACATTTCTTCCGATGATTTTTTGTGTGTGTGAGTAGGAGAGAATGGGTGCAGTTGTAGGTAGTGTGCTTGGAAAAAAATTCATAACAAAATATCTATTGGTTATTATTATGTGACAATCCCTATGGTTTATATGCATTATTTCATTAAAACACATGAATTAACTGTTTTTATTTTCTGCGTGCTTTAGAGGAAATGAAACCTTAGCAAGGATTCTGATGTAGTTCTGCCTAATCCTGAAACCTGAACATGGGAGTTCCTTACGTATATAAGGCTCCTCCCTCTCTCATGGTACAGCAGAAACAAAGTCAAGAATGAATGTGCTGCGGCACGCACTCACAAGGAGTTTCAGGGCTTACATGGCGTATTTACATTTTTGTTTTTGAGATGGAGTCTCGCTCCGTCGCCCAGGCTGGAGTTCAGTGGTGCAATCTCGGCTCACTGCAAGCTCCGCCTTCCGGGTTCACGCCATTCTCATGCCTTAGCCTCTCCGAGTAGCTGGGACTACAGGCGCCCGCCACCAGGCCTGGCTAATTTTTTTTTTTTTTTTGTATTTTTAGTAGAGACGGGGTTTCACCGTGGTCTCGATCTCCTGACCTCGTGATCCGCCTGCCTCGGCCTCCCAAAGTGCTGGGATTACAAGCGTGAGCCACCGCGCCCGGCCTACATTTTTAAAGTCTCCTTCCAACTTCTCGTTATTACTGTGAGATAGTATTACTATTACTACATTCATATTACAAATGAGGAGATTGAGTATCAGGGGTGCTGAATAAATTGCCTAAGTTTACAGAGCTGGTAACATAAACCCAAGATGAAGCTCAGGTCTCTGACTCAAGGTCCCCTTACCATTTCTACTACATTTCATTACTTCCAAATGTAAACATAACAGTTATCAAAATCAAGCCTGTGTGTGCCCATGTGTGCTAAATATAAATTTAAGTTGTCATTATTTATTTCCCTCCTGTAAATAAACAGACCAAAAGAGAATCCAGTAGACTTTGAGTTGTACAACACCTAAAATATTCCATGACAAGATAAAAAATCTCTGAATTATAAAAATACATTATTAATGTGCACTGAGCTTAGCATCGTAAATATCAGTACCTGGCTCTTGGTCTGGCCTGGATGTTCTGATAAGAAAATTAAAATGGGGAGAGATATTGTTTAAAGAGAAATGTCACAGAAGAAACTTTGACCTGAATCCCATAAAAGAGTTAGGAGAAAATGGAACTGAAAAGTAAACTATCAGATTTCCTCAGGCACAGGATTAAGCTGTGACAGTTTTATCTAGAGGTGGATGAGGTATTTTTTCTCCACCATGATTTATGAGGTACAAGAAATAATTTCCCTGTCCAGAATTACCTTTGCCATTTGCAGCGACTGCTATCCTCATCATTAGACTTTGTTTTCATAAAGTGAAGGTGTTATCTCCATGAAACTCCATAAAATTACCATATTTCCTCCACAGAAATCTGTATTCTATATTGATGATTATCAGATTGCTTTTAGTGATAACTGGCAAAGAAGACAGAACACATAGGACTAATGTAGGGGAAGGTAAAGAGAAAAGTCAGAAAGCTATATTATTTTATTGGAAGGCTAATTTTGGTGCTGGAAGGCAATCAGTCATTCACTTAACCATTCAACAGACATACAGTGGAGGACCTTCCATATGCAAGATGCTGTCCTAGGTGCTGAGAGACAGCACCACCAGCCATGAGCCTGTATTCTCACAGCTAGTGATAATAGCAGGGTAGCAGCTCATGCTAGTCTCTCTTCCTCCACCATAAAAACTTTCTGAGAGGATGTCTTCAAGATATGAAAGCCTAAAATATTTTGGATCAAATGTATTTTACCCGGGAGGAGGAGCAATGAAAAAAGAAAAACGACCCTGGAGGCAAGACATGTTTGGAAAAAGCTTTTTCAAAAATGTTTCTTCTCCATATACTTGGGCAGAGTGGAAGTTTCAGGACAGGGAGCTACAAATAGTGGCGGGGTAGACTCAAAACATAAGAGCAGGAGATGTATTTGAGAAAAGCTGTAGATGTTGATTATTTGAAATCGATGCTATGTAGGAAGATAAACTTTAGTCAAGAGCCAAGGCAGGATTTGAAGGCAAGGAAGGTCTGGGAGTGAAGTGCAAGTTGGAACAGATGAGGAGCTATGATTCAAAAAGAGGGAAATTCTTTTTTTTCTAGCAGCTATGATGAGGTAGTGGTCATATTCATGGTGAGGTGGAAAGAGACCAGAACAGTGTAAGATACTTAATAACCACATACAGACTGCAGATCAAGTGGCGGTGATGTTATTTTCTTTTAGAGTTCTTCATTTCCAAACATTTTGTGGAGGCTGTGTAAGGGAGGCATGTCAGACAGTCTGGCATATTGTCTCAGAAGCTGATGAGTGGGGAATGCCTGAGCCAAGCAATGTGAAAGAATGCCTCTTTCTTTCAGGAGACTCCTTAAGATAACTCAAGTCCTTGTTATGCCAAGATTGTTTCTGACATGGGAGTTGCACAGGTGACAAAATGTCTTCTGCCAGCAGAATTGATTATGCAATGAGAATTTTACTCTTGGTAGATTATTTATCCTGCTTTTATGATGTACCCTCAGAGACAGGGAAAACATAAGATGGAGAATCAGAAGGAGACACAGACTTCTTGAATTTTGAGAATGGAATTTTATGGGCTTGAAAAGAAGTGTATTATGTAACAAATATAGCTTATAGCAGCAGTTCCCAAAGTGTGGTCTCAGGACTCCTGAGGACCCTTGAGACCATTTTGGAGGTTCATGAACTATTTTCATAATACTATTAGGATGTTTTTTACCCTTTCACTCATCTTCTCAAAAATGATTGGTAGAATTTTCCAATGACTTGACAAGATGTTTGATATCACAACAGACTATACGCAGAATCAGATATGATAATCCAGCTATCTTCTATGATGCAAGACATTTACGATATTTGTAGAAATATAAAACAATGCCACTTTTCATATATACACATTTTCTTTTTTTAACATGGAGTCTTGCTCTGTCACCCAGGCTGGAGTGCAGTGGCACGATCTTGGCCCACTGCAACCTCCACCTCCTTGGTTCAAGCGATTCTTGTGCCTCAGCCTCCTGAGTAGCTAGGATTACAAGTGTGAGCCACCAAGCCCAGCTAATTTTTTTTATTTTTTATTTTTTTTGCAGAGATGGGGTTTTACCATGTTGGCCAGGCTGGTCTCAAACTCCTGACCTCAGGTGCTCGGCCCACCTAGACCTCCCAAAGTGCTGGTATTACAGGCATGAGCCACCAAGCCTGGCCAGTAATACAAATATTTTTTACACTCTCAGTTTTAATTTCCACTATGATGGACATAGCATATATTAATAACACACATTGGGGTCCTCAATAATTTTTAAGAGCACAAAGGTCCTGAGATATAAAAATTTGAGAACTTCTGCTCTAGAATGTTTGAAAAACAAAGTCTAGCCATTTGTTAGGACATGAGGAAAAAAATCAATTATTTTCCACTTTTTCTCAAAATTCAACTGGAAAATGACAAAGTAAGTGAGAAACACAAATGGAAGTTCTATATTCAACACAATTAAGGAGTACCTAAAATTCCAAACTAAAACATATGAGGAGGGACAGCTAAGTGTAATAAAATGTGGACTAATGTAGAAGAAGAGAAAATGATGTCACAATGTTGCAGGATTCTTCAGGTGTCACTTTTCCAGCTGGAAACGTCTGTGGCCGGTGGCACCTTCGCCCGAGTTTTGCTCGAGCCCACTGGGCTAGTTCTGCCCACTTGGCCTGGTAGGCTGTGCTCAGCTCACGCTACTGGCCCAGATCCCGTGCTTGCCAAGGGCAAGCCAGACATGGAGTGGCAAAGGATGCGTGAACTAGTGAGTGCAGGGTCTGGCCACTGTGTACAGCCAGGCATGCCAGCTGCTGCAGTTGTGTGGGCAGCTCCAGGTGCTGGCTCTATGAGATCCTGTGGCTAGATCAGATGCACTGCAAGCAGCTTCCGTTGCTGGCACCTGCATCTGGATGAGGGGAATGTGCTAGTGCCCAGAAGCTTGGAGACACCAGAAACTGCAGAGCCCCAAAGAGGGTGTCACAGCCCTGGCTCGGGGAGCCTCTTGGTCTGGGCCTCCAGAAGGGCCACAGCTCTTCTCTCTTTCTCATCACCTGCAACTTGGTGAGCAAGGAGGGGCATGTTTCAGCCCTGTTTGTGTTATAGCTTGTTCAGCTCCACCATTTGGCAAGTCCCAAGTTCTTGTCCTGCATCCAGGAAGAATGAGGTATGCGGACAACTGGAGGGTGAGCAAGGCGAAGAGGTGCTTTATTGAGCAAGAGTACAGTTTTCAGGAAACCCAAAGTGGGTAGCTCTTTCCACAGGCAGGTCATCCCATCGAGTGCAGCTCTCAGTGGAGAGAAGACCCAGAGTGGGTAGCTCCTATCTGCAGGCGTGTCATCCCAATGACTGTGCAGCCCCCAGCAGAGAGGAGACCTGAAGTGGGTATCTCCTATCCACAGGCAGATCATCCTGAGTCTGGCTGAGTCTGGAGTTTTTGTGGGCTTCAGAAGGAAGGAAGTACATGCTGATTGGTCCGTGGGCATCCATGGGCAGGCCTGGAAAAAGCACTGTTAAGTTCTCACTCTTGCATGGACTCTACTGAACTGACAGCCAGGCTCCCGTGCTTCAGGCCTTCCCAGGCTTGAAGGTGGGGTTTAACTGGACACCCTCCCCTTTCCACCCAGGAGCCTGCCTCCTGCCACCATCAACATGTTGTCTATGGCATCCAGGCTATTTGTGACAACGGGTGCCTGCAGGCCTGTGCCAAGCCATCCTCAGCCCCCTCTCAGCTTCCTTCCTGTGCTCATTGGTGCCCAAAGTCTGGAGGTGGCCAAGGTGGCAGGGGTTGGCATGTCAGTGCCACCCTCAGAGCATGCACAACTGGCTGGGTTGTGATAGTGCTGAAGCTCAGCCTCCAATTTTGCTCTGAAATTGGAGTGGATGCTGGGAGTAGGGAGAGGCCAGGCAGTGGGAGCAGGCACTCCCAAGCCTGTGGGGATGGGGCCCAGGGGGGTTTCCTGGGCCCTCAAGAGTACAGGAATGCCCGGGTCAGCAGCCACAGCTGAGTGACTGCAGCTGTGCCTGGGAGGGCAGGGCTCCTGCCCCACCAACTTGGAAGGGGGCAAGGCTCCCACCTGTTCCTGGCTCCTGTGAGCTCCATGGAGCATGTAGCCCTAGCCACCTCTCCTGTTGCAGCTGGCATCTTTGCAGTGGCCGCTCCAGTTGGGCCACCACTGCCATCAACAAGATGGCAGCTGCTGAAGGCTTTTTGGCATAGATGACAGAATACACAGAATACACAATTCTAATAGATAGCACACTAGTTTTTTTTCCCCCTGTTGTGATATGATACATATACCATAAAACTCACCTTTTAAAAGTGTACAATTCAGGTACTTTTAGTATATTCAAAGAGTTATACTACCAGTCCACTATTTAATTCTAGAGTATTTGTGTCACCTAAAAGAAACACATACCCATTAGCAGTCACTCCCCATTCCCCCCAATCATTAATCTACTTTCTATCTCTATGGATTTACCCATTCTGAACATTCTATATAAATAAAATTATATAATATGTGACTTTTTGTGTCTGGACTATTTCACTTGGCATATTTTCAGAGTTCATCTATGTTGTAGCAAGTATCAGAACTTCATTTGTTTTTATAGCCAAAGGATCTTCTGGTGTATGGATATGTCATATTTTGTTTACCCATTCATCAGTCAGTAGACATTTAGGTTATTTCTGCAATTTTGCTATTATGAATAATGCTGTTATGACCATTTGCATACAAGTTTTTACATGCACATATTTTTAATTCATGTATACATTGTGTATACACCTAAGAGCAGAATTTCTGAGTCTCATTGTAACTCTATGTTTAACTTTCTGAGGAACTGCAAAACTGTTTTCCAAAGCAGGAATGCTACTTTACATCCCCCCTCCCATATAATATTGTAGTTTTGATTTGTTTTCCCTTCTTTTCATTTGTTTATTGGACATTTGTATATATTCTTTGGAGAATTGTCTGTTCATGTTCTTTGCCCATTTAAAAAAATTGCATAGTCTTTTTATTGTTGGGTGCAAGTTCTTCATACATTTTAGATAGTATTCAGTTACTAGATATATGATTTACAAATATTTTCTCCTGTTTTGTCGGTTATCTTTTTACTTTCTTGATTGTACCTTCTAAGGTACAAAAGTTTGTAACTTTCATGAAGTGCAATTTATCAAATTTTTCTTTTGTTGCTTGTGCTTTGGTGTCGTATCTAAGTAACCATTGCCTGATCCAAGATCACAAAGATTTATGCTTACATTTTTTTTCTAAGAGCTGTATACTTTTAGCTACATAGTTTTAGTTATACACATTTGAGTTGTTGATCAATTTGGAGTTAATATCTGTGTATGGTGTGAGGTAGGGGTCCAACTTTATTATTTTGCCTGTGGAAATTCATTATTTTCAGCATTATTTGTTGAAAAGACAGTTGTTTTCCCCATTCAGTTATTTCATCGCCCTTGTTAAAAATCAGTTGACCATCAATGTAAAGGGGTGCATGCCTGTGTATGTGTGTACGTGTGTTTCTTGACTCTCAATTCTATTCCATGGTCTCATATGCCAGTGCCACACTATCTTGATTACTGTTTCATTGTAGTGAGTCTTGAAATCAGAAAATGTGAATTCTCAAACTTAGTTCTTCTCTCAAGATTGTTTTGGCTATTCAGCATTTCCATATATATTTTAAAATGAGCTTATCCACTTCTAAGGAAAAGGCAGCTGGAATTTTGATTGTGTTGAATTACTATTGGGCATTATTGTCATCTTATCAACTATGTGTTTTTTTGTCCTTTTCTGTTAGTATGGTGTATTACATTGACTAATTTTTGTATTTTGAAACAATTTTGCATTCTTGAGTTAAATTATATTTGATCATGATGTCTAATCCTTTTATATGTTCTTGGACTCACCTCATTAGTATTTTTTGAGGATTTTGTGTCTATATTAATAAGATATGTTGGTCTTTAATTTTTTGCAGCATGTTTGTCTGGTTTTGGTATCAGGATAATATTGGTTTCATAAAATGAGCTGGGAAATGTTCCCTTCTCTTGTATTTTTTGGAAGGGATTCTTTTGTATGTGTGAAGAATTAGTGTTAATTCTTCCTTAAACATTTGGTAAAATTCACCGGTGGAGCCATCTGGTCCTAGGAGTTTTTGTGTGCATGTGTGAGTTTCTGATTACTGATTCAATTCAATCTCTTCACTTGTTATAGTTCTATTCAGATTTTTAATTTATACTTGATTCAGTTTCAGTAGTTTGTATCTTTCTAAGAATTTGTCTATTTCATCTATGTTATCTAAAAGTTTTGTATACAGTTGTTCAGAGTATTACTTTAAATGCTTGTTAATTTGGTAAAGTCAGTAGTAATATCCCCTCTTTCATTCCTGATCTTTGTAATTGGTAGGTAAAATTATCTAAAAGTTTTCAATTTTTTTCATTGATCTTTTCAAAGAACAAACTTTTTTAGTCAATTTTCTCTCTCATTTTTAAAATTCTCTATTTAATTTAGTTCTCCTCTGATATTTATTTTTTCTTTTGCTTTCTTTGAATTTAGTTTGTTTTCCAAATATACCTCTAAAAATTAGTTTAGCTATATCCCATACATTTTGGTTTGTTATGTCTTTATTTTCATTCATCTCAAAGTATTTTATAATTTCTCTTTGATTTTTTTCCTTGAGCCATTGGCTATTTAGGAGTGTGTTATTTAATTTCCACATATACATTTCCCAAAATGTATTGTTATTAATCCATAATTTTACTACATTTTGATTAAGGATCACACTTTGCATGATTTCAATTCTTTTCAATTCATTAAGATGTATTTTATGGCCTAACGTGGTTTATTCTGGAAAATGTTTCATGTATACCTGAAAAGAATATGTATTTTGCTGCTTTGGGGTAGAGTGTTCTGTTGATGCCAGTTATGTCTAGTTGTTCAAGTCTTACTTGTTGATCTTCTGTCTAGTTGTCCTATTCATTATTTAAAGTACGCTACTGGGCCAGGCGCGGTGGCTCACGCCCATAATCCCAGCACTTTGGGAGGCCTAGGCAGGAGGATCACGAGGTCAGGAGTTCAAGACCAGCCTGGCCAACATGGTGAAACCCTGTCTCTACTAAAAATACAAAAATTAGCCAGGCATGGGTGGTGGGCACCTGTAATCCCAGCTACTCAGGGGGCTGAGGCAGGAGAATCGCTTGAACCCAGGAGGTGGAGGCAGTGAGCCAAGATCGTGCCATTGCATTCCAGCCTTGGTGACAGGGGCAAGACTCCACCTCAAAAAATAAAAATAAAATAAAATAAAATAAAATAAATAAAGTAAGCTACTGAAGGCTACAACCATTATTGTTGAATTTTCTACTTCTTCCTTCAACTTCAATTTTTACTTTATGTATTTTGGATCTCAGTTAACAAGTGAATATATGTTTACGATTGTCATTTCTTGATGTATTGACCCTTTTATCATTATGAAATGTCCTTCCTTGTCTGTTGCCACAATTTTTGTTTTAAAGTTTATTTTGCCTGATTTGTATATAACCATTCTGGATGTTTTGTGGTTACAGTTTGCATGTTCTATCTGTTTCCATCATTTTACTTTCAATTAACTTGTGTTGTTGAATCTGAAGTTTGACTCTTCACTTCTCAAAAGAAGACATACATGTAGCCAACAAGCATGTGAAAAAATGCTCAATATCACTAATCATTAAGGAAATGTGAATGAAAACTACAATGATATACCATCTCACACTAAATAGAATGGCTACTACTAAAGTAAAAAATAACAGATACTAGTGAGGTTGCAGAGAAAACAGAATGCTTATATGCTGCTGATGGGAATGTAAATTAGTTCAGCCACTATGGAAAGCATTCTGGAGATTTCTCAAAGAACTTAAAATAGAACTACCATTTGACTCAGCAATTCCATTACTAGGTATATACCCAAAGGAATAAAAATTATTCTGCCATAAAGATATATGTACACATATGTTTATTACAGCACTAGTCACAATAGCAAAGACATGGAATCAACCTAGGGACCTATTAATGATGGACTGGATAAAGAAAATATACTATTTTTGGAATAGTACACAGACATGAAAAAGAACAAGGTCATGTCCTTTGGAGCAACATGGATGGAGCTAGAGAGCAAATTGTTGCAGAACAAAAAACCAAATACTTCATGTTCTTACTTATAAGTGGGAACTAAACATTGAGTACACATGGACACAAGTAAGGGATTAACACGCACCAGGGCCTACTTAAAGGTGAAGGGTGGGAGAAGGGTAAGGATCAAAAAGCTACCTATCAGGTATTATGCTGTTTACCTGGGTGACAACATTATCTGTGCACTAAACCCCCACAACACACAATTTACCCATGGAACAAACCTGCACATGTACTGCTTGAATCTAAAATAAAAGTTGAAAAGAAAAAAAAAAAGAATAGTTTGTCTACTGCATACTGCATAGAGTTGGCCCATATTTTTAATCCATTCTGTGAATCTTTGCCTTTTTATTGGAGCAGTTAATCCATTTAAATTTAATGTAATTACTAAAATAATTTATATATGCCATTTTACTTTTTGTTTACTGTATATGTCTTCTTTCTCATTTCCTTCATTACTATCTCTTTTGTTTTAAACAGATACTTTCTAGTGTACCATTTTAATTCCCTTGTTATTTCTGTTATTACATATTTTGACTTGTTTTTACAGGTTGTCCTAGAGATTACAATTAACATCTAATATATTACAATTCTATTTGTCTAATAGCATACAATACATCTGCTTATATAAAGCCTTATCCCTACCTCCCTTCTCCTTTTTGCTATTATTGTGAAATAATTACATTGTATATCCATCAACACAGATTTATAATTATTCTTTATTCTTAAAAGTTGTCTTTTAAGTCAGATAAGAAAAAAAAAGAGTTATACATACAAAATACACTTATACGGCCTTTGATTTTTAAAAGTTTTTTAGAGATCTGGTCTTGCTCTGTCATTCAGGCTGGAATACAGTGGCAAGATCATCGCTCACTGTAGCCTCAAACTCCTGGCCTCAAGTGATCCTCCTGCCTTGGCCTCCCAAGTAGCTAAGACTACAGGCACACGTTACCATGTCTGGCTTATTTATTTACTTATGTACTTTTTTGTAAAGACAAAGTCTCATTTTCTTGCCCAAGCTGGTCTCAAACTCATAGTTTCAAGCAATTCTGCCACCTTGGCCTCCCAAAGTGCTGGGATTATAAGCATGAGCCACTACTCCCAGCCCATACTGTCTTTTATATATTTACCTGTGTAGTTTCCCTTGTTCCTTTTTTTTTTTTTTTGAGATGGAATGCTGCTCTGTCGCCTGGGCTGGAGTGCAGTGGAGCTATCTTGGCTCACAGCAAGCTCCGCCTCTCCTGGGTTCAGGCCATTCTCCTGCCTCAGCCTCCCAAGTAGCTGGGACTACAGGCGCCTGCCACCACGCCCAGCTAATCTTTTGTATTTTTAGTAGAGATGAGGTTTCACCGTGTTAGCCAGGATGGTCTTGATCTCCTGACCTCGTGATCCGCACATCTCGGCCTCCCAAAGTACTGGGATTACAGGCATGAGCCACCGTGCCCGGCTCTCGTTTCTTTATGTAGATATAATTTACTGTCTAGTATGCTACCGGGAAGTTTTGCTAGCAACAGTTTTTATTTATCTGAGAATATTTTAATTTCTCCTTGTTTTTAAAATTATACCTTTGTCAGATATAGAATTCTTTGTGGGCAGTCTTTTTCTTTCAGCACTTTGAATATGTCATCCTACAGCCTGTTGGTCTCCATAGTTTCACGTGAGAAATCAGTTGATATCTTATTGGGAATCCCTTATAGGTGATGAATTATTTCTCTGTTATTGCTTTTGAGATTCACTACCTTTGTCTTTCAATAGTTTGATTATGATGTGTTCAGGTGTAAATTTCATAGAATTTATCCTATCTTGAATTCATGAAGAATTTATCTGATGTGAAAATTACTTTTTTATTAAATTTGGGAATCTTTCTGCCATTATTTCTTTAAATATTCTTTCTACCCCTTTCTTCATCTTTGCTCATTCTGAGACTCCAATTATGTTAGTATGCCCGATGGTGTCCCGCAGATCTCTGTGGCTCCATGCATTTTTCTTTATTCTTTTTCTGTTTCTCAGGCAAGGTAATTTCAACTGAACTATCTTCAAGTTTGCTGATTCTTTCTTCTACCAGCTAAAATCCACTGTTGTGGCCCTGTAGTAAATTTTTATTTTATTTACTCTACTTTTGAGCTCCAGATTTTCTATTTGTTCATTAAAAAAATTTCTATCACTTTATGAATATTCTTTATTTGATGAGACATACTTCTGATATTTTTCTTTTAGTTCTTTAAACCTGGTTTATTTTAGTTCTTCAAATTTATTTAAAATACTTGAATTTAAATCTTAATCTAGTAAATATAATATCTGAATTTCTTTAGGAATAGTTTCTATTGGGTATATTTTTCTTCTCCTGTTTATAAACCATACTTGCCAATGTCTCTATGTACTAAAATTTTTGTTAAAAACTGGACATTTAAAATAATATTATGTTTAATTATGAAAATAAGATTCTGCTCACTCCTCAGGGTTTGTTGTTGGTGCTGTTTGTTTCCTGAATGACTTTCATGAACTAATTCTATAAAGTCTGTATTCTATGTTGGCTGTGGCTACTAAAGTCTGTGTTGGGTTGCCTTAGTGGTCTTCTAATGATTGGACAGAGATTTCTATACCTAAGAATATATTTGAGAAATAAGCACTATCTCTATAAAAGAAAACTTAAGGCACTCCTGAGTGACACAAGGACTTGAACAAAGAAAACTTCATAATATTTTTGGATTGAAAGATTCAATATAACATAAGTTACAATTTTATTAAAGTTAATGTGTTAACTTTAATTGCTATTGTATAATAGCAATGAGATACTAAGATGATTTTGAGGGATCTAAACAACTTGAATTTTGATTTCATATAAAAAATAAACAAGCAGAGAAAATTCTAAATAAGAAGAATTACATATCATACAGTGACATAAATCAAACCAGTGTGGTAATGGCAAACAAATGGATGGATAACTGAATGGAACAGAAATAAAAGTCCAGAAACAGTTCAGTGCACTTGAGTAGCATCTCAAATCATTGGAGAAAAGATGCATTACTGAACAGATTGCATTTGAAAAAAACAGTCACATGGAAATAAATAATATTAGAGTGACAAGAATTTTAAGTAAGATATAAATTGCAATAATCATAAAAAGATAGATTATTCAGGATAAAAATCTACTTAAAATTTTATTAACCACATTAAAAGATGAGCAAGAAACTTTCAAAAAATTTTGTTATGTATAATTTCCATAATATATACAGAAAGTAAAAGACCAATAACTCAATAAAAATGGATTAGGGATATAAATAAGAATGAAAGGAAAAGAAAATACAAATCTTAAATGCGCAACTATGTGCCTGACTCACACATAACATGAGAAATGCAAATACACACAACAATAAATAATATCTTTTACCTATCTAGTTGGCAAAGAGTAAAAGTTTCATAATACATAGTGTTAGCATGGGCGTGAGAAAACTGGTATGCTACTAGTGGGAGTGTGAATTAGAACAGCTCTTACTGATCATAACCTGGCAATATTTATGCAAATTACTAATGCAAATACCTTTTAGTTCAGCAATTACACCTTTAAGAATTCATCCAATAAACATATCACATGTGTGAAATAACATACCTGTAAAGTTATTTAGTACAATATAGTTTATAATAACAAAAGAATAAAAATAACTTGAATATTTGTCTATAAGAGGTTGAATAATACAAAAGAATATCAACAAGTGTGAAAGAAAAGAAGTGACAAAGAAAGAAGAAATTAAACTCTTTATATATTAATATGGAAAGATCTTCAAGATACATTTAAATATAAAACAAAATCAAAATGCAGAACAGTATATATAGGGTGTGCCACCATTTGTGTAAAAAAGAAAAATAATATTTTTGCTGCTTATACATGGAGGAAGATATAGAAGAGCATTTGTTGTTTATAGGGAAAGGCACTAGAATTGGGGCTTAAGGGTATAGACCTTTTGCTGCCTAAATTTTGAACATTATTCATGTGTTATTTATTCAGTAAATGTAAAAATCATATCCAATTTCACCACCACTAAAACAAAAATTGAATAGAAAAATAAAATCACCTTAAAAATAGTATTTTTGGAAGCAGCTAAGAACACAATTAAGACAGCAGACGTTTGACAAAAATGAGCACAATTAAGTAGGAAAAAAAGAAAGTTTCAAAGGATTAGTGGGAAAATGTGAAAAATTATAAAGCCTCAATAGATGTAAAACTAATGCACATTAAAAAGATAAAATTTCCACCAGTAAATTCAAAGAAATCTTTCTTAGAATAATGAAAGATATTCTAACAATTGAGAGCAGAACATGTCAGAGAAAAAACTGACATTAATTGATCAACTTCAGATCTTTCCTGAGAACAGTTATTGGACATAATCATATCGGAACACTCCTGTGAACCATCAGGCAAGAAAAGAAAAAAATAACCTGATGTTTAAGGAAGAAAAACAGTAAGTTTGGATTCAGACTTCTTTTTTTTTTTTTTTTTTTTTTTTTGAGACGGAGTCTCGCTCTGTCGCCCAGGCTGGAGTGCAGTGGCGCGATCTCGGCTCACTGCAAGCTCCGCCTCCCGGGTTCACGCCATTCTCCTGCCTCAGCCTCTCCAAGTAGCTGGGACTACAGGCGCCCGCCACCACGCCCGGCTAATTTTTTGTATTTTTAGTAGAGACAGGGTTTCACCGTGGTCTCGATCTCCTGACCTCGTGATCCGCCCGCCTCGGCCTCCCAAAGTGCTGGGATTACAAGCGTGAGCCACTGCGCCCGGCCGGATTCAGACTTCTTTAGAACCGCATCCAGTGCTAGCGACTGTGGAGCAATGTCTACAAAGTTTTAATAGAAAGGAACATCATCATATTTTATGTCCAGCTATACCACTGTGTGATAACAAAAAACAAGGAAAAATATTTTTGAACATACAAGAAATCAAGAAATATTGTTTCCATAAACATTCTTGTAAAAACTACCAGAGGACAGACTTCAGCCAAACAAAATAGGAATTTAGAAGTGAAGATAAATGGGGTCATGGTGAGGAGCGAATACATTTAAACATTAAACTAATGCACAACAACTGTGGGAATTATGCTTATGGAACCAAATATAACAATTTTACACCATGAAATTGTAGAAATGTTATAATAAAAGCAGAAGGGTGAGAAAATGTAGGAAGTAGCATATGTAGTTGAAATGGCTTAGAGAAGGTCATATTTTATAGTATTTTTTAAAATGAACTGTGTAAATATGGTGAACTTGGTGGAGGAAAATAAGCCTGGGACAGGACTTCTTCTAATATTAGCATATTAGGAAGGCTTCCCTCTGTTGCAGAGTGTTTTTTGTTTGTTTGTTTTTTGTTTTTGCCAGAGTCTCTCTTTGTCATCCAGGCTGGAGTGCAGTGGTGTGATCTTGGCTCACGGCACCTCCACCTCCCAGGTTCAAACTGTTCTCATTCTTCAGCCTCCCGAGTAGCTGAGATTAGAGGTATGTGCCACCACACCCAGCTAATTTTTTTGTATTTTTGGTAGAGACAGGGCTTTGCCATGTTGACCAGGCTGGTCTCAACTCCTGACCTCCAGTGATCTCCCCGTCTCAGCCTGGTGCATAGTTTAAAAAATGTTATATGTGAATCTCAGTTTCCACAGTTTCTGCCTATAATAGAAATGCAATGACCTGGGCTTCTGCCTCCATCATGCCTGATGACCAAAAAGAGATTTATCTCATGCAAAAAGTTCAGGGTTAGGATGTTATATTTGTTAAGATTCCTAACTGTAAAGAGCAAAATTCACTCTACCTGGTTATACAAGAAATATTGTTCATGGAATCATGGGCAAGACTGGAATTACAAGATATAAGCTAACAGGAAAGATTCCCGAAACTATATCCCAATATTGATCTGGTAAGGGAGTTGCTGCCACCATCCCCAAATTGCTGTGTGACAGAACTCCATGGCTCATTCGGTGACTGTTTTGCACCCATGGTAAGGATATACTTCTGGCTCAAAGCTTAGGTATTGACTGGTTCAGAATATTGGTGAGTATGCACCAGTGCTCATAGCAATTCCAGATGAGAGGCCCAGCTGTAACTCAGAAAATCCGTGTGTTCTCTAATCCTCGGGGGTTACCCCTTACTTTCATATCCAATATGGATCATATCTCTGTGGGAAAGCTCAGTAATTTCTATATTCTTCTGGTCAGACCAACCCATAGTCTGCTTCATACATTGCTAATCCCTCTCAGCAGCGGCTTTCTTCACTCACCCGTCCTCTTCTTTCATGACTGTTACATACAACTAACTCAAGATGTAGGATTTAGAAGAGTCCTTTCTGAAAGTTTGAAGAGAGTAGAAAGTTACTATAACAGAGAAGAAAATAATTTCAACACTAATACAAAGTTATTGTTGTAAAGTATTTGTTTTACTAAACATTTATGGTTAGTGAGTGTATTAGTCCATTCTCACACTGCTAATAAAGGCATACCTAAGACTGGGTAATTGATAAAGAAACAAGGTTTAATTGACTCACAGTTCAGCATAGCTGGGGAGGCCTCTGGAAACTTACAATCGTGGTTGAAGGGGAAGCAAACATGTCTTTCTGCACATGGAGACAGCAAGAAGTGCCGGGAAAAAAGGGGAAAAGCCCCGTATAAAACCATCAGATCTCGTAGGAACTCAGCACTATCATGAGAACAGCAGCATGGGGGTAACCACCCCCATGATGCAATTACCTCCCACTGGGTCCCTCCCACGTGGGCATTATGGGAACTACAATTCAAGGTGAGATTTGGGTGGGGACACAGCCAAACCACATCAGTGAGTTTATTTAATCAATAAAGCATACATTAATTTCAAATTTGATGTCAAAAATTAGTGTTGTAGCAATGCATTGAGCATCCCGCATCATGAGGACACTCTCAGTGGTCATATTTCTTATTGGCTATCACTTTCATTATACTGGTGGTACTCATCTCTTTCCACAATCTTCTTACATCTTCTTATTGTTCATGTGTCCCTTATTTTCTCTCCTGTGCTGACAACAGGATCTTAAATTTCCAACCTGATTATCTTATTATTTTACAATCTTCTTCCAGATCATGTCCTTGGGAGGGGGTTTATTTTTTGCACCCAAATAGGTTGATTCAATTGTTTTTTGGGTAAAAAAACCCAAACAACCTAAGAACTTCCTTACTCATGCAAATTATACCTTTCTACCCTTGTAAGTGAAATGTCTACCTCCAGAACTTTTTGTAATACAGCCACTTTGCCCTCCTTGCTATAGTCACAATGGAAAATGTAACAGTGGAGATTGAAATGGGAAACCAAGAAAAAGGGAGCAAAGATAAAATTAAGATTTGGTATTAGTAAAAAGGATGAAAACTGTTTTTTATCTATATACCCAATACTGGTGCTAAACTCACTGAAAATCATTAATCGATTTCAGTATATATTTTATTCCTTGATTTCTGGAAATCAAAATGAAATTCATTCCTTTTGATGTTATTTTTCCACAGGTCACCATTTTTCTTTGATCTAATATTGTAACATCTTCAAATACAGTCCCTCCTACCTTTCTTGTTATGTTGGCAGATCACTGAAATTTCTAGAATCAAATAAAAAAAGAAGCATCGCCATTAGCATTTTGCTAGTTCTCTCATGCAAACATTAAATTTGGGGCACTCAGTATCCTGGCAGTGAAGTGGGTCTTTTCCCACAAAAAATAGCCAGATAGTCCTTGATGGTAGAAATGGTAGCTTTCAGTATGGGGTCAGGAAACAGGATATGGTTAATGTTTCTTAACTCTTTCTCTGTTTCCCTCAAACAGGTCCTATAGTAGACTAAAAACTATTGCTCAAGTATTAGTAGATTGTGGAAACTAAATTCTTTCTTGATTTATCATTTATTTGTAAATCATTAATGAGAAAAAGATTAGAATCGCTCTGAAGGCTCATATCCTCCTCATTTTTGGTAACTCAGCAGGTTTGTGTTAGATTTACCAAAAAACAGGACATCAGTCATAGGCTCAGCAGGTACCCCCTTCTAACATGGTTTATTCTTCAACCAGGAAGCTTCCATTGCTACATAAATGCATTGCAGAGTGAGGAACCCTCTCTATTGGAATGTCAGCTGTGAAACATGAAGACCATTGATGGCTCAGATCTAAGCTGCAGGATTAGAGAGTTCATATGACTGCTTGCACTCTATTCTGTGTTTGTAATTTTCCTCCCAATCCGTCCTATGTCTGTGTCATGTGACACTAGTGCTTGAATCTGTCACCCTTTTGGGTGACATTTATTTCACAAATAGTTATTGGAGGGCTACTGCATGTCTGACACTGTTTTAGCTCCTTGAGATAGCACAGTGAACAAAACAAAAGGTGTTCCCTTCTGGAGGTTAAATTCTAGTGGTGGTGGCGAGAAGACAAAACAATAAATATGGTAAGTAAATTATATAATATGTCAAAAGATAAAAAGTGCTATGGAGAACAAAAAAGTAGAGTAGGGCAACAAGGATCAGGTTTTGATGCCAGAATTGGGAAGTGGTGATTGACATGTGGCTCTTCTCTGGCTAAGTTGTAATATATATATATATATAAATTCTTCAAGACAGAGTCTGTGTTTTATTTATCTTCATATCCCTATATATACACCCAGTACAGTGCCCAACACTGAGTGGATGACTGAAAACTGTTGAATTAACTTGCCTCATGCAATTTAGGGCACAAGAAGTGATTTTGTCAGGTTTAACATGTAAGTAACAGGACTTCAGCACTTTCATAACTCTAGGACTTTCTCTGCTTCAGCTAAAAAATACCTGGCACATACTCATTTAAAGAAACCTCATTATAAAATGATGTTCTATGCCATCACCTTCAATTTAGTTAATGTCTCCATTGAAGACTGGGTCACTGTGCTGTTTCTAGCATCTGGCGAAGTATAGCATATAGTCTTAGAACAGATGACCAAGACACACCCAGGAATGGAGGATTCTACAAACCATGAGCTGTATGTTTCAAAGTGGATGCAGTTCTAGGGAAAGACCAGAAATGCAAAATCTGCAAAGAATCAGGGTGCCTCTTTATATATATACTGTATTAGCTTTGAGGACCGAGTTCTGTTTGAATCCTGATAGTAAGTTGGAAATACTACTGCTGCTCTAAATCTTGGACTTTATGTAAGCTGTTATATTTTCCTTTATGGAGATATTAGTCATTGGCTCATGGACTTTTTAGTCAGCCTCTGTTTTAATTAGGGTAAAGGTCACATTGCTATAACAGAATGGCCCCAAACTCAGTGTTGTAAAGAAGATAGAAGTCTATTTTGCTTTCCAGTAAAATGTGACCAGTTTAAGCTGTAGAGGCAGATGTGCAATCATCTGGGCATTTTCCATGCTTGCACGGTCAAATAAAGGTGCCATCACATCCTGAGTACCAGCCAGCAGGTAGGAGGAAGAGAGGGTAGAGAAGTCACAACATATTTTTAAAATTCAGATCTAGAAATGGCAGACATCACTTTCCCTGCCATCCATTTGTGGGAAATGGATCTCATGGCCATATCTAACTGCATGGGAGGCCGCAGAACAGTGTAGCAATGTAGCCATGGGCTAATTTTATGGAAGAAGGAGAGTATATATTTTGGTGGGCAATTTGCAGTTCCCTCCGTCGTCTCTGAATCAATACAATATAAGGAAAGGAGTGTTTTTGTGTTTGCTTGTAATACATTCATGCATGTGGAAAGGCCATTATAAGATTATGCCAAGATAAAGCTACATCTCTTATCCTCATCTTCAGTGTACCTTGAAATCTCTCCTAAAGTAAATTAATTCTTCCAATTCTCCAGTTCTAACAATGTAACCCGGCTTGGTAAGCCCCACTGATTCTCAAATGATTCCATATGAAGAACTCGAGAAGGCTCAACACATGACAGAATAAACTCAGAAAAATCAAAATACACCAGAAAACCTTCTAATTTGACTCCATTCATCTCATTTTGAAAGGTAACTGAACTATCTCAAAGTCCTTTGTGTTGTGTCTCAGTCAATGTGTAGGCCAATGACTCCAATTTTTTTTTTCCTTTGTAAAGGAACAGGTATAAATAACTATCAGCACTTCTCAAAGGAGAGTACACTGCTAGGGTGTTAGGAGCACAATATGAAAGTTGATTTGAATAGACTGATTTCACAGTATATTTATTAGAATCCCAGTTCTCCCAGATTTTAACTGAGTAACTTTGGTGACATCAAAAGCCTTTGGAACCTCGTCTTCCTTATCTGTTAGGAAGGGTTAACAGTGACTTTCCCATGCTTATTATGAAGATTAAATATAGTGCTATATTGCTGTGTATATTGCTACCTGTGTTGATATTTACAAGATGTTTCAAGACTAAAAGAAAATCTTGAAACGAAAATATTACTGGAAATCATATGGCTCAACTCAGCAAATCACATTGCCTGGCAGACAAATGATTTCTTGGTCGTAAAAGCAGTTCAATGGCCGGTTTGCTCCATAAAGCTCATCTTGACAAAAAAAAAAGTGTGACTTTCTTTGATCTCTGGTGTGGAATACTTCAGATGACCTGGTTCAATAGCAAAAATAAAAGCTGGCCAAGATTGGCTTGGCAGCCCAGAGATAGATCACCTTGGAATGAGTGGGTCACAAGCCTGAGTGAAAGATAATCTTCTACTTCCTTTTGATTTTTTTTTCAGTATAGAGTCCTTAAGATTTTAATCTGAAATCACCAAATAGAATGATTCATTGTGAATAATCATACACAGAAAAAAGAAACATCAACTTAAAAATTATGTACAGCATAAAAACAGAGATGACACCCAAGTCCTTTTATAAACAAGTTTGGGCTTAGAATTTCTGTAAAGAATGAAAACTCTTATTTTTATATGCAATTTCATATCAGGCAGAAGAAGTGCTCTTCAAAGGAGCAGATACTGTATTTGTAGAATAAAAGGAATGTAGTGGAAAAACATTACTGGACTGCTCCTGATTTATGGACATTGGTGAGTCATTCATGTCCCTGGAGCCCAGTTTCCTCTTTGGTAAAATGGGAGACAATTATGTATATTTTCCATAAATATCATGACAATCCAATAAGATAATACAAGTGAACATGTTCCATAAAGCAAAAATGCTGCATACCTATGAAGTTTGATATTATTTATTATTTTGCAGTGATTCTAGGGCAAATGATTTCTTAATCGTAGCATTGATGTTCTCTGGATTACGACTAGCCTGAATGTGACTTTTCTTTTTTTTTTTTTTTTTTTGAGATGGAGTCTCGCCCTGTTGCCCAGGCTGGAGTACAGTGGCGCGACCTCGGCTCACTGCAAGCTCTGCCTCCCAGGTTCAGGCCGTTCTCCTGCCTCAGCCTCCCGAGTAGCTGGGACTATAGGCGTCCGCCAGCATGCCCGGCTAATTTTTTGTATTTTTAGTAGAGGCAGGGTTTCACCCTGTTAGCCAAGGTGGTCTCGATCTCCTGACCTCGTGATCAGCCCGTCTCGGTCTCCCAAAGTGCTGGGATTACAGGCGTGAGCCACCGCGCCCGGCCCTGAATGTGACTTTAAAACACTTCCCTTGCTTCATTCATCCACCCCCTCATTTTTCTCTCATCTCACACAATATTCCTGTTCTCTGTCATATAACCCCAAAACTTCTTTTTCTCTTATTCCCCAAATGCCAGTGCTAGTACCATCACTCTGCCCACCAGATAAGAAACACTGTGTTCCCTTATTAATCTATTGACCTTTAAACCCACTTGTGTTTCATTAAGGGAACGTGTACTTTAAGGCAAACACTTTCCACTGTTTTAATTTTAGTTGTAGGAGTGAGAAAGGTGTTGGATCACCAAAAGAGGTCACACACACAGAGTGGGAGAGAAAGACACTCTAGAGCACATTCCTCTGATATCACTTGATATTTAATTTTCTGCAGCACACAGCTAAGCTGTAGAAATTTTAAGGGAAATACAGAAAAATGAAACAACACAGCATTTTAGCACTTCCCCCATGAGGGTACACTGCCAGGGTGTTAGGAGCACAAAATGAAAGTTGACTTGAATAGACTGATTTCACAGTATATTTATTGGAATTCCAGTTCTCCCAATTTTTAACTGAGTAACTTTGGTGACATCAAAAGCCTTTGGAACCTCATCTTCGTTATCTGTTAGGAAGGGTTAACAGTGACTTTCCCATGCTTATTATGAAGATTAAATATAGTGCTATATGTGCAAGACTCTGGTATAAAGTGGGTGCTTAATAAATATTATTTGCTTACAAATTTATAAACAATAAATATTATTTATTTATGAGTCTATATCTCTAAGTGGATATTGGCCATGTGCCTTTGCTGTGATACAGAAAGCTCAAAGAACAGGCACACTATTCATTTGCTGAAGAGTTAAGTTGTGGATACATAAAATCTTGAGAGTACTTTAGTCCAGACTTCCAGGAAAATGAGATTTCCTTCTGTATCATCCATGACTGGCAGAAATCCAGCCTCCAATTGAGCTGTCATAAGTTGTCAAAGTAGTTCATCCCTTTTAACAACAGCTCTAACTACTAGAAAGAACTTGTTTACAATTCATTGAAATCTGCCTTTCCATAAATTGTATCCATTAATCAAAGATCTCCCTACTACAATGTTTAAGGTGAAGCTGAATTATCATTATTTCTTGAAACTCTTATTAAAAGAATAAAGATAATATCATGCTAGACTGAAGTCTTTTCTTGTTTCTGTTCTTAAATGGATTTTCTTCTGACATAATTCACAGCTTCTTACTAGCATGGGTTACCCTAGTTTGTTAGTCTTTTTAAAAATGTATAAAAACTAGGTTTGAACACAGCACTTTTTAAAAAAATCAGCATACTATGCATTTACAAATGTAATCTAAATTTACAGTCTATATTTACCATTAGCTAGGAACACCACATGCTTTTTATTCAAACCAGGACACTTTTGAGACTGAAATATACACTATTAGCGATTACACTTGGAAAAAAATTTAAGATGAGATTTAAGACAGCCAAGGACAAGTAGTCATTCCACACCAAAAGCATCCTCACACTGTTATATTCTTTCTTTCCCTCTCTCTGTTTCAAATTTTCACCTAAATGGCCTTTTCTCCAGTTTACCTTGGTAGCTAATGAAATTTTGTACAACTGTGTGTCTCATTCTACTGTACCATACTCTTACCACTTCTGATAAGTCTAATTTGGTAAACACAATGTTCATTGCTATGTTTAACATTTTATTAGTACACAAGTCTTAGGTGGTCTCTTGTATAAAAATTTGAAGCCTGCTTTACCGTAGCATTTTCTGTAAGTTAGAATAGAAGAATTCAAGGCTTAATATTGCTTAATGTTATTCCCTGTCACTTTTCTCTTGAATTAATACTTTTCATATGTGTTATCTGCTGCTTTTGATAATTTCCATCTTTATCAATTTATCTGAGTAATTATCTCTCTTTTTCAAATTTCAAGTTAATACTTTTTTGATCATGTTGTCAAATCTATAAATAAGGATATCAATAACACTCCCCCAAGCACCCTTTGACTATATTTTATATACTACGTGGTATGCCTCTGAAAAAAAGAGTGGTTATTCAACAACCTCTAAATACTTTTTCTTACTATGCCGTGAGAATAAATTCAAAGAAAATTTTCAGATAGTACATGTGTCTGGATGTTCTTAATCCTTCTCAGGGAATCAGAATCCCCAGGTAGAGATTCTGTCTTTCTCTTTCAATTTTTTTTTTTGCTTTATTGTTTATCTCTCTAATTATTGGTTCAAGTGAATAAGCAAAAGTGGCAGAGTTGGTTGGTTAGGAAACATAAGCAAATTCTCCTTCAGACACTGCATACTGCTGTGCTGCTACACTACTGTCATGCCAAGTCAACACGTGAGAAGCTCAGACCTCCTTTCCCGAGAGTTACTATCTCTGTTAGAATACGGACGCCCCTTATCTCACTTCAAGGGTATCCAAAACTTGTGAAGCTTTCTTAGTATTCTGTGAAGCCAACAACTTATTGTTTTCAGAAGATCTTGATTCACCTTATTTGGAAGGTTCCTTCTCATGCCCAACATGTGAATCCAATGATACAGTTTCTCTTCTCCTCTTTGTCACAACATTCTACTCTCCAAAGTCTTGATATTAAGTTTGCTCCCTTCGTTTCATTTTTTTGGTCCCTATTTCTGACTTCTCAATAGCAACCCTTCATATTTTCTAATACACCAAAAAGAGAAATTTCCCCCTTAAGTTTCTTTATGTTTTGCTCTAGCAGATATTTTATCTCTAATACAAGTTATGATGTAACTCCTCCTTTTCCTTCCTGCAGGCCGCTAGGACTAGATATTTGTAATGAGGACAAGCAGTAGAGATAACCAGACCTCCTCCGAGGAGACCTTTAATCTGAATGTTCCGTATCTTTGCCTTACTCTTACTTTTCCATCCCTTTGCTACCATTGTTCAGTTTTGGTCTTCTGGCAAGGTTGGAACCTCAGAGGGAGAAATCATATCACTTTCAGGAATGGCACGTCCATGATTGCTCAATATGGCACCCAGGCCAATTCTGACCCACAAAAAGTGAGCAGTGTGTCCCTGGACTGAGGATTCCACTTCTGCCCCTCACACTAATTACCCTGGGACCTTGGACTTGCCACTTAATCATCAAGTGCATCAGATTCTTCCCCACTTAAAGTGAAAGGGTTGAACTAGATGTCCTCTGAGAAATTTTATTTGACATCGGTATCTTCCAACCATGAGTGTAATATTTCCTGTGTGGCCTCTTAGTGCCATACAGTAATACAGTAGTCCTCTCCTAGGTTGGGAGTGTTGTGCTTGATGGCCAGGAGATGGTAATTGGTTTTTAGTGGTGTTGGTTATAAAGAAATGATTTACTTCTTCTCACTTTCTAACAACTGCTCATGAATATCTGTCATTTTGTCTTAACATTCATTTCACATATTCCTTTCTAGAGTAGTAAATGCATAGAAAAATTATCTTGACCATATATTTTTTAAAGTTCACATTTATAACTCATTGCAATCCTGGAACGCTAGAAGATATGTGGACTTTAATATTCTCTACTGTTGAGTTTGTGTGCATGAATATATTTGTCCATGATGAATTCTGGGTACCTGCAGGATAAGAAATACATAGCTCTCAAAGGTAAAAGTCTGTACTAATTCTAGGTGGTCTCTGTCTCCTATTTATGACAAGTTTTTTTTTTCTCCCAATGTGTAATATTTCCTAGGGTCCAGTATTTCACAAGCTCAGCAGCATTGCTGTGAGATGGGTAACAAACCAATTTATATTTTATAGATGCTAAAACTGAGGCACAGAGAAAGTATGTGATCTGCTCCAGCATGCCAGCAGCTCAGCAAGGAATGGCAGAATAAAGACAGAGAAAAGAAAGAACCTAATTCCTCTCTGATTCTCCTTTGCTAAGGATCAGAGCACCATGGGGCTGAAAGATTCTTTGAGAAATGGGCAGCCTACTATCTTCTTTTTAAAGAAGCCTATATGTGAATTTAGCCAGTAGATATGTCAAGCTCCTGACTCTAATCCATACCAATATTTAATATTCTTCATTACTAGAATGATCCTCCTCAGCCTTTGCCATCATCCACAAATAAATCCCAGCACTCATTTTCTCATGACTCGATTCCCTGTAATAGCCTTATGACTAGGCACCCTTTAGCAGTCACTCTCATCCACCCATCCTCAAGTTAATTCTATGGTCTATGCCCAGTGACATTCCTAGGTTCTATTTCATTGTACCACTTAATTAAACAAGAGTGTAAAGACATCCTGTTTCCTAACACATCAGGTGTATCATCCTCTACCTAGCTTTTAAGGCCACACACTATTGGACCCTGCTCCATTTTTCAACCATCATTTCCCTATCCTAGCCCAGATTTGCAGATCTCGTCTTTGCTTGCATTGGGATATTGCTTTGCTTTTGCACATTCTGCTTTTCATCCAGAGTTTGGTTTTCACTTCTTCATCCATGCATCTAAGCCCTACTCCTCTCATGCCCTCCACGAAGCCTCCATGGACTGCTGTAGTTGTAGCAATCTCTTTACTGCGTCACCTCTAATTGCCCTGTGTGTTTGTATTACCTACAAATATTCTCTCATTGTATTTGTGTGTGACTACAATACACCTAAACCACTAAGCTTCCTAGAGGACAGGAATTGTGTCTTCTTTTTGCCTTACCAATAGTACAAGGTAAAATAAATAAAAATCATAAAAACAAAATAAAGTCCTCAATAAGTACCAGTTGGTTCTCTGGAATTCAGTGAATTAGATTTATAAACTATGCACGTGCATGTGTGCATGCTTTATGAATGGACTTTGTATTTTGGGAAAAAAAGATCATAAATAAAGAGAGTAGTACAATTGATTCTTGAACAACTTGGGAGTTAGAAGTGCCAACCTCTCATGCAGTCGAAAACCCACATAAAACTTTTAACTCACAAAACTTAACTGACCAGAATGCCTTACTGATAACACAGTTGATTAACACGTATTTTGTATGAGTATTCTATACTGTATTCCTTCAATAAAATAAGCTAGAGAAAGAAAATGTTATTAAGAAATCATGAGGAAGAGAAAATATATTTACAGTACTGTATTCCATACTATAAGTTTACGTTGTCTGTTTACAAGATGAATCATCTAAGATGGCAGTAACTGCAGCTGCAGACCTCAATCTACAGTCCATACGTGTTAACCAATTCAGCTCTTTTTTGCAACGTCATGACTTTTAATCTGCTTCTTATGGGCACTTCCAGCCTCGCTGTTGGCGCTTCCTATGGATCCCATGGTGTTATTCAAAGTTTACGCTATTGTACTAAATATGATGGAAAATATGCGAGAACTTCAAGAGATCACTTTTTACTGCAATATGGAATTGGAACTGCTCACGTGGGGATCATTAGCATCACATGATGTTTTAAACAGATACATGAGCTCACTGCAATAGCAACAGGGATGGCTATGAAATTATTACAGTAGTGCAGTATGTACTACAATTAATTTTATGCAGTTATGATTTAATTTTGCATCTTTATGTTTGTTTATATTTCTCTCAACTTTGAATGATGCCGTGTATTGTCTGTGTGTGTGTGTTTTGATAAATTTTAACTTTTTATAACAGATTCGTGTATATTTTATGGCAGCGAATGATAAAATACACTAGTATCTGCATATATTTTATGCATTCCTGACATACTTTTTCTTAATTTCTTGGCTATTTCTAGGATATGCACATGGTTCACCTACAAGTTTTTTCAAATTGACACAAATCTCCAAAATTTTTCCCAATATATTTATTAAAAAAAAAAATCCATGTGGAAGTGGACCCAGGTAGTTCAAATGCATGTTTTTCAAGGGTCAACTGTGTATGTAGCATTTTTGTTTTGTTTTGGGGAGTATTTTTAGAGGATAATTTAGCCTCAATTATCACCTAAATTTCAAATGCCTTCCAGAGGACTTCTTTCTTTAACTGGAAGTTGTTTTGCTACATATAAGAGCAGTATCCTCCCTGTCAAGCTGGCGTAGCCTTTGACTTTCACTCTGATGACCTTTTCATGCCCTGAGCATCCTGAGTCCTTGTTTTTCATTTCCCATAATACAGAACTAAATCTTGAGTTTGGATATTGTATGAACTGAAATGGCATACAACCAAGGTTCATATTTTATAAGTGGCTGGAATTCACTTGAGAATATTGGCATAATAATATATACTTTCTTTTGGAAGGCAGATAAGGTGTGAACAGGTCTTAGCACAGGGGAAAATTTTAAATAAGCAGTCTTCATTTTGTAAATATTGTCTTAATCGAGAAGATATGTAATATTTGAAATGTCCCAATTTTAAAATATGAATGTTTCTTTCAATTTCATGGGGTTGTATTTAGAAATTATGAAAATTTTATTACATTAAAACATTATAAAAACTTGTACCAGGCCCTTTTGAGTCTGGGCTAGAGGATTCGGTTCATCCATTGCACCAGTCTACTCAGCAAGAATTCTTTTTTGGTATCTACTCAAACCTTATTGAAGAGAATAACTGTTGCAAAGCTCCAATTTTTACATGTTTCTTTAAAATATATATTAAATTGAAACTTATCTTACTGGAATTTCCACCTGTTGCATCTGCACTCTGAGTAGCATTGGCCGGAACTTTTTACCCCTGATGGAAATATTCTTTATCTGCACCATGTGATAGGGCAGTCACTAGCTGCATATGGCTTTCAGCACTAGTGACTTGAGGAACTGAAATTTTCATTTTATTTAATTTTACTTAATTTAAATTTAAATGTGAATAGTCACACAATACAACATAAATAATCACAACATAATACAATGTAAATAATCACAAAATACAATAGGCTAGTGACTTTTGTACTGGACAACACAACCATAGTAGTTTGCTGAAAAAGCTAGCGATCATTTTCACATGCTGGCTCTTCAGAAATTTCAAGAGATTGTTGATATTTGTACTTTCTTTTTAGGGCACTTTTTGTTTCCTCATTGATAGGTTTGAACTTCAGAATTTAGTTTGTTGCTACTGCTGCTACTGTTGTTACGATCCTCTTTTTCCTAAGGTCTCTTCAAACTCATAGATTCTATCATTGTTTCTAGATATTCCTTGGAAACGTTGAGCAATTATAGTCTTGATATATATAAAGTACTCTGAATGTATGGGACAACAAACAAACGACAAACAAAACTGACACATAAATTGCAGAACTTGGAACATTTGGAGACATAGGGCACACAAGATTTAAACAAATGGTTCTAACCGGGACAATTTTGCCTCACAGGGGACATTTGGCAATGTCTGGAGATGGGTATTGACTGCCATGACTTGTGGCGGGGGCGGTGCTTCTGGTATCTAGTGAATAGAGGGCAGCAATGCTGCTAAACACCCTACAATGCTCAGGACAGAGCCTCCACAACAAAGAGTCATCCAGCCCAAAATGCCAATAATGCCGAGGCTGAGGAAGCCTGGTTTCCACAAACATCTAAGAAATAAATATCACATAAAAACCTCATTCATTTGAAAAGAAGGAAAGAATTACAAAATGGCTTGCCTAGGTGTACTAATATTTTAAAATTTTGTAAGTTGCATGCTTGTTTTTGCATTCCTCTTCCACATCAAGAACTCTATTGGGTCACTGAATTCACTGGTAAATTTACTAAGAACATCTTCAAAAGTTCTTCACTCCTTCCTTCTTTTCCTTCTGAAGCTATTACTGCGGGTCTTGTTATTATCATTATTAGACCGTCATAATATACTTTTAATCCCCATTTGTGCTTCCGTTTTCACAGAACACTATCCGTGTTGTAACAAAGCCACTGGTTAAATAATGAGTCCAGATAAAAATGATGTGATATCGTGAAGTCATCTTCAGATACATGTTTGGTAGGAGTCCTTTTTCCATGGAAATATTTTATTTGATAGTGTGTGAGGCCAGTTAATCTTTCTCTCGCATCTTGAGGCAGGAAATAATTAATACAACCTGGGGGAAGAGCCCGGCTAGCTGGTCAGAAGGAAATCTGACACCTGGTGAAATGTGCCTCGTTTCCGGTTTCAGCACTAGCGTGAAATTTCCCGAGGTTCATAGAAAGGTTCGTAAGATCTTGGCAAATCTCTTGGTAAACTGGGTAGTGTCAGATTCCAAAAGAAATATGAAAGTTTTACCTGGCTTCAAATTTCCAGTGTAAAATGTACAGTCTAAGCAAGAGGGCTGCTTGTAATTGAGAAAAATCCAAGTTTCTTACTTTGGATAACTTATTGGAAGAGACAATTCACCAAGAATAAAACCTCCAGGGAGACCCATTTCATAGCAACCCATCCAGCCTCTTTCAGAACATGCAGTTTTCAATGGACCTGGCTGCTATCACTGCACCAACAGTTTCACATTGTTCATTATCACATTGTATCATAATGTTCCCACATTCAAAGCCAAGCCAGGGGAAAATACTCTCCCAGAGGGTTTTTCAAAGTTCACACTGGAGAGAAGAATGCATGGGACATTTCCTATCAAGTTCCAAAGAGTGGAAAAGAAAGTACAATGATAAGAATCAATAGACAATTCCTAAAATATTGTTCATGAAATGAGTTCTAGCAGGCTGTGAAGGTGAAGAGAAAAGTTGCATTTCCAAGTTCTAATAGCAGTGTTGGACTTTGAAATAAAAAGGAGGCTTTCTAAAACCTTGTCCTATTTGAGTAGGTTTGAGATTTGACATTCAGCACGCATTTTTAAAATCTTCCTGCAAAACCTCTGTACATCCACTTAGTACTAAAGGGCTGCTTTGCCCAGTTCCCAGGGGCTCTAGCATGCAGGCTGATTGCAGCCCTGCTAAGTCAGCAAAGGGAGGCTGCGGGTCCAGCGTGTTGCTCCTTTTAAAGGAGCCACATCCTGCCAGGGCCTTGGAATCATTACAACCTCATGATAAAATTTCTGGCAATTTAATTAACACAAAGACATTTGAATCATTTCTAGTGTTTGTAATCTCCTTCTGAGTACCATATAATCAAGGACATTCAACTGGAACAGAATTAGCCTACTTTAAGGACACCCCAAACAAATTCATACAGGCTGAAGTTATTTAATCATTGGTGCTGAGAAATGGATATGGTTAAGCTGATGAACAGAGTTTCTCCGTAGTGTCTTTGATGGAAAGCAGTGCTCCTATAGAGGTATTGATCTGTGGGATAAATAAAAACACTAGGGTTTAAAATTACAATGATTATTACTAACTACTCGTTTTTCACTGAAAGCAATATCAAGTCCATCAAATAAGGTCTATGGCCAGAAATCAAAGGCCATTTTTTTTGTGTTCAAAACATGGAAAAAAATATTGCTACCAAATCTATCTTTTCAACCAACCCACAACATAGGTAGAAATTGCTGTCAGTGTTGACACACGCTAACATGAAGAGTGATGAAAGGTTTTTCTTTCTTGGTCTTTTTGGTAATCAAGCACTCTGAAATTGTGATTGATTGCTGGCTCCAAGAGATTTTTTTTTTAGGGCAACTTCCAAAGGATTTCCTAAGGCCAAATCTAAAGTAGCGAAGAGGAAAATATATAAATTTATCCTTAATAATTGATGCTAAAAACTAATTTTCAAAATATTCCCAGGAAAGTCCTATCTTTGGACTCAAATTACTAGGAAATTGTTCTAATTGTTTCAATAAAAGAACTGTTGTTAAAAATAGCCTGCAGTGTTCTGTTTTGGTTAGTGGTAAATCAAGTTTAATTCCTGGGAAAACTCAAAATTCATTCTATAATACACCGGCCCCAATACTTTTCTTTGGCTTTTAAGAAAGCTCTGAGTCAGAACTTGAATTGATTTGTAACACAAATACTAGGATTGGCTCCCATCAAACAGTGATGGTGCCCTTTTGCTAAATGCAGACAGTTGGTAGCCCAGTTGGGTGAATTGATTCTTTGCCTTGGGAGAAGAGAATACAAGGACTCAGGAAGAGCTGAATAATGTCTGCACATGAGTGAGTGAGTGATGAGACCGAGACTGTGTCACCACAGGCTTTTCTCCAATTCCAGGTCTCTTGTCCAGTAGAGAGGATGATGTACTTTTCTCCAGAAAGTTAGAAAGCAGCAAAACTTTGTATTTTACTAGAGGTGACACTTTAGTATTCTGCTAAGCTGACGGTAAAATGAACCTGCCAGTTCCTCCTTTTTAAACCATCCACTGACATGGGACTAAAGAATTGCTGAAGGAAATTAATTGCAGACACTCTAAAAAACCAAGTGGAAAGGAATTTCTGCACTGAAGGGGAGTCAGTCTGAAATTTATGGCAGTGGAAAGTACTTTAATCAAATAGTGTAGCTGTATTTTTAAAGGACGGGATAATTTTATGATCAATAACAATATTTGTATGCCTGCACGCTGAAATGGAGAAATCAAATCTCATGCTTCAAAGCCTAGGCTGTGTGCTGCAGGTGTCTAGGAGGAATGCTTTCAAAACATACATCATTATAAACTAGCCTGGGTAAATTGATGTCTTTTTCTGCCTTTACATGAAGCATGAGGAATCGGTGACTGCAATGGCCTAAGACTAAGTTAAATGTCTGACATTGAGCTTGTCTGGGCTCTTTTCCCACTAGCTGAAGAATAGAGGTGCTGGAGCCATGTGGAGTTCGGTGGGGCTTGAATAGGAAAGGCAGAATGTTATAAGGAGTTACTTTCCTCACATGTGGATAATTTGAGGCTGAAAACCATATTTCCATTACCATTGGTAAAAGAGAGCAGAGAGGCAAATGCCAAAGAATGATGTCAGCCAAATGCCCAAGGTTTAACCAAGTGACAGAGAGCCCAGGGGCTCATTCTATTTCCAATACATATTTGTGTGAGCAGACAACTCACTGAAATCTCCATCATCTCGGTATGTAATGCCAGTATTACGTAGTGGAATTATGGAGTTAACTTTAAAAATCACTTATAAAAATGTTGGAGAAAATTTAAGGTAAAAAACGTTCAACATTGAAAGCACCATGAGTAATAGTAATTATACTCTTGAAGACTTCAGTATATCCAGGTCCATTTGGAGCTCAATTCAAAAAGACTTTGTTACTAAAGAGCCCGAAGAGCATTATTAGAAAGGTTTAACTCATCAGGGCATATCATACTAGGCATCAAGGACAGTATAATGCTGAGACTGAATGTCATAAGATTATTGCCTCCCAATTAAGAATAATTGTAAGAAAGGGCTGTCTGATTTATAGAATAGTTTTAAGAAATGTAGTTGAATTACTTTTAAGCAGGCTGATACTATAATTGTTTTAGCCAATGGCCTCTTCATCCTTCAAAATAATGAGGTTCTAGGCAAATACACTCTGATTCTCAGCCAATGATTTCTTATCTATGAAAAGTGTGTCATAATTAGAAATAAGAGCCAGTGTATCGGCCATTTAAAAGTAATCAATAACCCAAATAACTACAAATAGAGGCTTCTGATGCATTCCATTGATATTACTATCAAAAAAATTGGATGCTTTCTTAAGCAAACTTCTGCCAAATTATGGCTAGATAAAAACATATGATCACCATTATGATTATTAATATATGAATGTGGCTTGATTCCTTTACTACTGTCTTGAGAGGCGTAAGTAATACTAGACTGGAGCCACTCTTCGCAGCAGCATCACCCAGCGCCAGGTCTCTGCAGAGAAACCATGAATTAGGGGTTCTCTCTTACATGAACAATGTCGATTAAGTGCTCACATTTCAGGTGAAATGTGTGTTAGTGCAAAAGTGTTGCCTGATGTCTCCCACCTGGAAACAGGAAATACTCAGGAGTCATTCCCATCCATCTCGTGCTGAGTTTTACATTAATAAGGTAATGTCTTTAAGATCTCTGAGGTTTCAGGAGAAAGGCACACTGGGAGAATGGCTGTTATTATTTCCGAGACCTCCCATCTCGAGCTAGCTTAAAGGCTAAGGGTCCCGAGGTGGTGCTGTAATAGCAGCTCTAATAATGTGCAGTTACAGCACATCTCATGTGAGGTGCTCCGAAGACATTATACACATTTATTCATTAAACCTGAACACACCCCAGAGATAGGTTAACTGCTATGATACTCCTTTATGCCAAAGTAAATGAAAACAGAGGGGGAAGAGAGTCAGCCAAGATCGTATGATGAACCTGTGGCACAATGGGAGCAACCATCGTGCTCTCAAGTTCCCTAGTGACTCGGTGAAAAGTCTTGCCACATTTGGCATGAGTGTATACCTGTACGTAGTATGCGTGCTTAATTTTACTTCATCTTGTTCTAGAAATAAGAACATGTACAAATATATTCAATACAGCTAGATAACATAAATGGAAAATAAGTTTTTAGGGAAAAAGACCCAAGGAAAGTAAGGATATAAAAATGAGATGAAACCTGGGATGAAGTACCGTTTGTGTTTTCTGTGAATGATGTTTGGAAAATACTCTCTTCACAAATAAATTATGTATAAAGGGAAACAAATAGCCCCAGTTTCCCTTATCCGTGTGCCTTGGGAAGAAAGTTTTGCATGTTATGGGAAAGAAAGGGCTAGAGAAAACATCAAAACTTTGTAAAATTAGACTTCAATCCAGTTTGCTGAGTGGAAGATCAAAACAGTATTATTAGGGCTCAAGAGCCCCTTAATCTAGTGGTACCTCTGCTAAAGTGCAAACCCAAGAACAGTACATTTCCCCACCATCTGGAGGGGTAAACATCAGAGACAATGAGAAAAACTAAGAGGAACAATGGGCAGTGGCAGCAGAGGGACTTGGTGCTCTAAATCCTGAAAGGGGTTGGAGGTCATGGGTGAATTAGTGCCACAAATAAGGCAGTGATGCATGATCTGTGCAGAGTTTATGGGAACAGGGGTATTTTGCAACAGCGTGGACAGCAGCCTATGGGCAAACATAGTGCCCGCGGCATAGTGCTGCCTACGTGTGTGGCAGCATCAACACAGGTGAGCAAAGGGTCAGCCTGAGCCACAGCTTTAGAGCTGCAACCAGATGTGAGATGGTGCTCCCCTCTGCTACTCCCACCTCATCCGTCACCTCCAATCTCATTCTTCAGCCCCCAGCCTCTTTTGTAATAAGATTTTTAAAAGACCCAGTATATTCTCATTGGATTGGTATAGCTTAAATGCAATGCTTTCTTGGGGGTAATCAACTTCTAAACCTTTCCTTTAGTACTATACTAATATTATCAGAGGGTTTTTTAAATTGGGGTGTGTGTGTGTGTGTGTGTGTGTTATTCTGTTGTTCCTTACAGTCCTGATCTAGTACATGCAGGCAAAGTCTCACATGTGGTGGTACATGAATGGACAAAACCTGGACATTAGGTGGAAACTTCAGGTCATGTAGTATTTAGAGAAAATCAGCTTGAAGCCCTATTCTATGCCCCCATGGAAGTCCAAAAATATCGTAATTATCCCTGCACATGTACTGGGGCTTTATCTGCCTTCACTGGATTAGGTGGGGTGAAGGATCATCATGTTCTCCCACCCGTGCTGTCTGTTTGGCATGATTTTACCAGATGTAAAATTCAGCCTCAGTTTTCTCAGAACATTCACCAACTCACAAAGAACTTTGAAAATAGTCAAGTCGGCCAATGTTTTTTTGAGAGGAGTCTACATTCCAAGATCAAGCTATTTCAAATTGAACACTAAAAATTTCTACTCATGTATTCATTCATTCATTCACTCTTTTCCATAAAAAACATTAAATCCTTACATTGTGCCAGGCACAGCTCATGGCGCTTGGGAGTTATCAGTGAAAAAAACTGACAAACATCCCTGCTCTCATGGACATGAAATTATAGCAGATATTTGCACCAAGCTACCATATATCCCCAGAGGTTTTCCCTGGCTGCCTCCTCTGTGACAGCTCTAGTCTCACCCAATTTTTTCTCTCTCTTCTGTTCCGTCACTTTTCAGGAATAAAAATAAAGTCCTCTCAATTTTCTCTTAATGTGATGCACTGACTCTTGAACCCAGGTTTTCAAGTTCCCTAAGTGATACCCTAGGGTTATCTGTGTTAAAATATTTTCTTTCTTTGTTTTTTTTTGTTTTTTTTTTTTTTTTTTGAGACAAGGTCTTGCTCTGTCGCTCAGAGTGGAATGCAGTGGCGCAATCTCAGCTCACTGCAACCTCCGCCTCCCCGGTTCAAACGATTCTTCTGCCTCAGGCTCCTGAGTAACTGGGATTACAGGCGTGTGCCACCATTCCTGGCTAATTTTTCTATTTTTTGTAGAGATGGGGTTTTGCCATGTTGGCCAGGCTGGTCTCGAACTCCTGACCTCAAGTGATTCACCTGCCTCGGCCTCCCAAAGTGCTGGGATTACAGGTGTGAGCCACCGTGCCCAGCCTGAAATATTTTCCTAATCTAAGACAGTTGCTTCCTTATGAATATGTCAGAAGGGAAAAAATATTTTTATCATCTCTGTTAGTAGGATATAAACAGTTTAAGTTGTTAGATATTCATTAACAGGAGAAGAAATCTCTTATGGTACCCATGCATAATTTTAAATATTACTGGTAGATCAACTGCTTATCTGTAAAGTTTTCATGTTTGAGTCTCACTGCTTCCCCCAGTCCAGTCGGGATGGCAGGCACACTGCATAAGAGCCCTTCCAGGGACTACAGTAGGGAAATGATTACATTTTACCATGTTCAGAATAGGGATCTGAGAGATGATGATCAGCCCACAGAGACTCTCTGTGAGTATTATCTATGAACCTCACACCAAGGCTATCTATATGGCTCAAATGTTCTCTGGTTTCATTTCACGTGTTTCATTCCATGTGTTACCACTCAGCACCATCAGTATTCACTTCATGAATAATTTTAGCAGTTTAAAAAAATTTTCATAAATATAACGGCTTTAAAAGGTGGTCCATGAATAAGCAATCCATCTACTTTCCAATGACCCTGGTAGTTCACCATGTGAGCCACCAGAAATTTTGGTGTTTACATCCAAGAATGAGTAAATTTGTCATAGATCAGTGGGATAAATGAATGTCAAACAGCAACCTAATGTCCACACAGAGTGAGCCCTGATTAGGAAATGTATGTACCAAAATAAACGTAAGTATTATATTTTAAAAAACACCAGAAAAGTAAATGGTCTAAAAACTGTGGATATCACTTGATAGATATTTTAAAATTTAATCCTCTGTCAAAGAAATAGTTTTCCACAATACAGAAGTCTATGAGATCCGAGATGAGAAAATCAAAACAAAAATAACAAAACAGTTTGCTTTTAGCACAATTACAATTACAAAGATACAGAATCAACCGAAGTGCCCAACCAATGAATGGATAAAGAAAATGTGTGTGTGTGTGTGTGTGTGTGTGTATATACACACACATATATATGTTTGTGTGTGTATATAGATATACATATACATGTGTATATATACATATACATGTGTGTATATATACACATATATACATATATATACACATATATATACACATATATACATATATACATATACACACATGTATGTGTGTATATATACTTATATACATATACACACACGTATGTGTATATATATATACATACGTATGTGTGTGTATGTATATACACTATGTATATATATATACACTATGGAATACTACTTATCCATAAAAAAGAACAAAATACTGTCTTTTGCAGCAACTTGGATGGAACTAGAGACTGTTATCCTAAGTGAAGTAACTAAGGAATGAAAAACCAAATACTACATGTTCTTACTTACAAGTGAGAACTAAGATATGGGTATGTAAGGGCATACAGAGTAGTATAATGGACATTGGACATTGGAGACTCAGAAGGTGGGAGAGTGGGAAGGAGGGCGAGAGATGAAAAATTGCCTGTTGGGCACAATGTACACTATTTGGGTCATGGGTACTCTAAAAGCCCAGACTGTACCACTATATGATTCATCCATGTAACCAAAAACCATTTGTACCCTTAAATTTATTGAAATAAAAAAGATTTTTTGAAGCTCAGTTTGCTTTTGAAGGAAAAATTCCAGGCAAATTTAGTAAATCTAAGGAAATATAATTGTCAATATTCCTAGGTAAATTATGATCAGTTAAAAACCACTGTCCTAATTGGAGAAGGCTCACCTAGACCTGACAATTCATGTATACAAGATAGGCCTTTCTGGAAATGGGAAAATGCGTTGAGGTGGAGTTTATTGGTGAGTCAACCAAGGAAGGATTATTTGTTGCCTGAGAGTGTTGGGCAATGGTTGAAGAAGACCCGAAGGTCCAGTCTTTAATGCAGAGAAAGGTAGAGGTATCAATTCCTAAAGGCTGAGCAGGAGGACATGCATTAATAATGTGACAAGGGCCATCATAAGGAGGGAGATTCTTCTACATGGAGCATTGCAAGCATGGAGCTCTGATGAGGGAAAATTTCTTGAAGTAGGAATATAATCAGCTCCATCTTACAGGTTACCATCCCTATGCAATAGATACAATGGGTCATTAGTTCTTTCTAACTTTCCCCAATTATCTGTCCCTTAAGAAGATAGAAAGATCCTGAAAGAAACCAATCTCTATTACTTTCTTACGCTCAAGAGAAGATGGAAAACAGACAACTTTCTGATTTGAACAATATGGTCTCTGGCATCTATGAAGGTTTTCCAGAGATGCCAGATGATTCCATAACAAAAGTAAAATAAATAACAACAACAAACCTCTTTTGAATAAATCTCACTTTCATTAGCTTTTTCTTTGCTCTACCAGTGAGGAAATGGGACTAGGGTTTACTGAACCACAAGAGGATTCTTCCGTGACACCAATAAATGTGAGGAATCAACTTAGAAATTTTAAATTGAATTAGCATATAGCAGTTACTGTATGCCATGCATAGTTCTAAGGGTTTTATAAACATCAACTCATTGAATCCTTATGAAAGTCTATGAGGTAAACACTACTATTTCTAAGGGCAGGCTGTTGTTCAAGTAGAGTCAGAAACCCAGCTGTGGATTTTCCGCTGCATGTCTTTTTGGGTCTAGTGATAGGAAGTCTCCCTGCTGGTCAACTGTAAGGAGCTTAGGCCAGCATTATTGCCTAGTGGATGCCCCTCAGGAAAGGTGCCTCCCTGGCCATTCTCTCCTGTCTGCCAAGCCTACAAACTGCCAAAACCAACATAGTATGAGATTTCAAGAAGTGAAAACATTTCAATAAATGAGTTGTTCTTCCTGTGTAGAGAAAATAGTCATCTTGGGGGTGTTGATTAAAGATTTTCCCAAATTTCCTAAGGTGAGGGGTTTTGTGGAGGGGAAGGAAGTTAGGAATTCATCTGGGGGCAAACACAGAGGCCCTAAGAGCCATGGAGAGGAAGAAGGACTTCTACCTCTCTCCTCTGCTACTATTATTATCAGTTCCATCATCATTCTCATTTTCACCACTTTCACACTCCTTTTGTCAATCATAATTTTTAAAACTTAAAAAGAAAGAGGAAAGGAAAAAGAAAAGTCAAGGCAGTAGAGGTTTAGAGAAAAAATTTAAAATAAAAATTTAGAATAAAAGAAATGAGAATAAAAATATGTATAAGAGAATTAAAATTCCAGTAGAACAAAATGTTGAGTTTGAAAGTAATATTAAACAAATGAGATTTAAAAGATAAAAAGTGGATCATTAAAATTATAAAACTATAGATGATTAAAGAATAAGATAAAATACTTAAACCCATCAGATAAAAGTTTCAATATAAAAATAGATAAAACTAAGGATTAGTGGGAATTAATCACTAAGTAGGAAAAAAATTAAGGCATTGAAACTAAAAATAAAGAGGATTAGAGGAAAATATGTTAAGAAGAAATTAGAGAACTATAGAAGAAAATAAGAAAGGAAAAAAATTTTCTCTGAGCAGTTAAGAAATGAGTCTTGTTTAAAACGTAGATACATTGGGACAACATCCTTTTTGAGTTAAGTGCACAAGGAGGAAGGGAATATAGGGATAAGTTGCTCTTTGGCCAGTGATATGGTTTGGCTGTGTCCATACCCAAATCTCATCTTGAATTGTAGCTCCCATAATTCCCATGTGTTGTGAGAGGGACTTGGTGGGAGATTATTGAATCATGGGGGCAGTTTTCCCCATACTGTTCTCATGGTAGTGAATAAGTCTCATGAGATCTGATGATTTTATAAGGAGTTTCCCCTTTCACTTGGTTCTCATTCTCTCTTGTCTGCCGCCATATAAGATGTGCCTTCCACCTTCTTCTATGATTGTGAGGCCTCCTCAGCCACGAGGAACTGTGAGTCCATTAAACGTCTTTTTCTTTATAAATTACCCAGTCTCTGGAATGTCTTTATCAGCAGTATGAGAACAGACTAATACAGCTAGAACCTCAAACTTCAAAGAGACTCCTCTAAACTGTGCCAGATATGCCAAAAATCAAGTCTTCTTCACATATACAGAGCTGGGGCACTCCTGAGCTTTCTCTGCCTGATCGTAAGACATTTCATTTTTCTTTGTGTCACCTACTAAAGTGATCTGCTCTTTATTCAAGGCAGAGTCCTTAAGTCTCATGAACAGAAATTGCAGACTATGAAAGAACATGGTGGACATCAAAGAATCTGAGTCATAAGCAACAATCAAATAATAACAAATTGTGTTTTCTATTAAATCTTTTTTCTGTGATTTGTAAATTTACATTAGTGAAAAATACTTTTTTAATGGTCGGTGATTCCGTTTTTTCTCTCATAGTAGGTATTTCACAGTTACCATTTTTACCATGATGTCATTGATGAAGTTGTTTCATAAATTCTTGAAATATCATGTTGTGGACATGAACGCTGGCTGGCCTTGACATCAGACCTAGGGCAGGACACAGGAACCAGGGAGGCTAGCTGACTCAGAGCTCCCCCACGGCTACGTCTGTGCTTCCTTCCCTTTTTAGGAGCTTCATTCTTTCTTCCTCAGCTGCTTTCCATTTCACAAGCATGAGAGCCAGATGGGATTTCCTCCGCCCAACCTGCCTGGTTAGCGACAGTGACTGGTTGAAGAGTAAGTATGCACCTCTGCAGAGTCAGTCATGTAGAACCTCATCTACTAACTTGCAGATTGGCCCAGGAAGTGAGAACGTGACCTAAACCAGGCAATCAGAGGCTTTCCATGAGATTTTCCTAATCTGAGCCAGAGGGGAGAAATACTTGGATGCCAAGACTCCTCAAGAAGTGCTTGAGGAGAGAAAGTTGAGAAAATGAAACCAAACATAAGGAGCTAAACCATGAGGAGTCCTGCCCAGCCTCTGAGCTGTCCATCACGAGGTCATGACTGCTCTCCTATTTTTGCAATCAATAAAGGCAAATACTTTCTGCCCCCGAAGCTATCCTCAAAGAGTGGTGTCCAAAAGCAAGGTGGCTTAAGTCCTCATTTAATGAGAAAATTCTTTTATTAATAGCATATTTTTAGGTCTTTTGGTAAACTAGGGGAAACTAGCTTGCATTGGTATGTGTTAAGTAGATGTACTAATCTTGTAATTTATACTCTTCTCCAAACTCCAGGACCCACTGCATAAATAAGTTTCTCATGCCAGATTTATTTCTTTTCTCTCAGCGCCCCACTATCACCATTTAGGCTCTAAAAAATCTGAGAGATGTGCCCTATGTACATTTGATTCCCAGCTGCTAACCTGGAATTTTGTTCTAGGAGTTTGTGAAGACTATTTTCCAACCACCTGTATAATGCAATTTTTTCAAAAAGGTACCAGAGAAGCCTGACTGCTTGAGTTGGGCCATGGGTCTTTTGTCCTCAGGCTGAGATTTACACCATTGCCTGCCCTGGTTCTCTGGCCTTCAGACTTGCACCCAATTATACCACTGGCTTTGCTGAGTCTCCAGTTTGCAGATGGCAGATCCTGGGACTCCTCAACTTCTATAATTGCAGGAACCATAGATATAGATATAGATATAGATATAGATATAGATATAGATGCAGATGGATAGAGATATCTCTAACATCTACCTATCTACACATCCACCTACCATCTATCATCTATCTATCTATCTATCTATCTATCTATCTATCTATCTATCTATCATATTGCTTCTGTTTCTCTGGAGGACTCTAATACAACCACTAAAAAACATAAAGTGATGTCAATTAAAGTATGATAAGAATCGGCAAGCCTTATCTGTAATTGATGATAGTAAATATTTTAGGCTTTAAGGTCCACAAGGTCTCTATTATAATGGCTGAATCCTGCCATCACAGCAAGAAAGCAACCGTAGGCAATATGTAAACAAATGGCTATGGCTGTGTTCCAATAAAGCTTTAATTGTGGACATGGAAATTTGAATTTTATGTAACCTTTTTACATGTTATAAAACTATTTTTCTTTTTTTGTAACTGTAAAAAATTACAAACCAGTCTTAGCTTAGAGCCATACAAATGCAGGTGGTCAGCTAGACTTGATCGACAGGACGTTATGCTTTCTTACCATGTTAATTACAAGATGCATCCATATTTCAGAGCTGTTAGAATGCAGAGATATGTGCGTCTTAGATTGAATGTGATAGTGCAGTATTATAGAATCCTAGGTCTTTTGGATTCCCTGGGTTTTAACATCTATAATGTATCCCCACAATGCTTTGCCACTTAACCTTTGGCAATCAACAAGGATCATTAGTGAGCATACAGTCTGTCCTTTCTGGGACACAGTGAGAAGTGGACATGGAATGGAGAAGGCTGAGAAGAAAGTTAGAGGGAATTGAGGTGTATGGGGTGGTCTTTTGGAACCTGAATGTTGAGAGAATAATGATGCATGCCATTTGTATAGCACTTTAAATTCCATAAAGTCTATATATATACATTGTTTTATTGAATTTTCCCCATGAGTCTGCGAGGTGCCCATTGTAGAAATTAGCTGCAGAACAGAAAAACATACATGTGAATGAATTATAACTGGGAAAAGGTAGACCCTAACATTGTCTTTTGACCATACAACTGTTCTTCCTTATTCAAAAAGCTTATATTCAGTGAGTGTTTCTAAGGGTGAAAGTTAAGCAGACATGTTTCAGTGAACTGGGAGAAAGACATGAGAAAAAAAGTAAGAACCAGTGTTTCCAGTGCTTTCAATAATCTCCACCACTTCAGCAAATTGAAGGAGGCTTTTCTCACTTATGGTCATGGTTGTATTGGCACAGCCTTTCTCTTTCATTTTCCTTACATATTGCCTTCAGCAGAACCTACTGCCTCTTAGCCAATATTAGTACAAAGGCATTTGCAAGGCAGCGTATGGGCATATCTGAGCCAAAATGCAGCTGGTTTGTTAATTAAATTTAAACATTTTGACATGTATCTCTGATTTCACTTCCTTGTTCTGTTTCGCTTCTCTTCCTCTTTTGAGCCAAGTAATAAATGCAATGAAAGTAACATGGACTTTGAACTCAGGGATTTGAATCCAGATGTGCTGTTTATTAGTTTGTGACTCTCAGCAAACTACTTAATCATACTGAATGCTTTCATTATTCTCATTTTAAAAAGGGGAATAGTATTACCAACATTATGGAAGTTATCAGTAAGGTGTTACACATAATGCCCATAGAAACATGCCTACCCCATAGTAGTATGTGTTAGCTATCATTATAAGCATTGAATGGAGTCATGTATAAAATACCCAAAAAGGCATCTGATCCATAATGGATAATCCCTTAACCATGGAGAAAGCAAGATTCTCTCTATATGGATTCTCCAGGGTCACCTTTTTTATCTAATTTGAAATGTTGCACCCCCTCTTTTCGAACACACAAAATATGACTGAATAACATGATCCTGGTCACTCAAGTTGTTTTTTGTTGAGTTTCTTTATCTTCATTTTCTCATTTCTACTAAAGGCTGTGTAGTATAGAAATTACAAGCTCATACCTACCCTTTATAAAATTGATCAATGATTTACTTTCCCAATAAAACTGTATCTTTTTTCTTTATATATTTCCACTTTATTTCTTTATATTTCTAATTGCATTAGCTTCCCTCTTAAAGACTGATTATTTATCCCCTCATGTAAGTACATTTTGATACCTGCAACCTCAATGAATATTTCTGTGCCTTTCATCTCACTGGGTCTCTTAGCAGCATTGGACAATGTTGGTATCTTCTTGCCTTTTGAATTATTCTCTTTCCTTATATTCCACAATTCCTCTATTTTCCTCATACATATCTCTCTCTTCCATCTGTGTTGCCCTTTCAGGCTCCTTCTTCTCTATCAAACTATTAAATATGTCAGTACTTCAAGGTTCTTCCTAAGCCTTCTCCTTTCCTCTTCAAAATTTTTTGGCAGCTAATTTTCTTTACTTTTTCAATTTAATATTTCTGTTATTGTCTTCCCTATCCTTCCAGTTATCCAAGATAAAATTTCAATCCAGTCTGTCTCCTTCTTTCCCAGATCTTTCTTTTGATAGTGTGCCCTTGTTACATATTTGTAGAATGGATAAATGATATAACCTCTCACATGACAGATTGGATTGGACACTTAAAAATCTGCATGATTTTAGTTCCTACGAACCTTTTCTCCCCACAGGAATGCTATATTCCAATATAATGCTCTACTCATTGTTCTCAGAAAAACCTGTAACTATGAGAATATAGCATCCTTTTTTTCTTTTTTTTGAGATGCAGTCTCGCTCTGTCGCCCAGGCTGGAGTGCAGTGGCGTGATGTTGGCTCACTGCAACCTCCGCCTACCAGGTTCAAGTGATTCTTCTGCCTCAGCCTCCTGAGTAGCTGGGATTATAGGTGTGCACCACCACGCCTGGCTAATGTTTGTATTTTTAGTAGAGACGGGGTGCCACCATATTGGCCAGGCTGGTCTCAAACTCCTGACCTCGTTATCCTCCTGCCTTGGCCTCCCAAAGTGCTGGAATTACAGGTGTGAGCCACCACACCCAGCCTCCTTTTTTTTTTTTTTTTTTTGAGACGGAGTCTTGCTCTTTCACCCAGGCTGGAGTGCAGTGGCGCGATCTCAGCTCACTGCAGGCTCTGCCCCCCGGGGTTCACGCCATTCTCCTGCCTCAGCCTCCCCCGTAGCTGGGACTACAGTGGCCCGCCACCTCGCCCGGCTAATTTTTTGTGTTTTTAGTAGAGACGGGGTTTCACCGTGTTAGCCAGGATGGTCTCGATCTCCTGACCTCGTGATCCGCCCGCCTCGGCCTCCCAAAGTGCTGGGATTACAGGCTTGAGCCACCGCGCCCGGCCTCCTTTTTTTCTTAAATAAAGACTGGGAGCCAATAGCATGTGGTGAGAACTTAAAAGAGTCATTACTAGGATGGACATTTGATAGCCTTTTATGTTAATAAGAAAACAACCATTAAGTGATAAAGTAGTGCCATCCTTGATCTTCCAGATCAAAAAGCAAAAGAGAAAAAGATAAACAACAGCAAAACTCTTCTTTAAGCCCGAATAGCCAAGACAACCCTAAGCAAAAAGAACAAAGCTAGAGACATCATGCTGCCTGACTTCAAACTATACTACCAGGCTACAGTAACAAAACATCGTGGTACTGGGGTACAAGAACAGACACATAGACCAATGGAACAAAATAGAGAACTCAGAAATAAGACCACACACCTACAACCATCTGATCTTCAACAACCTGACAAAAACGAGCAATGGGGAAAGGATTCTCTATTTAATAGTTCTCAGAGAACTGGCTAGCCATATGCAGAAAATTGAAACTGGACCCCTTCCTTGCATGATGTGCAAAAAGTAATTCAACATGGTTTAAAGACTTAAATGTAAAACCCCAAAGTATAAAATCTAGAAGAAAATCTAAGCAATACCATTCAGTATATAGGCACAGGCAAAGATTTCATGATGAAAATGCCAAAAAAAATGCAACAAAAGCAAAAATTGACAAATGGGATCTAATTAAACTAAAGATCTTCTGCATAGAAAAGGAAACTATCCTTCAGAGTGAACAGGCAACCTACAGAATGGGAGAAAATTTTTGCAATCTATCCATCTGACAAGGGTCTAATATCCAAGGACTACAAAAAATTTAAACAAATTTACAAGAAAAAAACAACTTCATTAAAAAGTGAGAAAAGGACATGAACAGATACTTCTCAAAAGAAGACATATATGTCGCCAAAAAACATGAAAAAAAAGCTCAACATCACTGATCATTAGAGAAATGTAAATCAAAACCATAATGAGATACCATCTCACACCAGTCTAAATGGCAATTATTAACAAGTCCAGAAACAACAGATGCTGGCGAGGCTGTGGAGAAAAAGGAACACTTTTACACTGTTGGTGGGAGTGTTCAATTAGTTCAGTGATTGTGAAAGACAATGTGGAGATTCCTCAAAGATCTAGGGACAGAAATACCATTTGACCCAGCAATCTTATTACTGGGTATATACCCAAAGGAATATAAATCATTCTATTATAAAGATACATGCGTGGGTATGTTCATTACAGCACTATTCACAATAGAAAAGATGTGGAATCAACCCAAATGCCCATCAATGATAGACTGGATAAAGAAAATATGGTACATATACACCATGGAATACTATGCAACATAAAAAGGAACGAGATCATGTCCTTTGCAGGGACATGGATGGAGCTGGAAGCTGTTATTCTCAGCAAACAAATGCAGAAACAGGAAAACCAAACACCAAATGTTCTCACTTATAAGTGGGAACTGGATGATAAGAGCGTCCATCAAGATGATGGACACATTGCAGGGAACAACACACACTGGGGCCTGTTGGCGACTGAGGGAGGGAGAGCATCAAGAAGAATAGCTAATGGATGCTGGGCTTATTACCTAGGTGATGGATTGATCTGCGCAGCAAACCACCATGGCACATTTTTTTTGTTTGTTTACTGATGTAACAAACATGCACTTCCTGCACATATACCCTGTAACTAAAAGATGAAGGAAAAAAAAGCTTTTCTAGTTAACTGCTTCCTAAAACTTCCAACATAAGGACCACTTTTAATGTTAGCAACATTTGTGACATTCACTGAAGGAGCAAGTAAATATATATATGGATTTAAAGACTCTTCACAATCACTGTGTGGGCCCCCAAGGCTCCAAAGCTCACAGGTTTACAAGGGTTCCTATGTCCAACTTTCCACCTAAAGTCCTTGCAGAGAGGTTAGCTGCTGAATCCCAGCCTCATTGATTTTGAACTCCAAAGAGGGGGCTGCCTTTGTCCCCACAGCATCTAATGCAATATCTTACACAGAGTCAGTTTTCAGTATATGGTAGAATGTGAATCAGAATTATATAAATTTCTGAGCTACCACAGCTAATATGAGGTTAAATGCAATTTTCTGGCAGTAAATTATAACCATATACAGACATTCTATTTGATGATCAGATTTTTTGGGGGGAGAAAAGCCAATTCAACTAAAGTGGTGTTTTTTTTTTTTTTTTTTTTTTTTTTTTTTTTTTTGGTCATTGGCAAGCATAGGCTTTACCGACCATTTATAAGTCATCTTGTAAGTTATTTTTCATCACTGTCAGTTCTGGAGAATCATATTGAGGAAGACTGTGGTTTAAGGAAGAGAGAGAACCTGACTGGGATCCTGCAGCCTTGGTTTCTTTTCCTGGGTCTACACCTAATTTGCTGTGTGACCTTGCAAGAGGTCATTTGACCTCTCGTCAGCCTCAGTATTTCCATCCGTAGGATAAGTACTTTGAATCACATGATTGTTCTAGTTTTCACATTTTCAGTAGATTGCCCAGGTAGTTATTATAAGATAAATTTTTTCCTGGGATAGCAAGCTAACTAAGTTTAGATAGGAATCGAAGGCCAGAAATTTTTCCAAGGCAGTGATATATATTTAATAACTTTATCTTTTAGGCTTTGTGGCTCACTATTGGGCACAGGCTTTCTAAGACTTGTAACTGGCTGGGTTAACTTCTCCTGCAGGTTAAGTTCCTCTTCCTGGAACACATGCCACACTTTAAATGTGCTGAGAAAGTCAGATGAAAGTGTAATGCCTGTGAGAGTAGCTTTGCCATGTACCCTGTGCAAGGCACTTGGGGAGAGCCTTCCTTTTCCAGTACCTTCCCTCTCTCTCCACCCTTGCTGCCTGCTGAAAATGAAAAGCAGTTATGTCCCTTGCACCATGGAGACAGAAGTACAGAAAATAAACAGTGACTGATTAAGGGAAGTGGCTTTATTACAGGGTTTTTAAAAATACAGTATCATCAATAACAGCAATAATGGAGAAAAATGATAATGAATAATTAAGCATAATAATACAGTCAGGATAACAATAAAAAAACAGTGAAGAATGAAATTTTATTTGTAATAATATGACTGTTTAGCTTGATGACATGTCCTTGGATTTGACTGTTTCCTGCAGAGGTGTAAGCACAGTATGGCTTTTCATTTATTTCCCCTAAGAATGTTTCTGGTTGAGCTGTGGCTCTGCCCTCTTCCCACTTCTGTCTTTGCTCCTTACCTTTGCAGTTACAGAAAATACACATTCACTTTTAGTTTCCTCTGATGTCTCTAGCCTGGGATTAGCACCACCAATGCAACTGAATCCTCAGGAATGCGCTTGTTGTGATAGAAGGTCTGAGCAGTCAGGTGATATCAGGCAGGCTGGCAATCCCTTGGGTATTCAGGTACCTCCCCGCCCTCCCTTCCCCTGCAGAAATTTACTGGAGCAATAAACCTAGTGCAATCATGGAGGAAAATTAAGGCAAATGATCCTAAATAGAGAGAGACTGACGAAGTCCTAGAAACACAAACATAGCAACCCCCATACAAAATAGCAAACCTTATTTCACCAGGCTGTTTTCTTCAGTATTTTTGTGAAATAGTAGAGTCTCAGGGACTAAACAGTTTAGCCTGAGACATCAGTGCCAAGGAGTTACAGCATCTATGTAGGGTCCAGATTGCTCAACTGGTTAGAAATCATTAAGTAGGTTATCTGATTTTCCAGGAGACACAAAGGTGGCAGAGTAAATGATATCTTCTCCCCAGGCTAACAACGAGGCATAGATAATGGAGCTGCCAGCAGAGCCCCTCCCTCTCCTCCCCTCAGACAATGTGTGTCACACTGAAACAGAAATAATAAAAAACTTGGAGACCTCTGAGCATATCAAAGATAAGACCTTTGTGTTTTTGTTTCCGACAGATTTTGCACTCTTGACTGTTATTAACCCAACCCACGAGTGCAAATGATTATTACCAAAAAATAACTCTCGTCTTTGTGTTTCAGTCTCTCCTCCCTATGGGTGGGGAAACAAAGGTGTATTTTAATACTGCATAGAAATTTGGAGAGATTAGAAAAGGATTTTAATTCAAAGGGTCAGTATATATTTAAGCATATAGAAAGCATTAGGTAGATTCTGTGTGAAGAGTCTAAAGTTCCCACCTGGTTTTCAGGGAACTTAGATTCAGTTGGAACAAATGGGCAATTTTTCAAAAAGACAGGATTACATCACAGATGTACAACTGCATGAAATTATAGTACATATAAAAATCAAATATTTGTCACTTCTTAGTATAAGTGTACAGAAGTGAGTAGAAATGATGAATACAGAAGTTTGGAAACAGCTGGACTTAAGGCAAAGTTATTTTAACTACCAATATTATGTAACGCTTTTTTTAGGTTAAAAAACAAATTTGTGTGCATTCTCATTTTCTCCTCCCAGTGATCACATGAGTTACATCCTATTATCATTCCCATTTTATGTATGAAGTAAAGGTTTGTCTCCGTGTGATCCAGCTAAAAAACAAGATTTGCATTCATGGGGACCTAGGTTTAATTCTGATTTTATCATTTACTAGTTGTGTTCTCTCCTCAAGTTACTTGACAAGTCAGCATGGTTTTCCCTTAAACAGGGATAATGGTATGTGTCTCCGGGTAATTGGGAAGATTTTCTGCATCTCTCTTCTTAGCACCAGTTTCCTACATTGTAGTTACCACATCCTTCTGCTTCTACATCCCTTTTACTATACCTTGGTTTAGTCACTTGTTTGTTTCTGCTTAGACTTTCATAATAGTCCCCTGCATCGACTCTTTGCCTTCTGTCTCAGGCCTCTGTATTGACTCTCCATAAAACTGTCATATATACTTTTCCAAATGGAAATCTGTTATGCTATTTCTCTGGCTTAAATCTGCAGAGAGCTCCCGACTGTCTATGGGAAAAAGTTCAAACTCCTGAACTGAATTTCGATTCCAATGTCCATTTGGACACATTCCTCACCTACTTCAACTCAGACCACTATCACCCTGTGTGCCCCCCTGCTCTGACCCTTTCATATTACTTTCAGGTTCCTGAGTGTGTCCTCCCTGTCCTGCCTCTATATATTTGATTGGGCTGTACTATCTGCCAGGAATGTCTATCTTAATTATTTCTTGTTGGTAAACTACTTCTCTGTAAAAATTCAACTGAGCAACAGTTTGTTGTATAAATCTCCCCAGTTGGTTAGTAGCTTGATGTACCAAACCGTTTCATAGCACTAGTTCTCTAGCTATTCTCTTTTTAAAATTAAAGTTAAAAGTTATTTTGTTGTTGTTGTTGTTTGTTTTGTTTTGTGACGGAGCCTTGCTTTGTCACCAAGCTGCAGTGTAGTGGCGTGATCTTGGCTCACTGCAACCTCCGCCTCCTGGGTTCAAGCAATTCTCCTGCCTCAGCCTCCCAAGTAGCTGGGACTACAGGCATGCACCACCATGCCCAGCTAATTTTTGTAGTTTTAGAAGATGGAGTTTCACCATGTTGGCCAGGATGGTCTCGATCTCTTGCCTTTGTGATTCGCCCGCTTCAGCCTCCCAAAGTGCTGGGATTACAGGCGTGAGACACCGTGCCTGGCCTAAAAGTTATTTTTATCAGCTGTACACACATAATTTTCCATATCAACTGGTCCTATAATGCTAAACAAAAACAAGCTCCTTGTCTCACTCTTGTCTACATTGTTTCTACTTCTTCAAAACTGCCACCTTCTACGATCTCAACAGTTTCTTCTAGTTACCTCTGTATTTCTAAATGGTATGCTTGTGACACTATTTCTTGATTTTTCCATTTTAGATCTTAATTCGCCATTCTGGATAATGCAGGTGTGATTTCTCTTACACTTCCTTAGTACCATCTTCTCTCCACTGTTTTCCCCATTCACCCAATACAATCAATAGGTTAAACTAATATTCAGTACTTACATTGTCATGGCTATGTTAACCACCATCCATAGGTTAACTATACAGTGTACTATGACTACATTTCTTGTTCATACAGCTTTTTGTTAACCTGAAATTAATAAGAAATCGGTGTACCTACCACTGATTTCTTCCAAAATTCTTTGCCAAAGTGCATTCAAAGCATCAGGTGAGCTTTCATCCACCTCCCCACACCACTCCCCCATCCCCCAGGAGGCATCCTTCTGGAATCTTCCATCCTGTTGCTTCAACCTGGACCAGTTTCTTGCTAACTACACCCCAATTATCATTCCAGAATGTCCCTTCATCCTTTTGAAGAGAACGCTCCTGGTCTTTTTTGGTTGGTCTCTTGTTTTCTGAATCCCAAATGCTCCTTATCTTGGCTCACACACACATCTGATTGCTATACCTTTTCTGTTAGTTCACTAAGAAAAGATACATAGGAATTACATTTTTTGAGACTTTGCATATCTCAAAACATCTTTTTATACGTGTTTGATAGTTTGCTGGGTATAGAATTCTAGATTGAAAAGAGTTTTTATTCAAAATTTTAAAGACATTTTTACCTTCCAAGAGTACATTTGAGAAAACTGATGCTACTCTATTTTCTGATTCTTTTTCTGCCAAATTGGTTTTTGTTGTTCATGTAAAATTGAACAATTTTTAAAAATATAGACCTTTTTAGAATTGTTACTGTATCCCTGATGATCCAAAATTTCATAGCTTGTCTTGATGTAGTTCTTTATTTTATTCATTGTGCTGGGTCATTGTTGGGATCTTTTCATCTATAAATCCATGCCTTTCATTCTTGAAAAATCTGCTTGAATAATTTCTTAGGTAATTTTTCACTCCAATTTCTCTTCAAAAACTCCTATTATTCAGATATTGGACCTCTTTGGCTGATTCTCTATTATTATTATTAATTTATTTCCTGTCCTCCATCTTTCTCTTTCTTTTCTGTTTTATGGCGCCTCATCAAATTTATCTTCTAATCCTCTACAGAATTTTTATTTTTTATATTATATTTTAAATTTTTGAATAGCTCTTTTTGTTCTCAGATTTTTTAACAGCATTGTTTTATTGCATTAATATAATTTTTAAATTATAAATATGGTAATAGATTTTATAAATCTATTTTTCTCTTCCTTTCTTTATGTCTTCCAAGGTTTTAAATTATCTTTATTTTTGTCTCTGTCCTTCATAAAATATCTTTAAATATTTACCTTGCTGTACATATTTGTTAACGACACACTAAGAAGCTAACTGGACACTGTGCATTTATGGGTGGAGCTTGTTAAATGCTAGAATTCCCAGTAGAATTACAGGGTTGGGAAACTTCACTGGGGGAGGTCCCCAAATGGTAGAATTTATAGAGCTTTTCTCCCCTAGTAATTCTCCCATCTTCTTCTTGCAGGCATAAGCCTGATAGCATTCTTTCTAGAACTTTGCCAAACAAGCAGACTGGAATAATATTCAGAATATAGACTTTAACGTAACCTTCCTTTTTTAAGAAGTGAATCACAGCTCTTATCTGGGCCTGGTTTTCTTGCATCCAGGGTTTTTGTTATTCTGTATTGTTAGAAACTAAAATTTTAGTCTGTCAAGGATGGGGAAGGGGCTATCTCTGAGCACCTAGGGTGTAGGTCTCTGTTTCTTAAACAGAATTTTAGCTAATACCTATGGACTTTTAGCTGTATACTCTACTTCCATAAGTACTTGATGATTTATGTTTCAAGGGTCCCCAGAATCCTAGTGTTACTTGGCTCAATTTTAAGGTTTTCTTAAAATAGACTGGGGTTTCTATTGTGTCATTTACTACTATTCTTCTGCTTCTTGATTTTCTTATTAAAAAAAAAAAATCCTGTTCTCTCCCTTTTTCATTAGTCTCTTAAACGTGCTTTTTTTCTTCTTTTAAAATATTTTTACTGCCAATTTTGGAAGAAAAACGTGGTAAATGATACGTGTTCATTCCTCCACGTTGATCTGGAATTCCTTTTCTGTCTTAATTTGATTCAGCCTATATCCATATACACCAAGGCTAGACTTAAAAATAAAATCAATTATTTTAATTTTATCAGCTTCGGTCAATAATTTTGTTTCTATGTTCTTCTGACTTAATCAGTTTTTATATAAGTCAGGGTGGTTGAGTATTATAAGTTTCTGCTACTACAATGATTTCATATTCAAACACTGGATAAGAAAAATTGATTATGGGCTTGGTATCTATCTACACGGTTTTACAGAGAGAGAGAGAAAAACACACTTTTAGATAGTGATATCAAAAAAGGTTAATATATATTTTTATCATCTCCTCTCCTTCCTTGTTTGCAAGCTACTAACAGTCACACCCAAGGATAAAACATTCCTATGCATTTACAACCTTTTCACTAGCAAAGACCTGACTACTAAACAAAGGCAGCTTGACCAGACCACAGTTTTATGATGGGCTTGAGAGGGGCTTTGTTTCACATTCTGGTTGTATTTTCAGTGGGGCTCATTCTTAACTGTTTCATGATTTGGGGAGACACGTTGCTGATTTTATTGTTCAGAGCCTTTCTTCTCCTTTTTCTTGTGGAATGAGTGATGTTCCACACGGAGGATTAAGATATATAATAACAAAACAGAAACTCTCACGTTTAGCTGTAGTTAGATTTATGGTTAAGTTTATGGCGATTACTTAGGGCTGGGAACACATGTCCAAGAACGTCTCTGCAGTTACAACTGTGCATGGAGTGAGATGCTGTTACAGACTATGGACAGTAAACACCTCTGAGGTTGTGTGTCACTTCCTATAGGCCCATGAGTCTTTCTGATTTAAGTAGAAAGGTGTCTGTTAGTAATGCAAACAAAACCTAGTTTAACCTCTGATTCCCAGCATCTGGAATACTTATCTCTGTGGCAATTGTGCGGTTCACTGAACACTCACCATTCCAGTGGTCCACTGAAGAAGGATTTTGGCTTGAAAAGAGACCGCCATGGAAAAAAAAAATCTAATTCAGAGTAGTTATCACTGAGAATACCAAAAGGATTTGTGATGGCAATGTCCCTCTGACTCCACAGCTGGTCTGTGTGGATTGTGCTCTAGTGAGAGCCTGTTTTCCTAATGCCGTGAGAAAAGACATAGATCCTTCCTTTGGACCTTATTGCAAAGATTTTTTTTATTGTATGCTTTAAAGACTCTTTAATCCGAAAACTTAGTTTCAACTTCTTATTTCTCTGTATGCCTCTGAATGGAATCCAAACAATTCAACATTGTTTTTTTCTTTTTCTTTTTCAGAAATGGATGAGGGATTCAAGTATACTTTTTTGATGTCCTGTGGCCATTTTTGCATTTTTATATTCTTCATTAAACATAAAACAAAGAGCTTTGGTTCTGAATATAAGAGAATATAAGTTGTTAAGACCATTAACAACTCGTTAATGGTCACAGGCATTCTGGATCCTTTCCCACAGCTTCTGGGGACACACTCTTTCTCAAATGCTGGGTAGAACAGTAAGTGTGGTTAAGGCTGACTTGAGAATGAAGTTGGAATTGGATGCAGCAGTTTCACAATGGCATCAAGGTCCAAGGTCAGGGAAGCAGCAAGACCTTTACCCAGCAGAGTTAACTATAAGCCATAAAAGTATCTAGGAGCAGACCTGAGTGAAGCACGTGTTCAGTTAGTTATTGAAACAAAAGTATGTAGCTCGTCTCAAGTTCCTGGTAACTACTTCAGGGCTGATTGACTAGGTATTTCTGTGTGTATGTAATTGCTTTTCTCCATTTAAGAATAAACTACAAGGAACAGATACTATATAGCTTCTGGAGGTTTATTTCTTCCAGCAAATGGCAACTTTAGTTTTTTATTGGTTGAAGCCCTTGGGCACGTTTTAAAATATTGCCTTGTAAAATGTGATGAGTGTATTCCTAAAGCGCTAGTGTCCTAACTCAGCTCTCCACAGCCCCACATTCCTTTTACATGCATGTCTCCTAACTGGACATTAGGGAAATTTTTTTTCTCCCAACTTCTCATTGATAATATAAATAACGACTACTTGTGTAACATGGAATAGCTTACAAATATTGTCATATGCCTGACCTCATTGGTCCTTATTCTGCGAAGCAAATATAGTTATTACTGTTTTACAAATGACAAAAGAGATGCTGAGAAAAATGGATTTGACCAAGGTCAAGCAGTTAATGAATAATAAAGGTGAATTCAGGATGCAAGACTTCAGAATCCAAAACACTTCATTGTTTTTTAAGCAGAGTTAAGATCCTTTGCTTTCCTCATCAGAGAATAACAGTCAAATGTAAAAATAGCTTATTTATAATTATAGGCCAAGGCAGTAGCAGAGAGCTAAAAGAATTAATTACTGAGTATTTATTGATACTTGTATTATGTCCATTACTGTGTTAAGAACCATATAGCAGTGGTTTGCAAAAGCTTTTTCTTATGCCAGTTTTATAAGGAAACTCTCAGCAAAATGAGACAAATAAGAACTCTATTCACACATATGCACCTCTCCACACATATATCTCCATTATGAGATTTCTAATCACCCTTCTGTGCTTTAGCTTTTCTTCTTAGCATTATCACTACCTGACGCTATAGCTTATTTATAGTGTATATTGGCTACAAATTCTAATAAAATGTAAACACAAATTAGAGCACAGATTTTTGTCTGTTGTGTTTATTGCTGTATGCCAAGCAGCTAGAGTTATACCTGGCACATAGTAGGCATCCCATAAATATTTGTGGAATGAATTAATGAATGACAAAGCTAACATACATGAAAGCAAAACAACCAAGTCTTTAATAGGGTTATATGAAACCTAGCTACAAGAAGGATTCAGAGAAGGGGGACAATTTAAAGCTAGCATTTTTCAAAGAAGAGTCTGAACAAAAAATGCTATTCATGCAGGATTGTGAAATCTGGATTGGGTTTGAATAGTTGAGATGAAGAAGGGAGCTATTAAAGCTGAAAGAAGCAAAGGTGAGTAAACGTCAACGAGTAACAGTGAAGACCCAGCCATGCCTAGAGTAAATTAAGGTGATCTATGTCTCCAGCTTTCCAAGGTACTCCCCGAAGTGTTTAGCTAACAATTTATTCTTACATGTACATGTTTTTACCTTTTGTAGGAACAAATGTATTTGTCTGTATTTTTCTTTAATTCTGAATACAATGGATACAATAGAGAGCAGAAATCAATTATTTAATATGTTAGAAAAATGCCTTTTGTGAGTGGGTCAAAGAAATAACTCTAGATGATAGAAGAGACTTGGAAGTGAATTACAGGTTTCAGTATGCAGTGCTGTGTTGGTTGACAAGTGAACAAACACCTTCATAAATTAATAGCTCTTAATTGTAGCTTGAAAGACAAATAAATGGGTGGTTTAGACTTTTAGTCTCATTTCATCTGTAATGTTATGAAGTATGACCCCTGTTGAGTTTTTCTTGCTTGACAATACTGAGCTAAAATTCAGTTGTTTTTCCAATGACTTTGTCCAGGTTAATTCTTTACTTCCATCTCATTGCTTAAACAGGAATATAATGTCATGTTCATTAATAGTTTGTATGTATTTAGTACTTTAGAGACAGTGACCTAATTTTGATAGATAATGATATATTTTGATATGTGACATGCCACTGGATTGTAAATAATATCCTAGTGTGACTTCCTGCTGCATTTCTTGGACTGATGCTGACATTTCTGAGGTTATTGCTAGAATGCTCTTTTTTTTTATTCTAAGGCATTTTTTTTTCATGGCTTATTTTTAGATTTTATATAGCATCTTTCCTTCGAGGAGCTCAAAGCAAATTTTGCAAATGTGAACAATCTTCTTTGGTCAGTGTGTTTTGGTTTGGAGAAGGAAAAAAATGTAATACTAATTTCCTGCCTCTGTATGTCCTCCTAAAAAATCAAACTGAATGCCCTTCTCACCTCTCCTTTTCTCTGACTTAAGGAGTTTTATTTTATACAGAGGCTTAACAGAAAGAGCTTAGACTTTGAATCACCAGTGATGAGGCTGAACCATTAAAACAAAACACAGCAGAGAGAGCCTTCAGGAAACGCAGTGTTAAGCACAAGGCAGATTGTCAAAAAATGCTGTAGGTGATTGCGAAAACCCTCTGCAAGGATGTTTTCAGTCAACACAAGTGGGTCGCTTAATTTTTCGAGTGAATGCCCTTAATGGGGGGACTTTAGTTGCAGTCTCACTAGCCAGAGCTGTCTCATTATAGGAGATGTGGTCCAGTTTGTGAAATGTTTATTTTGTAACTAACCCCTCTAGCAGTGGAGGGAACTGTTTACTATTCCTTCTTGTTCTCTAGTGTGTGTATGTGTGGTTTTTTTTTTTCCTCTTAATTAAAGAAATCACTGTTGAACTTCAGAAACTTCTCCAGGAAGAAAAAAATAAAAAGAAGGAAAGAGAAAGAGAGAGAGAGAGAGAGAGAGAGAGAGAGAGAGAGAGAAAGAACAGAGGGAAGAAAAAGAGAGAAAGAGAAGAGAAAATAGGGTTGAAAACCGTGTCTTTTGCTCATTCATTCTTAAGGATTATTTCCAGAAGAATTGTAATATTCATTGACCTCCCCAGGAGTGTGCATACATGAAAATGTGTGCGAATGTTTGTGTGCAGGCCTGAGTAGGAAACAGTGCTGTGTAAACAGTGTCAGTGTATCCCACCAGCTAACGTTCAAAGTTTTCTTTGTTAATGATATTCTGAAGGAGAATAAAAGATGGAACCGGATTCTATCCCATACAAACAAAAATTACACAAGCCAGTAGGAAAATCTAAATTCTGAATTTGGTTTGGATGGCATACTGTTCGAAGGGAATGTTTGTCTTTTCATTCTAGCCAGCAGCAAATTATCCCAAAGGAGATAAACAGCTAAAAGAAAGTAACTAAAACAGGTAAGTCAGAGTAGTCTGTGATCTTAGAACATGAACCCAAGACACCTTTACAACACGTAATCATGCCTATTTCCATCTGCCCCAGAGCTACCAACATTTTAAAAGATTGAAAGTAGATGGCTGATAAAAACATATTTTTAATATTACAGAGGGCTTAGAATGATGGGAATGTGAAATGCATTCAAAAATTAAGGTTATGATTTAGAAAATACCCAGTTATTAGACATATGAAGATTAGTGAAAGAAACATTTGAAATCTTTGCTTTATGTAGTAATTATGTTCCTGACAAGTCCTATCATAATTAAATGAGCGGCTTCTGTTTAAAAGTGTGTTAGAAAGCCTTAAGATAGAAAATACTCTGTTCTTTTAGATTTGGAATTTGGAATTTGTAGTTTCACATATATTGTGGGAAGCTTGGTAATGTATCCTTACATTATTGGGATCATTGACTTAGTTCCAATGTAATAGAAACAGACTCAAGTTTCCTTGCTCAGAGCTGCCTTGTATGGCTGTGCAGGCTGAGTAGAACTGAACTCTAGAGTCACCATTCACACAGACGATAGTGCAAAGTTTGACCCCTAGAACTATCTAATGCTTGAAATACAATAATCACAGTGAGAGGGTACTCAAATGCCTCTTGGTTGAATACAGTGGTGTGAAATTCATATTGGTAGTAAATTCAGACTTTACTTCCTAATATAATTTGAATAACTCAAAGAAAGTCTTCTACTAAACATTTTATGCCAGAAACCAATAAATTGAGTAATCGTTTATTCCCAGAGATTCAGAGAATTTTCCAAATTTCTCTTTCTTCTCTTTTACCCTCTCCCTTAAATGAAAATACTAATCTTGCAGTAAATTTGTTTAAAAAGCAAATAATCATTTTGAAATGCCAATAATGACGTCCCAAGGTTCTAATTTATCTTTTTAAAGAGGATTGCATTTCATATTTTGAATTGGTTTTTAACAAGGCTAACATTTTACTGTATAATTCTTTATGCTTTAAAAGTATTTGATATAAATTGTGTTATGTGATTGTTATGACAATGCCATGAAAGAGGAAATGAGCATGATCATTGTGTTACAGACAAGAAAGTTATTGCTCAGGAAAGTAAGAGGCTTATTCAAGGTCACCCAGAAAGTAAGGACAAAGCTAGGATGACAATTTGCTCTCCTCATTTCTATATTTGCTACTTTCAGGCTAATTATTTATGTTTTTACATTAAATAATAAAATGTAATGTATATATTTATCTGACATACCTATGATTTTTTCTTTCATTTTTTCTGTTTGTTAGTGTACTAGTGAAATTGGAAATATACCTATTAAATACTGAAGATGAGGAAAATATATCCTGCTAGGTTGGAAAAAATTAAAAAATTATTGAAAAAGATAAAAACATTATGTACTGGAAAATTAATGAACTCACTCTCAGTGGTCCCAAGTTCATTTTTCTTATGCTAGAAAAGATTTTTTAGAATTATGCATATAAATTGTCAAATAAAATCGATAAATCCAGTAAATCTCCCTTCCCACACACACCATCAATGGATAACAAAACTGGGTCGGTGATAACTTTTACTTGTTAACAGGTTGTTCCAATTATTGGGTAGAGACAGGTTTTGTAACTTCTGGAAATCTTAAAACGTCTTGTCTCTCAACTCAGTGATTGAAGTGTAGCAATATGGATTGAATCATTTTCTCATCTTTATTTCTGATATTGACTCCAATAAGTTAAAATCGCAAGTGTTGGTAATAAGCAATCTGGAGGATTAGCCAAAGTGCACTGTTTGCCTGTGTCAGAACCTGTTAGTCAGGCTCTGCCGGACTGACCTACATTGCTTCTTAATGCATCTCTTTGTAGAAAGGTAATTCTAATATTACCGTTGACCTACCTATTACTTAACCTCATTTATTAAATATCTTCCATGTGCAGGATATTTTACCAGATAAAGAAATTAGGAGGACTAAGGGCATAGAGTAAAAAGAGAAAGAGATCTATTTTAGATGAACACTGAACTTTATGTCACAGAAATAATCCGCTAATATATGGTTCAGTGTATTTTAGATGAACATTAAACTTTATATCACAGAAATAATCCACTAACATATGGTTCAATGTGCATTACTTGCTTTGAGAGTCATAAGTACCTTTAGTAAATAAATGCATTCATTGTACATTACAATGAAAAATTTGTTAAATAACAAATGAATGATTACTAAAAGCCTATTTTAAACATACATAAGAACAACTAATTTCATGAATGAAAGTGCATATTTGGTGGACATATGTAATCTTACAACATTGGTTTCACTCAAGTTTTTAAGCATTTTTATAGCATCTTTGCATATTATGGGACAGCATAAATTAAAAAAAAAACCTATATGTAACTGCCATCTATCTTAGAAAAAAGTAACAAAAATTAAAATTTATCACTTTTTGCCTATGTGAAAGTGGTACATTTTAATTTTTATTATGCCAGTAATGAAGATTATATATTGACATATGGAATCCTGTTTTATCTCCAGGTTTTATTTATAAATGTCTCACTGTTGGAACCTGCATGAATGAAAGCTGAATCTCAAAGATCAGACACGTTGGACTTGGAATAATGTCCACGTTATGATTCCAATCTGTGCTTAAATCTGAACCACTCAGTTCTTCATGCTTGTTGGAATCTTCCTAAAATTGGAATTTCCTGGGAGATATCCAGTACTTTTTGGGCTGTAAACAGCAAAACAAACAGCCTTTCTTGTAATATGCTATGTCTAGTGCTAACTGAATTCAAGAAGTTTATGGGTGTGGGGAAAGTAACTTGATTTCTTTGCAAACTTACAAATTTGCTTCAGTTTAAATTTTGACCAAAAATTCATCTCAGGAATATGTTTTGGAATAATCCTTTGCTATTAGTTATAAATGTGGCAAATATTGTTTAAACAATATTATTTTATACAACAAATTATGGCAACAAATTCCTTGTAGTGATAGATTTTTTAAAATCTTTAAATCATAGGTAAGGATTTATTATGCTCCATGTCAATTATATGCATGTTTGTGTGTATGTGTGTGTATATGTGTGTGTGTGTCCAGAATTGGTGGGTTCTTGGTCTCACTGACTTCAAGAATGAAGCCGTGGACCCTCGCGGTGAGTGTTACAGTTCTTAAAGGTGGCGTGTCCAGAGTTTGTTCCTTCTGATGTTCAAATGTGCTCGAAGTTTCTTTCTTCTGGTGGGTTCGTGGTCTCGCTGGCTCAGGAGTGAAGCTGCAGACCTTCGCAGTGAGTGTTACAGCTCTTAAGGCGGTGCGTCTGGAGTTGTTTGTTCCTCCCGGTGGGCTCGTGGTCTTGCTGGCTTCAGGAGTGAAGCTGCAGACCTTCGCGGTGAGTGTTACAGCTCATAAAGGCAGTGCGGACCCAAAGAGTGAGCCGTAGCAAGATTTATTGCAAAGAGCGAAAGAAGAAAGCTTCCACAGTGTGGAAGGGGACCCGAGCGGGTTGCCACTGCTGGCCTGGGCAGCCTGCTTTTATTCTCTTATCTGGCCCCACCCACATCCTGCTGATTGGTAGAGCCGAGTGGTCTGTTTTGACAGGGTGCTGATTGGTGTGTTTACAATCCCTGAGCTAGACATAAAGGTTCTCCACGTCCCCATCAGATCAGTTAGATACAGAGTATCGACACAAAGGTTCTCCAAGGCCCCACCAGAGCAGCTAGATACAGAGTGTCGATTGGTGCACTCACAAACCCTGAGCTAGACACAGGGTGCTGATTGGTGTGTTTACAAACCTTGAGCTAGATACAGAGTGCTGATTGGTGTATTTACAATCCTTGAGCCAGACATAAAGGTTTTCCAAGGCCCCACCAGAGCAGCTAGATACAGAGTGTCGATTGGTGCACTCACAAACCTTGAGCTAGACACAGGATGCTGATTGGTGTGTTTACAAACCTTGAGCTAGATACAGAATGCCGATTGGTGTATTTACAATCCTTGAGCTAGACACAACGGTTCTCCAAGGCCCCACCAGAGTAGCTAGATACAGAGTGTTGATTGGTGCATTCACAGACCCTGAGCTAGACACAGGGTGCTGATTGGTGTATTTATAATCCCTGAGCTAGACATAAAGGTTCTCCACATCTCCACCAGACTCGGGAGCCCAGCTGGCTTCACCCAGTGGATCCTGCACCGGGGCTGCAGGTGGAGCTGCCTGCCAGTCCCGCGCCCTGCGCTCGCACTCCCGATGAGACTGGGCGCCATGGAGCAGGGGGTGGCGCTCCTCCAGGAGGCTCGGGCTGCACAGGAGCCCATGGAGGGGGTGGGAGGCTCAGGCATGGCGGGCTACAGGTCCCGAGCCCTGCCCCATGGGAAGGCAGCTAAGGCCCGGTGAGAAATTGAGCACAGCGCCGGTGGGCTGGCACTGCTGGGGAAGTCAGTACACCCTCCGCAGCTGCTGGCCTGGGTGCTAAGCCCCTCATTCCCTGGGGCCGGCAGGGCCGGCCGGCTGCTCCGAGTGAGGGGCCCGCCAAGCCCACTGCCACCTGGAACTCCAGCTGGCCCGCAAGCGCGGCGCGCAGCCCCGGTTCCCACTCGCGCCTCTCTCTCCACACCTCCCTGCAAGCTGAGGGAGCCGGCTCCCGCCTTGGCCAGCCCAGAAAAGGGCTCCCACAGTGCAGCAGTGGGCTCCTCAAGTGCCGCCAAAGTGGGAGCCTAGGCAGAGGAGGCGCCGAGAGGAAGCGAGGGCTGTGAGGACTGCCAGTACGCTGTCACCTCTCATGTGTATATATATTTCACTTAATCTCCGAGAACAGTCTGAATTTTTATGTTTCTCTATTGTATATAATTGAAAAACATAAGACAAACAGAAAGAAATCACTTATTAGTACGTTGATAGATAAATGTGCTTGATCCCAAATATAGACACACAAAATACACTTAATTCTTCTATAAGAACTCTTAAACATCTATGAGAAACATCGTATCAAATTGATTTCTCCCTTTCTCCTTAGTAAAAAAATCCTGACGTTTTTAGGTTGACACAGTGCTACTCAGCTAAACAATGACATTTCCCAGACTCCATTGTGTTTAAGTGTGGCCGTATGACTAGGTTATGCCCAAAGACAATTAAGTAAAAATGTTGGATATAATTTTTCTGAAAAGTCTCCTTAAAAATATGAGGGTTTTTCCTTGCTGTCTTTTTGTCCTTGTTATTTAGAGTATGAGTATTATGTCTGTAGCTCCAGCAGCCATCTTGGACCAGAATATGGTCTGGAGAATGTAAGCCATGTGCAGAATGATACTTACAGACAAGGGACTGTGTACTTCATTGAACCATAAAGCTGCCATAGTTGCCTTGGATACTCTTCTTGTGGACACCTTTTATGTGCAAGAAAAATAAACTATCTTGTTTAAGCCATTGTTATTTGTGGAATTTTCATTACATGCAGTTGAACCAAGTCATAATGAATTTAGGACTATGATTGGGTTGCTGCAAAACAGAACCTAAAATATGACTTTGGCTAAGTGAAGTGAGTGGAGAGGAAGATATTAAGAGGTGAAAAACTGTTGACCATGTTATGTGGTTGCAAAACATTTAGTCAAGTTATTGCCTGCTACGTCTTGAAGACCACATGTTTCGTAATGTATAGTTGGATGAATGATAGGAAACAGTGTATTTTAATTGTCTTTTGTTCTTTACATCAAAAAAGCTAAACTCAGACTAAGAAAAAAACCATCAGAAATCATAGATGGGAAGCAGGGATTCAGAGACGCTCGGTTTGCCTTCGGCCTACAATCTAAGTATGACATACAGTCCTGTAATTTCAAGGCTAGTAGAATTGACAAAACAAAACTACCCTCATACACACCACGCTGAATTACTTTCCTTTAAGATTTCTCTACCAAAACCTGGGATCCAGACAACCGACAAAAATCCCAGTGAAGATGTTGACTTCTACTCATGTTTCAAGGGGTCTCCGAGTAAATGCCTGCTATTGGTGCCAATGCCAGCAAGTTAAGGATTGGAATCTTCAGGTTAGAAACCATGTCTATACATGATCTTCATCTATGGTTATTTAACATGCAATTGACTACACATACTCACATGAAATCCAGAAAACTTTTCTGAGTAGATCATGATGTCATCTACTAAGGTCCAAAAGTAGAACAGGATACCAGGATTCTCCAAAAACAGATACCATCAAAGGAAAGAAAGGACTAGGTACTAGTTTTTACAGAGCTAGATAAATCAAAGAAAGGTTGGAACCTTAGTAAGCATCCATTTTGGAATGGTATGGTCCTTTGAGTAGCTACAGTAGAACATGTGAGTATAAACCAAGATGGCTGACATATTTGGTGGCAAGGCAGAATAGATTAGTATGGCCCATGCAGGGTTTATAATCACTGTGGGAATCACAGGTTCATGAGTCTGTGCAAAGTCAGTTTTGTATTTCTGCCCATTGTAGTAGCAAAAAGCATCAGCAGTATCAGTCTAGTGTCTTCCAATTTCTCTCTGCACTGGAAATTTGAGGGGGGCAGGGGGGATGGGCCGGGTGCGGCGGCTCACGCCTGTAATCCCAGCACTTTGGGAGGCCAAGGCAGGCGGATCACAAGGTCAGGAGATCGAGACCATCCTGGCTAACACGGTGAAACCCTGTCTCTACTAAAAATACAAAAAAAAGTTAGCCGGGTGTGGTGGCAGGCGCCTGTAGTCCCAGCTACTTAGGAGGCTGAGGCTGGAGAATGGTGTGAATTCAAGAGGTGGAGCTTGCAGTGAGCTGAGATCGCGCCACTGCACTCCAGCCTGGGGGACAGAGCGAGACTCCGTCTCAAAAAAATAAAAAATAAAAAAAGCCTGGCTGGTCGCAGTGGCTCATGCCTGTAATCCCAGCACTTTGGGAGGCCGAGGCGGGTGGATCACCTGAGGCCAGGAGTTCAAGATCAGCCTGGCCAACATGGTGAAACCCTGTCTCTACTAAAAATACAAAAATTAGCCAGGTGCGGTGGCACGGGCCTGTAATCCCAGCTACTGGGGAGACTGAGGCAGGAGAATCTCTTGAACCCAGGAGGCAGAGGTTGCAGTGAGCCGAGATCACGCCACTGCACTCCAGCCTGGGTGACACAGTGAGACCCCATCTCAAAAAAAAAAAAAAAAAAAAAAAAAAAAAAGAAAAGAAAAGAAAGAGAAAACCTATTTGGACTGAATAAGGCCGGATATTAATAACAAATGTGTATTTGGGGAGAGAGAGATTGGACTTTCTATTACAAAGGATGTGGTAGTCCAAGAAATTACTCAAAATTGTTTTTCGAAGGTGATTAGATTTCCACCACATGTTGATGTGAAGTTGGTTATCCTGGGTACATTAAAAAATGGCTTCTATCACTAAAGCAGGCTGAAAATCAGTACTACACAAATAGGTTTTTAACTAAGATATATGAGTTCTTGTGCAAGGAAAAGAAATCGTGAAAGTGGTATTTTAAATAAACCAATCTTTCCCATTAGTTTTCTCCTCTTCTCTGTTTCCCTCTCTGTCTGTTTCCTCCCACTCCTTTTCTACCTCTTCCTCCCCGTCCTGCCCCTCTCCCTACACTCAGCATGAAGAGTTCTGGAAATGATTTAACAGCCATAATACAATAATCCTAGTGATTATAATGTGCTTGCCTTTTATATAACTTGCTTTCTTTTTTATTTCTCAATTCTTTGGCTTCTGTTAATTTTCTTTTCTTATTCTATGCCAAATAAGAGCATAGATCTATTGTTTTTTATTCCCTTGACTGGTCTCAACTAGTTTCATCCATGGCCAGGTGCAATGGCTCATTCCTGTAATGTCAGCATTTTGGGAGGCCAAGTTGGGAGGATCACTTGAGCCTAGGAGTTTGAGACCAGCCTGGGCAACATGGTGAGACCCCATTACTACAAAAAATGCAAAAATACCAGCTGGGCGTGGTGGTGCACACCTGTAGTCCCAGCTACTCCGGAGGCTGAGGTAGGAGGATCACCTGAGCCTTGGAGGTTGAGACTGCAGTGAGCCGTGGTCACACCACTGCACTCCAGCCTGGGTAACAGAGTGAGACCCTGTCTCAAAAAAAACAAAACAAAACAAACAAACAAACAAAACTAGCTCCATTCATATTTTATATCTTGTATCTACTTTCTAGAGAAAAGGATTATAATTCAACTGGATTCAAAATAGATGTCTCCTGTTATTTAAACATGTAAATCACACACACATATGCACACACACACTCACTTTAGCATAGATTGCCTTTTCCAATAACTTCTGATCAAAATTTCCCCATTTATCGCAAATGTGCCTACACATTAATCTTGGAGTAACCCCAAGGCAATGATCTCTCTGAGCCACTTTATCCCTACAAACCTGTTTCCAAAACTCACATAGCCTGCTGCCATTCTTTTCTATCCATCTGTTCTTCTTTAAGTTTTGACTGGAGTTTGTTTTTTGAAGAGCTATGAACACTTAGTCATATGCATTTTTCAAGTCCAAAGACTTCCTCTAGATAAATATGTTACACGTACTTTCATGCTGCAGATTTTCCTTTATTCATTGTACTTTAAATTTCTCATAATTGATGAGTGTGAACATACTTCATTTTATTATGCTTTGCAGATGTGGCTTTTTTTTTTTTTACAAGTTGATGGTTTTTGGTAACCTTGAGTTGAACAAGTCTATTGGTATCATTCAAAAACTTGTGCTCAGTTTGTGTATCTGTGTCACATTTTGGTAATTCTCTAAATATTTCAAACGCTTTCATTATGGATATATCTATTATGGTGATCTTGGATGTTTCTATTGTAATTGTTTTGGGACACCACAAACTGTGCCCATATAAGATGGTGAACTTCATCAGTAAATGTGTGTTCTGACTGCTCTATTGACTGGTTATTCCCGTTTCTCTCCCTCTCCTTATGCTTCTGTATTTGCTGAGACACAACAATATTGAAATTAGGCCAATTAATAACACTACAATGGCCTCTGTGTGTTCAAGTGAAAGGAAGAGTCACAGGTCTCTCACTTGAAATCAGAAGCTAGAAATGATTAAGCTTCATGAGGAAGGCACGTTGAAAGCTGAGATAGGCCAAAAGCTAGGCCTCTTGTACCAAAGAGTTAGCCAAGTAGTGAATGTAAGAGAAAAAATCTTCAAGAAATTCAAACTGCTGCTCCAATAAATACATGAATAATAAGAAAGAGAAACAGCCTTATTGCTGATATGGAGAAAGGTTTAGAGGTCTAGGTAGAAGACTAAACCAGCCACAACATTCCCTTAAACGAAAGCCTAATCCAGAACAAGGCCCAAACTCTCTTTAATTCTGTGAAGGTTAAGAGAGATGAGGAAGCTGCAGAGAGAAGTTTGAAACTAGTTGAGTTTGGTTCATGAAGTTTAATGGTATCTCCATAAGTCACAAGTGGTGATGTAAAAGCTCCAAGTTACCCAGAAGATCTGGCTAAGATAATTGATGAAGGTAGTGATATGGGTTGGATATTGTCCCTCTAAATCTCATATTGAAATGTAATCTCCCAATGTTGGATGTGGGGCTTGGTGGGAAGTGTTTGGGTCATGGAGGTGGATACCTCATGGCTCGGTGCTGTCCTCACAATAGCGAGGGAGTTCTCACGAGATCTAGTTGTTTAAAAGTGTGTGACACCTCCCCGCTATTCTTTCTCTTGCTCCCACGCAAGCAACGTGATGTGTCTACTCCTGCTTCACCTTCTGCTAGAGTAAAGTCTCCCTGAGGCCTCTTCAGAAGCTAAGCAGATGCCAGCATTACACTTCCTGAACAGCCTGCAGAACCATGAGCCAATTAAACCTCTTTTGTCAATAAATTACTTGGTCTCAGGTATTTATTTTAGTTATTTATTTATTTATTTTTGAGAAGGAGTCTCGCTCTGTCGCCCAGGCTGGAGTGCAGTGGTGCGATCTTGGCTCACTGCAACCTCCACCTCCCGGGTTCAAGTTATTCTCCTGCCTCAGCCTCCAGAGTAGCTGGGACTACAGGTGCCTGCCTCCACACCTGGCTAATTTTTTTGTATTTTTTAGTAGAGACAGAGTTTCACCGTGTTAGCCAGGATGGTATGGATCTCCTGACCTCGTGACCCACCCACCTCGGCCTCCCAAAGTGCTGGGATTACAGGCATGAGCCACCATGCCCGGCCTGTAACCATAACTTTTATATGCACTGGGAAACTAAAAATTTGTGTAACTCCCTTTATTGTGATTTTCACTTTATTGTAGTGGTCTGTAATTGAACCTGCAATATCTCCATGGTATGCCTATATTGTGGTCTTCTTTCAGATAAAAGATTTACTATCTATGTTTTGTGATTCCCAAGTATCAAAAATTATCTCAGGATGTCCTGAAGTCCTGTGAAAGTTTAAAAACATCAACATAAATCCACTTTAATGTTAATAAGAAATGTTTGCTAGGGTGCTTTTTAGAAAGTCTTGTAAAATTAAATAAGTAATTCCCAAGAAGGTTTTTAAAAATCATAATAAAACATTTTAAAAACAATTTCAATGTCTAAATGAAGTAGCTATTTTTTTGTAAACATTCTGCAGTATTTTTAAAGAGAAAATTCCCATTCATCAAGTCATGCTAATCAAAATCTTATATAGGTTATACAATATTAAAGTTGTTACATTCATTTAGAATTATAAAGTCTTCATGGGCCTGCATTTAAATGAGATTTAAATTCCCGAAAGCTATTTTCACATTTTTATTATTTAGTAAAAATCTGACTAACACACATCAGGATGGGATTTGTGTTCCCATTTGTCTGTTATGACTTGATTTTGCTCTGATTTATATCCTGTTTACTAATTCACCTCCAAATCGCTCCACAATTTAAACACTCATTCCTAGGTGTCATTCACTTGTAACAAAAATGCAGTTCTCCATCCTGCTAAAAGCACATTCCTGGAATAAATGTCTCTCCTTTGGGAAATGTTAGGAGGGAAAAAGTTCTTCAGGGGTTTTTATGGGACAAAAAAACAGAAACAATGACTACCTATTTAGCTTCGTGTTTCTTCTTTTTTTATTCTGGTTTTAATTGGTGCAGAACCTTACCTTTTATCCATTCTGAAATTATCTGTTTTTACTTTGTTAACAGAGAACTTACTCAGAAGTTGTGGACATGTTTAACTATTTATATTTACAGTCTACCTGTATTCAATTACATGTACCACTGTGGACCTCTATTTTTTAACATAGTTTTTTATAACAGACGTTTTAGATGGTGATTTAGGACACACTTGAGAAAAATGTTTGCATTTACTCCTTAATTTCTTTGTAACTCTAAGTACCTATTGATTTATTGTAGCTTATTTCTTCAAGTGTTTCTGTTATCTCTGCTTTGCGACTTGCATTTCTGACTTTCTTTGCTGCCACAATTTGTAGAAAGCAGCCACAGGGAAGGTACCTGTATCCCTTAAGAGACTGAAGCAAATAAATCATTTACCATTTAGAAGAAAAGAAGGGTAAGTAATTTTCTGACCTTCTTTGGTTTCTCTCTTTATTCTTTTGCTTTGATATACCTAACAGCTTCTCTGTAGACTTCCCCCTTCTGTAGTGCTAAAATAATTTCTCATTAGCCCGACAGTCCACATGAAATTAATACCACTGTTACATTAGCTAGGGGTAGGGGTGAGGGTTTAGGTGATTGAGCAGGCCAGTTTAAAAGAAGAAGAAAGCAAAATCTTTACCCTCAAGAAGTTAAAATATTAAGGCAATGAGGCACATAAGGAGTAATGAAACTGAGCAATGTGTCTTCAAGTGCAAATTGACATAGCACAGATTGAGAAAGCAACGCTGAATGCTGTGAGGGGATAATGCATGTACGAGGAGACGTTCATCCTGAAGGTGACTTTGCTGATGCTTGTCAGAGAGATATCACCATAGGTTATTGGAGGGAAGAGATGTGGGCATGCAAATGAGCAGTCTCACATAAAGTCATTTGACTTGTTAGAGACACAGTGGGAAATGATGCAAAGGTTCATTTTTTTGGAGAGAAGTAAATAATGAGTGAAAATAAATCAAGTGAGGAATGTCCCACACAGCTCCTTAGTGTATCACAATCTTCATGTCATGCAACCAATTAAGTCTTCATACATGACTTGGGAGGGAGATGCTATTATCACTTTATATATGATCAAATTGAGGCTATAAAAGATTGAAAAATTTGACCAATGCTCATACAAGTGGCATATGGTGGGACCAATAGTGTGTCTGGCACTAGAAGCTACAGGCAGTAGCTTCTAAATGCATCAGTTTTGGTATGTTTATACAAAAATTTCCATGGTTACATTTCAGGTTATCAACAGGTAGAAACATTTCTTATATTTGTATTTATAATAGAAATCTCCTTACCCCATCACCTTAGAGTAAAACACTGACGTCAACAGATTAGTAGATTAGAGCAAAGAAGTAAAAAATCATGTTAAAAGTATAAAATTATAGCCAGAGCAGGCCAGGCGCGGTGGCTCACGCCTGTAATCCCAGCACTTTGGGAGGCCGAGGTGGGCGGATCATGAAGTCAAGAGATCAAGACCATCCTGGCTAACACGGTGAAACCCCGTCTCTACTAAAAATACAAAAAAATTGGCCAGGCGTGGTGGTGGTCTCCTGTAGTCCCAGCTACTCGGGAGGCTGAGGCAGGAGAATGGCATGAACCCAGGAGGCGGAGCTTGCAGTGAGCTGAGATCGCGCCACTGCACTCCAGCCTGGGCGACAGAGCGAGACTCCATCTCAAAAAACAAACACACAAACAAAAATATAGCCAGAGCATCAATTTTGACTATTTTAAAAGTCATCAATTTTGACTATTTTAAATGATATTTAAAGAAGAATATAATGAGCAGAATAGTGGTCAGTTATGAAGAAACAGAAGGCGGCTGTTCATAGTGGTGTCCATTCCAGCCCTCTCCAGGAGAGTGAGTATCTGGTCTGGGAAACTGGCCTGTCCAGCCTCAATTATAAACCCAACCTTGATAAGCCACCTCAGGCTGTCCCATTAGACATTCTGTTCATCTTTTGAACTCTTTCTGATTCCCTTCTACGAAGAGAATGAGCTGGTCCCTTTAGCAGTTATATTTCTCATAGCATTTGAATAAATTGGGATGGAGTTTATACACCATTCTGTGGAAAAACTACACTCGGAATGTGTGGATGGGTCAAGGTCCTGGGACCGTACTTCTGAATAGAAGATTCACTCTCAGGGGTACTTTCAGTGTGCTAAGTGGACATGCCAAGGTAGTGTTGTATTGAGAGTGACTTTTCCTCCTGGAACATTTGCAGCGACATCACAACATTTAATCGTGTAGATTCAGATATCAGAGTTACAACTTAATATACATTGTGGTATCTTTATAAAAAGGATTAAAATAATTATTGCCTAAGTCAAATATATAACATGAATCTATGTCGTATGCCAGAAGGTAATGTATAAACACTTTATTTGAAAAATCTTTAGATACTCATATGTTTACCGAACTCCTTCTCTTTCTTTCCTTCCTTCCTTCCTTCCTTCCTTCCTTCCTTCCTTCCTTCCTTCCTTCCTTCCTTCCTTCCTTCCTTCTTTCTTTCCTTCCTTCCTTCCTCCCTTCCTCCCTTCCTCCCTCCCTCCCTCCCTCCCTCCCTTCCTTCTCTCTCTCTCTCTTTCTTTCTGTTTTTTTGAGACAGGTTCTCACTCTGTTGCCCAGGCTGGAGTGCGGTGACCTTATCTCGGCTCAGTGCAACCTCCCCGTCCTGGGCTCAAACAATTTTCCAGCCTCGGCCTCCAGTGTAGCTGGGACTACAAGTGTGAGCCACCAGTGCCCAGCTAATTTTTGTATTTTTTGTAGAGCCAGGGTTTCTCTGAGTTGCCCAGGCTGGTCTTGAACTCCTGAGCTCAAAGTGATCCACCCGCCTCAGCCTTTCAAAGTACTGGAATTACAGGCATGAGCCACCGTGCCCAGCCTGAACTCTCTTATAGTTTTTTTTTCTACATGTAGATAACTATAACAGTAAATATTTGTGTGCATCCAAATAGCTCTAAATAGTATGAGAATTTGCTCATTAAAAAAAACTGTGGTTAGCTTATTTAGTAATGTGAATGACTTGATCAACTGTAGTTCTATCAGGATGTACTTTTCTTTGGAAAAAGTTATTTCTCTTTTTGAAGAATAGATTTTGCAGAATGGAGATAGAGTGGGGGAAGGGGACACTTCAAAGTGTGGAAACATGAGGAAACTTCAGAGTTTGTAAGCAATTCAAGGGGCCCCTTAAGGGAGAGGAAATGACGAGAGGGGGATGGTGGGGAGGTAAAGAGAGAGAGAGAGAGGAGAACACTGAGGGAAAAAAGAAGGAGAAAGAAAAAAGTTATTTTTGTTAACTATATAATCAATGATAAATATTTTGTGTATTTAAGTAGTGATGAAAACAAATGGTTAACTCGTGTATTGTTTCCCAGCTGTCCTGGTTCTCTCTGCCTTTCCTTGCTTGCTGAAACATTGAGTGTCCTTACATCTGGGAAGTACATCTGGCAAGAAAATGTTTATGATTCCTTTGCTGCTGTTCAAATTCTCAACCTGCTACTAGACTGTTTTTGGAGACGAACTTTTTCCTAAAAAGGCCTTGCTGGTATTGTTTGGAACAAACTTTAGGATCATAATTTTCCAGAAAAAGCAGTTGCCTATTTAAACATTTATTTGACGATAGCATACTCATGTACCTTTTTGTTATCATTACTGTCATTTTATGTAGTCATTAATTATTACAAAATTGAACTTTAGTTCATGGTAGAATCCTGTAGCTATGATTATCATTTTACCTATTTGAAATTTAAATGTTGCCTGTCCAATATTATGTCCATTTTACCAGAGGCTGGAAATTCTATTCTCAAATTAGTGATCTCATCGTTTAAATGACTATGGTCCTCAGCAGTAGAGGAAAAACAACACTTGTTGAATCTGACAACTTGATATATTCTTTCTGTTCAGCCTTACTGATGAGGCTATAGGGACTCTTGGAGCCTTGCAGTTGGCGGGAACCTGTGAGCCCCATAGGCAGCCTCCCATGTTGGCAAGCTCTTTCCCCACCCCATCCAGAGTACAGGGAAATCTACTGTTTCCTTAAACACACACACAGGCAAGAGTCTCATTATTTTATGGAGCATCAAAGTCCATCATTGAACAATTTGATTGCTAGGCAGTTCTTTATGACAGTTAACTAAAAGCTGTCATGCAGCATTTGTCCTGTTTCTGTCCCCTAGAGCAAAGTAAAGCAGAGCTGTTCAATTTTCATATAACAGTCCTGAAGGTAGAGGGGTCTACCCAAATCTTCCACCCCTGATGAGGCAGACCTGGGCATATAAATGTGAAGACTTGGTTTTCTTGATAAGACCATGCCAACCACAACACAACTTTTGAGATTCTATTACGTACCACGCATTGTTAGTCTTTTTTTTTTTCTTTTTCTTTTTTTTTATTATTATACTTTAGGTTTTAGGGTACATGTGCACAATGTGCAGGTCTGTCACATATGTATCCATGTGCCATGTTGTTTTGCTGCACCCATTAACTCATCATTTAGCATCAGGCACATCTCCCAATGCTGTCCCTCCCCCCTCCCCCACCCCACAACAGTGCCTGGAGTGTGATGTTCCCCTTCCTGTGTCCATGAGTTCTCACTGTTCAATTCCCACCTATGAGTGAGAACATGTAATGTTTGGTTTTTTGTCCTTGCGATAGTTTACTGAGAATGATGGTTTCCAGTTTCATCCATGTCCCTACAAAGGACATGAACTCATCATTTTTTATGGCTGCATAGTATTCCATAGTGTATATATGCCACATTTTCTTAATCCAGTCTATCGTTGTTAGACATTTGGGTTGGTTCCAACTCTTTGCTATTGTGAATAGTGCCGCAATAAACATACGTGTGCATGTGTCTTTATAGCAGCATGATTTATAATCCTTTGGGCATATACCCAGTAATGGGATGGCTGGGTCAAATGGTATTTCTAGTTCTAGATCCCTGAGGAATCGCCACACTGGCTTCCACAATGGTTGAACTAGTTTACAGTCCCACCAACAGTGTAAAAGTGTTCCTATTTCTCCACATCCTCTCCAGCACCTGTTGTTTCCTGACTTTTTAATGATGGCCATTCTAACTGGTGTGAGATGGTATCTCACTGTGGTTTTGATTTGCATTTCTCTGATGGCCAGTGATGATGAGCATTTTTTCATGTGTTTTTTGGCTGCATAAATGTCTTCTTTTGAGAAGTGTTTGTTCATGTCCTTTGCCCACTTTTTGATGGGGTTGTTTTTTTCTTGTAAATTTGTTTGAGTTCATTGTAGATTCTGGATATTAGCCCTTTGTCAGATGAGTAGGTTGCAAAAATTTTCTCCCATTCTGTAGGTTGCCTGTTCACTCTGGTGGTGGTTTCTTTTGCTGTTCAGAAGCTCTTTAGTTTAATTAGATCCCATTTGTCAATTTTGGCTTTTGTTGCCATTGCTTCTGGTGTTTTAGACATGAAGTCCTTGCCCATGCCTATGTCCTGAATGGTATTGCCTAGGTTTTCTTGTAGGATTTTAATGGTTTTAGGTCTAACATTTAAGTCTTTAATCCATTTTGAATTAATTTTTGTATAAGGTGTAAGGAAGGGATCCAGTTTCAGCTTTCTACATATGGCTAGCCAGTTTTCCCAGCACCATTTATTAAATAGGGAATCCTTTCCCCATTTCTTGTTTTTGTCAGGTTTGTCAAAGATCAGATAGTTGTAGCTATGCGGCATCATTTCTGAGGGCTCTGTTCTGTTCCATTGATCTATGTCTCTGTTGTGGTACCAGTACCATGCTGTTTTGATTACTGTAGCCTTGTAGTGTAGTTTGAAGTCAGGTAGCATGATGCCTCCAGCTTTGTTCTTTTGGCTTAGGATTGACGTGGTGATGCGGGCTCTTTTTTGGTTCCATATGAACTTTAAAGTAGTTTTTTCCAATTCTGTGAAGAAAGTCATTAGTAGCTTCATGGGGATGGCATTGAATCTATAAATTACCTTGGGCAGTATGGCCATTTTCACGATATTGATTCTTCCAACCCATGAGCATGGAATGTTCTTCCATTTGTTTGTATCCTCTTTTATTTCATTGAGCAGTGGTTTGTAGTTCTCCTTGAAGAGGTCCTTCACATCCCTTGTAAGTTGGATTCCTAGGTATTTTATTCTCTTTGAAGCAATTGTGAACGGGAGTTCACTCATGATTTGGCTCTCTGTTTGTCTGTGATTGGTGTACAAGAATGCTTGTGATTTTTGTACATTGATTTTGTATCCTGAGACTTTGCTGAAGTTGCAAATCAGCTTAAGGAGATTTTGGGCTGAGACAATGGGGTTTTCTAGATATACAATCATGTCATCTGCAAACAGGGACAATTTGACTTACTCTTTTCCTGATTGAATACCCTTTATTTCCTTCTCCTGCCTGATTGCTCTGGCCAGAACTTCCAGCACTATGTTGAATAGGAGTGGTGAGAGAGGGCATCCCTGTCTTGTGCCAGTTTTCAAAGGGAATACTTCCAGTTTTTGCCCATTCAGTATGATATTGGCTGTCGGTTTGTCATAGATAGCTCTTATTATTTTGAGATATGTCCCATCAATACCTAATTTATTGAGAGTTTTTAGCATGAAGTGTTGTTGAATTTTGTCAAAGGCCTTTTCTGCATCTATTGAGATAATCATGTGGTTTTTGTCTTTGGTTCTGTTTATATGCTGGATTACATTTATTGATTTGCGTATGTTGAACCAGCCTTGCATCCCAGGGATGAAGCCCACTTGATCATGGTGTATAAGCTTTTTGATGTGCTGCTGGATTCGGTTTGCCAGTATTTTATTGAAGATTTTTGCATCAATGTTCATCAAGGATATTGGTCTAAAATTCTCTTTTTTGGTTGTGTCTCTGCCAGGCTTTGGTATCAGGATGATGCTGGCCTCATAAAATGTGTTAGGGAGGATTCCCTCTTTTTCTATCTATTGGAATAGTTTCAGAAGGAATGGTACCAGTTCCTCCTTGTACCTCTGGTAGAATTCAGCTGTGAATCCATCAGGTCCTGGACTCTTTTTGGTTGGTAAGCTATTGATTATTGCCACAATTTCAGAACCTGTTATTGGTCTATTCAGAGATTCAACTTCTTCCTGGTTTAGTCTTGGGAGGGTGTATTTGTTGAGGAATTTATCCATCTCTTCTAGATTTTCTAGTTTATTTGCATAGAGGTGTTTGTAGTATTCTCTGATGATAGATTGTATTTCTGTGGGATCGGTGGTGATATCCCCTTTTTCATTTTTTATTGCATCTATTTGATTCTTCTCTCTTTTCTTCTTTATTAGTCTTGCTAGCGGTCTATCAGTTTTGTTGATCTTTTCAAAAAACCAGCTCCTGGATTCATTAATTTTTTGAAGGGTTTTTTGTGTCTCTATTTCCTTCAGTTCTGCTCTGATTTTAGTTATTTCTAGCCTTCTGCTAGCTTTTGAATGTGTTTGCTCTTGCTCTTCTAGTTCTTTTAATTGTGATTTTAGGGTGTCAATTGTGGATCTTTCCTGCTTTCTCTTGTGGGCATTTAGTGCTATAAATTTCCCTCTACACACTGCTTTGAATGTGTCCCAGAGATTCTGGTATGTTGTGTCTTTGTTCTCGTTGGTTTCAAAGGAATCTTTATTTCTGCCTTCATTTCATTATATACCCAATAGTCATTCAGGAGCAGGTTGTTCAGTTTCCATGTAGTTGAGCGGTTTTGAGTGAGTTTCTTAATCCTGAGTTCTAGTTTGATTGCACTGTGGTCTGAGAGACAGTTTGTTATAATTTCTGTTCTTTTACATTTGCTGAGGAGAGCTTTACTTCCAACTATGTGGTCAATTTTGGAGTAGGTGTGGTGTGGTGCTGAAAAAAATGTATATTCTGTTGATTTGGGGTGGAGAGTTCTTTTTTTTTTTTTTTTTTTTTTTTTTTTTGAGACGGAGTCTCGCTCTGTCACCCAGGCTGGAGTGCAGTGGCGCAATCTCGGCTCACTGCAAGCTCCGCCTCCCGGGTTCACGCCATTCTCCTGCCTCAGCCTCTCCGAGTAGCTGGGACTACAGGCGCCCGCCACCACGCCCGGCTAATTTTTTTTTTTTTGTATTTTTAGTAGAGACGGGGTTTCACTGTGGTCTCGATCTCCTGACCTCGTGATCCGCCCGCCTCGGCCTCCCAAAGTGCTGGGATTACAAGCGTGAGCCACCACGCCCGGCCCAAGGGGTGGAGAGTTCTGTAGATGTCTATTAGGTCCACTTTGTGCAGAGCTGAGTTCAAGTCCTGGATATCCTTGTTAACTTTCTGTCTCGTTGATCTGTCTAATGTTGACAGTGAGGTGTTGAAATCTCCCATTATTATTGTGTGGGAGTTTAAGTCCCTTTGTAGGTCACTCAGGACTTGCTTTTTGAATCTGGGTGCTCCTGTGTTGGGTGCATATATATTTAGGATAGTTAGCTCTTCTTATTGAATTGATCCCTTTACCATTATATAATGGCCTTCTTTGTCTCTTTTGATCTTTGTTGGTTTAAAGTCTATTTTATCAGAGACTAGGATTGCAACCCCTGCCTTTTTTTGTTTTCCATTTGCTTGATAGATCTTCCTCCATCCCTTTATTTTGAGTCTATGTGTGTCTCTGCACGTGAGATGTGTTTCCTGAATACAGCACACTGATGGGTCCTGACTCCTTATCCAGTTTGCCAGTCTGTGTCTTTTAATTCGAGCATTTAGCCCATTTACATTTAACGTTAATATTGTTATGTGTGAATCTGATCCTGTCATTATGATGTTAGTTGTTTTTTTTGCTTGTTAGTTGATGCAGTTTCTTCCTAGCCTCGATGGTCTTTACAATTTGGCATGTTTTTGCAGGGGCTGGTACCAGTTGTTCCTTTCCATGTTTAGTGCTTCCTTCAGGAGCTCTTTTAGGGCAGGCCTGGTGGTGACAAAATCACTCAGCATTTGCTTGTCTGTAAAGTATTTTATTTCTCCTTCACTTATGAAGCTTAGTTTGGCTGGATATGAAATTCTGGGTTGAAAATTCTTTTCTTTAAGAATGTTGAATATCGGCCCCCACTCTCTTCTGGCTTGTAGAGTTTCTGCCCAGAGATCAGCTGTTAGTCTGATGGGCTTCCCTTTGTGGGTAACCCGACCTTTCTCTCTGGCCGCCCTTAACATTTTTTCCTTCATTTCAACTTTGGTGAATCTGACAATAACGTGTCTTGGAGTTGCTCTTCTCGAGGAGTATCTGTGTGGCGTTCTCTGTATTTCCTGAATCTGAATGTTGGCCTGCCTTGCTAGATTGGGGAAGTTTTCCTGGATAATATCTTGCAGAGTGTTTTCCAACTTGGTTCCATTCTCCCCGTCATTTTCAGGTACACCAATCAGACGTAGGTTTGGTCTTTTCACATAGTCCCAAATTTCTTGGAGGCTTTGTTCATTTCTTTTTATTCTTTTTTCTCTAAACTTCCCTTCTCACTTCATTTCATTCATTTCATCTTCCATCAGTGATGCCCCTTCTTCCAGTTGATCGCATCTGCTACCGAGGCTTGTGCAATCTTCGCATAGTTCTCGAAACTTGGCTTTCAGCTCCATCAGCTCCTTTAAGCCCTTCTCTGCTTTGGTTATTCTAGTTATCCATTCTTCTAATTTTTTTTTCAAAGTTTTTAACTTCTTTGCTATTGTTTTCAATTTCCTCCCTTAGCTCGGAGTAGTTTGATCGTCTGAAGCCTTCTTCTCTCAAATCGTCAAAGTCATCCTCCGTCCAGCTTTGTTCCATTGCTGGTGAGGAACTGTGTTCCTTTGGAGGAGGAGAGGTGCTCTGCTTTTTAGAGTTTCCAGTTTTTGTGTTCTGTTTTTTCCCCATCTTTGTGGTTTTATCTACTTTTGGTCTTTGATGATGGTGATGTACAGATGGGTTTTTGGTGTGGATGTCCTTTCTGTTTGTTAGTTTTCCTTCTACCAGACAGGGCCCTCAGCTGCAGGTCTGTTGGAGTTTACTAGAGGTCCACTCCAGACCCTGTTTGGCTGGGTATCAGCAGCGGTGGCTGCAGAACAGCGGATTTTCGTGAGACCACAAATTCAGCTGTCTGATAGTTCCTCTGGAAGTTTTGTCTCAGAGGAGTACCCGGCTGAGTGAGGTGTTAGTCTGTCCCTACTGGGGGGGTGCGTCCCAGTTAGGCTGCTTGGGGGTGAGGGACCCACTTTAGGAGGCAGTCTGTCCATTCTCAGATCTCCAGCTGTGTGCTGGGAGAACCACTACTCTCTTCAAAGGTGTCAGTCAGACGGGGACATTTAAGTCTGCAGAGGTTCCTGCTGAATTTTTGTTTGTCTGTGCCCTGCCCCCAGAGGTGGAGCCTACAGAGGCAGGCAGGCCTCCTTGAGCTGTGGTGGGCTCCACCCAGTTCGAGCTTCCTGGCTGCTTTGTTTACCTAAGCAAGCCTGGGCAATCGTGGGCGCCCCTCCCCCAGCCTCTCTGCCGCCTTGCAGTTTGCTCTCAGACTGCTGTGCTAGCAATCAGCGAGAGTCCGTGGGCATAGGACCCTCCGAGCCAGGTGCAGGACACAATCTCCTAGTGTGCCGTTTTCCAGGCCCGTTGGAAAAGCGCAGTGTTAGGGTGGGACTGACCCGATTTTCCAGGTGCCATCTGTTACCCCTTTCTTTGACTAGGAAAGGGAACTCCCTGACCCCTTGCACTTCCCGAGTGAGGCAATGCCTCGCCCTGCTTCGGCTCGCGTACAGTGCACATCACCGACTTTCCTGCACCCACTGTTTGGCACTCCCTAGTGAGATGAAACCGGTACCTCAAACAGAAATGCAGAAATCACCCGTCTTCTGTGTTGCTCAGGCTGGGAGCTGTAGACCGGAGCTGTTCCTATTCTGCCATCTTGGCTCCACCGCCCCCCGTTGTTAGTCTTTAATACATTTTTTTCTGTTCCTTATTCCAACTGTGCACTGCTGTATGTATTATCTTCAAAATATAGACATCAAAACTGAGAATCGGAGAGTTAAATAGCCACCTAAGATAACAGGACGATAAGCAGTGGAGGTGGGATATGCTTTTAGTTCTGTCTGAATTGAAGCACATCATCTTTTTCATCACATCATAGTTTCTCTCCAGTGTCTTGTGCTAATTAATATTTGCTTCTAGAAGAATTATGTTTCTCATAATATAATTCCTAGGCTTGAATCTTGCTGGGCATTGCTTCTCCCCCATACACCCCTAATTTACTCCAATTGTTAATATTTTCAATAAAACATGAATGCAAATTCAAGCATGATCTGGGCAGGTGTGAACTGGACTAGCAGATTTTCCATGAAACATTACTATGGCACTTACTTCCCGATAAATTATATTAAAATACAGCTAGCAAAATATAATTCATTATTTAGTACTATATATGTATATGTGTGTGTGTATATATATATTTTTTCTTTTTTTTTTTTTTGTGACGGAGTCTCTTACTGTTGCCAGACTGGAGTGCAGTGATGCGATCCCAGCTCACTGCAATCTCTGCCTCACGGGTTCAAGTGATTCTTCTGCCCCAGCCTCCCAAGTAGCTGGGATTACAGGCATGAGCCATTACGTCCAGCTAATTTTTGTATTTTTAGTAGAGACGGGGTTTCACTGTGTTGGCCAGGATGGTCTCGATCTGCTCACCTTGTGATCTGCCCGCCTTGGCCTCCCAAAGTGCTGGGATTACAGGTGTGAGCGACCACGCCCAGCCATATATGTCTTTATGAATGTATGAGTAGCAAGATCTAGTGGTAGGCTCAATAATTATCTTAATTTTGAAGTAGTGAAGCATAATGACCATTTTGAGATTTTCACAGAAATTATAATGTGATTGGGAAATATCTGTGTCTACTGTTGTTGACATAGTTACAGGTACTGCCAACACTACTGTTGTGTTTTGCCTACATTCGTAATGAAAATAAATGTTAAATTTCTGCCAAAAGTTAGTGAAAATAATGCTTTTTCCCCTTTCAAATTTGTGTACCCCCTGAACTCTATTCATGAACTGCTTGGACAACTGTGAATAAGTTAGCTCATCCTTACGCTCTGGTTAACTAAAATTACTAAGTTTTTTTTAATGCAAGCAATATCCCCATGGAATTTATTAGTTATCCTACAAGCAAAGTTTAACATTTATCCTTTTACATTTTTATCTTTTTATTGAGTATCATTTTAATTTATTAAGATAATTTTGCATCTTTAGCCATTCTTATTTCTCCTAGCTTTAGGACATACGTTCCAGGTTTAGCCAACTTATCCATTTAAAACACATTAGGACTGGGTTGTGAAATAATTCTGCAAACACAATATTAGAAGCCTTTCTTGTTGACAAAATCCTATTAATAATCACTTTTGTGATATAAGTGCCCAAGGAATGCATAGTCTACATAATTGTAGAAACAAGCAAAGGTGTCATGAGGCCAAGTACCTTTTGAAGATGAGCTATATTGGAAGCATCCCTATTAATTTACAATCCAGTGATACAATTAAAAATAAAACAGAGGCTAAGTTTTTTTTTAGGGAATTGTGTAGGTTCCTAGTGTTTACTATGCTATTTTCTAAGAGTCTACCTTGTCTCTGTTTAACAGGTTGTTCTAGAAAATGACTGGAGATTCAACTTCAATGTTACTTATGTATAAATCTCAGGATGTAATTTCCCTTTTCTGGGACTTAGGACAACTCTCTTTAAGCTATAACATGATTTTCTTGAGTCTAGATATTTTAGATCATTTAAAATAATAAAATGTACATATTGTGTCTCATAACCTGGTCCTCTTCCTTTCTCCCTCTTTCCATTCCTTTCTTCCTGCTTTCTTCTATATTTATTGAATGTGAAATTACGTCAGCTACTGGGGTTATACAGATAAGTAAGGCATACTTCTTGAAATCAAAGAGCTCACATTTTGTCTTCCATAAAACCACTGACCTCCTTGGACTTGATATCTCAATAGCTGGTGCGTCTCAGAGCATCCCATCATTTTAGCAATGATGATTTTCCCCCCTCAGGATGTAACCTGGTTAGTTTTCATCTTCTTCCTATTCTTCCCAGCATTAAACTTCTAGCATATTTGAGAGCTGTGTTTGAGTGGTTTTTGATAGCCACCTATTAACATTAAACCATTTTATTCCATTCTTAATATTTTTGCTTTAGCATTTTTAGGGAGCTTCAATTAAATCTGGCTTTAGCTTTCTAGCTTTCCAAACAAAGCTTTCCTGGTGTATATCATTTATCTTTTATCTTTGGTATACATTCGTTTTATCAATGAGTGAATTTCAGAGTTTCCAGTACAATCACTCTTGCATTAGTTTTCTACTAATTTTATTATTGAAATTTGTTTAACAGTTTGTTTAGTGTGCTAAGAATCTCCTAATACAGACAGAATATATCCATTAAAAAATCAAACCATGAAAGAAAACTATCAAATTTGCATTGTGTATGATATGGTTTAGATCTGTGTCCCTGCCCAAATCTCATGTCTAATTCTAATACCCATTGTTGAAGGTGGGGTCTGATGGGAGGTGATTGGATCATGCGGGCGGTTTCTCATGAATGGTTTAGATTATGCCCCTAGTGCTGCTACTGTGATAGAGTTATCACAAGATCTGGTTGTTTAAAAGTGTGTAGCACCTCCTGCTCCAGCCATGTGAGGTGCTGCTTACACTTTGCCTTCCACATAATTGTAAGTTTCCTGAGGCCTCCTCAGAAGCTGAGCAGATGCCACCATGCTTCCTGCACAGTCTGCAGAATCACAAGCCAATTAAACATTTTTTTCTTTATGAATTACCCAGTCTTAGGCATTTCTTTATAGCAGTGCAAGAACTGACTAATACAGTATATAAACTTGCTGATTATCAATGGAAAATTTTAAATTTATAAACACTTTATGCATGTCCATTTAGGACAACTATTTAGTAAGTGGACAATATTTTAATTTCAGCCTTGTTTTTTTTTTAACTCCTCTTTCTACGCTTTCCAATAATTTTTGGTATGGCAATATGTTCCCTTAAGCAGTATTTTAGCATTATTTATTCTTCTCATTGATTTATTTAGAATGTTTAAATATTGATGAGCTGGATACAGCAATACTTTTGTGAAATCTGTCATAAGTGCAGTGTGGAAATATTAGCAAATTGGATCATTTAGTGGTAAATTCATTTTTTCTTTTCCTCTTGTATTCAGTAGGAAAAGCAGTGTCATAATGTGATAGTAAACAATAAAATATATTCACAAAGATAATTTAAAGAAGTGGGCATTTTTGCCATTTCCATTTCAGATGCTTTTGGGTTTATCTTGGGTACTTTGGGTAGCTTTGAAGTTTAAAAATAAAACATTGCAATCTGTAAATACATAAAGCAAAGCAGCATTTTTGAATGTCACCAAGCATTCCTATCTTTTTGCTACCTGTGTGTGTAAGTCAATGCATTCTATGGCCTAAGAACTCTTCTTTGACCAAACACAGAATTTCTAAGGAATCTCATACAAAAAGGAGCACTCACCAAGTTGGCCAGCTTAATCTGATCAATCTGGGATTCCACAGTGAGCATGGTGATCTCAGATGTCATAACTAGGTCACCCTCGGCCAGGTGCAGTGGCTCATGCCCGTAATCCCAGCACTTTGGGAGGCTGAGGTGGGAGGATCACCTGAGGTCAGGAGTTTGAGACCAGGCTCAATATGGAGAAACCCCATCTCTACTAAAAATACAAAATTAGCTGGGCATGGTGGTGCATGCCTGTAATCCCAGCTACTCGGGAGGCTGAGGCAGGAGAATTGCGTGAACCCGGGAGGTGGAGTTGCAGTAAGCCGAGATCGCACCATTGCACTCCAGCCTGGGCAACAAGAGCGAAACTCCTTCTCAAAAACAAACAAACAAAACAAACAAAAAAAACTAGGTCACCCTCATATCTCTGTGTATGTTATATGCAAGTATTTATACACATCTGTATAAACTCACTTGGTCCTCCACAGTAAACTACAAACATTTTTCATTGCCATTATCTGCCTTCTTGCTCCCTTTTGTTAAGTGTGGTCCCTAAGGAATTGCCAGAGAAGAACAATTAAAACCTAGATACAGTACATTAAATATTCTCTAAAAGTATATGTGGCATTTATATAGCATGACCACCTGGAGGGAATTTTCAACAACTGTCTCAAATCACAGTCTACTAAATGTTCCCTTGTTGTGTCCACAAGATGAAATGAAGTGTTAAACATTTATTGGATCAATTTAAAGATACTTGATTTTGACTTTCAAGCATTTCATCCTCTTTTGTTCAAATTATGGAAACCATTTAGGCAAAGGAGCTGAATTACCTTAATCGTCATGTCTACCTTCTATATTTATTTGAATATTTCATTAGTTAAACATAATTTTTATTTTTCTCTAAAACAATTCCAGTGGTAAGTTATTTTCCTCTGTAGCCAAAAGGGCAGGGGATGACATTCTTTACTAGCTTAATTTTGCATCATAGAGCTACACAAGCAGAATTCTACCTACATTCCTGGTCAAGGTGATGCAGGAATTTTCTCAGTCCCTTCGTCAGACTCATGTCAGGGGTGAACGCTTACCATGCTCAACCCCGGCAGAAGGTAGGACATGAGTGAGCAAGTGTAGGACTGGGCACCAGGAGGAGCAAGCACCATGCGGGGCCCACAGTCAGACCAGGTATGAGCGAGCTAGTGCGGGACCTGGCTGGCTGCTCCAGCTACTGGTGGGAGCAAGCTCCATGCAAGGCCCAGGTGTGGGTGCCACAACCCTGAAACCCTGGAGGTGGTGGTACAGTGCTCCCTTAGTTATGCAGTCTGATGGACGGCTGTGTGTTAACAACTCAGTTGGACCCTGCCTCATCCTGTGGAACACCTGCCCTCCACTGGCAAGGGCAAAGGGCCAGTGTAACAGCCTTTCTGGGTACCTGCATTGAGTGGGTCCCAAGCACTTATCTGGTGTTCAAGAAGACTGAGGTCACGTGGACACTTGAAGGAAGGTGAAGGTAAAGATTTTTATTGAGCGGTGGGAATGGCTCTCAGTAGAGAGGGGAGCTGGAGATGGGATGAGAAAGGCAGATAGTTCTCCCTTAAGTCTGGCTGTCTCTTCCCTGAAGTCAAGCTGTCTCTTCTTCCCCAAAGTCTGGCCGTCTTCCTTCGGAAGTCAAGCCATCTCTCTGTCTCCTAGCTACTGAGCCTGGGATCTTCATAGGCATAGGATGGAGGGTTGGGGCAGACTGCAGGTAGTTTTGGAAGAGGCAACATTTGATTGCTAAAAAGGCATTCAGAAAGAACCAACTGGGAGAGAGTGGGCAAACAGGAATAGAAGTTCTCACTTTGGGCTGTGGGTTTCAGGCTACTTTGGCTCGAAGGTGGTGTTTCACTGGGGACCCATGCCTGTCTGTCTAGAATTTCTCTGACTCCTGCCTGTATCAAAGGCTTATTAGACAATGATGATGCTGGCCATCTACTTAGCAGTATTTGAGAGGCTCCAAGAAAATTCTTCTAAATCTCCAACAGCCCGCAGGCAAATGCCCTATACTCCATCATTAGTTGGTCTAATCTTTCTGCAAATTCTTGTCTGAAGGAATATATTAAGTCATAAATTACCTAGTGGGAATTCATTTTGTCAAAGCAGATTATATTCTCTGAAGCAGGGATGTTGGATCAATCAAGTCTTGGGCACTTGGAAAGTGAAGGAACACTGGGAGAGTGACTGTGTTGAAGAAATGACAGGATGAAGAGCAAAGACAATTTTGAAAATTTTGAACCTCTATAGTGATTTCACTATCTCTGACTTCTTTTCTTTTTTTTTCCTTTTCTTTTTTTTTTTTTTTGAGACAGAGTCTCGCTCTGTTGCCAGGCTGGAGTGCAGTGGTGTGATCTTGGCTCACTGCAATCTCTGCCTCCCGGGTTCAAGCGATTCTCCTGCTTCAGCCTCCTGAGTAGCTGGGATTACAGGCACGTGCCAACACGCCCAGCTAATTTTTGTATTTTTTAGTAGAGACGGGGTTTCACCATGTTGGCCAGGATGGTCTCGATCTCTTGATCTTGTTATCTGCCCGCCTCAGCCTCCCAAAGTGCTGGGATTGCAGGCGTCTGCCACCGCACCTGGCCATTATCTGTGACTTCTTACCCAATTCCTGTAAACCAGTATTACTGAGTCTTCAAAGAAAGAGTACCCTATGAAGGAGGCAGGTTGAGGTAGGGTGCCAGAGAATCTAAGAATGGGCATTTTCGTAGACCATTAAGTGCAATTAGATAAGAACACATAAATCTGGACATTTCTAACAAATTCTAACATACAATCATGCAATTGTATGTTAGAAAAAAATCTAGGTAGCATGCCTTTGAGTATTATCACCTTCCAGAAGATGCAGGTGGGCTTGGGAGAACACTGGGGCAGGCTAAGTCACACAGCCTAATTTCTTTCTAAGTCCACTTGAATACTTACTTAGCATCCTTTGCATATAAAGTCCAAGTAAAATTCACTTAGTTTCTGTATTGCCACTTTGTCATTAAATCTCTCTTTTAGGTCAAATTTTTCTCTCAGATTTGCAGCCACTGCTTCTCTTGATCTCCATAAGACAGGAAATGTCCATGTACTGCCAAGTTTTCAGAGTCCTCGCTGCCCATAGCAATCAAATGAGATGATTGTCTCAGTCCTAAGCATTGGTCTCAGAGAAGGGTAGAGCATACTTTGAACCAGAAAACCAAACCAAACACAAACAAACAGCCACGTGAGGTATGTGAGATGTCAGTTTCTCTTTGGAGAATTGTAAGATAGAAATCTGACTCTAAAGCTCTATCTTTGAATGAAGGTTTCTGCGACTTGCTTTTAGGGTCACACTGTCCCTTCCTTGGACTACTGGGAATCATAGCCCTAGCAAACTCAGTTTTCCCTGAACTGGTGATAAAGGACACAAATTAAAATTGCACTAAGTTCTTTTTGACTTCTCCAAAGTTACTTCAAAATAGTTTGTAAATAACAAAGCTATTTTTTAAAACACCCCCTTCAAACCAATTACAAACTATTTTGAATAGTTTGAATATTTGCTTCAATTGATGTTCAGGATGTTTTACAACACCTGGAGGACAGCACTGCACTTGAGAGTTGACTACCTTAAATTGGCTTTTTCAAGCGATTCTTTACGTGACTTTTCTGCTGTGCTTGCCCACACGTAATAGCTTCTCAACTGTTGCTTTAACCACATTGACTGATTTAACAAAGGGGTTAAAACATCATTTAATTCTGTTGTATATTTCAGTTAATTCTGAGTTTTTCCAACTAAAACAGAATGGGTGGTTGAGTATTTTTCTTTTGCAGATTAGTGCCCAACCTTAAAATTTACAGAGATTCACTGGATTGACTTGGAAGACCACCAGTAATCCCAGAAGTGGCTAAATAACTGGGACAAAAGCATTTATCCAGAAGTGGCTAAATAACTGAGACAAAAGCATTTATGCTTTAGACACGTTTACAGGATGATGGGTCTATGCTGTTTTTTTTTTATTTCCTGCCCCCTTTCTAGGAAAATGCAAAAAGTGCTTTTCTTTACACCATTGGACAAATTACTTCAGGATAAATTGAATCCTGTTTACAGTCCAGTAGTTTTATGTAATCAATTTTTTGAAACCTGAGTTTCAAACAGAAATGCTTCAATCATGTCAAAAACCTAAGTAGTTCTAAGAGTCCTCCTTCTCCTAAATGGTACAGCTATAAAGAGCAGTGTAACTTTTGTGGGTCCAAGCTCGGACTCTACTCTTTACTCAAATGTGGTCTTGAACAAGTCCCTAACACTCTCTCAATGTCAAGCCTTCATTAGGCATAATTATATTTACCTTGGTTTTTTGTTTGTTTGTTTTCTGAAAGTCAAATGGCACAATATGAATGTACTCTGTGTATTTCAAATGTTAACAAACATTGAGTTGTGGTTTTAATAATTCTTGTTCTCTTCTTCATAAAGTGGTCAACACCCTCACCAATGAGCAATCCTCTTTGTGAGCTTTATTGTATTGGCAATAAGCTGAATGATGGCAAAAGGAGGACAAAGAAGGCTGTCAAATGAGACAAAGGGAATAGTGAGGGCACAGGAAGAAAGACTGGCATATGGTGTGGAGGGGGAGGGGCAAGGCACGAAGACACCGGTCAGTGGAAGAAACACACACATGGACACACCATGCCTCTCCACAAGTAGCTTTTATGTGTTTAAAAAAAAAAGTGGATAGTAGGGTTAAAATGTCTCTGTTCTTTTTTGCCAAATCTTGCCCTATAAAACCAATTGTCAATTTCAAATTGACAGCTGCAGCCCTGACTGCTTAAGCAAATGTAACCTCTGTCTCATTTTGCCAGTAAAAAGAAGTCTTTAAATGATATCTTTTAGATTTGTTCTTAGGCCTTTATATGTAACTATCTGTAAAAAAAATCTGTAAATCCATCAAATGCAAGGTTTCAGGTGGTGCTCTGGCATGCTGGGTGTGTAAGCAGTTCTGGAAATGCCCTCCAGGTGGCATTATCAATAAATTTTTCAGCCTCCAAGTATGGTCCTAGGTCTATCTGAGGTTCTGGTTAAAATGCAGATTCCTTCATTTCGTCAGAGACCCACTTCAAACTGACCAAATCAATGCCAGTTTGGGTAGCGCCTGGGCATCTGCATGCTGTATGAGATTATTTTAAGTGATTGCTACTCACACACCAGGGTAAAGATCCCTGATCTGGTCAATATAGGCACCAGCTACAGGGCCCTGGGACCAGATCAGCCTCAGCTGCAGCTGCACCAGGCTGCCTGGGAAGCCCAGAGCTCCTGGGTGGTTGGTAGTCTTTTCCCTAGAGGAAAGGTAGAGGGTTCTCAGCCCCTCATCTTCCTCAGTCCCTTCTGAATTAAAAGATTGGAGACGCTCCATGGGCAGGTTCCTCTCTTGTTTCTTTGCCTTTTATAATCTCGAACGTCACTTGAACCTCTCTGTGTCAGCTTGCTGTTTTAGTTTTGGTTATGGTTGGTGAGTCACAGAAAACACAAGCCATTTTTATCTGCAACTAGGACTACTCTGCGCATTTGGGCTAAAGGAATCCCTTTTCACCATTTAGGAGAAATGCTGAAGAGAAAGAAAACTTGATATTTAGCACAGGGGCTAGTGTCATGCATCAATCTACATCAAAAGACCAGAGGCTTCCGGCCCTCCCCCGCTCACTGTCTGAAGCCTTCACGAGCCTCAGCCAAAGGAAATGGGAGGAAGTGTATTTTTCATAGGAATTAACTCTTGCAGCCAAACAGGCAAATCAGGTGGCTTTAGATTCTTTACCTCATAAATGGCTATGTTGTGCTTTCATTGTCCACACTGGTGTTCTGTTTTGTTATAACTTTGCAAATTCAATGAATAGCTTGTAGGTGGGAGGGAAAGAAAAAGCCCATGAAATCTTTATTGCTTTATTTTTTAAAAAAATCCATGGAATAAGAGAAAGAATGTGACTGCATTTTTATTTATGGTCAATAAGCCCAGATGAATATGTGGTAAAAGTTGTGCAGACTGTCACAAAGCAAATCACCATGTCACAAGAAATATTATTAAATTCTATAATTTCCTTTTCTGAAAGTAGTTCCTCTGTATGGAGCTGGAGAAAGAAAATTACATTCAATATTCACCTTAACTGAAAGGCAGCTGAGTGTGGTGGCTGATATCCTATAAATAGCAGATCTGTGACCTCATTCCTGTTCTGCCTCTGCCTAGCTGTTTCCAGTTACAAGTAGCATAGAAAATTGTCAATCATCTGGGCATATAGGCAAGATTATTTGGATAAATCTGACCCAGTCCTTGTTTTTCTTTAGTGATGCAGGTACTGTACCTCTGTTTAAGCAAAAGCCTTCTGTGCTCTGTGTCTGTTGCTTTTTGCCTGCACTGCTCAGGTAATTGCAGTTATGTGGAATTGGCCTAATGTGACCTTGGAAAACTGCTTAACCTTTTGGAGCCGCAGGTTATTCATCTGTAAAGTGAATATTGTAGCTGCCTCTCGCTCATTTCAATGGAATGCTTTGAGAATTGATTAGATAGTGTGCATAAAGCAAGTTGACCTCCTCAAAAAGGAATACAATGTATGATTTTATTTCTGGTCTCAAAGCTAGCAGGCCAGGCCTCTCCAGTACAACGTGGTCATTATCTGTGCTTTTGGACTGCCTGGAGAGGAAATTCACACCATTCAGGGCAAAACAATCCACTCCAGTTTCTAAATGGTGGGGATTGTCTATCTATGGAACACAAATTCAACAGATGGTTGCCAACCTTCCACTTGATTTTGTGGCCCTTTAAACTGTGCTCATTAAAACTTCAACTTGCAGACAATTTTATAGAGACTTGGAGGGATGTATGAATGACAGTTTTTGATATAAAGGATATAGCCCATATGAGACATGAATGTCTCTGATTCTCAGAAGACATTGTTAAATTAACATGTAAAACAGCAAACAAATACTCTATCAGTAACTAAAAGTGCATGAGTTGTTTCCCACATGTTTGTGAATATCCTACTGATGTCAACACTTTGGAACTTCACTAACAAGTATGTTTTGAAGAATTTGAGTACAACCATGTTTCATGTTTAATTTCAAGTTCCTTTTTTTTCAGAAGGCGGAACACAAACTTGAACCAAGGTTTTGGGGAAACAGAGACTGAATCTGTTTCTGGTTTTGTTTTATAAACTTTACAGAGATATATAATGCCATAGCACTTTTTATTTAAGGCTGGCAGAATTTGTTTATTCTCCTTTTCTCGTGTGGGCATTCATGCATACATGTATTTACTATTTAGCCTGTGGAGTTTTTATTTATTTAGCAAATGCCTTGTTTTATTGAACATTTTGGCTATTTTCTTGGACCATTTTGTTGCAAGAAATAAATGTGGTACTTTAAATGATTTATTTCTTTTTCTATCAACTTGGGAGCCAAAATAAAATTGACATTCTCAGAAAACAAAGGTGCTGTAGAACTCAAAAACATTTACCCTGAAATAAAAATTTGTGTTTACTTAGAGCTCAGTTTCTGTTGAAAAACAAACATCATAGACCCTCAGAAAAAGAAGAGAAGCCCCCTGCTGACACATTCTCTCATTGATTGATGATGTTGTCTTGGCAGAGCAGCTTCAGAAATGCAATCAGGGAACAAATGGGCCTGGTTTTATTCAATAAAATACCCTCTTAAAAAAAGAAGAGAAATCTTAAAATTCAAAGAATTGTATTTGAAACTGCTGAAATATAATTCTGTGAGTTTATTCTTTGAAAAATAAAGAAAATGGGATTGTTCTTTGGCCTTATTCCTATGACGTAAATCTGATTTGAAGGACACTGGGCCATACCATAAAGTGTAACATTATTCGAGAGATACACGTAAATGAGAGCATGGTTCCTCAGTTTTCTACTGTATCTGCCCCTTCTGAGTCAATCAAGCCTAGCACCGGCCTGAGCTGAGAACTATATACTACTGAAGAGGCCACTGAGATGGGTATACAAGGCTAAGCATAGCCAAAGTTTATGAAACATTCACAGCGGGCCAGATACAGTGCGTTATAGGTGTTAACTCAAATTATCCTCTGGCTGGCCTATTATGATAGACTTCATTACACAGATGAGGAAATGGTACAGAGAAGTTAAGTCACCAGTCAAAGATCACACAGCTAGGGAAGATCAGAGCTGGGATTTGAACTTTAGTAGACTGATTCTAGAGTTCATCTCTTCACTGTTAGACTTACACCACCACCTCTCTTTATTAAAATAATAAATAAACGAACATTTAATGCATTGAAAACTTTTAGTACAAAAATAATTTCTGAATTGTCATGTTTCCATTCTCTAGTTTTAGGCATTCTTTAATTATTTTTTGCTATCTATTTCTCCAATGGTTTATATCTATTACTTTACTATATAATGCCTTTGAACCCATATGTAAGAATTTAACTTAGCTCATAAGTTGCTTTTTTGCTGCTGTAGAAGTTTATAAAATTATTTCCAATGTAAATCTGTCCTCTATTTAGTTTTCACTTTTTTTCTGTCCTAAATAAAAATGTATGTCTTACATTTTTCAAATTATAATTTTAATATTTTATAGTCATATCTGTGTTTTCCTCTGTAGTCTAATGTTTTGTGTGTTTTGGAGGTCATAGGGATTGGTGTCTTTTTAATGTGGGTGTCCCTTCTTCACCACTACCTCTCCCCCCAATTTTGGGAATTATGTTTATGTTTTAGTTCTCCATTCATGCATTAGCAGAATTGTTTGTGATAATAACAGGAAGTAACTTAAGAACTTCCTAACCATTTATAAAACACTAAAAGTGGAGTTTTGATATTTAAAAGAACATGTGTTGAAAGTTCAGTTTATGGGGATCCTTCCTTTAGGTCCTGACAGAATTTTATATGTGCACAAGTGGGCTCTTGTTCTATTTTCTCTTAGGCAATTTGACTCTACTCTCAGAGATTTCCAGCTCAATGCTAAAAATAATTTAAAGGCTGGCACATTGATGCTCTTGTGGAGCATAGGTGGCAAAAACTAAAAGGCAGGAGGTCTGAAGCTTTTGTATCATTGCAACACTTTTCCTGTTTTTGCACTGTTTTAGTCAATTTGGGGTTCTGTAACAAAATACCATGGACTGGGTGGCTTAAACAACAAGAATTTATTTCTCACAGTTCTGGAGGCTGGTAAGTCCAGGGTCAAGGTGCAAGGCTGATTTGTTTTCCCAATGATGGCTTTCTTCCTGACTTGCAGATGGCTACCTTCTCCCTGTGTCCTCACATGGCAGAAAGAGATAGAAGGGACGCTCTCTGATGCTCATAAAAGCAATAATCTTATCATGAGACTCCCCTTTTATGACCTCACCTAAACCTAATTACCTCATAAATATCATGACATTGGAAGGTAATAACCTGAATTACCTCACAAATATGACAGTGGAAGTTAGGGCATCAACATGTGAATTTTGGGGGGACACAATTCAGTCCATAGCACTCACTCACAGTCTTTTCTGATGCCAGGCTTTTGATATGGAATCTTACGTTAAATTCTCTTCTACACCGAAAACTTGATCAGTCCTTACAAGATGGCGTTGAGTCTAGTAACAATAATTTCAAAATAAATGTCCAGCAAAAAAAAAAACCCAACAAACAAATAAAAAACCTCATTAAATGAGATCATAAGTTCGAGTTGCCCAGGTCCCTTCATTTGAAATTCAAAACTCACCTACCAGGTAGAGGGACTTCCTGGAATGCTAGGGAGTGAGTTGAGTCAGTGTGCATCCTGAGCAACTGTGCTCTAGATTACTTCTATTTCCTGGAGCAAAGTGTTTTCTTTTAGACAAGTAACAACATAACTGGGGATCAAATTTATTTTGGAAGTTTTATAAAAATTCAGCAAGCAAAACCTTTTAAAAATGCCATACATGCCATGAACTAAGATGAATTGATAGTGAGTACTCCAAAGCATTTTATGCAGAGAGTGCAGAACATTTTGAAACCCATCGTTAGGAAGAGATGCTCTTACTGGAATTTATTAGACAACTAGAATAAAATAAGAAATGTAGTAAATATCTCAATCAGGACTTCTGGGAACTTGAGTCTTCTGTAGATGGCTTTTAGGTTTTCCAATTTTGTTTGCCCTTTTAGGTAAAATATCAATAGTTCATGATGAAATTATTGAAAAAAAAAACCGAGTGACTAATTTTCAATCTTCTGCTTTCCATCCTAGAACCATATGAATTGTTAAGACTTTCAGTTGTCTTGGTTACTTCTGCTTAGAGACAGTAAATGTAGGTATTCCTTGGAAGATGTTCGGCAGAAGAAGGAAAACAGAGAGTGGCTTGAAAGAAAACTATGGTTAAGGGAAGGTTTAAATTAAAACTAGTTTTAATCAGAAGATCCAGGTCTCATTTCTTCATTTATGCTTATTTACAAAGTTATTGTAATTAAATGAAGCTGATTGTCTACTACTTGGTAGGCATTGTAGTATTCCCTCGAGATGCATAGGCAACTTTTATTTATTTATATTTATGTTTATTTATAATTATCATTGTTGCACAAATGATTTGAAGTAAGAGGAATATAAACTACCTTCAGGCTGCCCTTTGATCCCTTTAAGGGATCAAAGTCCATCAGAAGGTAGACAGCTATAGAAAAATGACGATACAATGTGAGTAAGTGCTGTTACAAAGAGATGGGCAAACAGCTTTGGGAACATAGTGGATATAGTAACTCTATTAACAATCTGTTAACTTTGAGTTGCTTCTTTCATCGATTCCTTAAAATTTATGTGATTCTATTACATGCCCCAAGAGGAGTTTTAAGGCCGGGCGCGGTGGCTCACGCTTGTAATCCCAGCACTTTGGGAGGCCGAGGCGGGTGGATCACGAGGTCAGGAGATCGAGACCACGGTGAAACCCCGTCTCTACTAAAAATACAAAAAAAAAAAATTAGCCGGGCGTGGTGGCGGGCGCCTGTAGTCCCAGCTACTTGGAGAGGCTGAGGCAGGAGAATGGCGTGAACCCGGGAGGCGGAGCTTGCAGTGAGCTGAGATCGCGCCACTGCACTCCAGCCTGGGTGAGAGAGCGAGACTCTGTCTCAAAAAAAAAAAAAAAAAAAGAGGAGTTTTAAGTTCCTGGACTAAGCAAAAAATTTGGAGTAACACAGTATATAATCTGTCTAGGGAAAGCGTCCTGCTACATTTTCTAAATTCAGGGACAATTTTTAGTCTTTCTGAATCCCCACAGGGCAGAAGCACACATGATCTAGAATCAGTCTCCAAAGATTTTAAGCTTATGTATGAACATTGACTATGCCCAGAATTCCTGGGTTAAGCAATGACTCTTCTCCTGAGATCCTGCTATTAACAGGGGAAGTATATTGATCTTTGAAACATTTCAGTTACAACAGTGATAGTTGTGTTTGTTTCCTTTTGGAAGAAAAGGAAAATGGGGGGAGGGGAGCTAAGGACTGAAGAAGTGCAAATACTCTTTTGTGGTATGTGTTCTGCCTGTACAGAACACACTCTGTATTCATTATATGTAGTTATCTGTAGTTGAGACCAGAATGTGATGCTAAGTAGAGACACAGGTAATTATCTGATTTCCTTTCTTACTTTGGCAAATGAATACATGTTTGGTTGAAGCTGATTGTGAGCCACTTAACATGAACAGGTGAAGTCAAATTTTGTAATGTTGGGCAATAATATTTTCTGTTGTACTAGTAGGTTTAAAAGTTATAATTATGTACATTTCACATTACAGTTTCTTCTACACCTTCTGTTAAATGTAAATTCATACTGAGTCTCAGCAAATTAGTTCCTTTGTTTTATTCCTGCAAGAGGATAAACGATGAAAAGTTTTAAAATAGGAAACCCAGAGATTTTTCATATTCTCTTCTCCAGGGTGTGTTGTGGAGGGATTCACTGGCAAATCAACTTATTTATCACAGTAATACAGAGGTCAATATATTTCTGACTGCCTGTTCTAACTCCCAATAGAAAGTGTTAATCACAATATTTTCTGAATGGAGTGATGACAGATGTTACCAAAATGTCCCTAAAAATTGTTATAAATTAGTTGGCACGTGCGTGCACATACACAACACACAAACACACAGATGTGAAAGATGGCAGAAATGCTTCTCTTGTTTGGGAGGGAGCTCAAGGTAGCTTGAAATTTAGTAATTATCCAAGTACTTGCTAAGTAGTAGGCAGCATTTTTCAAATTCCAGAAGGAATCACTGCAAGGGGGGGACTAGAGAACTAGCTAGGAGAGTGAGAATTGTATCTTGGGGGAGGGGAAGAGAAGGGACAGCTTTTTATACCTTTCTTTTATAGGAAAAAAGAGCAGCCAGCAGAAACTAGATGAGGATCAACATGGGGTGAGGGTGGAGGGGCTAGCAACTGCTGAGACAGTCAATAGGCAGATTGTTCATCACGCATTGCCAGAAGATTAGCTGAGCAAATGCACAGACAATGCTGATTACTGACTTGAAATGCATCAGTTCTTACTAGGGAGAACAAAGACGGTCAGATCACTGCCCTACAGCCTAACGGCAATAATGGAACCCAGCTATGCTCAACATAATGTTTAGAGCTGAGAAATGTGGGCAACGTGTCTATTTGTTTGTATTCACTAAATTTCTCTCATCTCGGGAATGGCCTCCAGAGATATATATCTTATTTCTACCAGGTTCTCAAGAGACAGCAGTCTTATAATCACACCCCTGCATATTTCAGCCCCTTGTGAGTTGTGTATTTCTTTCCACTTAATCTGAGAAGGCAGATATCATTGAATTGTCACAACTTGGCCTCTTTTTTTACACTGACCTTGCAAACGCAGGTAATCATATCTGAAAAAAAAAATTAATGCCTCTCACATTATATTATTTACTTGTATAAAGAACTGCTGTCAACAGTTATAACTATATTTGAGTATTTTAAAGTTATGAAGTAAAGTGGAAAATAGTTCCTTTTTATCTTTTCTGTGAATACTTTTCAGACAAAGCCTGTGTATTATTTGTTTTATCTTGACCTCTTTTCTTATTATGAATTCAGAGACCTTTAGTGCTTTTATTCCATCACCCCCTTTTGGAGCTTTGTTTTGGGCACCTAGGAAATAGAATATGACCTTGGGTTGGCATTAATTCTGAGATACTAGAAATTTTCATAAGAAACTCGTTATGTGATATTACTGTACCCATCAAACGCAGCCCCTCCATTTAGTTGATATTATAATTAAACTTAATAATAGCATACCCCCTTTACATTTTCTTTACATATGTAAAAATAATCTTAGTGTTATTTATAGATTTGTGTTAGTCTTTATTAGAAGCCTTTTTTCTTTGGATAAAAGAGCTTTACTTTAGTCATAATGCTCTTAACAGGATTCATCTAGAAGAAAAGCACCATAAGGCTGATGTGTCTTTCTCAATCCTCATTGACATTTTATACCTTATTGGCTTGCAGTTTCTCTTTCTCTTTTGTTCTATCTTTTTATTTTTTTAAATGCCTAACGCTTTCTTACTTCTTACTTGCTTTATTTTTGTACTTACGAACACCTGATTAATTCAGGAGACTCTTCTCTAAATTAGAAAAACTTTCAAAAACTGGATTATTTTCTGGGAATACAATTTTCTTTTTTTCCCCCTGTTCTTTTCTCTTTTTTGCAGTTAACCATGTCATTGTTAACATATAAACAGTTTGGAAAGAATTATTTGCACCACATTTAAGAGAGAGCAGATCATTAACCATAATATATAAAGAACTCTCACAAATGAATATTTTAGAAAAACATACAAAAATCCAATGACAAAAGGAGGCAAAGGCTATAAATAAATAATTCAGAGATGAAGTGCAATAGGTAACAAACATATAAAAAAAGTCATTCTTACTGATAAACTGTATTAAATGGAGATTGAAAATAAAATCCTCATCATATTGACAAAAATTATAAAAGATGGATAATATCCAGTGTTGACAAAAACATGGAGAACAGAGTAATGGTATAATTTTGTTAGTGCTTTATTTTTAATCAACTTGACAATATCTATTAAAATGTAAAATCGTATACTTTTTCATCTGTGAATGCCTTTTCCAAAAATTTATTCTATAGAAAACTCAGATATGAGCATCAATAACTTTTCAGTATCTTTTTTTCCTCTTTCAAGATTATTTATAAAGAAAAATTAACCAATGAAAGTGATGTTACATTTACAACATGGAATACTATATAGCAGTTAATGAGAATGATGTCCTAACGTAGAAATGTTCCATATCATATATTGAATTCAGAATGAAAAATATGCATTGAATGATCTCAGGCTGGGTGCAGTGATGTAATCCCAGCACTTTGGGAGGCCGAGGCAGGCAGATCACCTGAGGTCGGGAGTTCAAGACCAGCCTGACCAACTTGGAGAAACCCTGTCTCTACTAAAAATACAAAATTAGCTGGGTGTGGTGGCACATGCCTGTAATCCCAGCTACTTGGGAGGCTGAGACAGGAGAATCACTTAAACCTGGGAAGCGGAGGTTGCGGTGAGCCGAGATGGTGCCATTGCACTCCAGCCTGGGCAACAAGAGCAAAACTCCATCTCAAGAAAACAAAAAAATCTCATAGATGTAAAAGAAAAGGAAAAAACAAACAAGCAAACAAACAAAAAAGACCTCTATACCTGTGTGTAAAAGTAAAACAAATATCTGGGAATGTAACACCAAACTGCCACACAGTTAACTCTGAGGAGAGACTGGATTGCAGCATAATAAAATGAAGGAATTACTAGCTTGTTCTAGATTTTTACAGTTACGTTTTATTTTGGTAACACAAATCAATGAAAAGAATGTACTTTCAAGTGCACAGCTTAATTCAAATTAAGCTAAAGGGAATGTTTGCTAATAGTGGTCTGCAGGAAGCAAGCTTTAATGAATGAATGACAACATTGTGTTACTTGTGACTAGATCATCATATAAAGGTAGTTCTGCTATAATGCTTGTCAATAAGATTGATATATTAGTAATTAAGTGCAGCATAACACAGTGTTGTGTTATGTATGATTTCATCCATGTGTAGTTCCTCATCTATGACTTCATCCATGAGAAATACTAGGTAAGTATAAACAACTGGACCCAGCTCAGTTGAGTCACAAGAAAAACCCAACATTTACACACACATCTCAATCATCTACCATCTGTATCAGTTTACCACGTGGATTATGAGTTGTATCCATCCACATCTATTGTTATAGCTTTCATCTGATTCTAGACAACCTTCCTTTACTACTTCACAATAACTCAAAACTAAAACTCCTGACATTCATTTTCACAAGCAAATGTCAAGTTTTTTTTCAAAATCAAGTGCTATATTTATTGAGGTATGTACGTATTAGTTAATTGTTTAATACATGTAAAGTGATGCTACTGTTTTTATTAGGTTCCTATATTATGTTTAATTTGTCATTGACAAACTCTTTGAGTATTGTATCCTAACACCATTTTTCCCAGAACCTCTGGCTTTTATTACACAATTTCACATAGGATGGCACTTTTAAGGAATACATATGCATTATCGTAGAACTGATTGTACTCAGTACATAACAGACCAGTAAACTTTGGAGCTTTTCACTCTGCTGTGATGGGAGTCAATGAATGGCATTTATTGAAGAGAAGTATCAGTAGGTCTCTCATGTTTCTGCCCATCTTATGAGAAAAGTGGCTTTCTTCCAGAATATATTTTCAAGGATATTTGTACAGCAAATAGCTTTGGAAATTAGAGACAGTATCTCCTGTTGGAATAAAGGGCAGATTTGTTTACAGCCTTGCATGAGGAAGTATTTCTCCCCCAGAACAATGAGCAAGTATGCTTACTGTCCAGTATAAAACATTCAGTTCTCCAAGTTCAGGATTTTTCTCATGGTGTGTTCAGGTGTCACTTGATGCTCTTTGTATCACCCCATGGGAACTAAGGCTTGGAGAATGAGTAAAAAAATGACATTTCTGGGTCCGGGTGTAGTGGCTCATGCCTGTAATCCCAGCATTTTGGGAGGCCAAGGCGGGTGGATCATGAGGTCAGGAGATGGAGACCATCCTGGCTAACACGGTGAAACTCCGTCTCTACTAAAAATACAAAAAAAAATTAGCCGGGCATGGTGGCAGGCACCTGTAGTCCCAGCTACTCAGGAGGCTGAGGCAGGAGAATGGGGTGAACCTGGGAGGTGGAGCTTGCAATGAGCTGAGATTGTGCCACTGCACTCCAGGCTGGGTGACAGAGCAAGACCCCATCTCAAAAGAAAAAAAAAAAAGGACATTTCTCTGGCTACTACTGTTGCTATGAGTAATAAACTTTCTGTTGTTTTTCATTCATGAGTCTCATGTCTCTTGCCAGCATTAATGAAACTGTGGCAGACCAATAGGTTGACTTGCAAACAAAGTAGAATCTCAGACCCTTCACATTTCTTGAACAACATTCTGCATGGTATCATGGTATTACACAGGTGTCTTCATAAAATTATTGGTCAATATAGTTCAGAACCCTCATGCAAAGATAACAATCATTAAATACCCTCTTGTTTTTCATGTTGAAGGATAATGCATTCAATAAAATATAACAAAAGGGTGCATTAGAGTACTTGAACAGAGCAGTGGTATGGAGAATATTTCTAGTTTTCATTTTACTTCATTGAATGAACAACTCTGTGCTCACGTTACCTAAAATGAGAGTTAATTAGGTTAAATGTTTTGCTATATGTAATGGGCTATCTTTGAAATTCTTGGAAATAACTTATTCACTGAAATGTAAATAATTCTGCTACAGTTTCATTGATTTGATCATATGATATAAAGTTTCTGTCCTATACAAAGCTCTGTGAGGGATACAAAAATGACTAAGAACTTTCTGTGCTTTCAAAGTGTGCATGCTAATATGGGAGATGAAATAAAAGGAAACATAAACATTATGCAAGGCAGGAAATGTTAACTACCACATCGCATCATAGCAACCAATAAAGGATTACCGATGTTCTGAAGAGAGAAAGATGGAGTAAGACTTCAGGAGAAGGACTTTTAAGGAGAGCATTTGAAGAGTGGGAAAGTATGTGGAGGCAGGAAAGTTAATGAGCTAGTGGAAGAAAGGCCTGGAAAGAGGAATTGGGACCAAATTCCCAGACACAAAGGATCAAGAATGGTTAAGAATACTTATTTCATTTATCCTAAGATAGACGTTTTTAAAATTGGAGCATCTCTGTAATGCAATTAATAACCTACAGTATTTTACAATCTCTGACATTTTTCAATTTCTCTAAGTCAGGTGGCAGTCATTCCGGAGTGGTACAAAAAAATTTTTTTGACAATTTCTGATAAGATCAAGGAAAGGCCAGAAGGAATCCACTTTAGATTAATGTGACTATATTAATATCATTGAAGGGTAGAAATATAAAACCTTGAGTGACCTTTAGAATTTTTGGGACTATCTCCTGGCTAACATACCTAAATAAAAACAAACATAATATTTGCCAAGTATTAAATGACTACTGTTTGCAAGCCTTGTCTTAAATTTAAGCCATTGCCATATTTATTTCTCACAAAATTCTTGAGGCAGCGATCAGCTCATTCTTCAGGCTACGGAAAGAGGTCAAGAAAAGTTTTAAGTAGTGCAAGGTTAGAGACTTAGTAAGTAAAACTTGAATCTAGATAGTTTTAGGATTTAATTCCAGTTCTTTCTTACTCTCAGAACTATTCTGTTAATTATGCAATTTCTTTTATAGCACATCTTTGCTCTAAAAGCTTCTCCCACTTTAATTAATATTAGTGATGCAGGATTTTTCTTGACCCCTTCATTGGACTTGCAACAGGGCTGTCCTGTGTACTTGGCCTGCTGCTCTCAACTCCTTGAGGAGGGAGCATGTGAGCAAGCAAGTATGGGATCCAGCTGGCTGCTTTGGGTGCTGGCAGGAGCAGGCTCTGTGCGGGCCCAGCGGCAGCAACCTGATTGGGGTGACTGCGACCCCTGAAGCTCCAGAGGGCATGTTACAATGCTCTCTTAGTTCCACCGTCCATGAACAGTGGTATGTTATCAGTTCAGTGGGCCCTTTGCCTCATTGCATGGGGTAGATGCCTTCCACCAGCAAGGGCAAAGGGCCAGTATGACAGCCTTTTTTTTGGGTACCCTCACTCCATAGGTCCCGAGCTCTTGTCCACCATCCAAGAAGAATGAGGTCTCCTGGACACTTGAAAGATGGTGAAGGCAGAGAATTTTATTAACTGATGGAAATGGTTCTCACTGGGGAGGGGAATGGTGAGGGGACGGGATGGGCAGGTAATCTTCCCCAAAGTCTGGCCGTCTCTGGCCAGCTCTTCCTTGAATTCATTGTTTCTCCAAAGTTAATCCGTCTCTCCTCTGAAGTCCAGCCATCCTTCTAAAGTCAAGTTACCTCTCTCCAGTCAGGCTGCTTCTCTCTCTCTACCAACTGAGCCTGGGGTCTTTATAGGCACAGGATGGGGGTGGGGGTGGGGCAGGCTGTAGGTAGTTTTGGAAAAGGCAACATTTGATTGATAAAAAGACATTATTCAGAAAGAATCAGTTGGGAGAGAGCAGGCAAACAGGGATAGAAGTTGTCACTTAGGGCCATTGGTTTCAGGCTTTTTAGCTCAAAGGTGGAGTTTTGCCAGGGACCAGCCCCTGTCTGCCTAGCATTTATCTGCCTCCTGCCTCTATCATTAGTAATTTATTTTAAAATCTACAAGTAATTTTACAACTACTTATATTTTCTGCATTCTTTTCAATTAATACACGAGAGATGAGACCCAGAGAGGTTGAGTGATTTGTACAAAGTCACACAGCAAGGCAATACAGCGTACAAGGTTCCTATATAGCTTGAATATCCAATGCTGAGTAATCTGAGAAACACTATCACTCATGTTGTATGACAAGCTTGGTCATTTATTGGCAGATTTAATTGTTGAATTTTCACTGGTGTTCTAAGAAAGTTCTGCTTGTAGATTTTACAAACCCAAAACACTCCATCCCTCACATTTCTTTTTCACTCCCTCTAGTGTTTAAAATACATTGCGCATTTGCTTTTCCATCATTACTTTTTGTCCTACATCAATGAACCCTTGGATTTGATTGTCCCAGACTGACCTTACCTGAAAGCTTTGTTTTTAATTTACAGCCTTTATAGCTTGAATGTGAGCTTTGCTAAAAAATTGATTAACTGGAATGTGAAATGAGATGACTTATATTGGCATATTGGAGGAAAATAACTTATTAAAAGCCAATGGGATAAACCCAAATTGCATTGAGTCAAGATGTTGAGTTAAAATGTTTTCATATGGGCTGGGCGTGGTGGCTCACACCTATAATCCCAGCACTTTGGGAGGCCGAGGCCGGCAGATCATGAGGTCAGGAGATCGAGACCATCTTGGCTAACATGGTGACACCCTGTCTCTACTAAAAATACAAAAAAATTAGCCAGGTGTGGTGGTGAGTGCCTGTAGTCCCAGCCACTCAGGAGGCTGAGGCAGGAGAATGGCGTGAACCCAGGAGGCAGGGCTTGCGGTGAGCCAAGATCGCGCCACTGCACTCCAGCCTGGGCGACAGAGTGAGACTCCATCTCAAAAAATAAAAAAAGAAAAATGTTTTCCATGGATGAAATAGCCAACATGGGACAGTGTGTTTGAGAGTTTCAAGTTGGAAACACTTAGAATTTTATTTGTTAAAATATTCTTTTGTGGCCGGGCGCGGTGGCTCACGCTTGTAATCCCAGCACTTTGGGAGGCCGAGGCGGGTGGATCACGAGGTCAGGAGATTGAGACCACGGTGAAACCCCGTCTCTACTAAAAATACAAAAAATTAGCTGGGCGTGGTGGCGGGCGCCTGTAGTCCCAGCTACTCAGAGAGGCTGAGGCAGGAGAATGGCATGAACCCGGGAGGCGGAGCTTGCAGTGAGCCGAGATTGCGCCACTGCACTCCAGCCTGGGCCACAGAGCGAGACTCCGTCTCAAAAAAAAAAAAAAAATTCTTTTGTCATTAGGGCTCTTTAATGCAAATATTGCTTTCTTAGCTAAGTTTTTGTTTAATTTTGTATTAAAATAATAAAATGTTGAAATTTGTGGGCTTCATATGAAAAAATCAGAAGGGATACATGCTTCTGACTCCATTCTCTGAGTTTGACTTAATTTGCTGTGTTGAATTACGAATTGGATGGCTTTGGGTGGTTATGAACATTTAATAGTTCACCCCGGACTTAAACCATGTGTTATTTTCTTAATCTCCAAATTATATGCTAGTTTAGGATATTCATTTGAGACTTATTTAACATGAATAAACTAGGCCCATTTTATATCTTGGAGGAATTAAATTTTGGATTAGTTGAGTAATAATCAACATTATTAGAACTAGTCATGATGGAACCCAACATATGTGAGGGAATGTATACAGTACAATAGCATGTGCATGAAATATCCAGCTGATTCGTAATAATAATTCTAAGAATTCTCAGTAAAAATTGATAAACCAGTGAGGCTTTTTGACATTGAAATTCCACTAACAGTGCTTTAATATCTAAGTAGATAAGCCAAGCATGCCCTTTCTTACAGGAACTAAAAATATTGAGACATGTTTTAGTAAAGTCAGATTCTTTGTGAGGAGTTGGGTTGATCCCATATGTGTTAGCTGCATATATTTTAGATTTAATAGAGAAAGTTTATCATATTCAGTATCACTCTCAGTTTTGGCACCTGATAAAAATAAAAAATAAAGTTTTAAAATATTATATACACATTTAAGTATACATAAATGGGATGTAATATATGAGATGTTATATGATAATATTATTTCAAATCAATCTTCCCTTCAATTTTCTTTTACACTTTTGGGAACCTAATTTTAGATCCCCTCTGGAACACTGGCATGTCAAGGATGACTGACAGTGGTTCAGTTTGCATGGGAAGCCAATAGGTCCTCACACAGATTTCCTGGCTGATCGGATGAAGGTGGTTCTTAAAAAATAATAATAATAATAATAATAAATGTTTCTTCAACCTCTAAATATTTCCCTGTAGGGGCAGGGAAGTTAACATGGGATTGTAGTTTTCTGACTTGGCCCTGTGAACTTCCAACTCCCCACATAACCACTAAATAAACTCATCCAGTAAGCAAAGCTCCATTTATTAGACTTATAGCAGTATAGGGAAATCACCAATGTCAAAGTTAAATATCAAATTAAAGTTCAGAAATAGAAAGTGGCAGGTAAAAATCCAGAACCTTAAAACAGCTAAAAGGAAAGAAAATTGCTGAGAAAATTAAAAATAAGACATGCAGATTAGAGTGTGACCAGCCATGGGTCTTGTTGGTGGGTCTGGCGTAGAAGCTATTTACAGTAATCTTTATCCAAAATTTTTGAGTGGAAGCTTTCTTTTCCCAAATGTCATACGCTTTTGGAAGATTCCTAACGATGTTTCATCATGAATGATGATGGTTGCCTTTTTAATTGAGAAAGATGGCTCTAAGCACCCACACCTTAGACTTTTACTTTTGTGTTAGTTGTTCACAGTACCTGATATGCCTTTGTCAGATAAATACATTTTCTTCTCATGAATATTTTTCATTGACAATATGCTGTTAAATTTGTCATTTAAAATTATGTATAAGCCTTTGAATTAATGTTAATATATTTTTGTGTATGTAATATATAGGTATTTATATATTTTTATGTATTGCTAAGACATATATATCTATGCAAAGAGAAGATAAAGTTGAAGCTTTTAATCTTTTAAATGTAGTTAACTTAATCGCTTATACATTATCAGTATGTATGTATTATTTTTACATTACCATTTTAATAAACTGAAAAAAATTCCCTTAATGAACTTTCAAACCATATTTATTATCTTGCACACATGTTCCTCTTTCTCTGTAATCATTTATATTAACTGTAACCTGTAACTAAAGGAGCTCACTTTTGGTTTTGTGGATAATTGAAAAAACTAGAAGGTAGTACATAAAAAATTATCTAGCTATTTTTTCATGAGCACTTATTTTATACAGTATTAACACATTTTAAGATGACCAGATAAGCGTATGTAAAATATAATATAAAGGGATTTGCATATCTTGTTTAATATAAACCAATTCCATATATAAAAGTAAGAAAAAAGAGTTATTTAAAGAAAGTTTAATGACCAATGTTTTTACCATTGATCTTCTTTTCAAAAACATTCAAATTTGTTAACCTTTATTTGATGATTATCTATTAAATTTTTTTTTAATGTGTGAATTAAAAAAAAAAAGCTTTTATTTTAGGTTCAGAGGTACATGTGTAGGTTTGCTATATAGGTAAACTCATGTCATGGAAGTTTGTTGTACAGATTATCTCATCATCCAGGTATTAAGCTAGTACCAAATGGTTACTTTTTCCGATCCTCTCTCTCCTCCTACCCTCCACCCTCAAGTGGGCCCCAATGTCTGTTGTTCCCCTTTGTGTCCATGATTTCTCATCATCAACTCCCACTTTAAATCAGTACATGCAGTATTTAAGTTTCTGTTCCTGTGTTAGTTTGTTAAGGATAATGGCCTCCAGCTCCATCTGTGTTCCAATAGAAGACATGATTGTGTTCTTTTTATGGCTGAGTAGTATTCCATGGTGTATATATACCACATTTTCTTTATCTAATCTGTCATTGATGGACTTTTAAGTTGACATCCATGTCTTTGCTATTGTGAATAGTGCCGCAATGAGCATTCATGTGCGTGCATGTGTCTTTATGGTAGAATGATTTATATTCCTCTGGGTACATACCCAGTAATGGGATTACTGGGTTGAATTAGTTCTGTTTTTAGCTCTTTAAGGAACGCTCACACTGCTATCCACAATAGTTGAACTAATTTATACTCCCACCAACAGTGTGTAAGTGTACCCTTTTCTCTACAACCTCACCAGCATCTGTTATTTTTAAAATTTTTAATAGCCATTCTGACTGGTGTGAGATGGTATCTGATTATGGTTTTGATTTGCATTTCTCTAATGATCAGTGATATTGAGCTTTTGTTCATATGCTTGTTGGATGCATGCAGGTTTTCTTTCGAAAAGTATTCATGTCCTCTGCCTACTTTTTAATGGGGTGTTTTTTCTTGTAAATTTGTTTAAGTTCCTTGTAGATGCCAGAAATTAGACCTTTGTCAGATGCATAGTTTGCAAAAATGTTCTCTCATTTTGTAGGTTGTCTGTGTACTTTGTTGATAGTTTATTTTGCTGTGTAGAAGCTCGTTAGTTTAATTAGGTCCTATTTGTCAATTTTTGCTCTTGTTTATGTTGCTTTTCAAGACAAATTTTGAAATCTTCAACAGCAATCATGATGGCATCTTCATCATGAAATCTTTGCTTGCTCCTATGTCCAGAATGATATTGCCTAAGGTTTTTATCATTGTGGGTTTTACATTTAAGCCTTTAATCCATCTTGAGTTGATTTTTATACATGGTGTAAGGAAGGGATCCAGCTTCAATCTTCTGCATATGGCTAGCCAGTTATCCCGGTACCGTTTATTGACTAGGGAGTCTTTTCCCATTGCTTGTTTTTATCTGCTTTGTCAAAGATCAAATGATTATAAGTATGCAGCCTTATTTCTGAGCTCTCTATTCTGTTTCATTGGTATATGTATCTGTTTTTGTACTAGTACCACACTGTTTTGGTTATTGTCACCCTGAAGTCAGGTTAACGTGATGGCTCCAGGTTTGTTCTTTTTGCTTAGTATTGCCTTGGCTATTTGGGCTCTTTTTTTTGTTTCATATGAATTTTAAAATAGCTTTTGCTACTTCCGTGAAGAATGTCATTGGTAGCTTGATAGGAATAACACTGAATCTATAAATTACTTTGGGCAGTGACCATTTAATTACATTGATTCTTTCTATCTATGAGCAAGCAATGTTTTTCCATTTGTTTGTGTCATCTCTGATTTCTTTGAGCAGCTTTTTTTTCCTGTTTAGAACATGTCTCTCTATCCAAAAACAATTTATTAGTTAATTCAGTTTAATATAAAGCTAAATTCTTAAAGTTGAGTACAGATTTGGAAATTATGAGTTACATTGATATGCTAAATTTTATGGCATATTAATAGCATTATGAGAATACACAATATTAACAAGATACCTATTATTTGGTGTTATTTAGTCACTTTTCAATATATGTTTGTAACCTAAATTATTGAGAGAAATAATAATAATTTAATAGACTCATAGAATTAATGAAGGAAAAATTTAAAGTTTAAAATATGAGAAACTAAACCCATATCATGTCTTAACGGACATTGAATGGTACAATGAAGCCATTGTACTCACATTATTTTTTATACTAACAATACTAGGGAGATGACTGAAATTGTTGTTAAGCTTAATCACTCTAATTTGTGTAAATAATAATCTATACTGCATGAACATTAAAAATATAAATTTACCTTTGTATTTGTATATCAGAAAAATATATTAAGATTTATATATTCATGTCAAAAGGTTTATATGCCTAGCTTTAATTTTTACCATTATCCAAACTCATAAGTAAATTTTTTCTTCTGATTTACGGTTTTGGCAAGGAAAAAACATATGACATTAGAACAATTTGTTTTTGTTTTGGAAAATTCTTTATTGTTTACCTGGGCTACATATTCCTAGAGTATGTATGTAGTGACAAAAAGATTATTTTGTATTAATTTCTAAAATTACCCAGGAGACAAAACAAAACAGTAGAAGAGGAAGGGAGAAAAAAAAGTGAGAGGCGGCAGGTTTCAGACAGATATTAAATTATTAATGCAGATGGCAAATTGTCTTATCCTCTGCAAAGAGAGGAGATAGCTTAGATTCATGAAAACTCATTTTGGCATGCATACACGTGTGTGCACCCATTCACATATACACACACAACAGAGAGAGAAAGGGATTGAAAATCATTATAGCTGATTTGAACAGAGAGGAGGTGCATAGGCCAAGTAAGTCCATCCCAAGTAGTGAAGAATTTCACTTGGCTTTTTACAATTTCATCAAGTTGTATGCTTTTTAATTGTTCATCTACCTTTGACACATGGTCATGAAAGAGGAAGAGTTCATTCTGTCAAAGAAAGAGACCTCACTTTGAGACAGAGGAGTCAGTTAGACAATCTTTCTATAAGGGTTTCTGTTTATTTTAATGCCTCTTTCAAATAAACATTATTGTTTATGGTAAAAGTTTCCCAAAGTAACCACTGAAATTTTAGATCTTCCTTGGTGTAATTATTTTAGAGAGATATGCACATGAGTTAACGCAAGAAAAAAGATCCCGTGTAGATGGTAAAAGTCAAAAAAGATAGTTCTACTTTGTGTCTCTAGAACCTGGTCAAAGATGAGTTGATAACAGCTGGGGGCGTAATATGGTTTGGCTGTGTGTCCTCACCCAAATCTCATCTTGTAGCTCCAATAATTCCCACGTGCTGCGGGAGGGACATGGTGGGAGATGATTGAATCATAGAGGTGGGTCTTTTTTATTTTGGAAAATTCTTTATTGTTTACCTGGGCTACATATTCCTAGAGTATGTACGTAGTGACAAAAAGATTATTTTTTGATCAATTAATGATTGATATTGAATGGGTCTCATGAGACAGACCTGATGGTTTTAAAAACGGGAGTCCTGGCCAGGCGCAGTGGCTCACGCCTGTAATCCCAGCACTTTGGGAAGCCGAGGTGGGTGGATCACAAGGTCAGGAGATTGAGACCATCCTGGCTAACATGGTGAAACCCCGTCTCTACTAAAAATACAAAAAATTAGCTGGGCATGGTGGCGGGTGCCTGTAGCCCTAGCTACTCGGAGAGGCTGAGGCAGGAGAATGGCGTGAACCCAGGAGGCGGAGCTTGCAGTGAGCCGAGATAGTGCCACTGCACTCCAGCCTGGGCGACAGAGCGAGACTCTGTCTCAAAAAAAACAAAAACAAAAACAAAAACAAAAACAGAAGTCCCCCTGCACAAGCTGACTTTGCCTGCTTCCATCCCATAAGATGTGACTTGCTTCTCCTTGCCTTCCATCATGACTGTGAGGCCTCCCCAGCCATGTGGAACTGTAAGCCCGATAAACCTCTTTCTTTTGTAAATTCCCCAGTCTCTGGTATGTCTTTATCAGCAGCATGAAAACAGACTAATACAGGGCCCAAAGAACCCTCCAACTCAGGCCAGACGAAACTAAATAAAGCAATTCTAGGGACACAAAAACAAGCCACAGGAAAGTCCTTAAATGTTTACTTTAAATCAATTTTATTAAGGTATACATAAACTATTAATACATCCACTCAGAGCATATGTATAAGGTTTTAGAAAACTGACCCAATGCAGATTATGTCCAAATAATGCCACTGTGATATGATCTTTTAAATTCTTCAGTACTTGGGATGGACGCACTCAGCCTATGCTCCTCCTCTCTCTATAGGCTTCCTCTTAAAGACTTGTAACAGAAAGACAGAGATGATCCAAAATGTTGTGACATGGATAGGCTTTGTGTCCCCAACCAAATCTCATCTTGAATTGTAATCCCTCTGTGTAGAGAGAGGGAAGTCATTGGATTATGGGGGAAGTTTCTTCCATGCTGTTTTCATGATAGTGAGTTCTCATGAGATCTGATGGTTTTATAAATGTCTGGCATTTCCCCTGCTTGTACTCTTTCTCCTGCCACCCGTGAAGAGGTGCCTGCTTCCCTTTCTGCCATGATTGTAAGTTTCCTGAGGCCTTTCCAGCCATGCAGAAGTGTGAGTCAATTAAACCTCTTTCCTTTATAAATTACCCAGTCTCAGGGAAGCTCTTTATAGCAGTGTGAGAACACACTAAGACATGTTGTTAGAAAAATAGGCAATTTTCTACTTAATAATTCCTAAAAGTCTTCTTTATATAATATGTGATACCTAAATCTTTATCTAATATTTAAAATACGTATTTAAAACGTTAATAATTCCTAAAATGTTTCTTTATTTAAAAAAATGCCTAAAATGCTTCTTTGCCCCTCCCTGGGAAAATAATGTTTGTGAATTGACAAAACAAAATTGGAGCTCAGACCCAATTCAAGTCATACCTCAATCTTGAGGTCAGAGACACTCCCTCGATCCCAATTTAGAGGATCAAGAAATCTCAGGGGAATGTATTTCTCCAGATCTTCATGTACCCAGTACAGGAGGGATCTTGATTGGGTCTTGGTAGGATCTTTTGGTTTGTCAACTGTTGACTCCTTAAAAGTTCATTGGAAATACCTGTTTATGAAAAAGAAAGAATACCACCATGACAAATCTTAGTAGTGTCTCAGAAGGTGAACTTCAAGGTAAGATATCAAATAGGCTTTTAGGGCCTGGGCTGGGACTTTTTAAGTCAGATCTTGCAAGATAGAGTACTGGTTGGGATTGAAGAGAATTTATTAGAGAATGGATTTAGACAAATGGGCTCAGAGAAGCCAGAGTCTTGAAACTATTCATTATAAACAAGCTATTAGTCTTGATAAGTAACCTGTTTAGTTGGTTCAGTCTTATCTGTAAGAAACAAGTAGTTTCTGGAGCAAGTGTCTGAGTTAAATTTGCTTTGCTCTCAGTATTGTTTCAAATAGGTACAGAAAATTATATTGCTTTCAGTTTTCATTCCCCTTTCCTCTCCATCCCCCCACGGAACTTGTTTCAGGTTTTCAGAGTCCGACTGCTAGATTAGTATAATAAAAGTGTTGTGAAACTAGGGCTGTTGCAAGGACTTAGACCTCAAAGCCACTCTACTTGAGCGGCCAATAATAGGCCTTGTCCTACTGATTTCCAATTAAATTAGCCTTTAAAAACGTGTTTATTGATTGACATACATACATAATTATAATGGACTATTTTCCATAAGTGATGATTTTAATGGACATTTGTGTTTTATGAACATATTAGCTACCTGACCAAATAGCAAGTTATCTTGAATTAATGCTGTAGGTTTCTTCCAACTACTAAGTATGCAGGCTGGGATCCATTACTGTAGGCTGTCAGCGGAGAAAAGATGAATTGAGTTGATGGTGGTGACATAATGAATGTGGCTTCAATGACAAAGTGGCAAATGTTAAACTCACTCACTGTATCATGAACCCACATCATTAGAAACAATAGCAAGGCAGAAGGTAAATCAAGAAAGGAGACAAATCACTCACAATGCATGAGAATATCTGGAATCTCCTCAATGCAGCATCTAGAACTTCACCATGGTTGAGGCACTAAGGAAGTAACTTTCTAAAAATAGTGGCTTTAAAGAGAAAAGAAATAATGACCACCAGTTGAAACTAGGACACCCTAGGGTCATATCCAAAGAAGTGGAAAACGTAGGGTATGTTAGTAAACAGGGAATTTCAGCCATTACATTTGTTTTATCTAGAGCTAGAGACTGCTATTATTGTCACCTATAGTTCCTTGAGCTCACTGGTGCCAGGTAGGTGGAAACCAGAGAGACAGAGGTCACATTCACAGAAAAAAATTGGACTGTTGTAAGTCTTAAGGCATGTCAAGCACATTATGATCACAATGCATTAAGAACAGGCTTATCTGACCCATGAATGAGCACCATGGCAAAATCTGAGAGCTGATTTAAGCAACACTTGAGCTGTGAGAGTAAACCAAAATGTATAAAGAAAGTATAATTTCCATGAAGTCATTAAAAACGACTTTATTTGAATTTTAATTTTGGAATTGAATCTTAAAAAAATTACATCTCAATTTATAAAATCACAAAGGTAATGGCACTATAAACTTCTACTTGCTTTTCACGTGTTTCAGTACTTTCTAATAGAAATCACCAGCCCTAGAAATTTCAGGAACTGTGAAGGCTGCTAGGGAGCAGGTAGTTTTATCAGTTTCAGTAAAGTTGCACTTGTGCAAATGTTAATGGGTAAACAGTTTGAGCCAACTTTACTTGGATAAAAGATACAATGTGCCCTCCAGGTGATTCCTTTCTCTGGGACTGGGAGAGCATGTGCTAATGATACCAAATCTTGAATATCTCTCTTCTAAGGCACAAAATATGTAATGACCCTCTATTGAAATTTTTTTGGACTTTATTTCTTATGAAGGAAATTAGTGGCAGTTCCTCACAGCTTTTGGGGGGAGAATAACATTTCAGTATCATTCTTGAACCTGTTAGTTTATTCCCTGGGGCCTCAGTGAATTCTGGGAAAAACACTAGCCTGCAGTCATCCAGCCTGGGGCTGTAAAATTGTCAGATCTCATAAGCTCGACACAGTGCTTGGGTCTGGCCAGGACTTGGATAGGAGAACTCAAAAGAAAGAAAAAAAAACTTTGTGGAACACACATCTGTTGTGCACCAGATGGCAGTTGTTATTTCATCTTCTGTGGAACTTTTTCCTATAATTCTTGTTACATTTCTTCTACTGCAGTACTTACAGGTTTTAAGAAGAAAAAAGCAAAATATTTTGGGAAAAATGAGGTGACTGTAACATTAAAACCAAGGCTTTAATTGTTCCCAAACTCAGGATTTGCAGAGTTAAGTTTCCCACAGCAATCCTCCAACTGTGCAGCGTGTATTACAATAGGAGCCCTCATTACATAATCACCAAACCCTGGGTAATGTTACATAGTGTTCAGCAGATAAAGGGCACAAAATAATGGAAAAGAACTGCACTTTTTCTCTAATCGTAGATGTACAGAGCATATTATGTTACTGCATAAATATTACATGATCATGTAACAAAATATACTAATGAAATACACAGATGGAAAGCAAGGGTGCAAGGGTTGAGGGTGCATTGGGAACACTTAAATTGATTTTCTTATTCTTTGCTAATTCAAATTTGAACTTAATTTAGCATTTGTGTTGTTTTATGAGAATATAACATGTCATGGGAGACCTGATAGTTTTTAACAGGTTTAACAAATAGTACTTAGAGTCATCTTCTGCAGCAATAATACAGATGTACAACACTATTGCTGTCTTTCATGTCTCAAACTTCTGTTCCTGACTATGTCTTAAGCATTAGGTTTTGACCTAGAAGCTAATTTTTGCACAATAGCTTCTACCGCTTTGCAAGTACAGCACATTTTATGTTAAAGACTCAGATGTTGCCTGTTGGGTTTTGTGGGTTTCTGCCTATATTAGTCCATTCACATGCCGCTAATAAAGACATACCTGAGACTGGGCAATTTATAAAGGAAAGAGGCTTAATTGACTCACAGTTCAGCATGGCTGGGGAGGCCTCAGGAAACTTATACTCATGGTGGAAGGGGAAGCAAACACATCTTTCTTCACATGGTGGCAGCAAGAAGTGCTGAGCAAAAGGGGGAAAAGTTTCTTATAAAACCATCAGATCTTGTAAGAACACTCATTATCATGAGAACAGCATGGAAGAAACTGCCCCCATGATTCAATTACCCCCCAACAGGTCCCTCCCATGACACAGTGGTGATTATGGGGGCTACAATACAAGATGAGATTTGGATGGGGACACAGCCCAACCATATCACTGCCTATGTTTGTCCTGTCAGTTGCTTAATATCTGTGCAAATTTGTCAGCCTATTTAGATGCCCTCTGCCAATTGATTAAAAATACTTACATAGCACCTACTGTATAAAAAACTCTTCTAGATTCTGATGTAACATAAAGAAATTGTTATGGTCTTCTTTTTAAGAAATTAAGAATGTCAGTTACTGATGACAGTGTTAATTATATTAACTTTGAATCAGATTGCATTGTGTGCCTTAAACAGCATGGACAGTGCTGGCGTACTACACAGCTCATTACATTTTTTATTTCATTTTACCAAAGCTCTATTTCATGCAAACATCTCCAGTTATTCCTACCATTGGTAGATGATCTTCATAGCCATAATTAAGTTTGTGATGCTTTGTGTGAGGTTATTTCTCAACATTGTTATTGGCCTACCACTAATATCAATACTTTGGCAAGCTAAACAACCGTGATAAGATCACAGAATATCAGAACTTGGAAGCAAAGTTAGAGTATCAAACTCCTTTGAAAGATGAGTAAACTGAGACTCAGATGTTAAGAAGCTGACCAAGATCACAAATGTGTTAGTGGCAGATGAATTAGAATCTTTTCTTTCTCTCTATTGTGATGTATCTTCTGGGTATATACACACACAACCACTGCAGATTGGGTAGTGGTTGTGCTGTAGTTTGAATATTTGTTCCCCAAAACATCATGTTGAAATTTGATCCTGATATTGGAGGTGGGGAGTAATGGGAGGTGTTTTTGTCACGAGGACTGAACCCTCATGAATGGCTTGGTGTCATCCTCAAGCTAATGAGTGAGTTTTCACTCTATTGCTTCCCATGAGGACTGGTTGTTTAAAAGGGAGCCTGGCAACTCCCTAGTTCTCTCTCTTGCTTCTTCTCTTTCCATATGATTTCTGCACATATCAACTGTTCTTTGCTTTCTGCCATGAGTGGAAGCAGCCTGAAGCTTTCACCAAATGCCCAGTCTTTCAGACAGCAGAATTGTAAGCCAAATAAACCTTTTTTCTTTATCAATTACCCAGCCTCAGTTATTCCTTTATAGCAACACTAAACAGACTATGACAGGTTGGTTATATGATCTCAGAATAAATTTGCTTTCAGTGACATTTAGTTCTTAAGAAGGTAATCATCTTTTGAGTAAGACATACAACAGAGGGCTCAAGTAAGCATCAATAGATGAAAATGTAGTAGACACAAAAGTCTAGTAGAAGAAACAAAAATAAAAGATAGAAAAACATTTCTAAATAAACATGTTTATCACTATATCAAGTGAAGATTTCATTTATGACTTAATACTGTAATCTGGCCTTTACAATTTTCTGTTGTTTATTTGTTTTAAAAATATACTTTGGATTTATTTTCAATATTTAAAAAATATTTTCAAGTTCCGTAGTGGAATTACAACTTGTTACAGATAGTTGTTGCTCTTTAATTTTACATCTCATGGGATTAATTTTGTAATTCAATTCTCAAATAGCGCACACTTAGTAATAGCTATTTTTCTAATAATTTCAGTATCATAGGAGTATGTGCTTTATTAAGAAGGATCTAAATATACAACTTTAAAATACCCCAAAAATTTTTAAAAGAAGATAAATTGCCTCTAAATATTGTGACTGAAAACTTCAATGAAGTGCCCTTAGGTTGTTGATAACATATAGACTGCTCACTACCGACTGAGCTTTTGCTTAAAAATTTCCAAACACGGATTTGCATTTTCCTAGGTTGCAAAAAAATACTATTTCTCCCATAAGAAAACAGTGAAATAGAGGGAGTAAATGTAGGTAAAGAGAAACACCAATTGAACCAAAATGTACTGCAATAGTTTTCAATGAAATCAATTACTAGACATCTGAGAAAACATATCAATATTTGTAATATTTAACAAATCTACAGTAATATGTAGACAGTAATACAGCAGTGTTATACTTTAAAAGATATTTACAAAGGTCCATGTTAATATATTATTGTGGAGAACCGGAAAGAGTGAAAATAGTAAAAAAAAAAAAACTGTGTTAAATACTCTCATATTGATTCTCTACTCATTATTAACTAGTTCTGCTTTTAATAATCTGTTTACATCCTGTCACTTAAAACCAACATAAATCTCCAAACCTGCTGAGAAAGTTTTGTTCAGCAATCTACTTTAACAAGAAGGAGACTTTGGATTGGGCCAAGTGGACAGGACTTTTGTTGTTTAAATCAAAGAAATGTTTATTTTTATCATTCTATTTTCTGCTACATAAGGTATAATGGAACATATCATAAATGTTGATAGTTTTGCCTATAATTTTTAGTTGTTAAAATTTTAAAATTTGATTCCAAGCATAGTTTATTTTTGTAGCCATTATGACTATGTCTACAAAATTGGGTTCAAGTGTTTACCAAATTTGGCTGGTTTATGCCTTAAATTAAAATCCATCTTTACTTAATTTTGTTCAGGTCTCATGTATATTGTTGAGGATTTCTTTGAAAGAACCATCTTAAATGGCATTTCCAAATAATTTATTCACTAAGGATCTGTTCCTTTTTTTTTAGACAGAGTCTTTCTCTGTCACCCAGGCTGGAGTGCAGTGGTGCGATCTCGGCTCAATGCAAGCTCCACCTCCCGGGTTCATGCCATTCTCCTGCCTCAGCCTCCCAAGTAGCTGGAACTACAGACACCCGCCACCACGCCTGGCTAATTTTTTGTATTTTTAGTAGAGACGGGCTTTCACCGTGTTAGCCAGGATGTTCTTGATCTCCTGACCTCGTGATCCGCCCGCCTTGGCCTCCCAAAGTGCTGGGATTACAGGCTTGAGCCCCCGCGCCCGGCCAGGATCTGTTGCCTTTTATATATTTCCCAGGAAAATCCATAGTAGAACAAGAATAGGCGTATTTATTCAACTAACTTCAGACTATAAATAACACTTTCTATGAATTAATCTATCATTTTAAATATGTTTCCATCGAATGTTTCTAGAGTAATGTTTCTATATTAGGTTTATTAATAACTAAGTAAACTTCTTTGGTCTTATATTTCATGTATACATTGTTCCTCTTACCTAAATTATGTAAGTTTAGCTACAAACCAGCAATTTGATAGAATCCCATGATTCTTTGAATTCATGTTTGTTTCTCATGTTGATGTCATTTACGTGCTTAGCTTTGTTAATCTTCAAAGTCATTCATTGCTCAATGAGAACAAGCACTTTCAAACTCTACTGGAATATTTCATGGTAAGTATGCCTCCTCTTTCCTCATTTATTTACATAAAGATCAAGATAAATCAGGATATGATTGTAGGAGGTGTGATTTACCAGCTGCCAATCAAAAGCTGACATAAAACCTTTGGCAGAAAGATTGAAAAAAATATTTGGAAAACAACATGATTCTAAAGAAGTGTACTGAAGAGTGGTGATGTGACTGGTCTGTAAACTCTAATGAACTTCTTATTAAAATATCTATTCCTCTTGGCTAGATACATTCACCTTATTTTTCTTGTCCAGTGGCTTAATCAACACTATGCTGTTTAAGTGTGATAATTTGTCTTCTGTAAACCTATGAACTAGAATGACTCACATTTTTTTTCATTTTCACTTCTTAAACTAAGAATTAATTCAATATTCATCTCATAAACACTTGCCAGCTATCTGTTATGTGCTTGATGCATTGGTAAGAATTACTATTACTGTAAGTATTATAACTCTTTCATATCTTCCTTAAGATACACAGTTATCTCAGAACTTCACACTTAATATAGCATTTTTCTAATCACTGAATTGATTCAAAATTGAATAAAATCTTTTCCTATAGATTAACAATATTTAATATATAGAAAAATGTAAAATATTTATCAGAATAACAGAAAAGCTATTATTTATCAAAGTATAGTTTTTCCCTGTAATATTTTCATTTTGAATATTTTTTTCCCTGGAAAGGTAAAACCTCACAATCTTGATTTCTACCCTGACTCTAGTACAATGATAGGTGACTGTCCCATTCTTTACTGCTCACCTTTCTTTTGTTAACTTGTAGTCTCAACGTTTTCTCTTGATACCCGTTCTTTTGCCAGGATCCAGTGGTTTGGGGGTTTGGGCTATAGCAAGATTCACAGATTTGAGCACAACTCTAAATGAGAGCAAACAGGAGCCCCCACTCCCAACAACAAAAAAGTCCGCTTAAACAAGCTAACTAACTAACTAACTAATTAACCAGTATAGGCATTTTAGTAACCTTTCCAAAGAGCAGCAGAACTAAGTATCTATTTTCCTAGTAGAGTATACTTGTCTTCTAGATCAGGGTGCCCATCTCTGTCCCAACAATTCTGTATTGCTGTAAGAGAATACCACAGACTGGGTAATTTTTAAAGCAAAGAAATTGACTCCTCACAGTTCTGGGGGTTGAGAAATCCAGACGAAAGTGCTGGGATCTGGTAAAGGCCTCCTTGCTGTGTCATCCAGTGGCAGGAGAGCTCCAGAGAACAAGACCAAGATCAAATGAGGAAAGGGACCAAATTCATCCTTTTATCAGAAACCCAATATCAAGATCCCTAACCTACTCCCACAATAGCATTAATCAATTCATGAGGCAGAGCCCTCATGACCTACTCACCTCTTAATGGTCCCATCTCTCAGCAGTGTTGCATCGGGGATTGAGTTTCGAAACTTTGGGGGGACTCATTCAAATCATTACAGTACCATAACCTAATTTACCTGGAAATGACTTGTACTGGATAAAAGCAGACATTCATTGGCCTTGGATGGTTTGAGTCAGAAATTTTTTTAATTTCTGAAACTTTAATGAAGATCTAAATAAAAATGAAAATTATTGCAGCCAAAAGAAGAAATAAAATGATTGAAAAATAGTTCTGTCTAATGAGCTTGATCCTTACGAGTGCTCAGATCAACTCTTCCCCTCCCCACACTCATGCAGGGAGCTCTCAGATCAGGCTGCCCCCTCTTTCTCTCAGGTGCTCCCCTGGAAACCTGGAGACTTCTAAGGAAGTTAGACCTGTTAGAACAGGGGTGTCCAATCTTTTGGCTTTCCTGGGCCACACTAGAAGAATTGTCTTAGGCCACACATAAAATACACTAACACTAACGATAGATGATGAGCTAAAAGAAAATTGCAAACAAATCTCATGTTTTAAGAAAGTTTATGAATTTGTGTTGGGCCACATTCAAAGCCATCCTGGGATGCATGTGGCTATGGGTTGGACAAGCTTGTGTTAGAAGATCAAGTGAGGAAAAATAACTGAGACATTTCTTCTTCAAGATTCTAGAAACCTTTAAGTTTTGCCACTAATTTAAACACTTGGTAAAGGCAACACTGTATCTTTTTCTTCCCAGTGCCTAGTAGATTACGTGTATTTAGAGATTTACTAATCCAAATTATATTGAAGAAAAGTTTCTTATGTTGAAAGGAGACACTAGTAAATTTTTTTCCTAAAACACTAGGTACATAGCTAACTATTTCTTCCTGAACATAGATTTCTGATATAAAGAATGAGAAAATAATGATTTTCATGTATCTGTTTGTCGCACATGCTAAAAGAACTACCTACTCATGAAGTTATAATGGAAGAGTATGTGGAGATACACCTTGTGTGTTTCACTTACTGCTGTAACTGAAACAATGAAAAAAATTTTCCCATAGTGGATATTAATCTATTCTAAGCCAAAAGGCAACACATTCCCAAAATGTTTCAGTCTAAAATATTTTTATTTTAGGTTTGCCACAAAATTACCATTTCCTTTCACTTGACATAAAATAAAGCCACTACCAAGAGTACTACTTTACTTAATATTTTTACAATGACATTTGGACATTGTCTTGACATAATCAGTGTTAAAGTAGCCAGGAGAAGAGCTGTTAGAAGACTCTTCCAGTTCAGTTTCTATATTGAAATATGAAGTGTTAATTTTGAGGTATGAAAGCAGGGTCCCAGAGCCTTTGAAGACCTGTTATGGAAATGGTCTAGAGAAGGGTTCAACAATTTGTGGCCCTCAGGCTAGCTGCTCGTTTTTTGTAAGTACATTTTTATCAGAAAACAGTCATGTTCATTTGCTTACTTACTAGGTATGGCTGTTTTCCAGCTACAAAGGCAGAGTTGAGCATTTGTGACAGAGGTCATGGGGTCTGGAAGCTTCAATGATTTACTATTTACTGTTAAGGAAAATTTTAAGAAAAGCTTCCCTGGCCTCTAGTTTAGAGAAGGACTGTCCCATAAATAGATATGATAGGAAGGCCGAGGCGGCTGGATCACAAGGTCAGGAGATCGAGACCATCCTGGCTAACATGGTGAAACCCTGTCTCTACCAAAAAATACAAAAAATTAGCCGGGCATGGTGGCGGGCGCCTGTAGTCCCAGCTACTCGGGAGGCTGAGGCAGGACATGAACCCGGGAGGCGGAGCTTGCAGTGAGCCGAGATCCTGCTACTGCACTCCAGCCTGGGCGACAGAGCAAGACTCCATCTCAAAAAAAAAAAAAAAATAGATATGATGATGGAAATATTTTTTATCTATGCTAATATGGTACCCACTAGCCACATGTGGATATTAAGTACTTGAAATATGACTACTATGAATGAGGAATTAAATTTTCATCTTGTCTCATTGTAATTAATTAAAATTTAAATTTAAATAGCCACCTGTGGCTATTGGCTACTGTATTAGCACAGACATGGAACAACTTCATTGAAGTCTACTGAGCAGTGCTTCCCTAGATCCACGGTCAGGAAACTGTGTCTTAAAGGGCCACATAACAAATAGCATGACTTAGAGCATTTGAAATGTGGCTAATGAAAATGAGACACTGAAGTTTTAATTTTTATTTTATTGTAATAAATCAAAATTTAAAAGCCACATGTGGCTAGTGGCTGCTGTAGCTGAGCGAGTGGGCTAGAGCAGGAATTCCCATGGTGTGGTACACAGATCAGTGGCATCAACATTAACTGGGGACTTGCAAGAAATGAAAATCCTTGATTCTCACAGCAGATCTACCGAATTAGAATCTCTGGGGATGGGGCTCAGGAATCTGACCTAACAAGTACTCAAGGGCAGTGTTTCTCCAAATTTAGCATGCATCACAATTATCTGGCAGGCCTTTTAAAACCCAGATTTCTAAGATGTCCCCAAGGAATGCAAAAATACTACTGGTCCATGGACCGTACTTTGAGTAGCAGGGGTCTAGGACAGCAGTCTGCAAAGTCAGGTGTGTTTTAGAAAATCCACTGAGTTACAGGAAAACATATTAAAGTTTCTATTTCTATTTACTCTCTCACCTAAAATAAGTAAATTTAGCTTTGCTATCAAGTGTTATACTCTCAGTTAGTCCCTATGTCAAATGGTGATTATGCTGATGGGTTGACTGTAGCTTCATTGGCTTTTTACTTTTAATTCTATTTTTGAAATTATCATACAGTAAATTTGATTTTTTCTCTTTTGGTTTACAATTTCATAAATTATAACTCATGTATACATGTGTTTCATACAACCACCACCATATTAGGATACAAAACAGTTCCATCACTATAAAAAACTCCCTTTTGCTATCTCTTCATAGTCTCCTCTCCCTCCACTCATAATCTCTGGCAACCACTTGATAGATTTGTCTTTTCAAGGAAGCAATACAAATGGAATTATAAAATATGTGACCTTTGGAGACTGGCTTCTTTCAGTCAGCATAATTCTTTTGCAATTCACTCATGTTGTTGTATGTATCAATAGTATGTTCCTATTCATTGCTCAATAGTATTTCATTGTGTGACTATACTATAGTTTATCTATCTGTTGACCTATTGAAGTCCATTTGAGTTGTTTCCAGTGTAGGCAATTATACATAGAGCTATTTAAATATGCATAAACATAGTTTTAATTTATCTAGGCCATTCAGTGTATGCTTAACTTTATAAAAAACTATCAAAATGTTTTCCAGAGTGATTGTACCATTTTGCATTTCCACTAACAATACACGAGCATTCTAGTTGCTCCACACCCATGTCAGCATTTGGCATTGTCAATATTTTTAGCTTTAGTCATTCTAATAAGTATGTGTACTATATTGTGGTTTTATTTGCATTTTCTTAATGCCTAATGACATTAAGCATCTTTTCATGTGCTTATTTGCCATTTTTATGTCTTTTGTTGTGAAATATATGTTCTTCTCTTGGGAAAAGAGTCATATTAATTTGATTAATTCATTATCCAGTTTAGGTAATGCGCAAAACAGTTAAATGTGTTTATAAGAGTCCCGTTAAGGAAACTCTGGCTGAGAAAATACTAAGAAGGCAGGTACAAGGAAACAATAAAATGGCACACCTCAGACTTTGTCCCTAATAGAAGCTCTTTATCTTCCAAACTCAGAAAATTGCTTTCAGTGGTAAGTGACCTGGCATATATATTTGTAAACATGTCATTTTTAATAAGGAGTGAAAAAGAAATGACTTTTGAAATATATTCATGCTATGGAGAAAGGTTTTTATAAATGAATGTTAAGAAAAATTGGGGTGATTTTATTGCTAAAAACAATGCAAATATGTCATCTATTTATAATTCTCACATGTGAACACTTAAAAGCTTTGGAAAAAGGATTATCAAACCTGTTTTTGTATATCCTAACTGAGGAACTTCAACTGTGCTATCGGCTGTAAGTACAAAATTGAATCTCCAATTTATTCCCAAGGACAACTGAATGACATCAGGGAATATGAAAATTTAGTAGCCACATTTTGACAAAGTTCTTTTCATAATTAAAAAATGAAAAATTAGTATTAATAATCAAGGTTGAATTTAGTATTAAAAAATTAGGGTTGAAAAAATTAGTATTGTGATTTTTATAAGTACAGACAATAATAGACTTCTTCCATATAATTATTATCTTTGAGAGAGATCTTTTTCAGTCATGACAAACTTCAAAATCAAGAATTAAAACAAATTGAAATTACTATTTGAATTAGTATTCCTGTAAACATTAAAGCATTATCATTGATAATGAATTTTCTGAAAGCAAAATCTTTTGTACCATCAACAAACAAAATGTAAATTATTTCAAGAATATTTATTTCTTCTTTATTCCGTTATTCTAAAATATCATTGGCTGGGCATACTCATGCCTGTAATCCCAGCAGTTTGGGAGGTCAAGGCAGGAGGATCTCTTGAGCCAAGGAATTCAAGTCCAGCCTGGGCAACATAGTAAGGCCCTGTCTCTACAAAAAATACAAAATTTAGCCAGGCATGGTGGTGTGGACCTGAAGTCTCAGCTACTTGGGAGGCTGAGGTGTGAGGATTGCTTGAGCCCAGGAGGTAGAAACGGCAGTGAGTCAGTCATGCCACTCCACTTCAATCTTGGGGAACAAAGTGAGACTTTGTCTCCAAAAAATTTTTTTTAATGAATAAAATCTATTTGTATATATATTAATGTTTAGAATATACTTACTGATTATTGATGGGGCGGATGATCACTCCATCACCCCTAGGCAAGAGCATGCCAAATCCTTGAGGAGAATATGTCTGATTGGCTGCATGGGGATTCTGTTTGAGAATTTTGGAGAGATAAAGAGATAGAAACAGAGAGAGAGAGAGAATGAAAGAGTGAGAGATAAGGTATGCGGTATAGGCAAGTGTCTTAGACACTTCCTAGATGTCTGCTCTGTAGACAGAGGCCTTCTATTAGACTAGAAGTACTGAGGCTGAGGATAAAGGGAAGATTGAAGAATTGCAGACTTAAACAAAATATTGAGCCTGACTTCTAGGATATGAATTCTAATGCGATGGTCAGAGATGTACAACTTAAAATATCACTTACTCTGTAATTTTGCCAAGAGCTTGCTCTTTGGCTGGGCTTTTGGTGTTCTCTAGAAGACTGTGCCTTGATAAGGGTCATCTGTATTATTTTAGATGGAGACAGCAGGATAAAGATATTTGTTGAGTTAAGATGCTCATAATGAGGCCGGGCGCGGTGGTTCACGCTTGTAATCCCAGCACTTTGGGAGGCCGAGGCGGGCGGATCACGAGGTCAGGAAATCGAGACCACGGTGAAACCCCGTCTCTACTAAAAATACAAAAAATTATCCGGGCGTGGTGGCGGGTGCCTGTAGTCCCAGCTACTTGGAGAGGCTGAGGCAGGAGAATGGCATGAACCCAGGAGGCGGAGCTTGCAGTGAGCCGAGATCACGCCACTGAACTCCAGCCTGGGCGACAGAGCGAGACTCCGTCTCCAAAAAAAAAAAAAGGTGCTCATAATGCTATGGCTACCAGACATGGCTACATAGATCTATATAGATCCCGAGGACAGATCCAGAATATTCTTTCTGCAAGGAGCAAAACAAGTCTTTAAAAACAAATTTAAACAAGGCACCAAAAATATTTGCATGATTCTAATTATAATTAAATACTAAATACTTTGAAAGTTTCGAAGTCATAAGGAGAATCATAGATAAAATATGTGTTAGGAAAATGATGTGCATAAACTTGAAAAACAATATCCTTCCTAACTTTGAGACCCTCATTTCTAAAAAGTTGGATGGAAACATATATTGTCTCACGTGGTACTGGTTATGCCTTGATACTACTTATGTATACAGTTTTAAAAAGAGGAGCCATCAACATAGCAGACCCGAAACTGTATAACTAAACATCTACAGGGAAAAGTAAAATTAATAAATATTCCATGTATCATATTGAGAAAAGAAGAATGGAAGACTAGAGATCTGACTAAAGATATGAAAGGAACATTAAGAACAGGACATGAATTAATTACTCTCATTAATTAATAAGGAGTAGTTTTAATTGCAAAGGAAAACATCTTTATAAATTATTATTTAAAGCAAAATAAATGTTAATTAGAAAAATCAAGAAATTTAGCAAGCTGTCAGGGAAAGTGGTTAAATGACTTTTAGAGGATATATTCAGAATATGAGAACCTAATTACTCAAATCCTGCTATTGTGTACATGGTTAGAATAGCTACAGATGTGGAATATATACTCCACATCACTGGCAATATTTTCTTATCTGATATGATAGCCAACCTAACTGTTTCATCAAACTTCTTAATTCAGTTGGAGATAGAATTGATGCTTGGCTAGCTCTATTAAATTCATACATTTATATTACATACTCCTTAGAAATCTTGGTGTGAGAGACAAAACAATAAATTATTCATTGTTCCCTTACTTTTCTCGTTATAGGGTAACTATTTCCCAAAGTTTTTAAGGGCTATTCTACGTATCCATTTTAGAGGTATTTTTCAATATCTTGTTAATTCAAAATTTGATTGTTAATTTCATTTTATGGTGAGAAGAGATAAAAGATCATATTCAAGATTGGAGAGAAAAAAAGAAAGAAAAACACAGAGAAGTAAGGAGGAAAACAAAATGAAATATAAGACGTGTTGGCCCTTATCTCTTTCCACAGGTCTTTTATTTATTAGGACTGCGCCCCTCCTCCATGAAGTTAAGCTCAATCAGGAGAGTATTTCGTCCCCAATCATATTCAAACAAGCCCTGCCCCCTCTTCTTTCCTATTTCTTCCCAGCCCCCAGCTCACACCTTCCATCATCTGTGAAAGATATTTCACTGTTCATGTGTTAGTGAATGAGGTCTCTCAGGGTGTTTGTCACTGTCATGTTTTGATTGTTTGTCTACATCATCCAGACTTTGTTTCATCTTTGGCACACAGACATTGAAATGAAATGGTATGTAGGAAAATCCAGGTTGCCTTTATAACAAAGAGCATGTTGCCTCTTTAGGGAACAATGAAACACGATGAATAGCTATTCAATTTTTTGTAGTATTTCCAGCACTGGAGAAAGCAAAAATCTGGCCCAACATTGAGAGTGGCCATGTCTTTTGTAGCCAGTACTGGAATGGTTAATTACTTTGCGGTTCTCTAAGAAGACAACAATGAGCAGGCTCCTGCCACTGCATCACAACCTAAAACAAAACTGACAGATCGCACTCCACAGCTGAAACAGATGGTTGCTTACGGGGCTGACAAAGCGAATGTAAACTGTAGAGGCTTTCATTCTCTGCCGCAGCCCCAAAGAGGTGAAAAGAACACCTTCATTTTTGGAAGGGGACACACACACACAAACACACACACACAAACATACACCCCAACATGCATTCACGCACCTCACAAAAGCTAAATTCTTGCATGCTGTCGCGTCCATAAACTATTGGAAAATCTTTAGTCATGAGAGATTGCATTCAGGGGAAATTGAAATGTGGCTCTCTGCCTTTCCACAAACATGAAGAATAATGGACTTTTAAAATATTGGAGTGGACAGGATAGAGGGAGAAATGCTTCCACCTCGAACCTGCTTCTGACTTATGAATGACAGTTTTTCAAACCATTCATTTTTAGAACCTAGGAAGACAGAGAATATGCTAGTATGTTGAAAAGTCACAAAACTAAGAGAAAGGTGTTTTATAATTTTGAAAAGAAGGTCTCTTAATCTTCAGAGATGGGTCATTTGGCTCAGAAGTATTTAAACAAACAGTATGGTAACTGGCAATGTGTCTTTTCAAGATACTAATAAGGTGGAAGGCAGGAACATGTTCAGGGATATTCTCATAGCTCTTAAGATGAGGACAAGAATGAAAAGAAGAAAAAGAGAATGTAAACTGAAAGTCAAGGAAGCCAACTCTCTTCAACTACTATTTTATTGGGGAACATTATGTTTATTTATTATTTATTTATTGAGACTGAGTCTTGCTTTGCTGCCCAGGCTGGAGTGCAGTGGCGCCATCTTGGCTCACTGCAACCTCCCCCTCCCGGATTCAAGAGATTCTCACGGCTCAGCCTCCAGTGTAGCTGGGACTACAGGCACGCACCACCACCAGTTTTTTTTGTACTTTTAGAAGAGAGATGGGGTTTTGCAATATAGGCCAGGCTGATCTTGAACTCCTGACCTCAAGTGATCTGGCCGCCTTGGCCTCCCAAAGTGCTGAGATTATAGGTGTGAGCCAGAGGAACATTGGTGTAAAGTAGCTCTGGCATCCCCCATGGCTTCAGTATTTCAGTGCTCTGTCATTTTGACTTGTAGATAGAACTCGCAAATGATCATAGAAATGCTGACCATTGTAGATTAGAAAGTTGTGTGACTTGGCTTTCCAAACTATGTGAGGCTTGAACTGTGTTCTTACTCCTCTTGTGACTTAGAAGAGTATGTCCTATCAGCTCAGGGGTAGCAAAACTAGGTACCGTTTGCTTTGTAAAAATGCTAGAGCCCAGGGGAGGGAGACAACCTTCTCATTTGATCCTATAAACATTTTTGGCACTCAGTTGACTGGGATAATTGAATTGTCTCCAGTTTGTAGAAGTTTTGTGAAGTCAGTTAAGTGTTATATTTTGTGTTGGGTCTCTTTTCCTCATCAGTTTCCTATTTTATTTTACAGGCTTATTCTTCCTCTTTCTACTAAATTTAATACTTCCTCTTTCTAACTCACTGTATAATCCAATTCTTATTTTATAGCTTTAGCATTTCTTTCAGTGCCTGTCCCACCTTTTTACTTTCCCATTTGGTCTTCTTCATCTGCTATTTTTACCTGGGGGATTCTATTAACTCACTGGGGCTCAGCTGTCACCTGCTGTGCATGTTAATGACCCTGCCAGCGTCCCCCTTCCTGGCTCTGCCCTGTTGCGTTTTTCTGCCTTTCTCCTGACACTTCTCTTGCTTCTCAGATGTGGCCACCTGCACACCAAATGAGGTCAATATGCCCCGGACATGAGGGTGCTTCATAAAACAGTTTATTGTTGATACTTCTTCCCAAAGCATCTCTCTCCTACCAGTTTTTCTGTTCAGAGAGCCAGTGACTCTTTTTATTTCAGCATCTTACTTAGAATTTGGGAGAGCATTTCACTTCTGCTTCTCCCTGTTTACACAGCCCCTTGGCAAATGCTTTTTGTTTATTTTTTTCCCCTTTTCACTGACCAGCTTCACAATTCACCTCTTCCTCTCTCATGTTCTCTCATGACCCAATATATTTATCACATCCTTTTCATAATATCCTCTTTGACTTTATCTGCATTTCTTCTGGTGTCTAGCCCTACAGAATTGTGTTATCATGGCATTGTTTTGTGGGGGACATAGCAGTCAATCAAACTCTCTCCTCCTTATTATCAGAAGGCAGGGGTGGCGGGGGCGGGGGACCAGGCACAGGGAAACATTGTGAAATGTGGTGCTCTCTCTTTTTGTCTTAAAGAGCCTGGTCCCACCCTCTTTAACACCATCTCTGTGTGTGAATCCCTGTTTCGTTCACTCAATTCCCTGTCCTCCAGGTTTTCCCAGAAGCTCTTTTCGTCATTTCCAGTGAAATGTTCATGGTTGAAACATGTTTCCTCCTGTGTAACTGTGTAGATCCTTTTTGTCTTTTTCATGTTCCTGCCAGGAAAATCAAGCGCTCTGTGTTTGAAATGTAAACATTGCTTCTTGGTGTTCCAAACCATCAATTATCATGCCTCTAGTTATACATAAAATTTTGATTCCTCAATTTAGACTCTGTAACTAGAATATATTACATTAACTGATGTCCGTGTCTGAAGAATCATGTAGCCATCATTCGGTGAGGAGGTGCTGCCCTGACGGAACTGACCTGTAGGGTCTTACTTTTTTCTGGGATCTGCTGATATACCACCTCTACTCTGGTTTATTCCAAAAAGTGGGTAGGTCAGAGGAAGAGTAGAACCAAATCCCCTGCCAGGCTTCAGGGTATCTATTTTAATGATGGACAAAAATTCTCAGCAAATATCTTCTGTTATCCTCAGCTCAAAAACAAAAAAATCTTGGCAAATATTTACCCCAATTCTCTAGTGGGCATCTCCTGCAAAGCCAGGCTCCACTTTAGAGAAAAAGCTATTCTCTAGGGAGTGAGCTTCTGAAATTGCTTCTCCCAATATTCTATAATGTGTCAACATTCATAATTGTAATATCTATCCTTCTTTTATGGATGTGAAACGTAAAGCAGAATGAATCTGTGTTCCTTTTAGACAGGACTTGGGTCTCTGCTGTGGTGGCTTATAAATAATAAACTCAGTTTTGCCTGTATGAGTGTATATCCATGACCTAATGTGTTAGCCACAGGTCAACACATTTTTTATTTAACCCAGGTGTTCTAGAGGCAGGAACTTACTCTAAGGAATAAGCATGAAGCATGGGCTATTAGCTTGGAAGGGAAGATGGTGGAGAGGCTGCCATGGAGAAGGCATGGGCATTCTGAAGGCTCATGGTGGGCTCCACAGAGAGACCACTTTCTGACTCATGGTAGAATCACAGCTGAAACCCTGGGATTGGCTCTTCTCTTCACTGTTGGTCTCTGAAAACATAACCAGTACTTTAGTGACTCTGCTGTCATGGAGTACAGTAGTGTATGAATGCTTTGAAGTGCTTAGCTCTTTCCCTGCCATCTGAAGCTCATTTGAAAACTGATAATGAACACTATGTTATTTTTAAATTATAGCTCCTGCAGTTTATCTTTTGCCACCTTCATATTTAGCAGTTATCATGATACCTGTGGAAATTATTGAAGCAAAATGACCCTGTATTTTATACACACACAAACACACACACACACACACACACACACACACACACCCCATACATATGGAAAATAAACATTAAGGGTGAATTCATGCAGCCACTAAAATTAAGATTAAACGGTTCAGTTAATCCTTATCGTCTAAATGCCTGGATAATGTATTCACTAAGTATTTGGATGTCAGAGTAGACTGAGTTTGTATCCTGGCTCTGTGATGGCTAATTTTACGAGTCAATTTGGCTATACTAAGGTACCCAGTTTTGATCAAACACCAGTTTACACATTGATGTGAGGATATGTTAGATTTAAATCTGTGTACTTTGATATGAGATCTGGTGCATTCAGGGTGATATGGCCATAGACTAAATTTGTGGACTTTGAATAAAGCAGATTACCCTCTGTAGCATGGGTGGGCCTCATCTAATCAGTTGAAGGTCTTAGAAGACTAGCATTGCCCTCCCCCGAGGAAGAGGGAATTCTGTCTGCAAACCGTCTTTGGACTTGAACTGCAATATCAACTCTTTTCTAGCTCTTTACCCCACCAGCCCACTCTGCAGATTTTGGACTTTCCAGCTGCCACAATCATATGAGCCAGTTCCTTAAAACAAATCTTCCTTTCTCTGGTTCTGTTTCTCTGGAGAACCTTGACTAATACAACTTTCATCACTTAATAGCTGTATTGCTTTGGGCAAGTCATTCAACATTCTCTGTCTCAAGTCTTCATTTCCACAAATAGAAATTATAATGGTAACTACATCACAAGGGTGTCATGAGGATTAAGTGAATTAATGTAAATAAGATTTTTAGAATAGTGCCTGACACATGGTTAATTGTAATACAAGTCTTAGATATTATTTTTGTTACGATTGTATATATAATTAAACTATATATGTTTTTACAAACTAAAAAATAAAAATGATTTTTATTTTATTTTTTTGAAATATAAATAACAAAATAATTGGCAAAACCAAACCAAAACAGAACAAAAATTGAGACATCATATGAGTGATCATCTCCAAGCACAAACCACATTCATTAATGAATATAAAAAATAAATTGTATTCTTTTTATTTGCTTTTTCTTAAGCTTTGACTACGTGGATGTTTTTGGAAGCTTGAATTCCTAAGAAAACTCCACAGCTATCCTGGCTCCTACAATGTGACTGAGTGAGGTTAAGGTCCTACTCCCATAGGGAAATAAGTTTCTATCCTTGGGGATTCTGAACAACTAGCAGACCCCTAGGAACTTAAAAATCAGGTGCATTCATTAGTATCTTTCTAACATGGGAAAAATACAGCCATCAGCCATTAAAACACAATCCAGTTTGGATACAGGTACTATTCAGGTTTTCTAAGTTTTCCACCTGAATACCAAGACTGGGCTACCGTCTTTTCTAGCAACCCAGCCTGCAGCCACTGCTATCTCCCTAACTAGCAGTCTCCCAAGCTACACTAAAACTGGGATTAACGAAGCTGAAGATAAAGCATTTTTGGCCTTTCCTCCTGGAAGTTAGAGGCCTCTTTGGGGAGGAAGGGACAGGAAGTTTTGCATCAAGCTTGCCTTCACATTCACTATTGTGCAAAAATCTACCTATCGCACACCTGTATTGAGTGCTTGAGTGTACTTACTCATCACCATACAAGAAAGTTAGAGTAAATTAAGAAGTCTTTCTGGACGAAGCCCCTCAAAACAGAGGCAAATTTGGTGAACCAAGGCAATTCGCTGCCTGTGGTAATAACTTCAGTTCACCTAAGTCATTTCCTGAAGAACCATATTAATCTCATGGTTCAGGAGGCATCTCTGGCCAGCACAGAGCACAGAAGAAAAACATAACTTCAGTTTAGGGTGAATTATATATTATTATTATTATCACTTTTAGCCAGATGTAAGTAGCAAAATGCTGCTTAAATTACTTTTTCAAATTTAAATATTTTGTTTGCATACATCAGTCTCTTGATCTAGCTTTATTGCCTCTAACCATTTTCCTACTAACAAAGGTCTGTGAGAGGTTTTGGGGTGATGTTTATCAATTCAGAAACAAGCTTTTATTGAGCACTTACTCTGTGCCAGTCTCTTGGCTGAGGACCAGATTGAACAGTGGTGAACGAGACAGACAAGTCTCGGCTTAAGGCAGCTTACTGTGTAGCAGGGAAGACTGACATTAAGCCAACACAGAAATAAATATATAACTACAGATTTCATTGCATCATGTGCAAAAAAACCCATGAAGCCAGAAGACTGAGTGTGATTTAGCTGGAGGGAAAAGTCAAGAAGAGCCAGACCAACAGAATAACTCTTTGTGTCGGCCTACAGCAGAAAGGAGTTTAGACGCTTGAGGGAAGAGGAAAAAGGGAGTTGGGGCAGGGAAGAGGTTGCAACTGGATGTACTTTGACATCAATTTTTAAAAACCCTAAACCAATCAAGCACTGTAAAAGTCCATACCTCATCTCACCAAAAATCTATTACTGTGAAATCTGCTATTGTTTTTCTTCTGAAATATATTACTGCCATCTCCCTCCTCCCTCCCTCCCTCCCTCTCTCTCTTTCTTTCTCTCTCTTTTTCTTGCTTTCTTCTTTTCTCTTTCTTTCTTTCCTTCCTTCCTTCTTTCCTTCCTTCCTTCCTCCCTCCCTCCCTTCTTTTTCTTTCTTTCTTTCTTTCTTTCTTTCTTTCTTTCTTTCTTTCTTTCTTCTCTCTCTCTCTCTCTCTCTCTCTCTCCCCTCTCTCTCTCCCTCCCTCCCTCCCTCCCTCCCTCCTTCCTTCCTTCCGTCTTTCCTTCCTTCCTTCCTTCCTTCCGAGGCTCACTCTGCCACCCAGGCTGGAGTGCATGGCACAATCTCGCCTCACGGCAACCTCTGCCTCCTGGGTTCAAGCAATTCTCTGCCTCAGCCTCCCGAGTAGCTGGGATTACAGGCACCCACCACTATGCCTGGCTATTTTTTTTTATTTTTTATTTTTAGTAGAGACAGGATTTCACCATCTTAGCCAGGCTGGTCTTAAACTCCTGACCTCATGATCCACCTGTCTTGGCCTTCCAAAGTGCTGGTATTACAGGCATAAGCCACCGCGCCTGGCCTCTTTTTCTTTTTTGAATAACTGTACCTATCTTTTTTCTTATCTGTATTTCCAAATTATGGCTCTTACCTCATATGAGGTCTTATATCTCTTTTTTTTTTTGAGACGGAGTCTCGCTCTGTTGCCCAGGCAGGAGTGCAGTGATGCAAACGTCGGCTCAGTGCAATCTTCATCTCCCAGATTCAAGTGATTCTCCTGCCTCAGCCTCCCGAGTAGCTGGGATTACAGGCATGCGCCACCTCACCCAGCTAATTTTTGTATTTATAGTAGAGACGAGGTTTCCCCATGTTGACCAGACTGGTCTCGAACTCCTGACCTCAAGTGATCCACCCGCCTTGGCCTCCCAAAGTGCTGGGATTACAGGCATGAGTCACTGCGCCTGGCCAAGGTCTTATATCTCTTTACTTTTTTCTTTTTCTCTGTAATTTCCTACATGTTAATAACTCCTCTCATCACTGTGAAGCCTGCAATGTCCTTCATGTTCCCATCTAGCGGGGAGTCCAGTTTCCTTTTGACTATATCATGCTTTAGGAGGGATGTCCTTGAATGTTTTTTGAATGTGTTTGTCCTTAAGTCACTGTTGACTATATATATATATATATTTATATATATACACACACAGATAGCCAAAGGAAGATATAGTTTAAGTCTGAGACCAAAACTAGGGAAGGTTTTCTGTCTTTATTTTGTATTTTTGTACGCATTACAGTGTTAGACAGCTTTTAAATTAGCCTCGCTGAGTAAAGCTGCTGCTGATGGATTTTTCTTTGCGGGTGGGGGTGGATGCTCAGTTTTCTACCCTGATTACTAATTATTATTGTCTTTGCCTTTCAAATCAAATCATAGTTTTGAAATCACAGAGCTCGATTTAACTGCAGCCTGATGACTCTATAATAATTTTGAGGAATATTGTGTAAGATTCTACTTTCTACTGATTTCTATTTGTTATGAGCTCATATTTATGAATGGAAATGTGCAGTCCAGTCTGATCTATGGCTCATTACAAATGTGGAATATGTATGCGTTGCTGTTTCTGCCTTCTTTGCAACACACCACCACCGTGATTCATGTGTAAACAGGAGGCCACTTCTCCTCAGTCCTTCCCTTCCATCTCGTCCATGTGCTTCACAGTTAGAGCCAGTTGAGGAGGTGAAGTAGACAGAGGCCACTGAGTTATTTTACATGCTGTGGGCTGCCAGCACATTGTGAATCCCTAGGGATCCCCGAAGCCCATTACCAACCCAGTGAATCACTCTGTTTGCTTTTCCGCAAAAAAGAAATGTGCAGCTGCGTACTTCTGCCACGGACTTTGGAATTTTGTTCCCTCTTCCATCTGCGTTTTGTGTAAAGAAATTCTGCCTGAATAATTACTTGTCTGTCCCCTTTGCTCATTTCCAACATAATCATTCTTCAACCTTCTGTTTCCAATTAGTTCTTATCTCAAATGGCTTATTGGCATCAATCTGTTCTCAGCATCACCAAAGTGCACAAAACTACCCTGAAACATGGGGGAATCTAGATAAGGCTGAGGCTCACCCATCAATCCAGTGGAGTCTCCTCATTTCACCCCAGTGCCTTCCTTTTCTCAGGAAACCTGAGATAGGAGATGGTGTTGAGATAGAGGCTGTTGATATAGCACATTTTGGAGCAAAATGACATCCACGAATATTGCAGGTACTGTGCAAGGTCTGCGAACATAGCCATTGTTGGACATCTGGTGTCAAAAAGAACTGTTTCAAAACAAGGTCCCAGTGTTAAATCATGGTGTAGACAGCTTCTGAGCAGTGTCCACTGCTGGAGAGGGTAACCGAGACCTGTTTGTTAATGGCTGCACTCTAAGTCTTGCCAGTCACTTTGATCTGCAAACTGTTTTGCCGCAGGATCATGACTAAAAGTGGGCTGAAAGAACTCTGCTGCCTTTATTAGTCAGCTAGGCATAGAGAGAGAGTGGTAATAGGGTCAGGCAAGAAAAACAGCACTTTCAAAAAGGCTAGTGAACTTGGCATGGCACGAACAAGCCCAAGGACACATGTTTGATAACCATGTAGTTACCTATGCTCAGACAAAAGAGGCTTTAGAACTTATGCATCCAAAGTTCGTTTTTTTTTTCTTTTCCAAAGAAACTGACATCCAAGGGCATTAAATGGCTTTTCCAAAATCATAACTAATTAATGGTAGAAGTTGAATTCCAATCTTTTTAACTCCTAGTAAAGTGCTCTTTCTAACAAGCTGCACTGCCAAGACCGTGTCTGGAAGAACTCATTTAAAGCACAGGTCAAAGCTGCTCTTTTTATTCCATGAGCATGTGGATTTGCCTTTCTTAGTCATTGCTTAGTTCTAGGACCAAGGCCAATACTTGCCTCATAGGAGACATTCAATAAATCTATATTTTCTGGAAGAATGGAGAAATGAATAGAACTACATTAAGGCACTAGCAGGCATTGAGTGCCTCCTATGGGCCAGACATATTTCATACAGTGTTTCATTTGCACCCCCATTTTGGGAAGGGGTCCCTGGGACAAATCCCTCTTCCTGGGGTCTAAACTCTTCCAAGGAGAAGCCATTTTGTAATGAGATTTTTATCTGGACACAAAATCAGCCCCTAAGGAATTTGAAAGCTGTATGCTTTAGGTATAGAATTACCTGAGGCAATTGACTATGCCGCCACAGTTTAATTTCAGATTCACTGTAAACGTGGGATTGGATTTTATCTATCATTTTAAAAGATCTCTTTGGGTGGGGTTGCCCTGTCTTGCTGGCACCCCTTGAAAAACCCCACCCTTGAGCACTCCCTCACTCTAGATGTGATGAGGCTGCCCCACCCCCACCTCCCTATCTCTCTTTGCCTCAGAGAAGTCAGACTGCACTCAGTCCCATTGGACCTATAGTGCTGGCTGGCGCTTACTTACAGCCTTTCTCTGGGACATGCTGGACTACAGCACACACATTTTGCCCGGCAGGCTGTTCATGTCCCTCTGAGGATCCCTGATAGTTCTGTTTTTCTTCTGGCTTGCTAGAAGGGAACGGGGTTTCTAAGGGTAAGTGGCTGTCAAGATAACACCCCAGTCCTCCTCTGCCATTGATGTGTCTCATGCCTGAAGTGGTAGAGATGTACACCCCTTAACATCCCTGGCTAACTGAAATTCTTTCCTTTTCCTTATCTCCTCAGTGTTGGAGGAAAAAGTTGCCATTAAAACTCACTTGAGCTTTCATTCATACTCTGGTCAGTCCCTGTATAATGGTACTTTCATGTACAGGGGAAGAAAAAGTGCTTTTGCTTCCACTAAAAAAGAAAATTTGACTTTAAAGTAGGAGATAGTTGTTATCAACCCTATTTACATATGAAGAAACCAAGGTTTGAAGATGTTTCTATGTGTGCATGTGTGTCTCAAGATTCTCAACTAATTGATAGGAGAAAACAGAGTTAAAATACAAGTTGGTCTAATTCAGAAACCCAAATTATTTCTGTGACACAACACAACCTTTACATGAGAGGAGATAAACAGATATGAGAGTCAATACAGTCCCATTCTTGCAGATAATAAACAAAAGAAAATTAATAGTTGATTTGCAGAATTATAGCTCTTCCCACTCATACAATTACCAGAGAGAGAGAGAGAGAGAGAGAGATAAATCCATTTTTTATCCATATTAAAACACACACATGCACACACTCAAAGCCAGCAAAATTTCATGATCAGTTCATTGCAAAGTGTGATTCTCCTAGGATGCCCTCAGCTTTCTTTGATTTTCTTTACATTTTGAGGCTCTATCACTGGCAAAAAGTGAGCTAATTGTGTCAAATGGTGGCCTATTAAAAGAAGTTATTGTTAATTCAGTGCCATAGAGAAATCAATAGATTTCACGCATTGCCGAAGCTCCTGTATCAGTTGATTTGCCAAGTTTTCATTTATGTAAAAATTTAACTACACAAAAATTATCATGGAAATAGTAAGTTTTTCTTTCATAAATTGCTGTAGATAGTTTTCATGAAATCTCTTCATCTAAACTTACTAAAAAAATTTTTTTTTGGTCCTCTACAGGTATGGACAGAATAAAACCCATGGTTTATATGGTTCACATATTAGCCAAAGCAAGAGGTATGTTTGCAACCTAAGCTACTTATAAAAACAAACAAAGCTACTTAGTTTTTCCTCTTATTTGCACATGCATTTATTTTTATATAGTTTTTGGTATTAAGAGACCACAAACCCTTTAGCAAACAGTTTGTGGAATGAACTGGAGTCTCTGCTTCCTTGTAAAGAAAGGAGGACCCAGTTCTGAAGATTGGATTATAATATTTGAAATGCTTAATAGCTATGGATTATTGGTTGATTGATTGACTATTTTGCACACAAGGTTTCAGGCACAGTACATTCACCATATGACCTCCCAACCTCCAGACAACCTCCAAGGGAAGTATTATTATCACCATTTTACAGATGAGGAAACTGAAGCTAACAAAGATTGAAGCACTTTTCTAAGCTCACTTCTTTAATATTTGTCAGAGCTGAGATTCAAACCCAACTATAACCACAAAGCTCTTGCAATGTCCAGCTTCATTTAATATTCTAAAGGATAGTTTCAAATTTCAAGCTAATAGTTTGATAAGTGATAGGTAACCAACTCGCCTTTACAGGTTGCACAGCTAACACTTGTCTTTCTTCTTGGCAAATTATAGAGCTTTGGAATACAATTTTAATGCTTTAAAGATCTCCATGAAGCCAGTTAAACACATCAGTCAAGGAAGTGTTTAAGTTACACACATATCAGTGTACACCACTGTATGGGGCAGAATTTGACACTTCTGCCTTGCACTTATTCAAAATACAAAGCTATTTTTCTCGAGAAACACAAAACAAAATAAAACAGACCACTTTTTTCTCATGTCTACAGACCACTTCATGTGTATATGATTTGACTATTCAATATGGCAAACGTGATAATTTATTCAATTATAATAATATACCAACTTTGTTATCTGTGTGTTTCGTGGCATGATTAACGACCTAGTATATCTGAATTATCTATGAATTAACTTTCATTAGAAGCTCAGAGGAGACCCTGATACTCCCACAATATATTCTGAAAGTATTATCTATTCAGTTTAGATATTGTTTAAGCATAAACTTGTATTAGGCCATGTTGCAGAAACATGCAGATCTGTGTCTTTTCTTTCTTCCAACCTCTCCTTTCTCTCTTCATTTTCCAACTTTACTTCCCACGTTGCCTTTATAGAACTACAATTTTTAATGTGCTTGGCTTCAGTGTCAGAGCAATATGAGGAATAGCCATGTGGAACGTATCTATATTGCTTGTAAAATTGCTATGGGGGACATTATGGAGCTCCCTGTCCCTTATATAAAGATCATTTTGACAAATTTTTCTTTGAACTCAGGGATAGGAAAGTTTATCTTTGTTGATGAACTGGTGTGCTTTCTGTTCATAGAAAATGATAGCTCTGTAATCCATCATGTTGTCTCTGCTTCTGCTGTTAGGAAATGATGAACTAGAACTTGGCCCAATCACAGCAATGTTCCTCAGGTAGGATTTCCTGTGTATGTTCATTCACTGGTTTTTCCTTTTAGAATTTATTTTTATTAATTATTTTGTTGTAACAGTTGCTATATCTATGCATTTTAAAAATATGTCACCGCTTATCCTTTTTGGGATTAGGTTAGGGTACAAATGACTTAACAGAAGTATATGTGTTTGTAGTCGTGTTTGTATACGAGGCTGGGGAAAGAGAGAGACATACATTTCTCTAAGATTCACGAAGTCTATTTTATTGCTTTTCACCATATAATCTTCATCAAATTATTCAGACTCCATGGTGAGCATAACATTGTGCTAGATATATACAGAAGAAAATATAACAAAAACTGAGTTTGTGAGATGAAAGGCCATGAGAACACATTTCCTCTCAAAACTGCACAAATTCTGCTTACAAATTCAAGGCTTTTTACTAGCTATCTAAGAAAGTGACTGAAAGGGTCTACCAGCCTGTTACTCTGTATTGGGTCTCATTTTTCTAAGTGTACCTTCAGTTAAAGCAAGATTTATTTATTTTCATTTCTCCTTGTTTCAAAAAGGATTTGGGACAGTTATCATAATATGAACTAAATAGGAACTAAATATATGTAATTAAATTACAATAAAGTTCATGTTAACATGGATAGGGCTAAAAGTTTAATGGATCTTTAACTTATCAGTGTTACTACTTTTAATGCTGTGTGCTTTTACTTACAAAAGGAAATCACCTCCACTAATTTAATGCAAACATTTGCTTATAGATGTTTGTTATCGTTTTAGTTGAAAATATTTTTTCTTTTTGTAAATGTGGCATATAATTTTTGCTTAGTGGCTTCACAATACAATCTCTTAAAGTGTTGCCTAAGAATCTGAAATAGTTTCTAAAAGGGGGCGACTCAAAAGAGCCAAGAGGGTTGGGCAGGGTAATACTTAAATTAACAGACATGATTGGGAGATTCAGGCTCCTTATTTATACCATTTTATGATTAACTGAGGGTCAACTCTGCTGTGAAATGAGGTCCTACAAGGGAGGAGGGGCTGGCATTTGAGGAATGCACTTTCACTTGTGTGCAATGTCATTAAACACAGTGAAGTTTCAACAGTGAAGTCTGCCTGTCTCCCATCCCTCCTCACAACACACCTCTCTTCCTACCTTTTGTTTAATCTAGCCAACATCCTCTCTCACTACCTTGAACTTTACAGCTAGTGATGAGTAAGTGGGTACGAACAATAACAGCTGATAAAGATTTAAAGGACTACTTTTAGGAGAAGGTTGCATTTGAGTAGGAAAACACATCTACATAGATGTAGGTGAACATGTTGCAAGACTCAATGGAGTAATCTCTCATGGTTGATATTTGGTCTTCATGGTAGGCTGAAAGCTGATGCTGGAATGAGAGAGACGTCTATGATGGACTCATCAAAATTACACTACAGAAATATCCAGATCTACTCTCAGTCTGTCATTCTTAAAATATAATTTTTTACTAACATTTAATCTAGTAGCAGGAAATAATTAACATTATAGACAGTATATTTTGGAAAAAAGTGATAAAATACATAACATCAGTTTTGATAATTAGTGTACTCCCACAAAACACTGAGTATTTTTCTTTAAAAAATATTTCGTAACCAGGGTCACCAATTAAAATTTTCCAAAATTGCATATTTCCTCTCTCCTTATATTTGTAAGGTCTGTACCACCTTCCTCATTTTTTTTTAACAAGTTGGCAAGTATATTGTTTCCTCCTGGTGTTGGAATAAATAACTAAAAGCATCTTAAAAACTCATCCATCAATTATCTCTTTTTTTCTTTAGAAAACTATTAACCTTTTTTTTCATTGATTTTACTGCCTCATAGTCAAATCAACTTACCTATACTTGTTTTTCACGGTTCGGTGTGCAGGAATGAGCAATGATTTCCTTCATCAACCATCCACCTAAAAATTGTTTTGCTTATTAGTCAGTATAAATTGTTTTCCTACCAAAACATAACATATCAGCATGGAAAGATTTATTGCTCAATTTCACTCTACTAGATTTTCCCTTGTCCAATACAGAAGCCTAAAAATACTGGTGTCTGATGTGCTGTAGAAGGAGAATAGACTCTGTTACCACAGAGGTCCAGGTTCTCTTCGATTTGGCAGCATCCATCCTCTGTGGCCTTATCTCCTGTTTGTCCCCCTGACATGAATTCCATCTAGCTCCTCTGAATTACTTCCTCAGCATGCTCTTTAAGCTTGGATTACCTTTCATAAACATACTTCTTCAATTACCGTCTCCTAAATCCTATCCTCAATCTATTTCACGGAAGTGAACTTTTTCTAATTGTTCTTCTATAAGTGGTTGAGACTAAAGGTCTCAACCACTTATATAACTTCTACCACTCAAAGCGTGTTGGTAGAGTTTTGCATATGTTGGGGCTCAGAAAACAATACCTCAGAATATGACATGTTGGCATGTTGAGTGCTTTGAACAAAGGAGATTGAAAGGCCTCAGAAATAAGCCTCAGCACCAAGGTCTCTCTCTGACTTTCCTTCCCTAGTGCAGGGAGGTGTTCTTTATGAAGTTCCCTTATCTGACTGAGGGAAGTTCTTTCAAAAGGAATGCAGTCGTCTTAAACTCCCTACCTAGGAATCTCATCAAACAACCGGGGAAGATTAATTACTAGAGAGGAGATTAAAAAGTTATCACCATACCCAGACAGGCTATGGCCTATTCTTCTGGAGGCTGCCCTGAAAAATAATTTTTTTAACCTTAGAGACTTTATCTGCATCCTAAGACAACCTTTGTTTGCAGTGCAGCTCTGCCCCTCATCTTCCCATAACTTGTCACCACCTCCCCCGAGCCCGGAGGAACTTTGTCCCAGGATACTACTCGGTGTTGCTCAGACCCATTCATTTTTCTCTAAAAAGTATTTATTCTTTCTTTAAAATTGCCTACATTCTCCACTTTTTGCTCCCCTATGAAGAAGGTATTCATACTTCAACCATTAGGCTCTTTCTTGAGCTTCATATTTTGTGTGGCTGCCATGTACATGTGCACATTAATAAACTTGTTTGCCTTTTCTCCTGTTAATCTGTTTATTGTCTGTTTATTTCAGCGACTCAGTTACCTAACCTCCAGCGGGAAAGTTTAAACTTTCCTACACATACTTGTATAAGTATACAAGTTAATTTTCTATTCTACCACCAATATTGAGTAGCTACCATACAGCAGATACTATATGATAAACAGGGGATATTAAGAAGAGTAAGATACAATTCCTGACCTTAAAAGCTTACAGTTAAGAGGTAGTGACACGCATTTTAACAAATAATTAACATACACTGTTATCAAAACAAAATAAGAGAGAGATCCCCAAAGTATTAATGAGATACAGAAGAGTATCATGGTTGTCATAGATTATCTTTATCAAGATGATGATGTCTTAGTGGGCCTTGAGGAATAAATTGTGAGGGGAAGGGGCATTAGTAACAAAGGAAATAGGTTTTACAGAAGAAGAGAGCATGGGATATTGTTTGACAGAGATCAACAGTCTCTTATTCACACTCTCAAATCTAAAGAGTTTCAAAAACTAAACATTTTTTTCTTAACTCATTTGGTGTTAAAATTGATCTCATCTTATCTCAGAAAACCTCAACTGAACTGACATGAAATTAGTAATTTTATGTTTTATTCCAGCTATATTGATGTATTCGATATGGTGCTGCCCCAGACTTCTGATAAATCATCTAAGTTGTATACCAAGTTACCATCTAAAATCTGAAAAATTCTGAATTCTGTAACACATCTATCTCTAGCACCATTGGATTCGGGAATGTGGGAAAGCTGGTGCGTGCCTGTAATCTCAGCTACTCGGGAGGCTGAGGCAGGAGAATCTCTTGAACTCAGGAGGCAGAGTTTGCAGTGAGCCGAGATCATGCCATTGCAATCCAGCCTGGGAGACAAGAGTGAAGCTGTCTCACAAAACAAACAACAAACAACAACAACAACAACAAAAATTCTAATGGCTGTTAAGATGGAATAAAACAGATAAAACTGGAAAAATAATTTGTGGCCAGACTGTATAGAATATTTTATTCCAAGGCTAGTCAGTTTGGACTTGAACCTACAAACATGAGCAAAAGTGTGCATAAGAGACCTAGCTGAACATGATTTTCAAGGCCTGTGTCTTATACTCTTATTTTAGACTTCAGCAAGAATGTCATATCCTTTCTAGGACTTTCTCTGCCTTCATAGGTAGAATAGGTCACTTGCCTCTGTTTCTTCATGGTTTTATTCAGGGAATCATTGTAATGCAACATGTTGTATTATTCAACATATGTAGTTTGTTTCTGTATTTAATTAGAACATAAACTATATCAAGAGACCATTTATTACAATTCATTCAGCAGCTCTGGTTTATTTATTTATTTTTTATATTATTTTATTTGTTGATTGGCTTGCTTCTATCTCTCCTTGTTCCAAAATGATTTAAGACAGCTGGAACCATCTCTCAATCACTTCATACTGAATTCATTAATTAAAATAAAATACTACATTTAGAGCGCTCTAAGTGCCAGGATCTGTTCTAAGTGCTTTACAAAAATTACAAAAGAATACCTCGTAATCCTCACAACAATTCTATAAGATAGGCCCGTTATCATAACCATTTGTCACTTGAGGAAACGGATGCTCAGAGAGGTCAATTAATTTACTTAAGGCTGTAGAGCTAGTAACTCTCATAGCCATAGCATTTCATCTTACCCTGTAAGCCACACTGCCTCCTGATGAACGAACTCTGCATCCTATGCATTGCCCAGCAGTGTCTTGCATAAAATACATTATCAAGGTATATTTGTTAATATGTGAGATAAATTAATGTTTTAAGATGATAATTTGCCTGAATTTGTAAAAGTTGCCGCCTTTCTTCAGTGCCTTAATTCTTTTTTTTGTTTTTGTTTTTGTTTTGAGACAGAGTCTCGCTCTGTTGCCCAGGCTGGAGTGCAGTGGTGTGATCTAGGCTCACTACAAGCTCCGCCTCCCGGGTTCACGCCATTCTCCTGCCTCAGCCTCCCGAGCAGCTGGGACTACAGGCGCCCACCACCACCCCTGGCTATTTTTTTCTATTTTTTAGTAGACACGGGGTTTCACCCTGTTAGCCAGGATGGTCTTGATCTCCTGACCTTGTGATCTGCCCGCCTTGGCCTCCCATTCAGTGACTCAATTCTAAGAGCCACATTTGGCAGACGTTCATTGGCATGGTGAGAGCACAGCATGCAGGTGAATTCTGTGTTATTTATAAATGAACTTGAATTTAAAAAAATACACAAGTAAGTAATGTTTATTGTAAAAATGGAAACAAAAACACAGAAAGAAAAAGAAAGTCCTTTTTTAATTTCTTTCCTTGATTTTATTCCCCAGAGTCATTTGGCCACTGAGGAAATCTGCACTGACATTTGGCATTGAAATACAACTGGATTCATATATGCATATATAACATAATTTTACACATATGTATAGAAAACTGTTGATTTAGTTGTCTATAGTCATTTGTCCAGTTGATTCAATAAAACTTATGTATATATCAAAATTATGGCACCGTAACTGTTACAAATTTTAGTGATCCCCTAGCAAGAAACACTTGGGGTTTTTTTTCCATTGACAAAAATGGAATGTCTACATAATTCCTGCATTTTTTTAAACATCATTCATGATTTTGGTGTTTTGTGAGGTAAAATACTTTGCATGACAAGACAGTGTAGGGTCGGAGGAGTTTGTCACTTTTTTTTTTTTCTTGAGACAGTCTCGCTCTGTCACCAGGCTGGAGTGCAGTGGCATGATCTCGGCTCACTGCAAGCTCCACCTCCAGGGTTCACTCCATTCTCCTGCCTCAGCCTCCCCAGTAGCTGGAACTACAGGCTCGTGCCACCACGCCCAGCTAATTTTTGTATTTTTAGTAGAGATGGGGTTTCGCCATGTTGGCCAGGATGGTCTCGATCTCTTGACTTCGTGATCCGCCCACCTTGGCCTCCCAAAAGTGCTGGGATTATAGGTGTGAGCCACTATGCCTGGCCCATGCATTTTAATTATCTACAATAAAAGGTGAAGAAAGTACTTAATTAAATTTACAGGTGATGCTAAATTGAGAGACATTGAGAATATCCGTGAGGGCTGATATTCAAAGAAGTTAGAAATATGTAAAAGAAACAGCAAAACAATATTTAGATTGCCAAAAATTTAATTGAATGTGTTAAAGGCTTATTAATCAGCCCACCAATTACTTATAAGAAATAGAAGAAGAAATAGTGACTTCTGCTTTTATAGTGAGATATGACTGCAAAACTAAGATCACACCCAAACTAAACAATCTTTACTCCTATATATGCTGGTATGCGTTGTGACTCTCTTACAATAATTAATTTTATAAGTTAAATACTGTTTTTTTAAGGTCATTCTAAGTTCTTTCATTCTGGAGAAAAAGCTAGAAGGAAATGAATACTTACTGTAAGCCTACCATCGACAGGCATTTCATTTACATAGATAATCTCATATAATTTGCAATATAACTGTGTGAAGAAGGTTCAGTGTTCATATCTTTGTCTGTTGTTTTTTTTTTTTTTTTTTTGAGACAGGGTCTCACTCTGTCGCCCAGGCTGGAGCGCAGTGGCACGATCTCAGCTCACTGCAAGCTCCGCCTCCAGGGTTCACGCCATTCTCCTGCCTCAGCCTCCCTAGTAGCTGGGACTATAGGCGCCCGCCACCACGCCCTGCTAATTTTTTGTATTTTTAGTAGAGACGGGGTTTCATCGTGTTAGCCAGGATGATCTTGATCTCCTGACCTCGTGATCCGCCCGCCTGGGCCTTCCAAAGTGCTGGGATTACAGGCGTGAGCCACCGCGCCCGGCCGTCTGTTATTCTTTTTTGTTTCAGTTTATATCTGAATTTGACAATTTATTTTCTGATATTTGATATGAAATTTTCTCCTAAAATCAAGCTTTCATGTAAATTCACATTAAAATATCTATATAAATTTAAGTAGGCAAAAAACTGGACACAATTTTATTTTAATTAAACTTTTAAAATTAAAATGCAATGCTACACTAGCTACCACTCATAAGCTAATGAGTGATTTTTAAATTAGTCTAATTATTCAGAGACAGCCATGGAGTGTTGTGCTGATGAACTACAGTAATAATGACATGTGTCCATAGTTTGTTGTTGTGTCCATGGCAGGCATTTGTGAAATATCTATTCATCAGGCAATACTTAGTGAGAATGTGTTTAGCCATTATAAAAAGGTATATGCAAATGAGCATCCCATGAGACTGTGCAACAAACATTTAATTAGCTATACAAAGAAACAGTTAAATATACAAACACACATTACAGAAAATTGGCTAGTGTGTATTGTTAATTTGTGCACATAATTCCTAAATAGCACTGTTTAATAACATTTGTCTTTATCATATGCCTATTAATAGACATGTGTAATTTTACTTAAAAATTAATTTTGTTGTATTTCTTCTATCTTCTCTTAATAAAAAATCATAAATATATTGAGTAACATAATTTGGATATTTTTAGCATTGCATTTTTAATTAAGGACAGTAAAATGTCAAAACTGAAGTACGGATTTATTAAGTTGATACAAAAAAGAGAAATTCATAGAGTAGTGTACATTACAAAGGTAGGTGTCAAACATTATTTATCATTGTATACAACAAATAATACTAATCTATAGTTTTAAAATTGGTATATTTATTCTAAAATACTTGTGTTAAAGTTTTTAGTTTCTTCATTTGTCCCTAAACTAGACACACAATTCTTTATTTTAAATAAAATCTCATTAATGACATTTGTAATTTGAGCTCCTGAATGTGAAGGAAATTCTTTGTGAATCTAGGTCTTTAATAAATACTTGCTTTATATTTTCTTGCTTTAAATCATATTCTATAGGAATATATTCAGATTAACATTTAAATTTTTCTTTTGTGTCATCACACATTTTTTATGTATTTTTTAAAAATCTACATTAATTTTCATCATGACATTCTATGTTTCTTATTCACATAATGAATGACATGAAGAGTTAACAATGCAATTACTGTGTATCTCATAACGTGGTAATAGGATGCTTAAAATCACATTCAGAATAATCTTTTTTAAAGGATTTAAAGAGTAATCACAAGTTATAACAAGGACAGTAGTTCACAATTTCAAGCAAGTCTTCTCAATTTGAGTATTAACTCCCAGCTCAGTGTGAATCAGAAATACCTAGTTTTTAAAAAAATTAAACGAGTCATTTTATTTTTAGATAATCAAGAGGAGTTACTAGGTGTAGCAGCTGACCAGCCAGCTTTTCCAACACTATTTGCATCTCTGAAGCCCCCAAGGACAGAAAAGAGTCTTTTAATTGGTGAATCAACTTTAGTAGAACATGCATCTAGGAAATGAGGCCTACACTGTTGTCTTCACACCAGGCAAACCAGCTCCTGTTGTCATGGTGATCTTCTATAGCATGCTAGAGCCAGTGATGTGGAAAACAAGATGGCTTCTCCATTTATTTAGCCTTAAAGAAAGTTGCAGATATTAGCACATGATTATTGAATTTAAAGTATTTTTAATACGTCTATCAAGATATTAAAAAATTTACTTTGGATAAAATTTAGCTGTCTCCCAAACTTCTAAAATTATCTATGAGCTTCAAGGTAAAGGAATTATTTTCTTTCTTTTAAATGTAAATGTCTTAAAACCCAGCTTTCCCATTGAGCTATGCTTCAAGGAGCAGGTCAGATTTCAGTTCATGTATGATTTCTATTTATTTTGGATTAGCATGAGGGTTATAGAATGACACATGTTATATGTAGGCTTTATTGTGTAAGAATAAGCTGCTTCAGCAATTTCATCGCTTATAAAGGGGCTCTACATCTGAAAGAGATCCTGAGTTTTCAGATTGGAAGCCAATAAAGTAGGAAAAATGCAGAAAGGGAGAGATCCTAGCAATCTATAATTGGAAAGAAGCTTCTTGTTACTCATAGATGATTTTTCCATCTCCAGTTTAAAAATGGTGTAGGCAATTTTTATTGAGTGACCTTTTAATAAACATTTGGACACAAAACAATCTTTCCATTTAGGGCTCCTCTACTCATTCATTCATCTTTTAATAAAACGGAACTGAGACAAATCTCTAAAATATTTTGTAAGCATTACAAGAGAGAGATGGAAGGATTAAGATGCGAATGCTTTACAATTAGTGAATTAATTATTTATACTAGATTTCTTCTATGAAAACAAGCACATGGAAAGTGAAGACAAAATTTTCTCCTAAATTACAATATATGTTTCTAAAGTTGATAGGAACTTTGAATGATGCTCATATTATTTTGCAGAGTGCAGATGCATAACAGTACATTTGTTGTTTGCTTTTTGATTACACTTTTAGGAAAGTGATAGCTAAATTTGGTTTTATATATGTAGCTACCCTTCTATTAATTCATCATTTTGATGAATAGCTATAGCATTCAATAAAGACATTAATATCAATGACTACTAAACTTCAGATGTAGCATTTTCCAAACTGTCTTTTGAGACACTTGTGTTTTGGGCAATGTTAATATGTTTTCTGTCATCAAAGAGTTTTATAACCCAATTAGTTTGGAAAAAATTGCATTTTATCACCCTTTTGGTGATTCAAAATGAGTTTACATATTAGCGACACACAAAAGTTCTATAGTAAAGAGATCTGTTTAACCCACTGTTTCCAAAGGCTTTTGACCATGAATCCTCACCATCCCCCAACCCCACCACCCAGAAAACATTTAATTACATCTTGTGGCATGCTAGTGATTTTGGAAACACAACTGGGAACCGTGGTTTTAATAGAAGGGATTATTCTGATATTGTCAAGACTCTGATTTTGATTTTCTCAGATTCTGGTAATCTTTGTTTACATTTAGTTCCCACCCTGAACATGCATAAGCCTGATCACCAAGCTGATCACCAGGCTACTAGAGAATGTTTACGCTGCAAGTGTGAATGAAAGTTGTCTACCCTGAGCCTGTGCCCTGGTCTGAAGCACTGAATGCTCACTTTCCACCCCGTTTCATCATTTTTTCTTAACAAATTCCTTGGCAGAAGTGGTGACAATGTTTTGTTAAGAAAAAATAAAAAAGAGGCTTGGTGATATTTTGGCCAACATATTTTTATTTCAGCATCTCGAGCTATAATTACTGTGTTGTTTCTGCGCAGAGTAAACTATACAGAGATAGAAGGTTCTATTAGGGGTACAAGGCTGTGGAAATTCCTCTTAAAAAGGAAGTGAGCAATAATTTACATACATTTATAGAGTAGTGCCCTCTTATCTGCAGTTTTGCTTTCCATGGTTTCAGTTACTCACGGTCAACTGCAGTCTGAAAATATTACATGCAAAGTTACAAAAATATTGCCTAAGTCTTAAATTGTGTGTCATTCTGAGACATGGGATGAAATCTCTTGCTATTCTCCTTGGTTCCTCCTGGGAATTGAATCTTCCCTTTGTCTAAACCAGTAATCAACAACAACAACAACACACACACACACACACACACACACAACCAGCAGAGTCTTCATAGGACAGGATAAGCCTAGGAAGCTATAGACACCATCACTTAGTAGTCATTTGGGTTATCAGACTGTTGCAACATCCCAGTGCTTGTGTTTGTTACCTTTATTTTACTTAATAATGGCCCCAAAGTGAAAGAGTAATGATACTGGCCATTGAGACATGCCAAAGAGAAGTGCTTCTTTTAAGTGAAAAGACAAAAGTTTTTTGACCTAGTTAGGAAAAAAAAAACTAGCATGCCAAGGTTGCTAAGATCTATAGTGAGAACATATCTTCTATCTGTGAAATTATGAAGAAGAATAAAAGAAAAATATTTGTACTAGTTTCGCTGTCCCACCTCAAACTGGAAAGGTCCGGAAAAGGGGTGTGCCAAATGCTTAGTTAAGAATTAAAAGAATTAAAATTAAATTTGTGCATGGAAGACATGCATGGAAGACATGTCAATTAGAACAGAAAACATGTTCTAATTGACAGCGTATTCTCTGTAGTCTCCAGCAACCACTGGAGCTCTGGGAACATATTCTCCCAAGATAAGGGAGGACTACTTTGTGTGTATTATAACAATATTACAATAAGCTAATACAATGACACAGTATTAAAGTTGAAATATTTTGTAGGAAGTTTATGGGCATGTAACAAGATGTGAACACTTGGAATTGCAAAGAATTATAATTTATTGAGAATAAATATCGCTTTGTTTCCATAACATAGGATTTTACCATCCTATAAAGATTCTGCTTCTTGTGTGTGTGTACGTGTTGTTGTTGTTGTTGTTAATTACTAGGTTCAGATGAGAAATATTTGTACCCTTAGACGAAATGACCTTGGATGTATAGCTTTTTGCTGCTTTAAAAAAGTAGAAGATAAAACAACAGTTAATTTTCTCTTGGTCTTTTTTGACGTACATTTAAAACAAAATCCCTTTCAGCCTTTATTTTTTCAGAATTCTTGCATAAGCGGAATCCTCAGACACAGCTGTTTGGGCTCACCCTTGCTGATTTGGGAGGCAAGTTAATTCTTTGAAGACATTCTGCTGATCTTAGGGGAACAGAGCTCAAGTCATTTGGGCAGAGGAGATGAGAGATACCAAATTAGCTTACTTGATAGGTCCGAGGACTCTTCGTTTCCTCATATGACTTGTAAGCATTGAAACATTTATAGAGCACAAAGGACAGAGGGACGATGAAAAACCTAAGATGATGAGATCCATAAAACGGTGAGAAGAAATTCACTCAGGGAAGTGGAGAGAAAGGCCAAAGTAAAACTAGCAAGCATGCGAAGGGGACAAAGTGTGAGGAAAGACAGACAGAGAGGGATAATGGTTCACAGACAGGAAGATGAGTGTTTGCCGAGACAAATGTGGGCTTCAATGTGTAAAGGAGTTTTCTGAGTTTTTGTAGTGATTTTTCTCCCCGCAAGATCAGCAGAGGCCTGGCACAAAGGTTTCAATTTACTTTGCAAAGGCCACTGTCACTTCCTAGCTTTTGCCCTGGCATTTGCTACCTTCCCTGTGGGAGTTGTCAGCTCAGGTAATTCCTACTGAATATCCTAATTACTGTCATTTTATACATGGCTCACTTTAGGGTCCAGGAAAAACAATATGGAAACCAGTAAAGATTTTTTTTCAACATGTGGGCAGAACCTGCCTGCCCATATGTAAAAGTCACCCAAGCAATACTTTATGCATTGTTACAAGTTCTCACCAAATTACCGTTTCTTTGATTTTGGCTTTAAGTTCTCTACTTTCGGTAGCATCACTGCCTTTATCATATTCTAAATCTTTATAGCTTCTCCATCATTTGTTTCTCCTAAATTTCCATATAGATAAAGCAGTCTTCTAAAGCGATGTTTACTATGGCTATAGGTGAATATCCCCTTTTCTGTTAAATGAGCTGAAGTAAAGGAGAAAAAAAAATGAAAATTTCCCTTCTATTTCCATTAACAAATGAACTTGCAGCAAGTCTGAGTGTTGAGTTTAAAAAAAAAAAAAAATTTACCCCTTTCCCCAAGTAACTAATGTTTTTCCAGCAGTGAGGAAAATGCGTTATGCACACAACTGTTCAAAGTTACCTCATCACATCAGAATCAGAAGGGGGTGGGGAAAGGAATTATTTTGCTATGAATAACCAGGAAGTGCGTTTTTGCAGGCAATAGTTCAGGATGAAAACTATAACTGCAAATTAGTTGGTTTTAGAAAAACATGTAAAAAAGAAAATGTTGAGTTACTTGTAGAGATAAGGTTGTAACTGTGTTAGGTCTATTTAAAACAAGTTGAAAATAATTGCTTTTTTTATAAATTTGTTTTTCTCCAGATTATATCCATAAATTATTTCTTGAATCCAGTACATAGAAAATAACTGACTACTGATTTTTATGAAATCTACCAATTAAATTCTTTAATTACTTTGTTTTACTCCTCCCCCTTATTTCTGAACAAAAATAATATTTATTTTGCCTTTTAAATTCACTTCTAGTTTAACTGCTTGCTTCATGATGCCCTAACAGACTTAAAGTGTGACTGTTGACTCAGCTTCACCTGAACCGAACATCCAACTGTAGATCTAATTAAAAAGGTTGAATGGCATCAAGTCCAATTGGGAAAAATTACTCAGTTTATGGCAGAGGGAAGTAAAAACCCTCTTAGGAAAATAGGTAAACTTCAAAACCAGTCCTTTAGACTTCAATTCAGAGAAGGGTGTTTTTCAAACCTTTTAATTTAACTCGAATGCCTTGTATGTCAATGAAACATGATATTCTTTTTAAGAGCATTAGGTTGAATATAAAGAAACTTTTAAACTCTCCAGGGAGTCCTTTCATTAGGGGTTCTTTTTACAACATCTGGCTAGTGATTTCTAACAGGCTGAAATTAGTGTCTTTTTCTTTTCAATTTTCTGTGCTAAAACTATTAGGAAGATTGCCTGTGGTCTCGAAAACTAAACAAAACCCATACTACACGTCCTTCTTAATATGTCTTTTGTAATACATGTGGAATATAAGGGCAATTTTTATGCCCTGAAAAAATTTGAATGTCAAACTGCAAGCAGCCCTCTCCAGGCTGGCCAGGATACTGGGCTATGAACTAATCCCGGAGCTCTGCCCAGTAGGGGCATTTTTTTTTTTTTTTTTTTTTTAAGTAGATGCGGTCTCTCTCTCTGTTGCCCAGGCTGGAGTGCAGTGGTGCAATCTTGGCTCACTGCAGCCTCCACCTTCTGGGTTCAAGTGATCCTCCTGCCTCAGCCTCCCGAGTAGCTGGGACTACTGACATGCACCACCACACCTAGCTAATTTTTGTATTTTTAGTAGAGATGGGATTTCACCTGTTGGCCAGGCTGGTCTTGAACTCCTGACCTCCAGTCATCCACCTGCCTTGGCCTCCCAAAGTGCTGGGATTACAGGTGTGAGCCACTGCGCCCGGCCAATTATGTAACGGTATTAAAGTCTACTTTCTTAGAGGATTTCTATCTAAGGTCTACAAAGATGTGGGTAGAAAGGTTGACAGAGAGCTACAGAAAGAGTAGGCAGCAGAGGGCACGGGGCAAAAGACAACAGAAGTATTCAGTAGTCAGAATATTCTCTTTAACCAGAGAGAGGTTAGGCAGCTGTGGCAGAAAGAGGAGAAACAGAAGTAGGAGGAAAAGAATAGATGAGTCCGTATAATAATGAATCATTGGAATACAGAACAATGGGAAGTATTATAAGATACATGCTTGCCACATCTCTCAAGCTCCTTTGCAGTGAGGTATGGGTCAGATGAATACATTTTAGCCAGTTGAATCTAAACAGAAATGTCACAAGGCAACCTCTGGGAGCTTCCTTATAAGACAGCATGTTTAGAGTGTTAGCCTCTTCTTATGTCTTTCCCTAGCCCAGCTACCTAGATTGTAGATACTGCCATTTGGACCATGCTTGATTTGGATGGTAAGAAATAAGGAGTGTGAGTTCCCTACACTGAGGAATATTACACCAGCTTTGGACCACCTGTCAAGATATTTATTTGAGAGAGTCCTAAAATTCTATTTTGTTTACATCACTGCTCCTATCCCCTACCTCTACTCTGATTGTTTCATGTGCCCACTCCTAATTGTAAGCAATATATGTGGTTGAAGGACTGTCTAGGAAACACTATGTTTGAATAAGAGAGGAAACATACAGATTTTGAGTTATTTAATGAAGATATTCCTAAACAAAAAAGATTGAAAAATAAAATAAAATGCATCTTCTCATCCCTGGAAGTACTCAAATAAAGACTTCATGTCAACTGATAAGTCATGTTAGAGAAGAAATGCTAGTATTTTTATTTTTATTTTTTTATTTTTTTTGAGACGGAGTCTCACTCTGTTGCCCAGGCTGGAGTGCAGTGGCACTATCTTGGCTCACTGCAAGCTCCACATCCGGGGTTCACTCCATTCTCCTGCCTCAGCCTCACCAGTAGCTGGGACTACAGGTGCCTGCCACCATGCCTGGCTGATTTTTTTGTATTTTTAGTAGAGATGAGGTTTCACCGTGTTAGCCAGGATGGTCTCGATCTCCTGACCTCATGATCCGCCTGCCTCGGCCTCCCAAAGTGCTGGGATTACAGGTGTGAGCCACCATGCCCAGCCAAGAAATGCTAGCATTTTATGAGGATATTGGACTAGATGATTACTCTGTGAATTTTCTATTGTAATACAAATAATTGTAAGTGATGGATAAATTGAGGTGTCTGCATTACTTGCTGTCTATTAGAAAAATATTATAATAGAACTTTTTTAATGATGAAGGATGTCCGTGGTCACTTCTTATAAATAGTTGACCATGTCTTTACCACATGACTAACTCTCTTTGATTATGAAGTTTAGATGGGTGGGCTCCCAATCCAATTTTTCCCCAAGAAATTAGAAACCGGACAAAGATGTCAACTGTTACCATGTTATTCAACGTCCTAATGGAGATCCTATGCAGTGTAATAAGGCAAGAAAAAATATAAATAAGAACTGTAAAGGAAGACATAAAACTGTCATTTTTACGTGGTTGTGCACATAGGAAGTCCAGAATAATGCACAGAATAATAATAAATGTGATAACAACAAAAGAAATAGTGATCAAGAGAAGATCTCGAAAACAGTAAGAGAAGGGGACATATTACCTTTAGGGGGAATAAAGATAAGAATAGCCAACCATTCTTATCAGAAACAATGTGAACAAGAGACAATAGAAGGACATTTAAAACTCTACAAATCTATATGCAGAATTTTGAAAATATTTTTCAAAATTTAAGGATACTTAAAGATTGTTATAGAACACAAGAACTGAGAGAATTCATTTCCCATAAACCTGTGCTACAAAAAAATGTTAATATTAGCTTTTCAGGAAGAATAAAAATAATGCCAGGTGGAAACTTGGGCCAGAAAATTTAATTTTAAAATGTCATAAATGGAAAATATGAAAGACATTTCCCTCTCATGTCAAAAATGTTATAGGATAATCAATTATTTGAAACAAAAAATAAAAGCAAGCTATTTTGGGATTTGTAAAATATGTACAAGTGAATGGTATTAAAAATAGTACAAAGAATGGGAGGAAAGAAATAAAGAGGATACTTATATTGTAAGTGAAGTGATACATATTATTTGAAGGTAAATGATGAGAAGTAAAAGATGCATACTTTAAATCTTAGAAGAATCATGAGAACAATGACAACAACAAACTCAAAGAAATAAACTAACAATCAATAGTGGAGATGAACTGGAATATTAAAAAGTATACAATCCAAACAGCAGGGCACAAGAAAAGAAGGAAGAAAAATAGAATATATAGATAAAACCTTACAAAATAGTCACCATACTGTGACTTATACAAAATGCAAAAGACGGCCGGGCGCGGTGGCTCATGCCTGTAATTCCAGCACTTTCAGAAGCCAAGGCAGGTGGATCACAAGGTGAGGAGATCGAGACCATCCTGGCGAACAAGGTGAAACCCCGTCTCCACTAAAAATACAAAAAAATTAGCCGCATGTGGTAGCGGGCGCCTGTAGTCCCAGCTACTGGGGAGGCTGAGGCAGGAGAATAGCATGAACCCGGGAGGCGGAGCTGGCATTTTCCACGCCACTGAACTCCAGCCTGGGCCACAGAGCGAGACTCTGTCCCCCGCCCCCCCAAAAAAAGCAAAGGATAAGCACAAAAGATAAAGGCAGAGATAGACGGACTGAATAAAAAGCAAGACTCAACTATATGCTGCCTATAGAAACAACTCTTTAAATATAAAGATTCAGATAGATTAAAATTTGGTAAAAAATATATGGTTTTTGCACTAATTATAAGAAAAGTAGAATGACTATATTAATATAAGAGAATATGGACTTTGGACAAGAAAATTACCAGAGATGAAGTGGACTATTTTATCATAAAATACATCAATCCCATATGTGTATGCACCTCAAAAGAGCTTCAAAGCATATGAAATTTAGAAAGATATATCCTGATAAAATAGAAGAAAAATAGACAAATTAATTATCACAGTAGGAGATTCTACTTTCATCTTTCAGTATAGATAGAACAAATAAACAGAAAATCAATAAGGATAGAAATCATATGAGCAACACTATGAACCAACTTGACCTTTTTAACATTTGTGGGAACCACTACCAACAGAATATACATCGTTTGTAATTGCGTAGTGAACATTCACCAAAATAGTAGACTATAGAACAAGTCCTCCAAAACTTAGAAGAATTGAAATAATATAAAATATTTTTTGAAAGTGACAAAATATTTTCAAAAATCAATAACAAAACACTTAGAAAACTCCAAATATTTGGAATTAAATGACACACTTCTAAATAACTGATAGAACAAAGAAAAGGATCGCAATAAAAGTTAGAAGATATTTTTAATCAATAGTGATAATCAAAATATGTAAAATTTCGTGAGCTATCGATAAAGTAAGGTTTAGAGGAAAATTTATGCTTTAAATCCTTATATTAGAAAGGAAAAAAGGATTTTAAAATTTAAAAAACTAAGGTTCCACTTGAAATAAATTAGAAAATGAACAAAGGAAATTCAAACTAAGTAGCAAGAAAGAATTAACAAAGAGCAGAGATGAATGAAATAGAATGAAAACAAACAATAGAGAAAATTAACAAAATAAAGTTGTAGTTCTCTGATAAACTCAATGACATTGATTAATCTCAATCTTAGTAGCTATAGGAAGAAAAAGTTCAGGGGGAGACAGACGTTACCAGTGAGAGGAATAAAACAGCAGAACCTCACTATAAATCCTGTAGTGAGGATTTATAAAAACAGCCTATGTACATGAATAGGCTAATGCTATCAACAAATTTATCTACATACATTTGACAACTGAGAAATAAGAGTAAGAAGCAAAATGAAAAAATTATTTGAAGAATACAAATTATCCAAGATAATCCAAAACAAAAAGAGAAAATCCTATATCGAAATTTTTTGCAACTAAAAAATGTTCAGTAACAAAATCTCTAGGTCCAAAGATCATCAGCAGTGAATTCTATCAATTATTTCACAAAATATTTTATACTAATCATACACTAACTTTTTCAGAAAATCAAAGAGGAGGCAACATGTCCCATATGATTTTATGAGACCAGCATTGCTCTGTTACTAAAACCAGGAATACATATTACAAGAAAGGACAAATAGAGATCAATATCTCTCATGAATATAGATGCAAATATACTTAACAGAATTTTAGCAAGTTAAGTCAGCAATATATAAGAAGGATAAAACTTTATTACCAGGGTGGAGTTTATTATGGAAATTCAATTTAATTCAAAGTTAAATTAGATTATATTAAAAGAATAAAGGAGATACTTCTAGATCATCTGTAGATATAACAAAGTATTTGATGAAATCCAAAACCCTCTTGTTTAAAACAAACAAAACAAAACCTCTCAGCAATCAGCAAACTAGGACTAGAAAGTAATTTGTTGAATATAACAAATTAGAATTATAAAAATCCTACAACTAAAATCATACCTAATGCTAATAAAGTGAATATTTTCTTTCTAACAAGAGAAAGATGAACATTGACACTGCTTTTGCTCAGCCATGTGCTAGAAGTCTTAGCCAGTGCAACGGGGCAAGAAAAAAAAAAGTACAGACATGGATGCCCTTGCTCCACTCCTATTCAACATAGTGCTGGATGTCCTAGCTGGAGCAATCATTCAAGAGAAAGAAAGAAAAGGCAGCCAGATAGGAGGAGAGGAAGTCAAGCTAATCCTTTTTGCACACTGTATGATTCTATACCTAGAAATCCCCCTTGTCTCTGCTCTCCTAGATTCATAAGCACCTTCAGCAATGTTTCAGGACACAAAATCAATGTACAAAAATCAAGAATGTGTTCCTAAGCATCAAGAATGTCCAAGCTGAGAGCCAAATCAAGTACGCAATCCCATTCACAATAGCCACAAAAAGAATAAAATACCTAGGAATACAAGTAACCAGGAAAGTGAAAGATCGCTGCAAGAATTACAAAAACCTGCTCAAAGAAATCAGAGATGACACAGACAAATGCAAAAACGTTCCATGCTCATGGATAGGAAGAATCAATATCATTAAAATGGCCATACTGCTGAAAGCAGTATGTATAGATTCACAGATTTATAGATTCAGTGCAATTCCTATCAAACTACCAATGATATTCTCCATAGAATTAGAAAAAAAAAAAACTACTTTATAATCATGTGGAACCAAAAAAGAGCCCAAACCAAGGCAATCTTAAGGGAAAAGAACAAAGCTGGAGGCATCACATAACCTGACTTCAAACTATATTACAAGGCTACAGTAACCAAAAGAGCATAGTATTGGTACCAAAACAGACACAAACTAATGGGAAAGAATAGAGAACTCTGAATTAAAGACACATACCTGCAACCATCTGATCTTTGACAAAGTTGACAAAAACAAGCAATGGGGAAAGGACTCTCTATTCAATAAATGCTGCTGGGATAACTGGCTAGCCATATGCAGAAAATTGAAATGATACTCCTTCCATACACCATATGCAAAAATCAACTCAAGATGGCTTAAAGACTTAAATGTAAAACCGAAAACTACAAAAATCCTGGAAGATAACCCAGGAAATACCACTTTGAACATAGGACCTGGCAGAGATTTTGTGATGAAGACAACAAAAGCAATCTTAACAAGAGCAAACGTTGACAAATGGGGCCTAATTAAACTAAAGAGCTTCTGAACAGCAAAAAAAACTATCGAGAGTAAACAGACAACCTACAGAATGGGAGAAAATACTTGCAAAATATACATCTGACAAAGGTCTAATATCCACAGTCTATAAGGAATTTAAACAAATTTATAAGCAAAAACAAATAACTCATTAAAAAGTGGGCAAAGGACATGAATGTACACTTTTCAAAAGAAAATATACATGGCCAAGAAGCATATGAAAAAATTCTCAACACCTCTAATCATTACAGAAATGGAAATCAAAACCACAATGAGATACCATCCCACACCAGTCAAAATGGCTATTATTAAAAAGTCAAAAAATAACAGATGCTGGTGAGGTTGCAGAGAAAAGGAACACTTATACAGTTCACTTCTGGTGAGAAAGTAAATTAGTTCAACCATTGTGAAAAGCAGTTTGTCACTTTCTCAAAGAACTTAAAAACAGAATTACCATTCAATCCAATGATCCCATTACTGGGTATATAGCCAAAGGAACGTAAATCATTCTACCATAAAGACAAATGAATGGATATGTTCATTGCAGCAATATTCACATTAGAAAGACCTAGAATCAACCTAAATGTCCATCACTGGTGGACTGGACAAAGAAAATGTGGTACACATACACCATGGAATACTACTCAGCCATAAAAAGGAATGAGATCATGTCCTTTGCAGCAACACAGGTGGAGCTGAAGGTCATTCTCCTAAGTAAACTAACAGAGGAATGGAAAACCAAATGCCATATGTTCTCACCTATAAGTGGGAGCTAAACATTGAGTACATATGGATACAAAGAAAGGACCAATAGATAGTAGATACTAGGGCCTACTTGTTAGTGGAGATTGGGAAGAGGGTGAGGATCAAAAAACCACCTATTGGGTACTATGTTGCTGATGAAATAATCTGTACACCAAACCCTCACAACATGCAATTTACCTATATGACACCTGCATGGGTACCACTAAATGTAAAATAAAAGTGAAAAAAAAAGCAGATTAAAAAAATGTAAGAGCAAATAGGACACTATTTAAAATAATACCAACGACTATATAAAGTATTTAGAGCTAAGCTATGTAAAGTAACATATAACTAACTGAGTGTGACAAATTAAATTCTGCCCAACCCAAAAAACAATGAGCAAGAATTAGACACTTTCTAACAGAAGATATACAAATGATTGATATACAGATAAGATACTTAACATCTACATTAATCTCAGAAATTTAAATGAAAATCAAACTAATACCATTATTTACTCACTATAATGACTAAAATTTAAAAGACTAACAATACCAAGTGCTGACAAAGATTAAAAGTGTCTTTTGTTTCAGAGAGTATAAAATGATACAAACACTTTGGAAAACTTTTGGCAGTTTTCTTTTTTTTTTTTTTTTTTTTTTTGAGACGGCGTCTTTCTCTGTCCCCCAGGCTGGAGTGCAGTGGCGCGATCTCGGCTCACCGCAACCTCCACCTCCTGGGTTCACGCCATTCTCCTACCTCAGCCTCCCGAGTAGCTGGGAATACAGGCGCCTGCCAACACGCCCGGCTAATTTTTTTGTGTTTTTAGTAGAGACGGGGTTTCACTGCGTTAGCCAGGATGGTCTCGATCTCCTGACCTCGTGATCCGCCCGCCTTGGCCTCCCAAAGTGCTGGGATTACAGGCTTGAGCCATTGCGCCCGGCTGGCAGTTTCTTATAAGTTAAACATAACAATTAGTAAAATCCAGCAGTTCTGTTCAAAGCTATATACACAAGAGAAATGAAAATATATGTGTTTATAAAAACTTCTACAAAAACGTTTATAGTAGTTTTATTCATTTTAGATATTGGTAATTTGTGTGCTCTCTATTTTTTTCTTGGTTAGCCCAAGTAAAGTTTTATTAATTTTATTAATGTTTTTGAGGAAGCAGCTTTTGGTTGTGTTGATTTATTCTATTGTTTTCCTGATTACAATTTCATTGATTTCTCCCCTAATTATCATTATACATTTTCTCATGCTTACTTTAGTGACTAACAAATTATCCTTTTTCTAGTTTCCCAAGGTGGAAGCTTAGGTTATTGATCTTAGAGCCTTCTTCTTTTCTAAGTTGTATTCCACAAATTTGGGTAAGTTTTCATTAATTTAAAAATATTTTTAATGCCTCTTGAGAATTCTGTTTTGACCCCTGGTTTATTTGAAAGTGTATTGTTTAATGTCCAATATTTGGGAATTTTCCACTATCTTTCTGTTATTGATTTCTACTTTAATTCCGTGGTTGTCTGATAATCTATACTTTGTATTATTTCTATCCTTTTAAATGTGTTAATATGTGTTTTCTGGACTAAATGTGGTTTATCTTTGTGAATATTCCATGTGAGCTTGAGAATAATGTGTATTCTGCTGCTGTAGGAAGGAATATTCAAATTGATTGATGGTGTGTTCAGGTCAACCACATTCTTACTGATTTTCTGCCTGCTTGATCTATCAATTACTGACAGAAGGTTGTTGAAGTCTCCAAATATGATAGTGGCCTTGTCTATTTTTCCTTTCAGTTCCATCAGTTTTTTCCTCACATATTTTGATGCTGTATTTTTAGCTGCATAGACATTTAGTATTCCTGTGTTTTCTTGGGGGAATTAACCCCTTTATCATTATGTAATGTCCCTCTTTATCCCTGATTATTTTTCTTGTTTTGAAATACACTTTGTCTAAAAGGTTACTTTCAATTAGTGTTAGGATGGTATGCCTTCTATCTCTTTACCTTTAACCTATCTGACTATATTTCAAATGGGTTTCTTGTAGACAATATATAACTGGTTGTATTACTCTGTTCTTGTGTCACTATAATGAAACACCTGAGGCTGAGTAATTTTTAAAGGAAAGGGGTTTAATTGGCTCCTAGTTCTGCAGGCTGTACAGGAAGAATGTGGCACTGGCATCTACTCCTCGTAAGGGCCTCGGGTGCATCACAAGGTGAGAACAGGAGTAGGAGAGAGGGGAGGAGGTGCCAAAGACATTTAAACAACCAGATCTCATGTGGACTCAGAGCCAGAACTCACTCATCACCAAAGCGATGGCATTAAGCCATTCACGAGGGATCTGCCTCCATGATCCCGTCACTTCCCACTGGGCCCCACCTCTAACATTGTGAAGCACATTTCAACATGAGATTTGGAGGGTACAAACATTCAAGCTATATCATAGGTCTTGATTTTTTTAATCCTCTCTGACAATCTCTTTGTTTTAATTGGCATATTTAGAGTATTCACATTTAATGTGATTTTTTATATATATATATATATATATGTATATTTATTTATTTATTTTTGAGACGAAGTCTCACTCTGTTGCCCAAGCTGGAGTGCAGTGGTGTGATCTGGGCTCACTACAACTTCCACCTCCCGGGTTCAAGCGATTCTCCTGCCTCTGCCTTCCGAGTAGCTGGGACTACAGGCATGCACCACCATGCGCGGCTAATTTTTGTATTTTTAGTAGAGATGGTGTTTCACTATGTTGGCCAGGCCTGTCTTGAACTCCTGCCCTCGTGATCTGTCCACCTCGGCCTCCCAAAGTGCTGGGATTACAGGTGTGAGTTGCCGCGCCTGGCCAGTATATTTTTATTATATAAGTGATGTTTGTAACTATTCTCTATCTGTGGCCAGAGGTTTTTTTTTTTTTTTTTAATCTTCTCTGATTTTAACTGACATATAAAATGATTCCATTATGTCCCCTCTTTCAGTGGAACAATTATAATTTTTTCCAAAAAACATTAGTGGTTCCTCTGGAGTTTACAATATACGTCTTTAACTAATGTAAATTTATTTTCAAGTAACACTATACCTTTTCATCGGCGGAACAAGTACCTTATAAAAGAGTATTTCCAATTACTGCCTCCCGTCCCTTGCAGCATTGTCGTCTTTTGTTTTACTTATTCACGTTATATAATCACTAATGCAGTGTTACCATTATTGATTTAAACAGTTATCTTTCAGATTAATTAAAATAAGAAAAGTAAATAATATATTTTAGTCTACTTTTATTTATTCCTTTTCCAGTATTTTTTCTTTCTTTATGTACATCCAAGTTTCTAACTATATAATTTCCTCTTGTTTCAAGAATTTCCTTTTAAATTTCTTTCAGGGCAGGTCTGCTGGTAACAAATTCCCTCAGATTTTTGTTTATGTGAGAGTATTTTTATTTTTCCTTTACATTTGAAGGATAATTTTGCTGAATATAGAATTCTAGGTTGGTGTTATTTTTCTTTCAACATTTACAATATTTTACTTTATTCTCTTCTTGCATTGATGGTTTTTGTAAAGAAGTTCACTATAATTCTTGTATCCATATAGGTGAGGTTCCTCACTCACCATCTGGGTTCTTCATGATTTTTTTTTTTTGGCTTTAAATATGATGTCTCTAGGTGTGAGATTTTATTGTTGTTGTTAGTGTTACTTATCCTGCTTGTTGTTCTGTCAGCTTCCTAAATTTGTGGTTTTATGTCTGTCATTAGTTTTGGAAAATTCTTGGCCAATATTACTTCAAATATTTATTCTGCTTTTTTCTTTTTTAAATATATTCCAGTTAAAAATGTTTCACTTTTTCATATATTCTCATAGTTCTTGCATTTTTTATGTTTGTTTTCCTTCATTCTTTTTCTCTTTGCGTTGCAATTTGGGAAGGTTATTTTGACCTATCATCAAGCTCATTGATTCTTTCTTAAACCATGTCAAATCAACTGATGAGCTTATCAAACATATTCTTCATTTTTATTCTAGTGTTTTCATTCTTATATTTCTTTTTGAATTTTCATTACTCATCTAGCCTTGCAAGATCTTCTGGAGCCCTTAACATATTAATTCTAGTTATTTTAAATTCCCTATCTAATAATTTCAACATCTGTGTGTCACATTTGAGTCTAGTTCTGATGCTTGTTTTGTCTCTTCAGAATGTTTTTTTCTTGTCTTCTGGGGCACCTTGCAATTTATTTTGAAAACCAGACATTTTATATTGGGTAATAATAAAAGAAATGTATTAATTTATGTTAGGTATGAGAAATTGGGCTGTGTTTAATGTTTGCTATAGCTGTGGTTGCCAGAGTTTCAAATTATCGTAGTATGCTTTTTTTAGTCTCCTGCTGACTTTGGACTGTCCTAAGTACTCCCCATAAGAGAAAGTTTGTGTCTTACAACTCTTCTAGCCTTAATCTGCTGTTATCATACTGAGGCCTTGTTAGTGTGATGGTAAGGTGGAACATCTGATTACCTTAAGGTTAAGTCTCAGTCTTTTAGAATGCTTGTGTCTTGGTGCTGTGATATTCACAAATGTTTCCCCAGTGGTATATCTGCCCTCTCCCCCTGACATCACCTGCTTACTTTTCTGGCTATAGCATTCCCAGCCTATTTGTTTGAAGCCCTCACCCCTGTTAACTATGTTTTTTACCCCCTTAAGTGAGCCAGGAAGACTGATGAGAACTGGAGTGGGAGGAATTCCCTTCCCTAAGCAAAGATAAAGCTCTGGGCTCTGGAAATGTTCCAGGTAAACAGATCTCAGCTGTGTTTTTCTATATGTACCTATTGCCCCAGATTTTGAGGTGATCCCTGTTTGCCCTGCAATCTCAGTTCTCCAGTGATCAAAGGTCATTTATTTTCAGTTTTTTCAGCTTATTTTTTGTAATAATGTAAGTGAAAACATCCAGTCTGTTTGTGTGTCAGAGCTGGAGCTGGAAGTCCACAGATTCAGAGTAGCCTTATTCATAATTTTCAAACATGGAAACAGCCAAAATATCCATTCACATTTGAGCAGATAAACAAGTCTTGGTAATTCCATTGAATGGAATATTACCCAGCAATAAAACATCCAACAACATTTTTATAAGTGAAAGGAGTCAGACACAAAAAAGTATACTGTGTATTTTATGTGCATACAATTCAAGAACAGACAAAAATAATTTATTATGATAGAAAGCAGATCAGTGAATATCTGGGGCAAAGAATAGCAGAACTGGTTGCAAAGGTACAGTAGGGGACTTCCTGAAGCAATGAAAAATCTTGATTGTGGTCAGGTTTATATGTATATAGATATTTGTTAACATTTTCAAACTGTACACATATAGTTGATACACTTTATGTTATATAAATAATACCTTAATAAAGTTGATTTTAATTTTTGAAAATATAACTAAAAATGGTGCTTTTGGTGGGGCGCAGTAATCCTAGCCATTTGGGAGGCCGAGGTGGGCAGATTGCCTGAGCTCAGGAGTTCGAAACCAGCCTGGGCAACACGGTGAAACTCCATCTCTACTAAAAATATTTAAAAGAAAATTAGCCGGGCGTGGCAGCGTGTGCCTGTAGTGACAGCTACTCAGGAGGCTGAGGCAGGAGAATTGCTTGAAACTGGGAGGCAGAGGTTGCAGTGAGCCGAGATCGTGCCACTGCACTCCAGCCTAGGCAACAGAGTGAGACTCCTCCGTCTCTAAAAAAAAAAAAAAAAAAAAAAAGATGCTTTTATATGGTAACAGTAAACAATTTGAAAATGATATTTTAAAATTTATTGCTCACAATATCTCCTAAAACACACCAAATATCTAGGAATAAATTTTACTGAAGGAGTGAAATATTTCTACATTAAAATCTATAAAACTAAAGGGCCTTAATAAATGGAGGGATATTCTATATTCAGAAATTGGATGGCTTCCTGTTGTAAAGATAACAATATTCTCCAAATGCATCTGTGGACTCACTGCAGCTCCAATAAAAATCTTATCAGGTAATTTTGGAGGAGTTGAGAAATGTATTATAAAATTCACAATAAAATGCAAAGAGGAAAAGAAGAGTAGCTTAGTCTTGAGGAAGAGTAAGATGAAAGTTAGAGAGCTTACATGACTCAATATCAAGCTTTATAGAGTTAAAATACTCAGTACAGTGTGGTGTGGAATTGATCAAAGAAAAAGACTTCCACATAGTTACCTAATGTATAACAAACTTTCCATGGCAATACAATGCAAAAAAGGATGTTCTTTTAAATAAGAGGTGTAGTTATCAACTAGATATCTACATAGGGAAATATTTCATACCCTAAAATTACTTCCATACCAGTTGTAGATCTATTTGTTTACCATAAATCAATAGAACTCCTAGAAGAAAAATTTTTTTTAAAACCCTCTTAATTTAGGATGAGGCAATGAGTTTCAATTGAGGGCAAAAAGGACCCCCCTGAAACATTACAAAGGAAATATTGAGCAGTAGAAGTGTATCCAAACAAATCATTAGGAATATGAAAAGGTAAACCATAAAGAATCTATTTGCAATAGATATTTCCAATAAAGCACTTGCATACAGAACATATTAAGAAATTTAAAATAACAAAGATTAAAAAATCAGACAACTCAATTAAGAATCACCAAAAAATTCAAGAAGTGTTTTACATAAAAGGACACCCTGTTGACCAAGAAGCATATAAATAGCTCTTCAACATCATCAGTCATCAGAGAAATGCAAATAACCATTCTGAGAATCCAATACCTGCCCTCTGGAACAACTAAAATTTAACAAAGAAACAAAAGCCCTGACAATACCAAATATAAGCAAATACATAGAGAAATTGAAACTCTAATACATGATTGGAGTTTAAATTGGTACAACTATTTTGGATAACTCCTTGAAATTATTTACTAAGGTTAATTATAATTATATCCTACAATTTAGCATTTTCACTTCTCAATATATTTCTAACATAAATGTGTCCATATGTACATAAAAATATATGTACAATGATGTTGATGGCTATTTTATTGCTAATAGCTGAAAACCGGGCTTAGCAACAATATCCACTTAGCGGTTGAGTGAGTGAAAAATTTTTGGTATAGTCATACAATGGGAATATGCTACATGGATTTATCTCAATGGATAATATTGTACAAATGAAGTCAGTCACACAAAATGCATATTGTGTGATTTCATTCACATAAAGATTAAAAGCAGACCTAAATCTTTGCGATAAACATCAGAATAGTGGTTACTTCTTAGGAAGGCAGAATGAGGGAGATTTTTTGATTCTGGTAATATTCTATTGCTTCATTTAGGTGTTGGTTACACTTTATTTAAGTGAGATATTCACTTAATAAAAATTTTTCAGGTTGTGCATTTAAGATTTATATACTTACATTTCAATTAAAAAGTTTACAAAAATGTAATTTCCAAGATAGGTATATGCACAAAATGTTCAAGGGGATAAAGAATCTAAGAGTTGGGTAGGAGAAGAGAGAGGGGCTTGAGAATGAGATTATTAATGTGGACAGAAATCCAAAGAAATCATCCTAAAGACTTCTACTAACATTGATTTCCTGTGTAGAAGAGTCATTTAAAAATCCTCACACAGAGCAGGATGATCGAAGTTGGAAATTATTATTTTGTTATCATAGAAAGTTGATATTTTCAGAGAGCTGCCAGCAATGATTTTTTTCTGCATGATTTTGGGCATCCACAGTAGCCCAGAACTTGTGCTACTAGGATTATGATTTTGAATAGTATTTTTGAGAAATGCCTTATGGGTCTACCAAAAGCTGTACGTTTAATTCCCATCCATTGACTTAATCTAACCAAACTTCTTTATTGCTACATCCTTGCCTTTTTCCTACATGAAAAGATTTAGTGTAGTTTCCAGCTTTGAGATTTGTGTACGTGCCTTTCAAATTAAAGGCATAATATTTCGTCTAAGTCTTCTTTCCTTTCTAAGGAAAACAGTATAATTAGATCAATACCAATGTTACCACTTATTTACAACATGTTTACTTCCAAAGTCCAGCTTGATTTCTTTCTCTTCCATGTTTTCCTCTTCACTACTGCAGCTCATTTAAAAACAATGTGAGAAAGTAAGTCTGTATGGAGTACTCGAGTTCATAATGTTGAGATGTTAACAGATGTCCATCTTCTTTAAACTTCTACAGCAGTTAAGATTTTCACTTTATGAATTAGCATTTACTTGTTATATATTTCAGGGTACTTGATTTTGGTTGTGTTAAAAAATAACCAGAATATCTCAGTGCCTTTACACAAAATTGTCTTTCTCACTCACGTCACAGTTTAATGCAAATCTAGGACCTTCCTTCAAGTGGTGAGTGTATCATGCATTATTCTCAAAGAACTCCTAACCATGGCAGGCGTGGTGGCTCACGCCTGTAATCCCAGCACTTTGGGAGGCCGAGGCGGACAGATCACCTGAGGTCAGGAGTTCCAGACCAGCCTGGCCAACATGGTGAAACGCCATCTCTACTTAAAATACAAAAATTAGCCGGGTGTGATGGCCAGCGCCTGTCATCCCAGCTACTTGGGAGGCTAAGGCAGGAGAATCACTTGGACCTGGGAGGCGGAGGTTGCAGTGAGCCGAGATAGTGCCATTGCACTCTAGCCTGGGCAACAGGAGTGAAACTATGCCTCAAAAAAAAAAAAAAAAAACCCTAAAAAATAAAAAACAAACAAAAACACTTTGGGAGGCGGAGGAGGGCAGATCACGAGGCCAGGAGATTGAGACCATCCTGGCTAACACGGTGAAATCCCGTCTGCACTAAAAATACAAAAACTTAGCCAGGCGTGGTGGCGGGTGCCTGTAGTCCCAGCTACTCAGGAGGCTGAGGCAGGAGAATGGCGTGAACTCAGGAGGCGGAGCTTGCAGTGAGCTGAGATTGCGCCACTGCACTCCAGCCTGGGAGACAGAGCGAGACTCCATCTCAAAAAAAAAAAAAAAACCTCCTAACAGTCACAACTTACAACAAAAGAGTATGTTTTATTTTCCCCTGTGAGCCTATTTTCACCTTTTACAAAATGGCTGCATATATGATATGAATAATATATAAGTAATATATGAATGTATCTTTATCTGTTCCTTTCCTCTCCTCCTACATCTTTTTCTCTCACAGTCCTTTAAGCTACCATCCTTCCTTTAAATTATACTTACTTTCTACAAGTTTTTTTTCAAATTCAAGTTTTTTGTGATCAATTATTTTTAAAGACCTCTTACTTAGTGGTACAGATGAATGTAAACAAAATACATTTATTTAAACAACAGACAGGAGATAATTAGCTACTGTGTACAGGTGGTAATGACAGACTTTTGGAAGAATATAGCAAATAGCAGTTTGTGGAAATTAGTTTTCTTTCAGCTAGAATGATTTGACAATCTTTGCCAGAACATGCAAAAATTTTATGAAGAGCTAAGTGAAATACTGGCCAATTCTTGCATATTTGCATATCTGACAGCTCCTATTTTCAGATTTTATTGATGAAATTAAGTACACTAAACAATAAAGTACTTTGGATTTTTTTTTTCTTTCTAATTTTCACTTGATTTTTTTTTTTTTTTTCTCTCACGGCTCCAGCAACGATTAGGAAAGCATTTGTTATAATTCTGAGAAAGGATGAAAGTAGGGCTCAACCAGGCTGGTGCTCTATTACCATATGTCTTGGAGGTCCACCTGTCTCTAGAATACTCAGGGACAAGGAAGATTCTGAACAATGGAATAAAACGGGTAATGTGGAACATTTGTTTTTCCTTAGTCAGACTGCCTCAGGGTGCTTGCATTATTCAGGGTGTGAATTTCCGTTACTTCTCACAGTATTTATGTATCAGTGTTTAGGTATAGTTACCCAAAATATTTCAAAGGCAAATGAGAATTACTTCGAAGAAATTGTACATTAGCCTCACAAATCTATGCTCCATTAATTCAATTGCTTTATATGAGGGTCTCTGTATTGTAAACCAAACCCCAGTTTCAGATTTTCCTGAAGGAATGCAATCTGTTAAAAATCCTGTTTGTGTTTTACCCAAGGTCAAGAACGTGATCTCAAGAGAAGGTATTACAAACAACTGGGGCACTAGTAATGACCTCATGTTATTTTTTTAAACCTAATAAAACCTTATAGATTAATAAAGATTTATAGCTTTCGTGGCATTTCCACATCCATTTTTAAAAAAATTATATAGAAAAGGAAACAGATTTGTAAACACTAAGTGCGTTGCCCAAGGTCACTCAACTATTAAACTGTAGAACACAAGTCTTTTGGCTCCTAGTCCTGTGTTTATTCTAGTACATTAAACAGTAGCTTGAAGAAATAGAGAGACAGAGGGAGAGTGAGAGGAAGGGAGAAGGCAATAAAAGGAAGAAATAAAAGGAAGAAGGATAATATACAAAAACTTCCATTTGCAGTATTAGATCTATTTGGAACAGACTATGCTTTCTTACTCATCAAATCATTTTAGCATCAAAACAATTCTAGAAGTTAAATCACTTACATAAGAAGAACTGGAGGCTTAGAGAGGTAAAATAACTAAGCCAGATTATATGGCGAGTAATTGACAGAGCTGAATTAACACTCAAGTCTTTTGATGAAGTCTAATGCTATTAAATGCTGTCTTGTTAGCATAGCCTAGCATAATATGTATGTGTGGGTATATGCATATAAGCCCTCCTAGATATCTGTAGGTAGGAGAATGATGACAATGAATGTTTATTTGAAGAATTTATGAAAGTCTGTGCAAATATTAGAAATAATGTCCTAAAAATGTATACATTCTTTTTTATCACATTACCTAATATTTAGCCTTACAGATGATTAGAATGTCATTTATTCATCTTTTCAGCCCTCATTTAACTCATGTTAGGCTACCATGTACAAGCCCATTAAAAATGATTCATTACAGATTCTTCCCACAAACTTATAGTCTAATAGAGGAGCTGAAAAGTCCACAGAAATTAATATAAATACAAAGCACTAATGGTCATAAAAAAGATATGCTTTAGATAATCAGAGACAATAATGCTTGAGTGTTTAGTTAAGTTTGGGGATGATTAGTAAATAACTGACTTTAAAGCCACTCCTGATGTCATGTTCTGTAAACTGAACAATAAGAACGGAGAAAAGAGGACAAACATAAGACATTTTTGAAGTGGAATCAAGGAGTTCAGATACTGAATATGAGTGACATGGAAGAGGAACTGGTCCAGGATGATGGTAAAGTCCTGAATCTGAGTGCCCAAGAGAATACAGAGAAACACAAAGGAAACATACATTTAGATGGAAGAGTAGGAGATTTGTTTTGAGACAGATTGTATTGTATACTAATCAGAAAACCAGATGACATTGAATCAATAAACCCTTATATTTAATATTACATGTTTTAAAAACAATTTTCCCAATCTTCCATCAGAGACTCTGACTCAAGACGTCACTGTCATCTTGGAGTTATCATCGTTCTTCTATTGTTTTTTGAGTTTTTTTCAATTCTGTCTCTGCAATGTCTCATATTGGTTCCTTTCTCTTTTTTCCAAATACTCCCAGAGTATATTCTAGGTTGCGGGTACAATGAGGTGTAGATATGCGTACCTGGCTTTTACTATCTGGCTATTTCTCAACCATCAGTTTGCAAGGACTCTAGCTCCACCCATCACAATTTCCTCGTTTCTCTGATATCTGGCAGTCTAGTCTGCTTTGTAAGCAGCTCCCAGTGGTATTGCTGTCACTTTGTCACTGTTTTAGGCTGATGCTGTACTATTCCCTAGGGCCACTGTGATCACTTGGCAAGCTATTCAAGGACACATTCTCTAGTTACTTTTGTTTTGGCCACTACTTAAAGCAGTGCCGTTACACTCTAAATAGGATTGCTTCTGTAACCAGATCACAACAATCTGGTTCAACTTTTATGTAACAAAGTTGTGAGTTGTTTTTCAGTTGCCATGGACCCCGCAGGTTGAAGGTCACATAACCTGAGCATGCCCAGATGAACCAAGTGTGCAACCACAGGGGCAACATAAGTGCTCAGACCAAGGAGGGGAGACTGAATTAAGAAGCCCCATTCTGCCACCCCATGGCAAGATACAGCATCCAATGAGACTGAGTTGTGAAATGACTCCATGGCAGGATCCAGTCAGATCATGCCTCCCAGCATCACCTCATTGTAAGATCCAATCAGATCGCACTTCATTACCTTATGCTTATAAAAGTCGATTCAAACCCCAGCTCAGGGAGACACATTTGAGCATCTTCTCCTGTCTCCTTGCCAGTTAACTCATAGTAAAGCTTTTCTTTTCTCGAAAGCTGGTGCCATGGCATTGGTCTCTATGCACATTGGGCAACAAGCCCATTGATTGCTTGGTAACACTTTACTGTCCCTCTGTAAACAGGTGGGGGCACTGGCTCTTCTCTGCTATGGTAGGGTCTTTCAAAAGGGTCTCCACTGCAATGTAGCTTGGGCCTCAAAGTGTTATTGCTTTTGTAAAACTTTACTCATACTCAGTTTTACACTCCACAGGGCCTTATATAATTCAGGGTGGGCAGCTATTTGTACTCTTTGTCTCTGCAATCCTCAAACCCCATTCCAGAATCTGACTCAATGTGCTAGACCTCTTTATTTTTCATGAACTTGCTCCCTGGAGCCTCATAGAAACTCCCTTCCCTTTTTCCTCACCTTCCACATTTAGGCATTTGGCTTCTGTTAGGTTGCTTGTAGTCAAATAAACAAAACAAGCCCGAACCCCAATTGTTGATACAGTTGAAATTCTTTTCTAAGGATGGTGCTTAACCTTCACAAGAAGAAGTAAGATTGGATTGGAATTAGGTCATGTCTGCTCATCAGCGTCCCCTATTCAGTCTTCTTAGGGTCAATGGGGATAACTTTTTGTAACTTATTAACTAAATCTAGAAGAAAAACATCACTTAAAATGCTGCCCCCCGAACTGATTTTTAGCACTTGTTCTCTGCTATATTTTGTTTCATGTTTAGAAAAATTGAATTAATGTTTCTGTTTTTAAAATATATTTCTCTCTCTCTCTGTATATGTATATATATATGAAATAAATTGAAAGATTACTGTGTTTTTCAGTTATCTTTGTTGAAAGTCAAAAGGCTATACTAGTCTTCCCTAATGAAGTCCCATTAAAAAGCCAGTAATAGCTATCAGAGTGAAGTCTAAGTACCAGGGAAGAATTAAGAAGCCCTTCTTGAACTTGCTCTAAACCTCATTCCCTTTTCAGTGGCTGAAATAATTACCCTTCTGTTCTATTCAAAGTGTCTCTAACTGGAGGGGTAGAAAATAGACTGGGCAAAAGCAGAAAGTGAACCTGGGCTAGTCTAAAATTTATTTTAGTTTAAAAACATCTTGTAAGCTTACTCTCTGCCATATAAGTATTTTTTAAAATAAAATAAACAATTTAAATAATATTAAAATACTTCACTTTTATCTCCCAGCAGTCTGTGATCCAGGCAATGTGACCTATATTGATGCCAAAGCTTCAGACATCTCCTGAGGTCCAGGAACTTTAGTTTGAAAGTAATTTTAGATAACCCATAGGAAAAGGTCTGCCAATGAGGGAGGACTCAGCGATATTTCCACATTTACCTGTTTTGATATTTTTCCTCTGGGATTTTCTTCCTTTTTTTCTTCTTGTACTTGGCCTCTTTACTTGATTTTCTCTTGCCTTTAACCCTATAGAAATGTATTTTTATCTCTTATTGTATAGCCGCTATTTCTATCCTCAACTTTTGCTACTCCTTAGTCAAAGCTCTTCTTTTCTAATAATTTGAGTTCCCCTTTGCTCCAGCCATTAACTTTTGCTGACTCCTTAGTTTTCAGATTAGACTCCTCTCCGCCACTCATGAAACCTATTGTGAGTTAAGTTTGTTTTAATGAAACTCCTGTGGCTTTTGTGTCCCGGGATAAATCTAAGGAAATAATGGAAAGCCTAAGAATTCCTTCACTATGACTACTTTAATGATAGTGAAAGCAATTTCTACCTGAGCATTAGGGTCGAGGGAAGATATTTTTAAACTGAATGCTTTCCTACAAGTCACATTTGACATCAAATCATTTGTTACCTTTCCTGAAGTTGAAGGCCTTGGCTTTATAGACATTTTTTTTTTCTAACAAATATTTAGACATTCCAGCATTCACGCTGATGAATTGTCTATGTGGCTGTACTAGTTAAAGAGAGACACCAAATTCAACATTTTAACCCATAAGGGGATTTTGATGTAAGTTCTCTAGTACATTTCAGCAGAAATAACCATATTGAACAGAATCTGTCAATTGACAAGACCTAGCAGAAAGACTGGCTGTAGAAGAGCAGCAAATTGATATCTAAAGAACATTGCTCTTGTTCAGTGTGCAGTGTTTATAAAAATATTATCAGCAGAGCACATTTTTAATCTAGTGAAAATTTGGCAGCACCACTGAAATCCTTTCTAGCAGAGCATTCAGAATGACTTTAAATAAACAGAGCCAGCAGCCAGGAAATGCAAACTTCAGCAGATTTACTGCAGTAAGTGATAGCTACCAAAAGGCTCTTATCCCTGGTTGGAGTTAAATAATTTACTCTTCACTACCATTAAATGTTTTAAAATTATCTCTGTGCATTTATATGTGTGTGTTTATTTCAGTATAATTATTCCTCCTTGCCACTCTTGATGTTAAATCCTGAAAATGGGTCATGGTTCTCCCTAGGTTATTAGTATACAATTTACCCTGCAGTGAACTGCCCATTTCCAGAGTGTCTCTAACTAATTAGCGACTAGACATCACTAAATACAAATGTTAGAATGGAACCCTTAACTCGAAGGCTTCTGTAAGCATATATGTAAAGCTTTGTTTTATTACTTTAGGTCAAGTTTAATAGCAAATTCTAACAGCTGGACTGTTCCACATATTTCTCAGTAGCCCATTTTTTTATTTTCTTGTTCATATATTTTTGCTCTTATTTTTTAACGAAAATTAGAAACATAAAATATCCTTTCACATTTTTTCCACCTATACAGAAATTTAACTCTTTTTCTACCTTTCCTTTCCTTACAAAGACACTTAGGTATTTTATCTTACACAGAAATAATGCCAAAATCTTGTATTTCAAATCATATTTCAGTTTTATTTATCCAACTTTTGTTCAACAGACTGAAATCTACTAGGCAATGAAGTATAGCTTTCACATGCATTGTGGGTATTTGATGGGTTAATGTATTTGAAACACATGCAACACTCCCTGGCATGTAGTTCATGCTATACACATGTGTGATGCTATTATTACTGTTCTTGTTATTTCATAAGCAAGTCCCAATGAGATGCAATCATTTACCCAATGTGTTATGTCCATTAGGAGCATCTAGTTAGTATTTGATTCAAAGTTTTTACTTGTGATACTTACTATTGTATTCTGCTTCTCCTATCTTGTTCTGAGGTTATGGTAAGTAAGTACAATTATATCTATGTTACAGATGAAGAAATCGGCTCTGAGAAGTTAAGTGACTAGTTAGAATTCTTGAGTCAACTTCTAAATCAACAGGTTTGGACAATAGTTTTGCATTTGAATGTCCAGCCCAGTGCTCTCACTATGATACCAGAAATAGACATATAAAAGGATAAATTTCAACTTGTATAATTGCCGAAATAGAACTGAGTTTTAGGCTTGACATGTGCACATTGGTTATATTTATTATTTTAAAATTCACTGCTTAAAAATGCAAAGCTCAAAGTATAATTAAGTATGGTGGAGATTGTTACCTCTTGGCAATATTGCCCACATTAACAGTGAAGGTTTATTTCCCATATTCTCTGATCCCAGAAATGCTCATGTGTGAATCAGAGCATACTAGTTATTCTCTTTTATATTGATGGAATGCAATGATACTTGTGCTTAAAATATAGTAATAGATTTATACCGAATGACAGTTTTAGTTTCAAGAAAGGAGACCAGTTGTTTGTTTAATAATTGAACTCTATAACTGCGAAATTCACCATTTACACATATTGTGTAAAGTACTTAGGATACTGGATTTACTTAGTCTGACTGCATAAGAGATGTACCTGTACACGTTAGAAAATGTATACTTCCAGGCCTTAGAATCTTTAATGGTGGAAAATTTAAGATATGGTTTTAATTTTTATGGCTTAAACAATCGATTTCCCTCTTCTGAGAACTGAAACTCAGGCTTTTTTATCTTCTAGTCAAATTTATTTTCAGGTTTCACATGCTGGCAGAATGTTGTAAAAATTTATTATGCCCTGTCAATATGATAAACATCCTGATTTTTAATATTTGTTATACCCTCCCTAAAATTCCCATACTGTTCCATTAAAAATAAAACTCCATATTTTGGCATTAAATTAAGTTGTCATAATTCTTCTTTCAAGTGTGAAATCACACTGGGTTGCTTTATCTTTTTAATTAAGTGTTAATCAATAGACTTTTATTCTGTTTGAAGTGTTATAGAAGTTTCTCTGAAGATACTAACATAACTGCTTATTTGCATTCCCCAGAAACACTGTTTTTTAATGGTCAACAGTGACCATGTTTTATTGAGCAATGGATTTATGTTGATGTCAGCAACCAAATATGTTTTATTAGGTCATTTCTAAAGGAAGTGGTGATTCAATCTCTTGAAAAAGTAAGAAAAAACTTCTCTCCCTAATGCCAAGCAATTGGTGAATGATGCTTTTTCCTCTGATGGCATATTTCTTTCACTGAGTGTGTTAAATTAATGTTTACCTGCTATCATTTAGACATAACCATGTGCTTTTTGAAAAAATGGATTGCTAATCCAAGAATATGCTTTTGCATTATAATTTAGCAACCATAATGCCAAAAAGTAAGGTAAAACATGATGTCTGAGTTTTCAGTACTGATTATTACTTCTCTCAATGTTTTCTTCTAGGAACTGTCTGATGGTACCAATAAAAATTGCTAAAAAGCTCACAATTCCATACCTTACATAAAGTTTTACTTTCTTTACCATATCCTCCTTCTCCTCTATATTGCTTTGTCACCTTTTTCTGGGGCAATTTAAAAAAAACTTCAAAGATCCTTGACTCTCTTAAATGCCCACATGAATCATACCGAGCATGTTAAATGTTCTTTTTCCCCATGTAATATAAAACTGATACATAACTGCTGTATACTTATAAAATACAGTTGACTAGAGGACGTAATTTGTAAACCCTATGTATCTTAAAATTTGGTTTTCCAGTTTTCTTTTCATGTTTGTGTTCAATGCATTTTATGTGCGAACTTCAGATATTCCTAATGACCCTTAAAAAGTTTTAGGGCCCTTGCCCATGGGTCAGTGATGCTAATAATCATCTTTTTTCTTTGCTCTTCTGCCTCTACTTTACATTTTAGACTCATTTTTCTGTCATTTCCATAGATCTTTTTTTCATTGTCATTTTCATGATCTCCTGCTCCTTCCCACTCCTCCAAAAATAATCTATTTTTTGACACCTGTATCTTCCCAAATCTCCACTGCTTGTCACTTCTTTGGGGACATAGTTATTTTCTCTCTCTTTCCAGTTGTATTTTCTCATTTATCAGTATGTGCAAATTATGTACTCTCAGGTATCAGTGTACGTGAAGTGCAATCTACATACTTCCTTGGAGAACCACTGTCCTAATGATAGGGGTTTCTTCTCAGGCAAATATATCGCCAGTAAATATCTTCTAAACACTTTGTCTGTTTCACGTTGTGGTTGATATTTGCTGATATCTGTTCTAACTTTGACTATTTTTTTCCCTTCTCATTCAATAAATCGGCAAATAGGCTTTTCGGGCATTATGCATTTTATTAAATTTTTAAGTATAAGTTAAAACTGTTTAAAATAGAGTGTGTATTAGTTTGCTATGGTTGCCAAAACAAAATACCATAGACTGGGTGACTTAAACAGCAGAATTTTTTTTCTTATGGTTTTGGAGCCTGGAATTCTGAGATCAAGGTGTCGGCATGATTGATTTCTTCTGAGGTCTCTCTTTTTGGCTTGCAAATGGCCGTCTTCTTTCTGTATGTTCACATGGTCTTTCCTTTGTGTGTGTTTGTGTCCTAATCTCCTCTTCCTATGAAACCAGTCAAACTGAACTGGGGCCCTCTCCAGTAATTTCATTTAACCTTTATGTCCTTAAATAGGTCATTCTAAATACAGTAATATTCTGAGTTATTGGGAGTTAGGACTTCAACTTATGACTTTTGGGAGAACACAGCAAGGTCCATTATGGAGTGCAATGAGAAATAAAATAAACATCACAATGCACACAATATTCGTAAGATCCTGGCAGTTGTCATGAAGAGGTGAAATTATAACTCTTTCAATGAACTTACTTTGGTGAGTGGAGTATCTCTGCATTTACCACCTATGTGGGAGCAGGCAATGTTCTTTTTCCATTATCACCTGTATCTTGAGAGGGCTCTTGGCCTAGAGTTATATTAATTTAACAGAAAAATATATAGTAGCATTAAGTTATTAGCTTATGCTTGAAAAAGCCTTTTTTTTTTTTTTGCTTTGTCCATTCATGCCATTCAGTGTCTAAAATCTTGAGATGTCATCTGCTTTGGTGACAGTGGCTAAAGACAACACATCCTCAAGTTTATACACGACAGCACCTCCCTATTCTTCTCTCTGCTACTTCACTTCTTGTTACTCCAAGTCTGAACCACATAAAATAGATAGTATCCTTATCTCGTGGCTACTATAATCAGTTTGGTAAATTCTGGTGCACATCAGTCCCGTGAGGGTCTTCTTCAGTTACTCTAACACAGGAGTGGTAAAAATTTCCTTTTTCACTCCTTCAAACACAGTACAATGCTGGAAATACAGTAGTAAATGAAGGAGTCAGTATTTATTCTTATAGAAGTTTATTCTGTTGGGGAGAAAACAAATAGTAAATGGGAATACATAAGAACTTATGAGAAAGAAAAGTGGCTTTTTGTATTAAAATAACAGGATGCCCATCAATGATAGACTGGCTAAAGAAAATATGGCACATATACACCATGGAATACTATGTAGCCATAAAAACGAATGAGATCATGCCCTTTGCAGGGACATGGATGGAGCTGAAAGCTGTTTTCTCAGCAAACTAACACAGGAACAGAAAACCAAGTACCGCATGTTCTCACTTATAAGAGGGAGCTGAAAAATGAGAATGTATGAACACAGGGAGGGGAACAACACACACTGAGACCTGTCAGGAGAGGGTGGGTGGGGGAGAGCATCAGGAAAAGTAGCAAATGCATACTGAGCTTAATACCTAGGTGATGGGTTGATAGGTGCAGCAAACCACCATGGCACGTGTTTACCTATGTAACAAACTTGCACATCCTGCACATGCACCCCAGAACTTAAAATTAAAAAAAAAAAAAACAAAACAGGATGAAAGACCTCTATTGGTAATTTGACAAATGCTGCTGATGGCACTGTGGGAATAAGATATGGATTTCAAGAGAGTAATATTCTAGACAGAAAACAATAGTAAAAGAGACCTTAAAAGTCAGGAATGGGAGGTTGCTTTACTTGTTCAAGGATGTGAATAGTCATTTATTCATTCAACAAGTATTTGAAGAATTTGTAAGCAGCTGCCATGTGTTAGTACCTTAGGTTCTGATTCAAAAAAGAAAAAAATAGATGTGGAAAGGGGAAGTAAGTGAACTTTAATCACATAAATATATGTAAAGTTATAATTGTGGTTAGTTTTGTGAAGAGGGATACAAAAGCAGTAAGAACCTCTCACAGGAAAATTTGAATAGTCCAAGCAAATTAGAATGAGGTTCATGGAGGAAATGACGCTTAAATTTCTTTCTGAAGAATGAGAAGTTGTCTAGGTGAAGAGGACAAATACTGGCTGATATGGGAGTGTGATCAGACATTAGCGGTGGAGAGCTTTTTTTTTTTTTCCTAAGAGTGGAAAATACCCTGCGGCAAGTCTCCCCTTGAACATTCTAGAGACTTTTTTTTTTTTTTTCTGTGTCATTCTGGATTACTGCCTACCCTTTGGGGCAAGCTGAGTTGATTTATCTCACTGTGTCATTCATAAATCTGGATTGGGCTATTAAAATTGCACTGGGTCTCCTGTAATTATCGTAAGAGTTGTTTGAATAAAAGACCAGGTGAAGCATTGTGTAGTCAGCATGGGGAAGGGGTTTGTCAGGGAAAGTGTGTCCTGAGCTGAGCCTGAAGAGGAAGAGATTTGATCTTAACACAAACGATTGCTTTGCTCACTGTGGAAAGAGGCACAGGCTTAGAGGAGAGAGACTAATGGTTTAACATAATTAGCAAAAAGCAAACGTGTCAGTTAGTCCTGGACCTCATCTTTAAAAAAGGTTGTGGTTATGCCTTTTTCTTGAGTTTCTAATACTCAAAATCATCCTGCTATCTCCTTCCATTTCTTATATCTACTCCCTAAATCTAAATTGTTGCTGTTTCTCAATCTTTTATACACCATGTGGTCCTTCTTCCTTTCCAGAGGGATCCCTTTCAATGATGCCTCAGTTATCCATCACTGTCATTACTATAACTTTAAATTGTCAATTATCTACTCTTGCCAAAAGTTTCAGCTTCCTTGGGTTTTTTCTGGATTGATTGTTTCAGTATAATGACTCCATACCTCACTCCCTGTAATGTGCAATTTAATTAAGATTCTTTTAGTACTATTTTTGTAGGCTCTCATCTTGAATGTTATCACAAGTTTTTTCAACAAGAAAGCTTATATTTTAAGAAGCAGAATACTTGGCTTTATTTTAACTAGCCATGTGTATTTAAAAAAAAAAAGCTTGACAAATGAAAAAACTAATAGTCTAGTTTTCTTTTCTGTTATAGGTTTTTGTTTTCTTTTCCCCTCAAGGTGGAACAAAACCATATATAAATTGCTAATGTTTTGAGGGCAAAGGATCTGTTTTATTCAGTGTCCATACTCAGCTTCCAGCCCTTATCTAGGTATAGAAAAAATGTTTAATAAATGAATGCATACATAATAAATGGGGAAAGGACAAATGGAGAAAGGTCTATATTAAATCTCTCAGTAAAGGCTTGTTGTACCATCGTGTCACAGATACCATAATATTTTCTGTGGGTTCTATTCAGATTCTTTCTTGAAAAAGTTCTTTTAAATCAAGCTTTTGTGTGCATCAATATCATGTAGAAAACTTGTGAAAGCATAGCTTCCGGGCCCCATTGTTGATTCAGTAGATCTGGGGTGATTTTTTTCTAACAAGTACTCATGTGATGCTGTTGGTCTGGGGACCCTTCTTTGAGAATCTCTGCTTTTAATGAAATGGAACGAAAGAACAGGAAGCAAAAAGAGAAGAATGGAAACCCTATTGGTCCTTTAAATAAGAGTACATTTTTCTCTTGCAATTTGGTTCCTCACCCTAGTGTGGTTGCTGGATAAACTCTTTTGATATGATTTACTGATTTCTATACTCTTCTTATTCATGGATTAAGATTTTTGAGGGAAGATTAATATTTAAAGTTTTTTTTTTATAATTGAGAATACATAGACATAGATGACGAAAAGCTGCTCAACTTTAACTGCTTCCTGCACAGGTAAAATAATTGCAACTCCTGGGTTCTTTAGAGACACATGAAAGAAGTGGTTATAATAATTTTACAGATTCAACTAAATAAAGAATAGTGTGCATATAATAATTTCATGAGGTAGCACATCAAATCAGTGCTATAAAATCAAATCAGCAAATCAAGATGGCTTATTTAACAAATGTATTGAGAAAGTTCGGTAACTTATTTTGTTTTATACCATTTATCAACATAAATTATAAATAAATAAAGATGCAGATATTATATATTTTAAAAAGATGTATAAAGCCACTTGAAGAAAATAAATGTTCATCTTTTAAATTTTTTGATTTATATAGTTTGCTTATTTATATATTACTTATTTAATCTTAGATAGTGACACTTTTCTTAATATTAACTTATGAAAGCAACCATAAAACAAGATTGATAGGTTCAACAAAAACAAATACACAAAAGGAACTCTGTCAAAACCACAATAAACATTGTTGTGGGCAGAAAGGAAAATTATTACAAACATTATAAAGGGCATTTTCACTCTGTTACAAAGTCTTGGAGTTTTGTTTATTTTATGACACACTTCAAGTAAGCTATTCTAAGGAAATATTTATGGTCACATATAAAAGTACAATGTAAGAGTACATATCACAGAACTATTAATAATAGGAAAGGTTTGGTAACAACAATATGGGGCTGGAAAAATAAATAGAGGGACTTGATGTAACAGAGTATCAAATAGCAATTTAAATGGTGTTATAGAAAAATATTGTTATGAAAAATGTGCAGAATATGGTATGTATTGAAAAATATTACTACACAAAATTATATATACAAAAAGATTCTATTTTGTTTTTAAAATACCTGTTTCAGGACATACCAGATTGGGAAAATATAAACCAAAATTTTAATAGCACTTATCTCTGCATTATTGGATTATATGTGGCTTATTTTCTCCTTTTGACTTATCCATATTTTCTCAACATTTTATAACAAATTTGTCTCATTCCTGAAATTAAACCATGTTAAACATTTTGAATAATTGCATTATTTTTCTCACAAGCATTTAAATAAAATCCCTCTCAGTCCTATCCTGATCCTCAGCTTTGAACTGTTTCACTCTGCAGAGGGGAAAAGTTGAGAATTTATCTCTGGAGTCCTTAGGAATTTTCTCTATGCAATTCACGACAGATTTGACTGGGTGTCCAATGTAAACTTGACTCCACGGCCCTCCTCCTTCTCTGTCCTAGTTCTCCTGTGAATACGTAAAAATGTGACCCTCCAGAATTATTTTACATTTCAGCAGAAAGAAATGGTTTCAGTGGAGCTATCCTAACAGTGCTTTTGTATGTCTTGCTTAATAACTCCCTTTCCCTTAATTGAAAAAGGAAAGAAAAAAAATAAAGAATGGTGCTGGTTTGGAAATACTTTGAGAGATTGCTGTCTCCAACTGTGCTTGTTCTCGCTGTCTGTTATGGTCCATTAGATAAACATGGTGTTCAACAGTCAGGCGGTTGTTGATATATTTGGCAACACTGATAATGTGATCTATGTTTAGGAGGAAGTGGATGCGTCATTCCATGGGGGCATAGGTTTTCTGAAAGTGATTGTTCTTTTTACAAGAAAAAGTTAGATAAGTCATTGAACCTTAAATTCTCACTAAAAGTCTGAACATTTTTAATTTTTGTTATCTGAGGTTTTTTTTTTTTGGTGCTTTTATTGAAATTTCAGATTAATAGTTGGGCTTGTTCTCAGAAGCAACCAGTACCAACTGAAAATAAATGCAAACCTGGTTGCTTCTGACTGTTGAGGGTGAAATTAGTATAATGAGAAAAATGGAGGTGCTTGTTATCTGAGTATATTTCTTTATTGTTCATCAGTCACAGTCTTTAGTGTTTTCATTTGTAACCTGCAAGTTTAAAAACAAACAGAAAAGAACCTCGAATCTTAAGGTTCTTTTTCTGTTTCTCTCCCTTATATCTATTTATCTATTTATCAATTAATCTGCCTATCTACCTATGTCTCTCTACATACACATATACACATATATACTATATTTAGACTATATATGTATAGTACATATGTATATGTATATTTAGTAAGTATGTATATGTATATGCATATTTATGTGTATATTTGGACTATACATATATAGTCTAAATATAGTACATATATGTATGTATTTATACTATATATGCATATTTATACACATATACAGTCTCTTTATATATGGAGTCCTGAAGAAAGGATTGGAATATATTTCATCAAATAAAATACTCAAATATTTTGGACATAAAAGGGCATAAAGTCTGAGACATGGAATGTCTTGTAATGTCCAGCTGAGTCCTAAATATCCTCAGTGATAGGATTTCAGGCATTTCTCTTGGGAAGTGATTCCATTATCTAATAGTTTTCATTGAGAGGAAATTTTTCCCGACAGGCTTAATGTTCCTCTTCTCAACTGGTTCCATTAAACCTAATTACCCCTTCCTAAAGCTGAGCAATTCCTCTCCTATTGGCATTTACCCCGTTTTAATAGTGGAAAGCAACAATTAGCTCTTCAGCTGTCACAAAATCAGTATATTTTAAACTCTTTTGGTGTTTCTTTTTAAATGGTATACATACATGCATATGTATATGTGTATCATACATACAACTAGTCACCAAATTTGCTTTAGTGTTTACTTAATACTGAAATCATGTAAGTATTTCAGATGTGCTTACATGATAAGACATTATTGACTTTTCTCTTATAAATTCTTTATGTCCACAGGTGGCCACTAACAATATAGTAGCCTTCATTCACATTTTATAAAAATGGATTATAGGTGACAAGCCACAGCTTAACAATCTCTAGCCTCTGTGAAAGTTGGCTTATGTCTATAGTTTGTGCTGGTGAAGATTCCAAGAAAAAAATGCCACTGACCCCATTCAGTTCCATCAAGAAAGGGAATTTTGTTCTATGGGGGAGATGGATATTTTTACTTATTCTCTAGAGAGGGGCGTTTAAAATCACTTTAGGTTGTTGGAATCTATAGCCTGCACTTTCATGGCAGGAAGCTCAGTGATTTTTAAATTATTCACAGGTAAAATCCCCACCCCCTGTAGTTTTTATTTTTAGAGTGTCCGTTTCAGGATTTTAATGCCGAGAAAGTGAAACTGTGCTCGCTCTTGTCATCTTCTTCCCTCTCTCTTCCTTTGACCTTCCCCCTTCGCCTCCCCTTCCCTCCTGGTGCTCTGCTCCTTTCCGTTTCCTTTCCTACCTCAAATCCCATTACTCATCGCCATACCTTTTTTCCTTCTTTCTCTGACTGATTTTTCCCAGTTCTCTCTTAATGAGGTTTATTTGTGAGCCTCAAGCCTCATATTATTGTTCAGTCTTTGGGTATCCTCCATGCTGGGAGCTCCTTCCTGGGCCCGTGAATGAAGAGTTTAAGGTCTGAAAGAAGGATCTTTCTTCTTGCCCTCAAGTCACTTCTGTAGCCTAGTGTGGTTTGCATACTAGATGAATCTGGACTACATGGAAAAGATTTCCTAGAAGTGTCTATGGACTGACTATGTTTCTCCCAAATTCATATGTTGAAGTCCTAATCCCCATCTTGATGGTATTTGGATGTGGGGCCTTTGGGAGGTATTTAGGCTTAGATGAGATCATGAGGTTGGGGACTACGTGATGGGATTAATGTCCTTCAAAGGAAATGAAGAAACACAGGAGCTTTCTCTCTCTCCATGCTCAGGTACTGAGGAAAGATCATATGAGCACACAGCAAGGAGGTAACTATCTATCAGGTAGGAAGAATGCCCTCACCAAGAACCGTATCGGCCAGTACCTTGATCTTAGACTTCCCAGCCTCCAGAACTGTGAGAAAATAAATGTCTGTTGTTGAAGCCACCACATCCATGGTATTTTGTTGTAGCAGCCCAAACTGACTAAGACAAAGTATCTTCTTATCAAAAATCGGACTTTATATTTTTACTTGTGTTAGTATTTCATAATCCCAAAGTTCTACAACTTCCATATAACAAAAATTTTGAATTCAGTACAATGACCTTGTAAGTATTTCATTTATAACAAGCCTCTTTAAAATATATTTAGTAACATTGCTCTAATTAGAAAGAATTTAAAATATACGATGATGTCTTAGGTATGTTTATTTTAAGTGAGAATTGATTTATTTGTTTTGTTTTGAGATAGGGTCTCGCTCTGTCACCCAGGCTGCTGGAGTGCAGTGACGGAATGCAGTGGCATGGTTTCAGCTCACTGCAACCTCAATCTCCTGGGCTCAGGTGATTCTCCCATCTCCGCCTCCAAAGTAGCTGGGACTACAAGCACACACCACCACACCAAACTAATTTTTGTATCTTTTGTACAGACAAGTTCTCAGTTTACTGCCAGGCTGGTCTCGAACTCCAGGCTTAAGCCAGCCACCCATCTCAGCCACCCAAAGTGCTAGGATTATAGGTGTGAGCCACTGTGCCTGGCTGTCGTTGTTTTTAGTCATGAAATATTCAACTTTGTCCAGCCATCCTGGGCTACTCTAACAACTGTAATTGCTTTATAACTACTTAGTTATGGATTTCTGGAATCTGAAATTGAGGCCATAAGCAGAAATGACTAAAATATAGAATTCTTTCTCCTATCTTTATTTGTTCATCTAGATGTTGGAACTGTATCATTAAATTTAAAGGGGGGAACTAGTATTGACAACAAATTAAATTATTTCAACCAAAACCACTTAATAGGTATGTTGACTGTTAGTCATTACCAAATCAACTAAGACAAAATAGTTATATTTCCACTTTGTTGATTCAACAAATAATTTTCATATTTGTAATTCATGTTGACATTCACAGATTCCTAGGATCTCTGTTATCAGATACCTCGTTTGTGCCTGTGATTATTTCTTCATCTGTGCCTGTCTTTGCCCTTTCCTAGCTGAATGTCCTTGAAAAAATCATTTGGCCTTTTTGTGTCTGTTTCCTCATCATGAGGTGGAAAAATACATAGAGTCAAATGTGTGAGGTTGTTTCCAGAAATTAATTTAAGTAAGCACTTTGAATACTACCAGACCATAGTAAATTCTATGATGATGACGACAGATCCAGGTGAGAGCTCATTTGCTGGCCGCATCCTACATAACTCTGCTTCATGGAAGAAAGGCTCTGTAAATACCAAAGATTAAGATCCTTGGCTTAAGACTCAAGGAATCTGTTTACAAGGTAAGTAAGCAAGAGAACAAAAACAAAACATAGTTTATACAAGCCCCATTCACTTACAATCTTATCTTTTCAATTTCAAGTCTATCCCCTTTAAGTTTCCATGACATCAGTATCAGCTGACATACACACAAGGTGACTCACCTTCTTCCCATTAAACTAGGTTGAGATTAAAAACAAACAAGCAAACAGCTAGAATGTGGCACGTGGGTCAGACCCTTCTGAGTCCAGTTGGGTAACTCAGCAGAGATCAGAATGATCTTCAAAAACCAACAAGCAATTGGCACGCATCTTCAGGCATGCTTGAAGTGGGCCAAATGGTAGAGTATCCTGGCAGAGCCAAAAAGTCTTCTTTTATGACACAGAAAAGAAAACTTCTTTCAAAGTAGTTATACAACCCAGGAGAACACAATGCATCCACTGTGTGTGCCCTGGGGCTGTCTATGAACACATTATTTCTGTATTTTTGTCTTTCGTAAACTTCAGCATTGATGATGAACATTATTTCAAGTAAATATCCCACTACTTTATCTCTGTAAAGACATCCATAGAGAATATAAGTTATAATTTCCTTATTCATTTTTCTGGTTAGAGAAGGCATTTCTATTTCAATGGTCAATTATTCTGAATTTGCCACAAGTCTCCTTTTCATATTTAAACACTAGTTTTTTTTTTTTTTTTAATTCTTAAGATAAATAGAAAAGTCAAGGTTAGAAAATGTTCAAAACAATTGCTCACCTTATAAAATCTTGTTAGGGAAGTAGTTTTGCTTATTTCATACTGTTGACATTTCTCAATTTCAGTAATCATTAATTTTTTTAAAGCTGCCAGCAGATATGTACAATACTCCTTTTAGATATTATTCCCATCAAAGACAGATTTCAATTACCTCTTTCACTCTTTGTGTCGTTTCTCTATTATTTTGAAAATATTACTAATGCCTTCAAGTTCATTTGTATTCTGTAAGTTTCTCCTTGTATCCAAGCAACTCCATCTGAAAAATAATTTGTTTTTTTAATGAGACATATATTCAGAACAAAACCCTGCATATATTTATGATTTTTTGGTAATAATTTTCATGATACTAATTTCCTGGAAAGGGATTTGCACTTTACGAACAAACAGTGATTTCCTTTGAAACCTTCTCTGGTCTATGTCACTACAGTTATCTAAACAATTTAGATGTCCCTTTCTTGACTAAACTTATAAAAAATGTTGATTCTGTTCTGTTTTTAGAAATGATACACATCATCAGATAATTTGTAAAACAGAAAATATATTTAAAAATAAAAACTTCCTTAAATAACCATGGGATAATCAAGGTTGTAGTAGACTGCCAAGTGAATTATAAAAACTCCAGAATTACGTCGGAATTAAACAGATAACCAAAGAATCTGTGGGGCACTTTGATGAACTCAAGTGAATCCTTATATTCGTCTTTACTGAGAAAACTGTTCGGAATGATTTCACTTCAATTTTTTTTTTTTTAATATAAAGCATATCCTTCAGAGTGGCACATGCAGAAATATTTTTTACACATGTATATTTACTGTTAAGTACACAATACGCCTATGAGAACAACCATAGCTAATAGTTTAAAGAACTGTGCTTGGGGCGAAGGGGAGGAATGTGTGGCTAGAGACTTAGTTTGGCATGACTGAGAAGCACCCAAGCGGAGTAGTAAGGATGGGTGTGTTGGCTGCAGCCAGGCGGCAGTTCTGGTACTTCTCAGTCGTGACAGTCGGGGTCAGGTAACTGAAGTCTTATCAGCAAAAGGGGGATAATAGTAGTAATATCTCTCTCATAATATTGTTCCAAGAATTGCATATACTTATATTCACAAAATAAGTAAAATGTTTTGAACAGTGTCGTGAAGTTATGCAGGTATTTTACTGTAATTGACTTTATTTTTGTTTTAGAGCAGTTTTGGGTCCACAGGAAAGTTGAGTGGAAAGTAGGGAGTTTCCATATCTCCCCTGCTCTCACTCGTGCACAGCCTCCCCCGTGATCAACATTCCCTTCAGACTGGTACATTTGTTTACAATGGGTGAACCTACATTGACACATCATTGTCACCCAGAGTCCAAGTTTACATTAGGCTTTGCTTTTAGGTTGTACATAATGAGTTTTGACAAATGTATGATGACATTTATTTTAATAATGAAATGGTTTGGTTGCTAGGGACTAGATTGTGACACTTTTGTTACAAATATGAAGAAAGTTGGGAGATTGTTAATGAAATCCCTTTCTAGAAGAAAATTGTAGAAAATGTGCTAAGTCTGCAGACTGGTAGGTCCCCCTCCAGTCCCTGAACTGCCCACTGGAAGTTATGATGAAGACAGTCACTTGGTGGTTAAACTTGCATGACTTAATGAAGGAAAGAAAATGTGGTTTCTGTAAGAGGACATCCTGTAACTGGACCGTGATGGTTCTTTGTAAGGTCATGATAAAGGGAGAAAGAAGTGGAAAAAATTTAAACTTTAGAAAAAGTAAAAAATCCTTATGTAGTAAAGATAAAATTTTGCTGTCATGGTATCTTGTAGGAGGTGCCAGTGACATTTTGCTGAATTGCTTGTGTGAATTCTAAGAAAAAATAAAAGGTATTACTTTGAAGGAAAGGGGAATGCTGGCATGGAGCTCATTGCCTGGAAGGAGAAGAGACTGAAAACATAAATAGAAAAAATAAATTTGGGTAAATTCATAAATCATTGATTTAGAATTAATGTATAGAAGACAGAGTTGGTAGGCTGGGAGCAGTGGCTCATGCCTGTTATCCCAGTACTTTGAGAGGATGGGGCGGGTGGATCACTTGTGGTCAGGAATTCAAGACCAGCCTGGCCAACACGGCGAAAACCTGTCTCTATTAAAAATACAAAAGTTAGCTGGGCATGGTGGTGCATGCCTGTAGTCCCAGCTACTCAGGAGGCTGAGGCATGAGGAGAATCTCATGAACCCGGGAGGCATAGGTTGCAGCTGAGATTGCATCACTGCATTCTAGCCTGGTTGACAGAAGTGAGACTCTGTCTCAAGAAAAACAAAAGACAGAGTTGGTTGTTTGCACCATAGTGTAATATCTGTACAAATATAACCAATGTCTTTATCTTTCATGTAGATGCCTCTCCACAGGCTACCATGTGAGTCTACAAAATGTGCCTTGCCCCAGTCAGCTGGAGCAAAGCCATATAAAATAGACCTAGTTCAGACAGTGTTCTAAAAAGAAAACTACTAACAAAAGGGGCTTGGAACGGTTCCTTGGGATGTCAAAAATCAGATTAGCTTATTCTATTGTAATTACTTATTTAAAATGGCAGAATCCCCCCTAGAATTGGAAATGTTCATTAATTTATTCAGCAAATATTTACTGAGCACCTACTACATGCCAGGTAGTCACAAGTTTAAGTAAGCAATATAGACAAAGCCCATGCCCTCTTCTAGCTAACAGAAAATAAATACTGGGTGAAAGAATAAAAGAGAATTATGTGCATGTTACGCACTTGACAAGCATAAATGTATGTAACAGCTTTGGAATGTTCTCTGATGAAGTTCTGATATACCTTACCCATTTTTCTCCATTAAGCATGTGGTGAAGACACAGCTTGACTAGTAGACTGTCTGTGTTCTGATATAATCTAGGTTTTTTGTATTGACCAGAAGGTGTGAACATGTGTTGCATGAGTTGTGTATATTTGTGTGTGTGTGCATGTGTGTGTGTGAGAGAGCATGTACACTTTTGTGTCATTCTTCTGAAAATGTAGCACATGAACTTGAATTGAAGAAGAATTAGAGCTTTTGATTACTATTTGGATTATTTTCTTGGTCTTTACATATGCAACTGTCCAAGGCTTAATATAAGTTTGGTTTTTTTAGTATAATGTTGTGCAGGAGGCTTTTCTTCCTTATAATATGTTATGTGACATGAGGCTCATTTGCTTTCCCTATTATCGCAGGAAATGCTAGCATCTTTCTTGTGAGTATTCTGTGTCCTGGGTTTCCCACTGTGCAGCAGTGTAAAGAGAGTAGGGCAATGTAAACTTCTTTGAGAATCACTTCCTGACTGATTGGCGTCTAAGAAGAAACATGATCTGGAGCTTTGCACAGCACCAGGACTCTGCCTGTGAAACACTGTTAAATCCACTATTACCCTCCTCCCTTCCACCCTTCCCCCAGGACTCCAAGGTGACGGTCCCACTTAACCCTTTCATGCCCAATAGTATGTAGGGCACACTACCAATGTCTGCAATGAATCGTATGTTTTCAGAACAATTATTTTGATCACTTATATCCTTTCTTATTAAAAATGTCTGCGCAGTTCTTAAAGAGGAAAGGGGTGAGGGAGGAAAGCTGCAATTTAGAGGAAATGTGTAGTTGTTTTACTTTCTTTCTTTTATTTAATCATCACATTTAATATTTCCTTATAATTCACATTTTAAAGAAAACAAACCCAAGGCTCAGAGAGGTCAACAAATTTACACACATGGCATGACTAAGAAGTGGCAGGGGCTGGATTAGAATCAAGGCATTTCTGACTCAGAGCCAGTGATTTTTCTCCTACATACAGTAAGTTCCACCAAGTGGAAAATTAAGGTCTTAATAATACCAGCCAAGAAACACTGCATTAATTATAATGAATGTTTTATGCAGGGTAGTTTTTGGGTCTGAATCATGTGCATCGTTGCCATATATTTTTTATTTTATTTATTTTTTTACTTTGTGTGGAGACATCAGGGTTTATTGACCACTGCATCCAAGACTGAAGATGAGGTAGTTAAAGAAAAAAAAGACGATATTTGAATGTGTAAATATTTGTTTTAGAATACACGGAAATAGTCTTTTTTTTCTGTCTTTCACCTAACCTTTCTTCCACATCTTAATTACACTTTTTTTTATTGAGGCAACAAATTCCTTCCTCCTTAGATCCGTGCCCCACAACAACCCAGAGCCCAGAACATAAACAAAGACACATTTGGAAGCTCCTGCAGAGAGACCTATATCCAAGATCAGCAGATCCTGCAATTTGCTATTTCCTCCTCCCCCCTCTCCCCAGATGCAGGCTTATGTAAGTCTCCCTGAGGCATGTATGGTTTTAGGGAAAGGATTGAAAACTGTGGCTGGTGCTGTTAGTATTAGATGGCTGTAAATGAATAAATGGATAATAACAGTTAGGAAGCTCACTGATGGTATTCCAAGTATTAATAAATGAGTGCAATTGACACAGTTTGACACCAACACTTTGGAATTTATGACATGTAAAAAGGGAGAATATGAATCTGCCGCTTTCAACTTTTTAATATAATTGGGATGCCTGAAGCCATTTTACCATCTGTAAGCTTCCCGTATTAGCCCTGATTTGCTCCTGAATGTCCACAAAGCCTGGGGCTTCATATAAAAGTTTTGAAAAGAGTTCAGCATTGTAGCTTTTCCTTTAATATCTGAAACTTGTTATAGCATGTGCTGCTATTTCCAGGCAGTTTAGTGTCATTAAAGCAAACACCATATAAACCTGACTTCCTATTTTTAACATTGTGGAATTCTATATTAAGTGCCATGAACAAAGAAGCACATCAGATGAATACTTTTTCCTTTAAAATGAAAAACTCCCTTAACCAGGATGTGCAGAACCCTCCCAAAATGGACTTGTTTTCAGCTTGTTCATCTTTTCCACCTCCCTACTGCTTTTTAAAAGTTTCATGTCCATTTTTGGTGACAATTTATTATTTGAAGTCATCTTCCAAGGGCAGGAAATATCTTTGTAGAAAAGAGTCCGAAATAAACTTCATGTGCAAAACAAACGTATCACAGAACAGTAGAGACAGTTCCTAAGCAGATTGTGTTCTAAAAGTTTGCCTAAAAGAATGCTGTCTGGAGCCTGGAACATGTTTTTCATGGAAACACTATAGATGGCTGTTAAGTTCTAAGGTCAGTGTTTGAGGCCATATGACCTGTGAAGTAATTGGGCCGCAAAACTGCATTTTTTAATTACCACTTTGTGATAATTTAGGATATTATTTTGGTAACATCACACATTATAACATTGAATCTAGAGCTACTGCATAGCATCATGAGCATGATAGTTTAACTAGGTTCCAGTCACACTGATCTCCTAGTTATTGCTCAACAAGGAGTTAAGGACTGTGGTATGGGCATACAAATTGGGAGAGCGTGTGTGTTTAATGATGACTGTAGTCTGTGCAGGGATCAAGTCAATATCAAGTCATGCAGTTTGGAGTACCTCTCCCCTCCCACTTTTTTGATATACATGTTTAAGTAAGAGTCTCAAAGTGTCAACATTTTTTGTTGGGTCTTTGTTGTGATTCATCACCATGTGATCCTGAGGCAGCGGATGTCTTGATAGGAAAATATTGATAGTGCACAGCTGATACATTCCTTCCCCACTTTTACCTGAATTGCCCTGTGCTTCTCTAGGGTTCCCTGCACCCTCTTTTTCTCTCCCTCTCTTCCCACTCAGTGGTAGGGTCTAGGGCTGTAGAACACACCAGACAACTAATCTTGATTTAAGCAGACTACTTAGGGGGTTCTGATGGATACTAAAAGTTGACTCACTGGACTGGAACGTGTGCCTATAAAAGGTATCCTGGCCCCTATTGCTTCATCAACAATCACCTGATTTGTTGTTGGCCTATTCCACCTTCTACATTTTCCACTGTCATAAATTCTTCGGCTGCTGTGACTGAATATGCTGGAGAGCGAGCTTTCTTCTCTTAGACATCCTTGTAAAGATGTAAGCCCCGGTTCAGAGACTGCTTTGGTCCCACTTCATTACTTGTAGGTTCCTACAATAAAAGACCGTTCTTTCCTATATTTGCCATCTTCACTGTTTATACTCAAGATGAGGGTTAGAAGCCAGACAATAGATAATGAAAAAATGATAAATCATCGAGTGGTTGAAAACTAACACAAATATTTGATTACATTTGTAGCTGTAGTAAATCAGCAAATCTCAATTCCTGAGTAGGTGAAGGTTGAATTGCCCAGGTGAGGAAAAGCAAGCTACTGAGCACTGCTCTGGGAGTCGGATCAGTAGGAGCCTGATCATATCTCAGAACAGGCCAGTGTGAGCATCAGAGTTTGTGGAGAAAAGGGCAAAGTGGAAAGATATCTTACTAGTTTTTCAGCCCCTTTTGACTTTTAGAGGCAATTCTGGTGAGGGCTCAGAAAGAAGAGGAAAGCTGGGGAGAAAGCTCCATAGTTTTAGAGAACACATAAATAATCATGTACAGTATGTTAGTAGAAATACGGATGTTCAGGATGATTTTGATGAAGCTTCAGACAGAAATGAGTTTTCCCAGAGGTCTCTTTGAAAGACTCAAGGCTTCTCCCTTTTGGTCATGTCTCAGGTAGTCTTAAGGCACTCAGAAGCCAGCATGTCAGCAAAGAAAATTTATGGCCATTTTACCAATCATAGAGACAATTTAAGTAAAGAGGAGTCGATTAAGCATTTATAATATTTGCTTTTTAAACTGTGGCAGCAAAATCATTTTAATGGATAACAATTCACATTAAAAATAGAATGAAAAAATAGAACATAATAAAATATATAAAAGTGGTGCAACTTAGATTTATTTTATGGATCTTTGATTTCCCTCCCTTCCTCCCTCCCTCCCTTCCTTCCTCTGTTCGTTCTTTCTTTCTTTCTTTCTTTCTTTCTTTCTTTCTTTCTTTCTTTCTTTCTTTTTCTCTTTCTTTTCTTTCTTTCTTTTTTTCCTTCCTTCCCTCTTTCTTTCCTTTCTGCCTGTCTTTTTTTCTTTCTTTTTCTTTCTTTCTTCTTTCTTTCTTTGTTTCTCTCTCTCCTTCCTTCCTTCCTTCCTTCCTTCCTTCCTTCCTTCCTTCCTTCCTTCCTTCCTCCCTTCCTACCTTCCCTCCCTCCCTCCTTCCTCTCTCACTCTTCTTTCCTTCCATCCCTCCTTCCTTTTCTCTCTTTCTGATATAAATTTGCATTCTGCAAATCACACGTCATGACGTGGGATGGTAAATTTTATGTGTCAACTTGACTGGAACAAATGATGTCCAGATATCTGATTAAACATTATGTCTGCACATGTCTGTGAGAGTGTTTCTGGAAGAGACGGCATTTGAATTGGTAGAATGAGTAGAGCATACAGCCCTCCCCAAGGTATGTGGGCATCATGTAGTTTGTTGAGGGGCTGAATAAAACAAAAAGATGAAGAAGGTTTGAGTTAACTGTGTCTGACTGCTTGAGCAGGACATCTGTTTTCTCCTGGTTCTGGTGTTGCTGGTTCCCAGACCTTCAGAATCTATAGCATTGGCTATCTGACTTACAGGCCTTCAAACTACGCCACTGCTTTTCCTGGGTATCCAGCTTGCAGATAGCAAATCATGGACTTCTCAGTCCCCATAATCATGTGACCCAATGCCTTATGGTAATTATAATACAGTAGCCCCCCCCATCTACACGGACATATGTTCCAAGACCCTTGGTGAATGCCTGAAATTGTGAATAGTACCGAACCCCATTTACACTATGTTTTTCCTATACTTACATACCTATGCTAAGGTTTAATTTATAAATTAAGAACAGTAAGAAAGTAACAATGACTAATAATAAAATAGGCAAAGGATAACAATAAAAGTTATGTTAATATGGTCTCTATGTCTCTCAAAATCTCTTATTGTACTGTATTCACTCTTCTTCTTGTGATGATGTGGGATGACAAAATGCCTGTTTCTGAGATGAAGTGAGGTGAATGACATTGGCATTGTGATGCAGCGTTTGGCTACTATTGAAAACTAATTAATAACTTAGGAATGGTTTATTTCTAGAATATTCTATTTAATATTTTTGAATTGCAGTAGGCTGCAGGTAATGAAAATCAAGGAAAGCAAAACCACAGAGGAGAGGGGACTACTGTAATAATAATAATAATGATAATAATAATAATAGATTCTGGAAGAGTTTTGAGGTGCATGCTAGCAAAAGCCAATGTTTTTGTGAAGAGAGTTTTAAAGGCAATTCTAGTAAGACCTCAGAAACAGAAGAGGAAAGCTGAAGAGAGAGGTTCATCTTCTCATAGAACACTTAAATAATAGTGTAAGGAATGTTGGTGGAAATACGGTATTCATCTGCAAACCAGGAGGTTGGCCCCCACCAGAAATTGACTTGGCTGGCACTCTTGAACTTTCCAGCTTCCTGAACTGTGAGAAGTGAATTTCTGTTGTTAAAGCCATCCTGTCTATGGTATTTTTGTTATAGCAGCCCGAACTGACTATGACACAATGTAAAATGCATCTCTCACTAAGGATCTTGGTCAAAAAGTTAGAAAGCTATTGATCTGCACTTATGGTTTATTTCAGATATATAAAGTTGGTCATATTTTAGACATGGGTTAGAGAAATAGGGTGTACTGATACAGATTATATTCTCTCAGGTTATATTTCTGCAATAAGGGCTAGCCTCTTTATGGGGACAGTGGCTGGTAGATTTAGGTCATGTAATTAAATGTCTAAACTACCCACAGGCATCCAGAAGATAGAACATTTATCCTGTTATGTCATGCTCTCTCTGTAATAACAAAACTCTTTGTTAAATCAACAAGCAGCACTATTAAGTAATTAAATCATTATAAAAATAATACCCAATTAGAAAATACTTAAATAAATATACCAGTATAATTAGATACCTTCTCATTAAACTTCAATTATCTTTAGCCTAATCCCAATTTTTTTTTTTTTCACAAATCAAAAGATTTCAATCTGAATCATTTCAATTCCCCTTTGGGCTTGTCTACCATTTTTGTATTTAGTTTTCTTCTTTTATGCCTTTTTTTCCTCAGAAATTTGTATGGTTTTCTCTTCTGCATGACCTTTTGCTATAATCAGAATAAGAGAAATTTGAATCCCTTGTGATGGCCTTTTTCTAATAATGAGTAATTTTCTTCCATATAACTACATTTTTTCTCTCAGTCCCCTTTGAAGCCTGAAGCAAGTATAAAAGCTAATGTGAAATTAGCATACAGTTGGATTGCTTATTAGTCTGTATAGTCATTTTTGCAGATGTATAGTTTGGCCTGGGTCGTGGACTCTCTGACAGAAAATTGCCTTTTTTTTTCCTTTTAAAGGCCCAAGCTTATATTTCTTTAGAACATATTAGAACATTGCTCAAAGCATAACATGCTGTTTAAGCAGAGATGTGAATTGATATCTTCATAGTTAATGCACTTAACACTCTTCCTTTTTATTCTACATGACTTTCAAGGAAATATTAAATTACTCTAAACACATGCCTTTCAAAATTAATGGTAAAATACTTCACGGCAAATATGTCTTGATCAAGTACAGCATTCTATGGGGAAGGCATTTCAAAATAGCGTTGGTGTCTAGAAAATGTCAGTGAATTACACCAAGCTTTTTCTCTAGAAGATTCTTCTTGAATTATCTATATACATATTTTAACGGTGACATTTTTAGCCAACTCAGTCACTAGTTCCTATATCCGGAAATTTTACCCTGGAGTCCATTTGCCATCTAAAATTTTATGTGCAATGCATGAGTATTTATCTGGGGAAAGTCGCTACCATTTTTTATGACTTCTGTTTTTAATGAGGTATAATATATAACAAAATGCATAGACCTTTAAAGGTGATTTCTAAGAGTTGTTTCAATTGTATACATTTGTGTGGCTACAACTTAAAACAATACATAAAAGATTTCCATCATCCAAAGTTCTCTTGGGTCCTTTTCTAATCAATTTCCCATCCACCACCCAGTGCAACTGCTTACTGATACTTATCACTATAAATTATTTTTGTCTATTTTTGAACCTCATCTTAATGGAATCCTATAGTATATAATACTCATGAGTGTCTACTTTCTGATTTTTTGAAATTCATCATATTATTGCTTCAATCAATAACTTCTCTTTAATGTTGAGCAGTATTCTCCCATATGACTGTCACACAGTTTGACTATCCTTTTATCTATTCATGGACCTTTGGCTTGCTTTTGCATATTATAAGTAAAGTTGCTATGAACACTCTTGTCCATGTCTTTTTGTGGACATTATCATTTAATTTTGGGGGAGTCAGTAACTAGGAGTAGAATTGCTGGGTCATCAGATAGGTATTTTAACTTTATTAGAAACAGATCTGCAGCTTTTAATAAACTCTTAAAGGGAACTTGCATCCCAAAACTTAAAGTAGCCCTGCTTTTAGGGCATCTATACAAATGTTTCTGTTTATTTTAAAATATTTTCTCATTTCTCTTTAAGCCTCAGTTACAGACTCAATAAGATGAGTGCTAGATTCTGCCTTATGCCTATAATGCCTCAGGCTATCAGTACCAGTTGAAATTATTTAAAATAGTTTTTGTAGATACTTGGATAGTAGATTAATCACAATAGCTAAATTCCACTAGAATGTAAATTTTATGAGGGTAGAGACATTTCTCTGTTCACTGCTGTAACCCAAGCGTCTAAGACGCTATCTGCATGGATCAGTTCAATAAATATGTGCTAAATGGAAGAATGAAGTATCAGCCATATGTTGGGAAACATTCTAATCACTTTATATATAGTGTTTCACTTAATCCTTACAGCCAATCTTTGAGGTAATTCCTTTTCTTACTCCCTTTTAAGTGGAGAAATTAGGCACAGAGAAGTTAGGCAATATGCCCCTTGTCACATAGCAAATAAGCCAGGATTTGAATACAGGTAGTTGTCCTTCCAAAGTCATAACTCTTAGCCAGGGAATTCAGAAAAACTACATTGCTTGTGTGTCTTTTGTTTTGTTTCAAGAAGCCAAACAGCCTTTTTCTATTTGTTAATTGTATCACTTTTGAAGGAAAAGTCCGCAGGAGGAAATTCCGGGGATTGGTTTAGGATGGTGACACTCATTTTCTTTCTCACAATTGACTGGACTTTTCTTCACATTCTGATTTGTTCCCATAATGAGAGTTAGGGCCCCACTTCACCTGTATTATAAATAAAAGCCATGCAGGATACATACAATCCCTGGATACTTTTGCTTTACTTTGTTTTGTTTCATTTTCACTCACATCAGGTTAAGCTGAAAGTTTTGATGTTTTTTAGAAGTAACTTTGAATCCAAATGCATGATTACTGTTATAAAACCTGCCTTGTATGGCCCTTCATGGTGTCATACAGCTTAGGACCTGGTGATGGGATGGCATTGTTTTGACAACTGTTAGCTGTTCCTTATTTGTAAGTTTTTGGTAACGTGAGCTTCCGTCTTAGTCTTGTCATGACCACTGTGGTCCCTTCTAGCTAACAGAGAGGTTGAGGACAGGCTAGTGTGTTCTAATGAACTGGCTTTGTCAACAGAGCTGGCGTTTGCTTACACTTTAAAACAAATCACCTCTCACTATCTCTGCAACACTTCCTCAGAGCTGAATTTATGCCTCTTTTTATCTTGATAGGAAAATATAAACAAAAGATTCTGATTAATATTTATCTCAATGTAGCCAAACTAGAGCCAAATATATCTCCTAATGGCACTTGTTGATGAAATCACTCCTCCCATTTATATTTGAAGGAGATTCCCCTTCTAAGACACATGACTTCAAATCTCTCCACTGTATCATGCAATGCTCAGCAGCCTTCTGTGAGTACATTGGTGGCAGTTCTCTTTTTCTGGAATGAGCCAGAAGCAAACAAGCTTTTGAGGCTGGAAAACAGTGACAAGAAATTGGTTCATAAACCTACACTTGATACATCATCCATGCTTTTTCCACCAGTATTGCAAATTCTACGTTACAATTTTATGTTGTCTTACATCTTTTTGGCAGCATGTCTTAACCATATATAGCAGGAAAAAAGTTATCAGTCCTTATCTTTTTAGCTTTGCTAATAAAGATAGTAGAACTGAGATTCTGTGAAATTATGTCCAATTTTTTACCCAAGGGTAGAAAAGCCAAACAGCCTGGAGATAATTAATATGTCTTCCCAAATGGCAATTGTAGCAGGTCTTTCTTAAGCAGCAGTCTCAAATAAAAGATCTATGAATCCAACAAATAATTTGTATTTCAAAAGAAATTTGCTACTCCCTCTTTCCTATAGACTAGTCCTGAAAATAAAATCAGGGCTGTTCATTGTACTTAATACTCGCAAACACCAAGCAAGATGACAATTTCTTGCCTGCCTATGATCCCCTGTAATTCCAACTAGCTCTGTGAAAGCACAGACCTGTTTTGGCATTTCACGTTTCTGCTGCTTCATCAAGGCCAGCTCCTTCACTGCAGGCTCTTACGACAGCACATACTTCTCTCAACAGCCATGTTTTCAGTCTTCATTTCAACAGAAGACTCTAATCTTGTGATTTTTCCGATGCCATACCAAATATAGATTTTGCTGACACTTCCCTGATTTTCTAGGATTTAAAACATTTCAAACAAACTTTTGAAGCAAATGATGACAATGTGTTTTTATGCTTACATAACCCATCTCGGTTATTTCAGACTCAAGATGGAATCCTAGCCCTGTATCAAGTAGAAAACAAAACAAAACAAAAGCCAGTGAGTTGTTTTAGTCATCAGAGTAGTGCTGTTTTCAAGTATTCAGCCTCGTTCTCCTACCACATAGGTAAACAGACTAGCAAAAGTTAATATGGCTGCTTTAAATTAAAGGCATTCAGATGCTGTTTTTTTCTCGAATTTTTGAATGTGTTGTTTAACACATTGAATTACTGTGCAGTAAAATGGAGACACTTGATGAGAGGCTGTTGTCAGCTTTAGCCTGGAGATAGAGATGTGACCAAGTATACTTTTCTTAGGTGACTCTCCCCTTACAGGGAGGACTGTGTGTAAGAACTGCTGAGAGCCAGAGGCAGAGATCTGAGCTGGGAGATTTAAGACTATGGTTGACTATACATGTAACACAAAAACAATAATTCACCAGGCACTTCTTCCCAACAACACAAACTTTAAAATAACAACAACAAAAACCAACATTTACATACTGGATAATTTAACTTTTGATGTGTAGATATAGGTTTTATGTCTAGGATTATTTAAATTTGTGGGATAAAAGGTGATACTTTTAGTAGAGTTGTCTTAAGTGCAAATAAAATTGAGCAAAAGTTCAATAAAAGTATTTATACAGCAACTTAAGTAGCAGTATTTTTATGTAATTGTCTTTTCTATTCTTCCCGTAAGACATTTAAGTACATCTGAATTATTATCCCCAATTTATACCTGAGACTCCTGAGATTCACTTGCCCAGAATACAGCCAATAGAGGTATTTTCAATTTCTCTAGTTAAACCCATGATTCTCTTGGGGAGGTCATATACTAAACCTCTCTGTCATAGCTTCCATTGTCTTTTTGCTTGCTTACTATGTTTCTTTCAGTTCAGAAATATTTTCTTCCAACTCTCCTAAAATTAAAAATTTTAGATCTAGTTCCTAAGAAATTTATGTTATGTACAGGTGTATATGCTGGTGGTGGTTGCCAGTATGAGACAAAAGTCTTGTTTTCTGTTTGTAACAAGGGCATTTTGAAGAATGGATGCAGTATAAGATGCTACTTTAGCTTTTTATGTAGATATAATGAATTGGAGCATACCTGGCTATCATGGCTATTTATAATCATTCCTTTATACCCTTGAAAAACAATTGCAAAGCAATAACGTATCACATATTCAGTGTTTTCTGATGTACTGAGTCAATGTAAGTTTCCTGAAGTCAACTAGTGTACAATCTAATTAGAGTGCTACCCTATATCTCTAGCGGTTAATACAGAAACACAGAGGATATGATCATACAGCATATGCAGAATGTATGATTCTGTACAATATAGGGTGGCACTACAATTAGATTGCACACTAGTTGATTTCAGGAAATTTACATTCAAATTAAGGCCCTGTCTGCTTATGGCCTGAGCCAGAAGGGAGCCAGGCTCTGCCACCTGTCCAACTGGGCTTGCCAGGCACAGGGGACTAACACCATATTAGGGCAACTTGAGTGGTAGAGCTGGTGAATGAGGTTCAAGTTTGGCACCAGGGACTTCCAGTTGGGATAAATGAAGCACAGAGGGGTAAGCTAGACTTTAATCATGTCTTGAATCTGTCAGGTTGGTCACATTTCAGGGATTCTTTTGATGGGTATGAAGTGACACACATTTCAATTGTGGAGTAGTACCTAGAGGGCAGGCTCTAGAGACAGTCTGACTTGCTTTGCACTGTATCCTGGATCATTCATTTACTAGTGATGTGAGCTGGGAAAAGTTACTTACCTTTGGAGCTTCAGTTTCCATTTTAGTAAGTGTCATAGGGTTGCTATGAAGATTAAAGCATGTGGATAAGCCATGTAAAGTGCTTGAAACAGTGCCTACAAAAGGGTGAGCACTCAGCAGAGCCTATTTATAATGATGATTATTGTTGTTATATTTAATTTGGAGAGGCATAAATAACTGGCAAAAATTAGCAAAGTAATCAAGAAGGAGTATATGCTTGAGGCAAATTGGTTCTCACCAGGTTTTGAATGCTGAGATTATCTGAAGGACAAGACAGACATCCAGTTTACTTCATTGAGCCAACATTAAGGAACAAAGGGAACAGAAAAATTGGAAATATTAATACATTGACACTGTGAGTGAACCTTAGGGATACCATTGAACAGACTCAGAGAGCAGTGTAGAAACTAGGAGGTTGTCAGGTCCTGGGGGCTTTGGTCTGATGGGGACTTATGCTGGGTCAAATTGCCTGAGGAATACCACGGTTTCAGCATGTGTGAGACGTGACAACCTCTGGACCTCAATTCTAGATTGGTCTGAAAATTGGGATAGAATAAAGTTGTGAGGCCTAGGTGTGTGGGTCTGGGAGAAATAAGGCAGGGGGAGAAGGGTTGAAAATGAAGTGTTCAATTCTTTTCTACAAACACTAATCACTGTAAGCCCTCACAGGAGGAAGAATAAATAAAGGCTTGGGTAGTTAACTGTAACTATGGTGGGAGCAGAGCTGAATTCTTAAATGATGCATGAAATTTGTGGGATGAATAAGCCCAGGAAAAAGGGAAGGAAAAAGTGGTCAAAATCTGTGAGACTGGGATGAGAATGTTGTGTATTTATGAGTTAGTGAAACTCTGGTCTGATGAATACAGAATTGAGATGGCATGATCCATGGGTAGGAAAGACTAGATTATGAGAGTATTTTACCAACCAGCCATTGGAAAGTGGATATGAAGGGGAAGGCAGAGGGAGTCATTAATTATTCTAAACAGAAGAATGACACTGTATTAGTTTGTTTGTACTGCTATAACAGAGTACCATAGACTGGATAATTTATAAAGAACAGAAATGTATTTCTTACAGCTCTGGAGGCTGGGAAGTCCAAAATCAAGGCACTAGTAATATTGGTGTCTGGTGAGGGCCCAGTCCCCAATCCCGACTTGGTGCTTTGAATACTGCATCATATAAAGTAGAGGAAGGCTATTTCTCACTTGGCAGAACAAAAGACAGAGGGAGCCCACTTCTTCAGGTCCTTTTTATAGTGGCATTAGTGAGGGTGGAGGCCTCATGACCTAAAGACCCTCTCATTAGGCCCCATCTTCCAACACTAGTCGGGATTAAGTTTCAACACGAGTTTCAGAGGGAACAAAAACATTCAAAATCACAGCAGACATATGACACAAAAAAACAAGAATAACACATAAATAAAATAGTGTTCAACAAAAAATTACTTTGAGAGGCATAAAGAGAATGGAAAAATCATTTTCAGAACACCTGCTATGGGTCGACATGACATGTTTGATGTAATTTCATTTATAATTACAATCTTATGTTTAGGTGTTAATGGGACTTTTTTTTTGTGGAAAAGGAAACTGAAGCTAAGAAAAGGTAAAGTAATTTGTCCAACTCTTATTAGTGACCACTGGTAAGAAGATGAGATTGGTTTCAGATCCAGGTGTGCCCAATTCCAAAACATGTCTTTTCTTGTGCCATGCAGTTGCCCACAGTAGTGTAGAGGAGGTGGGGAGAAGCTAGAATAATCCAGGCAATTAGGAATGCAAGTCCAAATAAAAAATAGCTTCCCCTCACCCCCCGCCACGCTTTCTAGCATAGTTTATGCCTCTGTTGTTGCTAATCCCATTCATCTTGTACTTTGGATGTTCTTACACTTGTCTTATTCTTACTCTCCTTACTTCTGCTGTGTTTCTCATAGTTGCATTCCTGGTGCTCTTTGCACAAAGTGACTTAAGACAAATCATCAAAGGGTACTTTTTAAGTGGGATGAATGCACCATCTGTGGAAAGCAAGCAAGGAAAACTCTGGAAGCAGATCAATCTGGTTTTATGCTATAGATTCCTCACTTACCAACTTTGTGATTTTGGCCAAGACATACAATTTTTTTTTTTTGGAGTCTCAGTTCCTTTGTCAATAAAATGTATTAGAGTAAGACATCATACACTGAATTGTGGTGAGGAGTGATGTCACATATGTCAGTCAAAGTGCTTGACTCATATAATGGAATCATACATTTAGTTCTCTTCTCCCTTCCTTTATACTATTCCTTTGGATTGAACTATTAAACATTTCAGAGAGTATCTCATAGAAGAATATAAGCACATCAAGAAAAATAATAAAAAGTTAACTGCATTAAAAAATTCAAATAAATAAGGAGAATAGTTTGATTGATGATCATTCTACAAATCATGGTTAATGATGCTTTGTCCCAAAAGCTATGTTATTAGCTTTTAAGAGAAGCTTCAGTTCATAACCTGTACATTCATTAAACCCCAAAAAGGCAAATGGATTGCACTCAAAAGTCAATAGACTGAATAAAATCACTTTTTAAGGAACATTATCTATTTGTTATTGGTCCATTCGGACCTCAAAGATGAAGGATACTAGTTATATACTCATTTATACAATGATGAGAATGATAGGTAATATAATGGATGAGAGAATCAAAATGAAAAATTATTTCAATAGGCTTAAATAATGGACCAAAACTAACAAGATAAAATTTATCAGGAATCAAAGTTGAGTCCTATATTGAGATTTATGCTATTAAATTCATATTACAGAAGAAAAGAGATATATGTAGAAAATAATTCATATGAAATCTATAAATAACATCTTAGTATTTTAGTTGACCAACACTAAATAAGTAAGCTTACCCTATGAAGTGATTGTGAAAAATAAATAGAGCATGAGATGGAGAGACTAAAAATGAAACTGAGTCTGGTGGAAGATTATAAAAAGGGTTTAGACTATTTTTTCTAGTAGGATTTGTCTTATTTATACCATCCAGTTGAGTACGTACTTATACCAATCAAGTATTTTAATTTTAATGTTTATCAATGTTCCTGAAGTTTTTGAACTGATAGATGTGCTTCTCTCTGTCCCTGGGCCCAAATCTACTCTCTGTCCACTTGCTGGATTTTAGTTGAATGCTCCGCTTCAGCTGCCCAGTGATGGCACAGAAGTTTGGGTTGTGAGATGCAAAGATAGTTTTTTGCGTGTGTGGGTATCTAGGGGTGTGAGAGATGCTGTCCAAGTTGCAAGCATGGAAAAAAAAATTTCCTATATGAGATTATCCAAATGTTCCAGTCATCCCTTGACTCAGACATCTCCCTCCCACTCAAGTCGTTGAAATTCTGTGGCTCTCTTTGGTGACTCTTGCATACTCAGCACTCTGGGCCTGGAGAGTGCAGCTGTGAATGTTTGCTGCTTCCACAGTCACTGGCTTTCCCCCTGGTTAGATAAGCATTATGAAGCTCTATGTATACCCTTGTGATGGTGAGAGCCATCACTACCTGTTTTGGTGCTCAACGTGAGGCACCCTTAATAACTAACTCTGGACGCTATGCCAGTAACATGCTGCCATCTAGAGTTTTGTGGTTTACCATGGAACGTCTACTGGTTGGCTGTAGCCACCTATCCCTGTTGCCCCACCTCATGGCCTGTGGCTTTCAAAGTCAAACACACACAGAAATACATACACAAACAAAACCATTCAACATGACTTCTGACGTTTTTCAGCCTTCAGAAGAGAAATATTAGAATTTGATGAAACTCACTGAGTCTTTCCTGTTTTTGGTTATCTTGTAGGGTGCCACATCTTGTGATCAGGGAGAGAAAGTCTTAGTATTATGGCCTTTTTCTCCTACTCTGGTAAAACTATATTAATATTTTTAGAATGCTGGTTGTGAAAAGATAATATTGGTATAGAAGTAATTTACAGTGAAGTTTTTCTGTTGGATTTTGTGTGATTGTGTTGTTGGGAGGTAGTAGGAGTACAGAGTAGCACCAAACTCCATGTACAGCACCAGAGTAATCCAATTCTGTAGATCTTCCAAAATGAAAGTATCTGCCATATTCTTAAGGTCATGCACTTTCCTGGTGAAATGGGCAGTGGTGGTGGTGGTGGTGTGTGTAATCTCTGTTCTTGGACAAGTCTCCTACTAAATTCCTTTGAGAACATTTGGTCAGGATCACTCTTTTCTGCTTTCTCAGCCAATGGATTTCTGTTGTTCATTAGCAATCCTAAAATATCAGGTTAAATAAACATAGATTACATTGGTGGACTTTTTTAAATTAATTTTTTAGTGAACTCACTCATGATAATGCACAGGAGTATTTTCTTCCGGGGATTAAGGACAAAGGAGCTGCCATCAAGATTATGGGATGGGGTGAAGGCCAAGCTCTCTGTCAAATATTTGGATGAACTGAGGAGATTTCCCTGGTAGAAGTGAGGAAATGAAGACAAAGTAGACATAATGGCCTACTTTGTCCCCTTTTATCTGTAGCTTTGCTTTCCAAGTTTTTAGTTACCCATAGTCAACTACTGTCTGAAAATAGGTCAGTACAGTACAGTAAGATAATTTCAGGACAGAAACAAAGACCACATTTACATAACTTTATTACAGTATATTTTTATATTGTTCTATAGTATTACTAATGATTGTTAATATTTTACTGTGCCTAATTTATGAATTTAACTTTACTGTAGGTAGATATGCATAGGAAAAAAAAATAGTGTATATAGGGTTGGGCACCATGCATGGTTTCAGGCATCCACTAAACATCTTAAACATATATTAGGGGGGATTACTGTACATGAAGAGATGATGTGTGGAGTGGATTTCTGTTTAACTTTACAAGGCCCAACTCAAACCCATAAGTAGAATTTTTAGTGAGGCAGCAAAGCAAGATTGTCATGGCTAAAGCTCTTAAAAATAAATTCACTTGCTCTTGTGAAGTGGTGGATTCCAAAACTCTGAAATGGTGGAAACAGAATTTTATGGCTACCTAACAGAAATTTGATAATAGCAAAGCTACCAGACATGTCATGGAAATTTCTTCAACTTAAAGACTCTCTGATACTCTGTGTAACATTTGATCTAGACCCAGGGATGTTCTTTACAATATCTCTATTTTTCATTCGTTTTTAGAAGATTTGCTCTTCTTTCAACAATTCCTAGCCTTTCTTTCCAACTCTTAGTAGTCCACCTTTAGTGACATGAATAATTTAAATGACAAAGCTGATGATCTAATATTATACCCCACTGATACATTTCTCAACTAGGCCTGTTTCTTTATTTTTGAAAAATGCAACATTACTTTCAGTAATTACTTTATGACTTGACCTTCTTCCTGGGCGAGAGGATGCTGAATAGGGGAAAGAAGGCATGAAAAATTTGTAAATAACACTAAAATTGTTTTTGTGTGTTGATTCATGTATGTAGGGATATTAAGTTTGCTATTACAACTTGTTAATTAGAAACACTTATCATTTGTTAATGTTTTATTATTTCAGTCACCTTGATTCACAGTTACATGGTAGATAAAGATTGCCAGGGTAGATAAAATAGGAGTTATTCCTAACATTAAGCACTTGTTAATGGCATAAGACATTCTGATGATGCAATTCTTCTTTGGAATTTGAGTGATATTTTACTCCTAACCAAGAATTGATCAATAGGAATCAAGCCTCCTAAATCCATTTCAGCCTTAAACATGCACTCAGAATTCAGCAAGTGACTGTAACAGAGGACTGTTTAGTTGTCTTCCTTTTTACTAAAACAAAATTTTACTTAGAAGGATGAAAAGAACGGCAATCTTCCCTATAATATTATATTAAACATAAATAAGAAAATCTAGAGAAGACAGAGTGGAAAATTGAGTCACTAACTTTTGGTAACATGAAAGAGAATATCATAGCCATTATGGCATATGGTGTTTTCCTATCCCGACATAGCATAATTTTTGCAGCCATTGAAAACCCCCAGAAGTAGGAGGATATCTGACACTTTGTAGACACTCAATACATTTTGTTGAATGTTGAATAAATAAACCCAACTTTATCACAGTTAAATTTTAAATTCTTTAGGCTATTTTCACCATTCTTGAAAATTTTAGGGTGACATTCTTTTACATGGGATGCAGAAAACAGACACAGTCGATTTTAAGACAAAAACATAGTATTCAAGTCATCATAGTAATTGGATTTATTAATTGTCATTAGAGAGTTGGGAGACAATCTTCGTAGATTAATCTACCATAGTCCATGTAATTGTGGCTATGTCTTCAGAGTATGTTTTATATAGATAAATATCATATAATGTTGTAGCATTTGTACTATTGCATAAAATATGAGAATTTTAGGGTTCTTAGTTTTTGCTATGTATAAATAACCTAGATGGATATTATACACCGTGGTATTTAATATTCCATATACTATGTTTGTATATTTATATATATATATATATTGTTTAAATAAAAATCTGAATTAAATAGGTGGCATGCCATATCTATACAAGGTAAGCATTATTTAGAACAAATGGAATGTTTATTTATATCCTTAAATCAGAAATCCATTAGGTAATAATTTCTGATTGATAGTCCAAACCTAGCTTGGACCTCAGCAGTGTTTGAGCTGAATAGATAAGACAGTACAACTCTCCAAATGTGCAGTTGGCAAAGTGCCCTGACCAAATTCAGAAAACATGCACAACTCAGGGATATAAACATGCAGAATTCTAGAAAACAGAACAGAATTGCAATCAGGCAGCATGTATATATAATCTTGTTTTCATAGATAATTCCTGCAGATAATTCAGTGACCTTAGATATAGGATTGACTACAGCATAAAATCATTTTTTTCTATGTCAAAGCCTAATTCAAGGTGCTTGATGATAGAAAACACTCCAAATAAAGGTTTATAAATACAGAAAATAGTATTTTACACACAAACACATCCTCATACACACCTCAATATACTGAGATTGAAGACATTACAATATTCGTATTTTCTTGTAGTTTTATTACCACTCGAGTACTCAGAGGTCATTCTGAGAAAATATCTTGGTTGTAGTTAATTTTGATTAATGGATTGTAGACTGAAGACAAGAAAATGCTTATCTTTGGGATGTCCAGTTCGAATCACAAACAAATGTATTCCTTATCATCATTAATGCGTATCTTTGCTGCTATTCCCTAGGGCTTTACATTTAGAATAGTTTGGAGCAAATTTAATTTAAAAACATCTATGTCATTGCAACAGAAATAATATATGATTTTCAGGACACATTCAAGGAAGCAGGGAGAAAAAGAGCAAGAGTGAGAAGGAGAATTTAGCAGCAGTTTAATTGCTTTCTCTTGTGTATTAATTCTAGGGTGTGGGGAGAGGATTGGGGAAAGAGTGCAATTACATCAATGTTATGGGCTGGAAATTCTGCCACATATCCATTGAGAGGAAAATGCCTTACAAATATTTTTCAAATGATTTAGAGTTGGCTAAATCCAATGCATGTTTTTACCATGAATTTTTCATTTAAAAGGTTTTAAAAAATCATAGATTTTAAGAAAGAAAATGTAATCCATATGTTACTGATTCATTCACACTTATCATATTTTGCGTGAGTAAGCTGGTGTCCAAAAACGTTTAGTTTTTTAAATCAGGAAGTCACATTTTTAAAGCACCAAAAAGGACCTTGGACCTGGAAAGTTTCAAATTTCTATTTAAACTCAGAACCCAAGGAATTTGAGTGGGTTCTAAACTTGGCAATATGCCTTCATCCTAGTTAACGTATTGATGGAGTTATATATATTCATGTACATATGAGTTAAAAGTGAAGCTGTTAATTCTGCTTTGATATCAAAGCTAGATATAGTCATTTAGACTTCCTCATTTGTTTGCCATGAGGAAACAATTTGTGACTTGTTTTATTATTTAAAAAATTTTGTATACTGACCTATATCTTTAAATATACAATAAGTGTTATCAAACATGTAACAAAGTTGGTGTATGGAAAAATGCATAATTTTCCCTAAGGGCTATTTGCTAATATGGAACACCGGCCTCTAAAATGTGATGAAAGAAGAACTGTGGAACAATGGGTCATGATGGCTAATTTTATAGGGAACACATGCATACAATATAATTTAAAACACATGCCACAGCAATTATAGTAAAAGAGAATTAGAAAGGAATTCTGCTTCATAAAAAAAGAAAACAGTTCCCTCTTTATCCTGACAGAATTGCATTTCTCTTCTAGGAAAAAGATCCCATTCACTAATGCTTTAACAATTGCAGGGCCCACCCATAAGGTTCACATATATTCTCTCAAATCTCCTCCTCCAGTTTTGGCCTATCAGCTGTGATTTTGCAAAGATGTGATATGAAATTAAAGGCGAATAGTCTAATATGCATCTGGCATCTTTCTAATATAATATTTATTAATTGCTATTCAAAACTAGATATTGTGTGTCCTCTATTTCTCTCTCTCTCTTAAACAATGGACTGTAGTGTATTAATATAGGAATTTTAAGGGAGAGGAACAGGTCATTTTGTCCATTCTTCTGTTTCTAAGCAGACTTTAGGCTTACAGTAAAAACCTAAAGCAAGTTAGATGTTTGAGTGTACTATTTTGAAGAGCTTAGGAGTGGCAAGATAATAAACTTCTAAGCAATTGGTTGCTAAAATTTTATCAGAAGTACTTTATTCGTACCTCCAAAAAGAAAAGAAAGCAAAGCAAACAAACAAACAAAATCCCTTCTCTCTTTGTGAGGGTTAATTTGATGTATGTCAACTTGACTGGGACACAGGGTACCTAGATATTTGGTTAAACATTTATCTGAGGGTGTCTGTAAGGGTGTTTCTGGGTAAATTACCATTTGAATTGGTGGACTGAGTAAAGCAGATTGCCCTCTCCTTGTGGGTGGGCCTCATGGAATCCTTTGGAGGCCTGAACAGAACAAAAGGCTGCGTAAGGGAGAATTTGCCCACCCTGTCTGTTTTTGAGCTGGGCCATTGGACACCCACACACAGATTGGAACTTACACCATCCGCTCTCCTGGTTCTCAGGCCTTTGCACTCAGACTGGAAGTACACTTTCCAGGGAAAGTGTACTGGAAGGAAGCTTTCCAGGGTCTCCGGCTTGCCAGTGGCAGATCATGGGATTTATCAGCCTCCATAATTAGGGAGCCAACTCCTTATAATAAAAAATCTCTCTCTTTTTAGATAGAAAGATAGACATCTAGATATCAGATTGGTTCTGTTTCTCTGAGGAACTCTAATACATTTTCACTGTAATTTAAACCTATCTCTCTTCTTACTCAATCCTTTACAAAGAAGAAGAACAATTTGCTAGTAACCTCATTATAAAACTCTTCATACTCTTGAAGATAAATTGTGTATATTGTTTTTAAACCACAAGCGTCTAAACCAGAAAAAATATTGTTAAGATAAGATTTTGACTAATATTTAAAGTGTGCACTGTGGTTAGGATGATGCGATTTGCTTTTAGTTAGAATTAATCATATTGTGCCAATAAATGCCCCTCTTGCTGGCTTAGTTTCCCCAGCATTTGATTCTCATCCATCTGACCTATATTGTTGGTAGCTCTCTGACCAGCACATGAGTATGAGCCTCCCCTGCCTCCCTTGCTCTCAATATCAATATTGTGTCTTCAAACAGGAAGTGGATTTCATGCTCACTTGCTGCTTTCCGATACTCGTCCTAAAGTTTCAGGGCTTTAATTATGACCAGATCTTTTTCTTGCAGACATGAAAGACATTGAATTTTACTATTCTGTTAATCAACTGCATAACATTATGGAACTATTATTATTGTTTAAGGAAATTCTTGTTAGTATAGAAGATTTGTAATAAGAAAGTAAAAATTACGGAATTACTTATTTGAGATAATTATGACTAAAATTTTTAATGTATTTCTTTTCAAGATTTTTCTATGTACATGGTTTATCTTAAAGTGATTAATGTTGTTTTAGGCTTCTTCACCCTATCAAAGTATTTGTTTTTCCATGCAAATTAAATATTTTAGAAAACATCATTTTTAATGGCAGTGTAATATTTTATTTACTTAAAAATTTCTTTATTGTTAAACTCTTCAATTCCTTTCATTTTCTTAATCATTTGTGGAGTTACAGGATTAAAGAATGTAAAGCTCTTTTGTCCTCCTTAATATCAACAAATTTGTTTCAAGAAACGTTGCACAATTTATTCTTCCACACAACGTATACATATATAGAGGCTGTTTTGTCACACCCTTGCCAGCACTTAATAAAAATAAATAATATTTTAAAGATAATTTCTATTTCTAGTTTTAGAAACGAAAATGTTATCTTTCTGTGTATTTCTTTAATTGCTGGAGAGATAGAATAACTTTTCAAATACTGGTAATTTTTACTATTCTATAAATTTTGGATTCATGTTTTTAGAAAATTTTTCTATTCCTGCTTTTATGTTTTGACTTATCTATTTGTCGATTATTTGTGTGCATACATCTATATATCTCATATATACACATATGTAATGTTTATATATATATGTATTAACTCCCTCAGCTGTTTTTATTTTTGTATTTTTATTGCTTTTATTCTTATTATAAAAGTAATACATACTATCTTAAAAAGTTTGAACAGTATAAAAACATACAAATGAGAAAGAGAGTCTCATGTATTCTCACTTGCAAGAGGCAACCACTGATAACAGTTTGGGGCACATTGGCCCAAACTTTTATTTCCTAATAGTGTTAAATGTTGATGGCTTCCAACTTCATCCATGTCTTTGCAAAGGATTTTTCTATTCATGCTCTTATGTTTGCTTTTATGTTTTGACTTATCTATTTGTTGATTATTTGTGTGCATACATCTACATATATATATATACACATATGTAATGTTTACATACATATGTGTGTGTATATATATACGTATTAACTCCCTCAACTGTTTGTACTGGCATTTTTTTTTTTGAGAAATTGATGGTCCTCATTTATATGAAGTACAGTTTATCATCTTTTTCCTTTGTGAGTATTTCCATTGGTTTCATGTTTAAAAAGGCCTTTCTTGGCAGTTTGTCATCTTCCTGGCACACTTGTTTTATACTTTTCATTGTTGATCACGGGCTGGACACTGCCCAAGATAAAGGACATTAATTTACTTATTTATGTATTCCCAATACTCATTGGACTAGCAGAATGCCTGGATAAATACTAATATCTAATTACATTTTTGTAAAAAGCCAAAAGTATCGCCATGGCATTTTCCTCTAGTTTTTGAAGAATGGATAGAATTTCATTATTTAATAATTAAATGGCCAGTGCAGTGGCTCACACCTGTAATCCCAGCACTTTGGGAGGCTGAGGCAGGAGGATCACCTGATATCAGGAGTTCGAGATCAGCCTGGCCAACATGGCAAAACCCCGTCTCTACTAAAAATACAAAAATTAGCTGGGCGTGGTGGCAGCTGCCTGTAATCCCAGGTACTTGGGATGCTGAGGCAGGAGAAACACTTGAACCAGGGAGGTGGAGGTTTCAGTGAGCCGAGACCACTGTTGCACTCCAGCCTAGGTGACAAAGCAAGACGTTGTTGAAAAAAAAAAAAGAATTAAATAGGGTCATTGAAAAGCTATAATAATCAGAAGGAAAGTAATGGATAGAGGTTTACTAATATTTTGTTGAATGGCTAACTAAAAGGTAAACTAAATGGTAGAAAAATCAGAATAAATATACTTTGAGTAAATACTTTTTATTGTTCTCCGAATTTTAATATAATTAACTGAAAGTGATTTATAAACTGTAGTTATTTACAATATGTAGATTTGTATTAGGGTAACGTGTTGGGGGCAGAATTCTGAAATGACCTTCAAGACCCAGCCCTCCTTACCTCTTGCCCCCTACCTGCCCCTTGCCTCCTTGTCCTGTATCATCTCCCTGTCTTCAGTGTGGAGAAGACCTGTGAATATGATAGCTGTCACTCTCATGATTAGATTACATTATATGGCCATGATGAAAGAATTTTTCAGATGGAATCAGGTCCTTAAGCAGTTTAAAAGAAGACAGGCTTTCTTTGAGATCAGACATTCCACCTCCTTTACGCCTTGAAGAAAAAAGCCAATATGAGCTCTAGAGCTGCAAAGAAATGTATTCTACCAACACCATGTCAACTTGCAAGAGGATCCTCCATCTCAGATGGGGCCGCAACCCTGAACAACACCTAAATTACAACCATGGGAGATCCTAGGCAGAGGATCCAGATAAGACACGCTCAGACTTCTAGTCCTTGGAAACTGAGATAAGCCAGCCACCGAGTTTCGTAATTCTTATGCAGAAATAGAAAACAAATACACTTGGAAATATCTATCATGTGCACTAGAAATTTTGTAAACCTTTTATCCAAGAGTTTGACTTCAAATATAACCTGAAGATTTACGATTTCTACTTGGCCATGAGAACGTTGAAGTGTTTGTACAAGTGAGACAAATCAACAAGCAAAAAACAAATAACCACATTAAAATATGAACAGGCCGTGCGGGGTGACTCACACCTGTAATCCCAGCACTTTGGGAGACTGAGGCAGGTGGATCACCTGAGGTCAGGAATTCTAGACCAGGCTGGCCAACATGGTGAAACCTGGTCTATACTAAAAAATACAAAAATTAGCTGGATGAGGTGGTGCACACCTATAATCCCAGCTACTTGGGAGACTAAGGCCAGAGAATTGCTTGAACCCAGGAGTTGGAGGTTGCAGTGAGCCCAGATTGCACCACTGCACTCCAGCCTGAGCGACAGAGCAAGACTCCATCTCAAAAAGCAAACAAACAAACAACCACACACACACACTAAGATAGCTAGCGTCTCACACGAGTCACAATAGCTCTTATTAAAAAGTTAAAAAACAATAGATGCTGGTGAGGAGAAATGGGAATGCTTATACACTGTTGGTGGGAACATAAATTACTCTAGTCACTGTGGAAAGCAGTCCAGAGATTTATCAAAGAACTTAAAACAGAGCTGCCATTCAACCCAGCAATTCCATTACAGAATATCTATCCAAGAGAAAATAAATCATTCTACCAAGAAGACACATGCACTTGCGTGCTCATCGCTGTGCTATTCACAATAGCAAAAACATGGAATCAACCCAGGTACCCATCAATGGAACATATCCAAAATACATTATTGATTGAAAAGACAAGGTAAGAAACAGTACATATTTTAGGCATCCATTACTGGTTTTTAAAAAATGGATACACAAACTTCCATTATTAACTTCTACATGCAAAGACTAACTCTGGAAGGGTATGTAGTAATTTGGTAATAATCACTGTGGTTAGGGGAAATGGAGAACTGAGGAAGGAAGTATGGGAGGAAAGCTTCCTTCACCTGCAGATTTTTAAAAATCATTTGTTTATCATGTACATGTATTGCCTATTCTAAACAACTTGAATTTTTCACCATGCATATATATAATCTATTCAAATTAATGCACCCTCACCCCATCTGGTCCTTTCAATTTCACTTACTCAGCTCCACTGTTTCTTTTTTTTCCATAGGACTAACATTCTAACTTATTTTGTAACTTATTTATGTGTTATATTTTTATTCGTTCCTTATATCCTACTGCTAGAGTATAAATCCCAGAGAGTTTGGACTGCTTTGCTCTTCATCCCAACCACCTAGAGTGGAACTTGGCACACATGGAGTAATCTGTAAATATTTGCTGAATAAGCATTTAAGAAATATTTACAGAAAAAGGAGAGACAACATTGCAATATTGGTATTGTATACACATAGGTAGTGATAATGGTTTTGAGAGGAAGAGTTTGGTAACACTGGGGATGGGAAAGAAGTCTATATTTCCCTATTAGGTATAAAATTTAAAGAGAAAGAGATGCTATAACTCTCTAGAAACAGAAATAGAGATGTCTTGCAAGAGGGAAGTGGGAACTGAGCAGAAAGCCTTCAGCTGGCACTCAAAGCAGACATGAAAGACCCCTATAGCAATGAGCTCTGTGAATGAACTGACAAGAGTAAATGTGAAAAAAATTAATAAGCACACAGTGTATTTTAATATTAAAATGATGCAACAGAAAACGATATTGTTATATAGAAATAGATTCCCTGTAAATTATAAGTAAAAAAGCATATAACAAAATAGAATTTCTTGTTGTATTTTTAAATTCAAGTTTTAGAAATGTAGTCATGTATAGATAAAATATAGGGAGATATTATATATACAAAATAGCAACAGTGGTTATATCCAGGCAATAACATACTTTTAACTTTCTTCATATTACAGTGTTTTCAGTATGAGACAAAGATTGTAAAAATTGATATTTTTTTTCCTATGACATTGGTGGAAATAAATGTTTATATTTATTTTAAAAGCAGATTAATTAAAATGCCTATTTTTGTAATCACCATTTTAGTCTTTGTCTTACAATATTTTAAAAATATATAAGTATACAACATACTTGAAGACCTATGCTTTTAATATTGCTAGAATCTTTGAGTACCAAACCATGCATTTACTGTAGTTGAGAACACCAGACAAATGCAAAACAATTGCTGAAAACAACATATTAAGTGTATGTGACAGTAGAATAGTATAGATATGTCAGATTTTTCAGCAAGGAAAGATCACTGTTGCCTAGAGGAATATAGCAACCTTGAGGAATGGGTAATAATTATAGGAAGAGAAAATAATTTATCAAGTGGGAAAACGGCCATGAGTAAAAGAACAGAGTGAGTTAGAGGATCCTTTTACTCTTAGATCAGAGACGTGGATGATAATGGTAGAGTAGTTTCAAATTTTCAGAGTGGTTTTGTGTACATTGTGTCAGATGTAACATAAGCAGGGTGAAGTGATGGAGAGCAAGGGCTTTGGAGACAGATTAGTTTTCAAATCCTGGTTCCACCATGACATGATGTGGCCGAGAGAAAGCCAGCTTTGAAGTCAGTTAACCCTACAGGGAGGGTTGCTAGAGAGAGTTCAAGGAGGGAACGTGGGGAATCACCCAACCCTGTTTCTGGCACACCACGGTTGCTGAATAGCAGTCAGTTCCTTGCCTCTTCCCACCCTCCCCCTCTTACAACATCCATGTGGAGGAGACAGGAAGAATTATCAGCCTCCTTTTGTAAGAGGACAAATCGAGTCCCAAAGATGTTAACTTATTTACAATCACTGACGCTAATAGGCAGTGGACCCAGATCATCTGACTTTTAGCTCAGTGACAGTGACTCTCCATGATGACTAAATCTTTACATGATCACCAAGAGAATCATGATGTGGGATTTTTTTTTTTTAAGTTGAGGTCAGTTGTTTCGTTCTCACAAGGCTTCATACAATGTGATATGTTATATTCTTTGATGGATTTACCATGATCCAAAGTCTGTTCTTCAACTTTGTAGGTTCATGAACATGATTTTTAGGGCACACGGAGTATGTTAGCCTTTCTGGAACAAACTCACATTAATTAATTTCACAAAGGAATTTCCTTGAGAAGACTCTTTCTTAAATATCTCTGCAAACCCAGATAGGACCTAGAATGAAACAGTCAGTACACTTCATAAAACCAGAATGCTAATTTATTAATTTATCCTACAAATATAAATGTCTAAAGTCCTAGATACTTGAGCTCCTTGAAAGGAAAAAAGTCAAACATATAAAACCAAATAGGACTCTGAGCACGCCATTCAGGGCAAAGAACATTGCCTGGAATTTCTGTCCTGCATGGCCCCACACACTTTCTCCTACTTAAGAATGGCTTTGCATATTCACCTTGTCTTCATTTTATGGTTTAACTTTCAAATGGCATCTTTTTTTGGAATATCTATGGTGTGTTGTGCTGTCTGCCCTCAGTCTGATGCAATGATTTCAACCTTTTCACCCCAGAAAGCAAACAGTGCGTGACATTCGCTCACCAGGATCTTATTTATAAAGCCTTCCGTTCTCTCTCACTCAGAAAAGGATATCAGAAAGCAGATAAGTGGGAGTGATAGTTCAGGATAACCTTGACTTCTAACTCACAAACAAAAGTAAATCATTTGCTAACTTTGAACTATTAATAGTAACAAATTACTTGCAACAGAGCTCAGGACAGATTGTTAGGCACCCTTGGATCTTGACCTCTGTGCTTAGTGGAGAAAATAAGTGGTTGTTTGCATCTCTTACATTTCTCATATTGAAGAGAATACTAATACACATAGCACATAAGCAATTTGCAATTTGACTTTATGACAGAGAAAGCAAATTTTATATCATGAGGAAGACTTCTGTCCTTAAACTTCTAAAGAAAGCAAGAATTGCATCAACTCTGCTAGTGGGCCATTTTGTCTATGCCTATAAAGGAAAAAGAGAGGCATATAGATTATTATTTAAAAAGATCATGAGTCTAGTTATCTTAAAAAATAAAAAGAATAAAGAAAAGATAAAAAAAGAAAAGGAAAAAAGAAAATAAATAAGCTCTAAATTCCTAGGTTCCTTAGGCTTTAAGAAGACTAAATATAAACCCATAGCTTACTTTTTTTCCATTAAGTAAAGAACTAATTCTAGCACAAGTTCAAGCTACGATGATTTAACTTTGAGCAGAACTTTGTGCTTTCTCATCCTCTTCTTGTATTTGTGGGTCAAAAGAGAAGTCAGTAGGGACTTGTATTTCCTGTCTCATCTTTTCCTTCCTCCTTTCTTAAAACTTTGTGGGAAATCAGCTTTCTAAAACACTGAGGAGAGCCATGTCCATTAACTTCTGAAATGTCTGCCATAATTCTGATCTATTTCCAGGTAGACTTTTCTCCCAGGGCATAGCTCAGGATGAATTGTAGTATATATGGGATGTATCACTATATGAAATATTTTATTATCTTTCTCTTACTTGAGTGTTACTGTTTATAATATTCCGATCTATTTATAATCATTTCTTTGCTACTGTCTGTTTGCTCTCCGTTCCCTAACACATTGATAATTCCTTTGAGAAGAAAGTTAAGTGAGATTTGTTTTCTTTCTCTCTCTTTTTTTTTTTTTGAGATGGGTTTGTTTTCTTTTTCTTTTTTTTTCTCTGTTGCCCAGGCTGGAGTGCAGTGGCGCAATCTTGGCTCACCACAACCTCCGCCTCCTGGGTTCAAGCGATTCTCCTGCCTCAGCCTTCCAAATAGCTGGGACTAGAGACACATGCCACCATGCACAGCTAATTTTTGTATCTTTAGTAGAGATGGGGTTTCACTATGTTGGCCAGGCTGGTCTCAAACTCCTGACCTCGTGATCCGCCTGCCTTGGCCTCCCAAAGTGCTGGGATTACAGGCGTGAGCCACCATGCGCCTGGCCTGAGATTTGTTTTCTAAACCACATCACTCTAGGTATCTGCATCTGTATCTTCTGTAGTTCCCGTTTTCTTTTTGAAATGTAAAATATTTTGTTTTGAATAAGGAATCTTTTCAGTCAAGAATGCCAACATTAAAATTTCTTTTCATCTCAAGCACACAGTATAAGATTTGTGCCTGTTAAGTAGTGGGGATCCTTGGCCTTTTCATCCCCTTCAAGGTTGATTCTTCTACTCCAGAGTCTGGGCAGATGTGGATGGCTGAGGGGTGCCATTCCCTCATGGATATTTCTAACAGCTAATGGAATAAATTTTGTCTTTCTGGGATTTTCTGGAAAAGACACTAAAGAATAGGAAGGAATGTTTCATTAGGTAAGACCAATTACATGTTTCTCTTTGATAGAGTAAGAAAGGTAATAATATATAATGGAAAAGGCTGAGGCTTTTTTTTTTTTTTTTTTTTGAGACAGAGTCTCGCTCTGTCGCCCAGGCTTGAGTGCAGTGGCGCGATCTCGTCTCACTGCAAGCTCCGCCTCCCGGGTTCACGCCATTCTCCTGCCTCAGACTCCCGAGTAGCTGGGACTACAGGCGCCTGCCACCACGCCAGGCTAATTTTTTGTATTTTTTTTTTTAGTAGAGATGGGGTTTCACCATGTTAGTCAGGATGGTCTCGATCTCCTGACCTCGTGATCCACCTGCCTCGGCCTCCCAAAGTGCTGGGATTACAGGCATAAGCCACCATGCCCGGCCAAGGCTAAGGATTTTAATGACATTTTCCTCTTCATTATATTCTGTATTTTTTTTTTAATAGGTAAGTGTTCCCTGACATGAATGAATAGAAAATCAAGGAAAAATTAAGAGGAAAAATCATGGAAGGCACATGATGGACCAGGATGCATTTCTGTAAGGCAGGGTGAGAAGGTCTACATCTTCAGATGCTTAGGAGAAATATGACTCCATATGTAAAGTCCACCAAAGTGCTCAGTGAACAAAAGCAGCACCTATTGCTTAAGAAGCAGAAAAGAAGGTGAGAATACTGAGGTCATGAGTTTCTTTTAAGATAGTTATTGTTTTACATGACTTTTTCTCCTCCATTTCTAAGATATGAGAAATATAAGACCTTAGAGTTCAAAGTAACCAAAGAAATTCTTCAACCATTCAACTCAGCACTTGTTACCAGGGTTTCCCTGATAGAGACATTACCGTGACTTTAATTTAGCCTAAGGATGGTTCTAGTGAACTTGCACAGATTTGTAGGCAGCATCTGTGAAGACAAAACTTAAAACCACACTAACCCTAAGCCATAACTGGTTCTAACACTATGGCAGTTTTACTAGAAAGTTGGGGAACTTGAGGCCAATCAGTTCCTTCTCTGGCTCTCATCCAAGTCAAGCTCATGCGTTAATCCAAGTGTAACATCTCTAACTACCAATCCTTGTTTTTCCAGTTATCTTGATCCTCCCTCTTGACTCCTCCTCTTGACTCTGCATGCAACTGCCCCTAAACATTTTTGCCCTCTGCCATCTTAGATCTCTGTTCTTTAATGAATAAATGGATCTCCTACCTCTACTCTTCAGATGGTACTCTCTCCTTACCCATTCTAACAAAACTCTGGCTTTCCCTCAAGGCCACTGTTTGTATTATAGCTGTTTTCAGGGACGCTTCTTCTCCCATACTCCATACCTTCGTGGCTTCTTTGTGGTGCTTATGACATGAACAAAGCTGATCCAGTTGTAATACAGTAGAAAGTAGTGGAGGATGTGATACACTGGAAAGCATATGCCTCATGTAAATCTAGCAGCTGCCTTGGAGCTAGAGGAGATTTTGTCATTCAAGTTTATAAGCAAACTTTTGCCCAGATTTTCCTTCCCTCCCTCCCTCCTTCCCTCCCTCCCTCCCTCCCTCCCTCCCTTCCTTCCTTCCTTTCTTCTTTCTCTTTCTCTTTCTTTCTTTCTCTCTCTTTCCCTTCCTTCCTTCCTTCTTTCCTTTCTTCCTTCCTTCCTTCCTTCCTTCCTCCCTTCTTTCCTTCCTTCCCTCTTTTTTTTTGGAGTCTAGCTGTCTCACCCAGGCTGGAGTGCAGTGGTGCAATCTCGGCTCACTGCAGCCTCTGCCTCCTGGGTTCAAGTGATTCTCCTGCCTCAGCCTCCCAAGTAGCTGGGACTACAGGTGCGTGCCACCATGCCCGGCTAATTTTTTGTATTTTAAGTAGAGAGGGGGTTTCACTGTGTTAGCCAGGATGGTCTCAATCTCCTGACCTCATGATCTGCCAGCCTAGGCCTCCCAAAGTGCTGGAATTACAGGCTTGAGCCACCAGGCCTGGCCCATCTTCCAATATTTCTACAGAAGCCAGAAATTCAAGTTTTATTGGTGATATATCTTTATTTTAAATATTGACAACTAACTTAAAATGAATGAACACTATGGAATAGATAAAAGTTCTCTGTAGATTAGATATGCTGTGTTGCATGCAAGTTTGTAAACTTTATTCTACTCTTTCTTTAGCAACTCTCAATATTTTTTTTTGTCTATATACTAAACACTTCCTCTTTTGAGAATTATGAAATCTGGCTTTATTAACCTCAACTTTAATCTTGACACATGGAATGGTCATCTAACTACCTGCAGTTTTTGATTCCATTCATCTCATTCTTCACTTTGCATGCCATTTCCTTCCTTCTATAGCTAGGGTTAGAAAACTTCTTTTCCGTAAAAATCCAAGAGTAAATATTTTTGATTTTGTGGTCTATAAGATATATCACAAAAATTCCACTGTGCCATAGTAGCATGAAAACAGTCACTGGCAATATAAAAATTAATGAGGGTAGCTATGTTCCAATAAAACTTTATTTATAAAAACAGGTGGTGGGCTGGATATGTCTGTGGGTTATATATAGTTTGCTGACCCTTAACATGAAGGATGAAGAAGGAGTTCCTTAGCATGGAATATAAAAGCCGACATGATTTGTCTCCTGTCTACTTGAAATTTTCAGTTTTATCTCCCATTTCTTTTCCTGCGAGTTAACCAGCCATGATAATACATAACAATTATCATTTATTTAGCACTTTCTATAATGTAGGTACTCTACTAAACTTTTAATCCATGCCATATTAAGTTGTTTAATGAAAACAAAAGATAGGAGCTAGACACCTTAATTTTATAGATGAGCAAATTGAGCCATAGGGAGATTAATTTATTTGTCCAAGATCACACAGACAATAAGTAGGAAAGCTAGAATTTGAACCCAGACAGTATAGTTTCAGTTTCATGCTCTTCACCATTATATTGTCCAGTCTCCTGAGGTCTTCCCCTAATCCTTGTGATGAAGGAGATCACACCATTCTCTTCTGCACATACTGCATACTGTCTCCTATCTTTGGTATTCCCCCTTCCGCATCTGCCTAGAAAAACTAGATCAACTATTTCTTCTTTTGGCAACTCTTCTGTGGCTTCACATCTCCACACTGACAACGTTTTGATGCTCCTCGTTCTGTGCATAATAAAGAGTTATTTCTGCATATACTTATTTCTGCACTAAAAAAGTCAGTAGTCATCTGCTTTTGGAATTAGTGGTCTCTTTAGAGATCAGTTTATGTCTTATCTTTGCATAGTTCCTGACACAGTAGGCACTCAATAATTGCTTGCTGAATTGAATTGAGTGGGTAATTTATCCTGGGGTTTTTACTGTTTCTGATGTATCAATCAGTTCTTTTTTTGGTGGAGATAGGATTAGAGTCTTGATTTGGATTGTCTCAGAAATCGATCTTGAAACATAGATTCATGTGCAAGTAACTTACTTGAGAAGAGAAGAAAACAGTGGTAGGAGAATGGGGAAATGAGACAATGAAGGAAAAGCAGCCAACAAAATGTATATTATCAAGGCACCTACCAGTGTGGTCCTATTTGAGCTTGATCCCACTGGGCAAGCTCTGAAAGTTAGTTTAGAGCAATACTTCAGAGTTATTCTACTCAAGGGGTAAGGTTGGTGGGGTTTTTATATACCAATTATTTGCATTAATTGGTTAAAGCTTATTCCCAGGGGAAGTTAATATTCAAACATATCCAGAATGCTGCACAGGTGGGCAAAAGGTTGGCTAAAGAAAAAGTCTTCAGGCGAAGAAAGCAGGTGCTGGTAGCTGCAAGTCCAGCCAGTGTACACTGATCGGGTGAGGGCTAGTGTATATGGGCAGGGTGCCCACAGCATCTGTTTCCAGCTTCCCTCCAAACTTCTGAAACTGACAGTAAGATGGAGAAATTATTTCTGCCTTTTTCCACTTTTGCTAAAACGAGTCTTTTAAATGTACCTATAGAGGTAGAGGTACCTGTATGGGGATGCATACAAAGAAGCATCATTCATATCATTTTCAGACAAGGTGACCTCTAGTGTACTCTGGCAAGTATAATCTCTGCTTATCCCTTGGGATTGTTTGCAATCAAAGATTGCCTTCAATCCCAGAACTTTGATTAGAGGAATATTGATCAATTTCCTTGATATTAGGGCTATTGGGTTGCCATTTCTCTAACATCTGTTTCTTTTGCATTAGGTGAAATCTTCTGTTGCCATTTATAGTAGACTTTTAGTGGTTTATGCACCATCCTAGGTGTTTCAACAGATGCATAGAAGAATAAATCATAATGATTTCCTTTTAGAGTGTGCAGAGTAGTACCCAGAGTAAATATTTAGAGTGGAATGTAATAAATGTTGCAATAAAGATAAGAACAAAGTCAAAGGGGATGTGGTAGAAAAATGGACTAATTACTTATGAGAAAATATATAATGGAGGACATCCTAAGATGACCCTCAAATAGAGAGTGTTCTATGTTATTAGAGCATCCTAAAGTCTCTCATGTTTTTAAAATTCAAGTTTTTAATATTTAAATACAGGATTGTTTGAAACAATAATCATTAACTTGAAATGTCCTCCTTAAATACTGGCAGTAAAAAGACTGTTAGAAGTTTTTCTTTATTCAAGTCTTGAAATAAGGCAATGGCAACTGGCAGAGATTCAAGAAAAGGAATTAAAAAGACTCTTAGAAGGTACAATAGATAAGAATAGAACAGTGGCTTTGAGAAGAGAGGAAAGAGCAAGAGATGGATGAGTAAACTATGAATCTGAGGTTTTGAGCTTGGAAAATTAAGTGAATGGTGTTGCAGCTAAACAAGACAGAACAGCCAGGCAGGTAGCTGCCATGTGGGAAAATGCTGTGAGCTTAATTTGGACAAGAGCTAAGTTTCAAGTGCTTGTGACTCCTCCAGGTAGGGTTATACAGACATGAAACTTGCACTGCTAAATCTTCTTAGGAATTAATTGGTCTAGCAGGGAATTCAGAAAATTGCAATAATGATAATAGTTGAGGAAATGACAACAGTAAATATTCCCTTTCCATAGTGGTGGGAATGCAGGTTATTATTTTAGAAATTTCTCACATAGCTTGGCAGGGTTCTGGTACATGCACCAGAAGACATCCATTATTTTGGACAGCCTCATGCTTCTTCATTCTCATCCTTTGCAAGCCCTTTTAGCACAAGAAGATTTAAACTTTAGTAGCAATAATAAAAGTATAAAAAAGATTATGTCTACAGATGGCCTATGAAAGCTGAAACTGTCTGTTAAAAATCACCATTTTTTTTTTCTATATATGTTTTCTCATTTATTTTAGCTGGCATGGTAGAGAATGTTTTCTTTTCGCACATTGGGATAATTAGAGACGTGATTCATTTATTACCTAATATGTGCTAGGCCCTCCACAGACATTATCTCTAATTCTCCCAGCCCTGCTGCTGTTTTGCTGATAAGGAAATGGAAGCTGAGATGAGTTAATTGATGTGCCCGTGGCCTCAGTTGACTTCTTTCTTCCATTCTTCTCAAACATTAGAGCTAGAATCATATCTTAGCAACAGGTGGTCCCGGCAGTTGGCAGAGGGCACAGGCAGAACCCAGACCATTCCTCCTTTCTGCTATGGAACCTGGCCTTCATGCAACACAATGCTTAGTACTTGTGTTCTTCATTTCAGGTCTTATATTTTATACTCAGCTTCTACACTCTCTGACTTTTCCCACTTGTGTTTCAGGTTCTCAGTTTCTCTGATAAGTAAGTTCAACCAGAAAATGTGAAAACATTAATAAACGAGAGAAAAATAAACAAAGTACCTGATTGCCTTTCTCTTGACATCATACTTCTTTCTTTTCCTCCTCCTCTTTTGGAATAAAGTTGGGTGAATAAAACTACACCCCTTCTCTCTGTCTCTGTGTCTCTGCCTCTCTCCTCTCTTTCTCTTTGTCTCATAGTATCTTTCTCACTAGAAATAACCCCTTACATACACACAGATATATGTACTACTTTTTCATCAAACTCTTCTCATTCCCCTTTCAGGTTTGAAATTTGCCCTTATTCCTTCTTGTATTAGTCCATTCTCACACTGCTATAAAGAACTATCTGAGACTGGGTAATTTATGAAGAAAAAAGGTTTAACGGATTCATGGTTCCACAGCCTGTACAGGAAACATGGCTAGAAGGCCTTAGGAAACTTAAACATGGCAGAAGGTGAAGGGAAAACAAGCACATCTTGCCATGGTGGAGCAGAAGAGAGAGTGAGAACACTTTCAAACAACCAGATCTCACGAAAACTCACTCACTATCATGAGACCAGCAAGGGGGAAATCTGCCCCCATAATCTAATCACTTCCCATCAGGGCCCTCCCCCAACATTGAGGAATACAATTCAACATGAGATTTGGGTGGGCACAAAGAGCCAAACCATATCATTCCACTCTTGGCTTCTCCAAATCTCATGTCTTCCTCACATTTCACAACACAATCATGCCTTCCCAACAGTCACCAAGTTTTAGCTCATTTCAACATTAACTCAAAAGTCCAAGTCCAAAGTCTCATCTGAGACAAGGCAAGTCCCTTCCACCTATGAACCTGTAAAATAAAAAACAAGTTGGTTACCTCCAAGATACTATGGGGTTGCAGGCACTGGGTAAATGCTCCTATTCCTAAAGGGAGAAATTGGCCAAGACAAAGGGGGTAAAGGCCCCCTGCACGTCCAAAATCCAGCAGGGCATTCATTAAATCTTAAAGCTCCAAAATAATATTTGACTCCATGTCTCACATCCAAGCCACACTGATACAAGTGGTGGGCTCCCAAGGCCTTAGTCAGCTCTGCCCCTGTGGCTCTGCAGGGTACAGTCCCGGGGCTGCTTTCATGGGCTGTTGAGTTCCTGTGGTTTTTCCAGGAGCATGGTGCCAGCTGTCAGTGGATCAACCATTCTGGCATCTGGAGGACAGTGGCTCTCTTCTCACAGTTCCACTAGGCAGTGCCCCAGTGGGGACTCTGTGTCGGGACTCCAACCCCACATTTTCTTTCCACATTGCCCTAGTAGAGGTTCTCCATGAGGGTTCCACCCCTGCAGCAGACTTCTGCTTGGACATACAGGCATTTCCATACATCTTCTGAAATCTAGGCAGAGGTTCCCAAATCTCAACTCTTGCCTTTTGCATACCTGCAGGCCCAACATCACATGGAAGACACCAAGGGTTGGGGCTTGCACCCTCTGACACTATGGTCTAAGGTGTATCTTGGCCTCCTTTAGCCACAGCTGTAGCTGCATGGATGCAGTGCATCATGTCCCAAGATTTCACAGAACAGTGGGACCCTGGGCCTGGCCCATGAAACCATTTTCTCCTCCTAGACCTCCAGGGTTGTGATGGGAGGGGTTGCCATGAAGTTCTCTGAAATGCCCTGGAGGTATTTTCCCCATTGTCTTGGCTATTAATATTCACCTCTTTTTTTTTTACTATGCAGATTTCTGCAGCCTTGAATTCCTCCCCAGAAAATGGGTTTTTCTTTTTTACCACATGATTGGGCTGCAAATTTTCCAAACTTTTATACTTTGTTTCCCATTTAAATATAAGTTTTAGTTTCAGGTCATTTCTTTGTTTATTCAAATGACTATAGGCTTTCAGAAGCAGCAAGGCCACATCTTGAACACTTTGCTGCTTAGAATTTTCTTTCACCAGATTCCCTAAATCATCCCTCCCAAGTTCAAAGTTCCACAGATCTCTAGAGCAGGGACACAATGCCGCCAGTCTCTTTGCTAAAGCATAGCAAGAATGACCTTTATTTCAGTTCCCAAAAAGTTGCTAATCTCTATCTGAGACCATCTCAGCCTGGGCTTCACTGTCCATATCACTAACAGTATTTTGGTCACAACTATTCAACAAGTGTCTAGGAAGTTCCAAACTTTCCCTCATCTTCCTTTCTTCTTCTGTTCCCTCCAAACTGTTCCAACCTCTTCCCATTACTCAGTTCCAATGTTTCTTCTACATTTCCAGGTACCTTTATAGCAATGCTCCACTTCTCTCATACCAATTTTCTCTATTAGTCTGTTCTCATACTGCTATAAAAGTAACTACCCAAGACTGGGTAATTTATGAAGAAAAGAGGTTTAATTGACTCACAGTTCCACAGGCTGTACAGGAGGTATGGCTGGGAAGCCTCAGGAAACTTACAATCATTGCAGAAGGCAAAGGGGAAGCAAGCATGTCTTACCATGGCAAAGCAGGAGTGAGACAGGAAAGGGGGAAGTGCTATACACTTTCAAACAACCACATCTTATGAGAACTCACTCACTATTTCAAAAACAGTAGGGGGAAAATCCACCCCATGATCCAAACACCTCTCACCAAGTCCCTCCTCCAACATTGAGAATTACAATTCAACATGAGATTTGGGCAGGGGACACACAATCAAACTATATCACTCCATTGATGAACTCAGTGGATACTTACAAAGTATCCAATAAAGTTACTCCTATATGTTTGATGTGCTTTATGTTTTATATTGAGTTGTGACATACATTTATCACATATAATTTTCAAAAAAACAACTTCTCATTTACATGAATAACTCACACTTAAGGGAACCACATTTTTTTTTCTTTTTTTGGTCATTCACAAAAAATTGAAGAGCCAGAATTGAAACTCAAATTTTTATCTGCTTTCAGAGCCTCTGCAGTTTTCATTACATTATCTTATCTTAAAATATTATTCTATCTGGTAGTCTCAAAAGTTTTTAGAAGTACTGGAAGAAAGATAATGATAATGACAATTTGTTAAACTTCTTTGTGTTAGGAAGTAGAAATATATTAGCATTCAAATATTGTCAACAGGGACAACACTGGACAATCAGTAATTGTATTCATCTAAAGAATCACTAGGCATTATGGGAATTCTGCCAATCTGTAACTAGATCTTAATTTTTAGAATTAAAAATGTTAAGATGAGACCAAAAATATTAATTACTGTGCATATATATATATATCAATTATATTTTATATATATGTATGTATGCCATCATATAGAGTAGGGTGATATTTTGATGTTAATCAAGTTGTTTAGGAAATCCCACACTTTATTGCCATAGATTGTCTTCATTCTCATTAGTTCAAAAGTATTACTGTTCCAGGCCGGGCGCGGTGGCTCACGCTTGTAATCCCAGCACTTTGAGAGGCCGAGGCGGGCGGATCACGAGGTCAGGAGATCGAGACCACGGTGAAACCCCGTCTCTACTAAAAATACAAAAAATTAGCCGGGCGTGGTGGCGGGCGCCTGTAGTCCCAGCTACTCGGAGAGGCTGAGGCAGGAGAATGGCGTGAACCCAGGAGGCGGAGCTTGCAGTGAGCCGAGATTGCGCCACTGCACTCCAGCCTGGGCGACAGAGCGAGATTCCGTCTCAAAAAAAAAAAAAAAAAAAAAAAAAAAAGTATTACTGTTCCAATGGAGAAAGTGTCCAGCCAAGATGCTATACACTTGGCTTTTAAAGACAGAAAGATTGGGGAAGAAAACATGGTTCCTCAGACCAGGTAAAGAGATTTTGGAGGTTAATCCAGGATTAGAGACAGGATCTTCTGTATTTAGATTAGAATGCACCTCTCTCCCAGGCATTTCAACTCCTGGGATTTGGAGTAATGAGAATAGAGTGAGTCTTTGTTTCATTCCTTGGGTGATGTTTGGGAAGACAGAAAGCATTATAGAAAGTTATTTCACACTATTACGACATGGTAAATAGTAGGGTAGAAATTGCAGAGGCATGTCCGTCTGGAACTCTGTGTGGAGCAAGATTTTAAATGCATCCCACACAACAGAAGAGTAGAGTTAGTAAACAGAATATTGCATAGGGTGTCAGGGCTAAGAGGTCAGGTTCCCTAGAAGCCAAGTCTGAAATAAGAATTTGGGTGCATATGCTTTATTGAAGAATGTTCATCAGGAAAAACCTACAAGAGCATTATGGATTAAAGGATTGCTCTCCAAAGATGGCAGTATGAAGCACGGGACTGAAGGCCTGTGAGAGAACAGGCATTTCAGCAAATGGGAATATGGAAGGCAGCTGACAGTGATTTTAATGGAATACGGATACATTTCAATGAATTCCAGTACAGTAGTGCTACAGACCATCTGTCACCCAAATCCCCTCCAAATTGTTGGGATGCTACTAGAGGAAGAATAATCTAACCTGGAAGAAAGTAAGAGGTTCAAAAGAAGGACAATACTAAATTGACTTGCTTTATTAGAGACAGCTTTATTGAAATAAAATTTACATGCCAAAAAATGCCTGTATAAGTGTACAATTCAATGACATTTAGTAAATTATTGAGGTGTGAAACCATGCCCACGATCTAGTTTTAGAACATTTTCTTCATCCCCAAAAGTTATTTTGTACCTCACTGTAGTCAATTCCCATTCTAACCTTCTTCCCCAGGCAATCACTAAGCTGTTTACTTATAGATTCTCTTTTCTTAAAAAAAAGAAAATTTATTTCAGTGGAATGATACAGTATGTAGTCTTTTGCATCTGGATTTTTTCCATTAGCATAATTTTTTAGTTCCATTCATATTGCAAATGTACTAGTAATTCATTTTTATTGCTGAATAGTATTCACTATATAGATAATAATGCATTTCATTTATCCATTAACCAGATGATGGACATTTGGATTGTTTCTAGTTTCTGTGTATTAAGAATAGCATTGCTAAGAACATGCATATACAATTACTAACATGGACATATGTTTTCATTTCTCTTGGATAGATACCTAGGAGTGGAATTGCTGATTGAAATAGTATGTTTATACTTGACTTTCTCAGAAATTGCTGGACTGTTTTTCAAATTGTCTGTGCTATTATATGTTCTCCCTGCAATGTATGAGGCTTCTAGTTTCTCCATATCTTTGTTAACACTTGATATTGACAGTAAATTTGATACATTAATTATTAGCTATTCTAGTAGGTATATAGTGATATCTCATTATGGTTTTAATTTGCATTCTCATAATGACTTATGGTGTTGACTATTTTTACATGTGCTTACTAGCTATCCTTTTAATATGCTATTGGGTCTGGTTTGCTAACATTTTCTCATGGTATTTTTCTGCATCTATGTTCTTGAAAGATATTTATCTGCTGCTTTCTTGTGATTTTTTTTCTGGCTTCATTATCAGATATTTCTGGCTTAAAGAATGAGTTGTGAAGTGCTCATCCCTCTATATTTTTGAAAAGTGTTTGTGTAGCATTGATAATATACTCTCTTTAGGTATTTGATGGAATTCATGGTTGAAATCATCTGGGTCTTGGCTTTTCTTTGTGGAAAACCTTTTAATTACCAATTCTATTTCTTGTTATGGGTACATGTATATTATCTGTTTCTTCTTTAGTCAGTTTTGGGGATTAATGTCTTTCTATGGCATTGTTCATTTTATCAAAGTTGTTTAATCTGTTGGTATTGAGTTGTTCATAATAGTCCCTTATATTTCAATTTCTGTAAAGTCAGTATCAGTGTCCCTTCTTTTATTCCCAATTTTGATGATTTGTGGTTTATCTTTCTGTCTCTCTATCGGCCAGTCTAGCTAAAGATTTTACAATATTATGATCTTTTAAAAGAACCAACTTTTGATTTCATTGGTTTTCTCTATTGTTTTTCTCTATTTTGTTGCTTTCTGCCCTTTTTATTATTCTCTCCCTTCTGCTTATTTTTGTATTTAATTTGTTCTTCTTTTTCTAGTTTCTTAAAGAGGAAGTATAAATGATTGAGTTATGATTTTTTTTTCTAAAATAGGTATTTAAAGCTATAAATTTCTCTCTGAACATTGATTTACCTCCATCTTGTTACTTTTGATATGTTGTAATATGTTGTTTTTTTTTCATTCAGTTCAAAATATTTTCTAATTTCCCTTGTGATTTCTTCTTTTAACTATCTGTTAATTTCCAAATATTTGGGGATTTTTCTATGTAATTTTTGTTGTTGCTTCCTAATTGTATTCCATTTTTATAGTAACTCATACATTAAATGATTTGTAATACTTTTAAACATATTAAGACTTGTTTTATGTCCTATAGTATTTGGTCTACCCTGGAGAATGTTCTATGTGTATTTAAAAGAAAAATTATTTTGCTGTTTTTGGGTGGAGTGTTTTGTAAATATCAGTTAAGTCAAGTTGATTGATATTATTCAAGTCTTCATCCATGATGATTTTCCAAGTTGTTGTAATACCGATTATTGAGAAGGAGATATTGAAGTCTCTAACAGCAATTGTTGAAATATCTGTCTTTTCAGTTTTGTTTTGCTACATGTGTTATGGTGCTCCTTTTAAGGTGCATATACATTTATAAGTATTGTGCAATAACTCTTCACTTAAAGTTGTCCATATGTTCTTGGAAATTGTAATTTTAAATGAAATTATGTACAGCAGGTCCTCCAAATTATGTTGTTTTATTCAACATTGTTTCTTTGTAACACTGATGAAAAAAATTGGTTTGTTACATGTCATTTTGCTCAAAGTCATAGTTTCCAAAAACCTGTCAATGATGTTGAGGACTTACTGTATATACCTGATATACTGACCCTTTTGTTATTATGAAATGTTCCTTTTTATTTCTGCAGATTGATTATTCCTTATTTGAAATGCATGGCACCAGAAGTTGTTTCAGATTTCAGATTTTTCAGATTTGGAATAATTGCATGTGTAATGAGATATCTTGAGGATGTGACCCAAATCTCAACACAAAATTCATTTAAACTTATTTGTGTTTCATATATACTTTATACACATAGCCTGAAGGTAACTTCATATAATTTTAAGATAATTTTGTACAAAAAGGTTATGTTAAATACTTACGTGTAAAATTTTCCACTTGTGGCATCGTGTTGGCACTCAAAATGTTTTAAATTTTAGAGCATTTCAAATTTTATATTTTCAGATTGGGGTGATCAACCTGTAGTAATATTTCTTCTCTCAAGCATATATTTTTGCCATCCCAGCTTGTTAATAAGTAAATATTTAAACTGTAAAGTTTACATAGTATATATTTTGCTGTTCCTTTACATTCAATCTATCTGTATCTTTGAATCTGAACTGTTTCTCTTGTAAATGGGACATATGTGGATAATGCTTTTCTGATCCAATCTGATAATCTCTACCTTTTGATTAGAGTGTTTAGACCATTAATATTTAATATACTTACTCACCTGTTTGCAGTTTTGTCTATCTCTTGTTTGTTTTCTTTGTCCCTTGTCATTTTTGTTTCTCTGTTCCACCTTTTGTGTTAACAAATATTCTTAGCATCCTATTTTAATTTTTCTTTTGATTTTTAAAACATATTTTTGAGTTATATTTTTGGTAATTGCCCTAGAGATTACAATATGAATTTTAACTTATCATGTTCTACCCAAGTGGCTTAATTTCAATTAAATATAGCAACTTAATTCCATTACATATAGCACATTTCCTCTAATATTGCTCTATTCACCATCTATTTTCAGATATAGATAAGTATGTTATAAACCCCAAATAGAGTGTTAACTTTTATAATTATTGCTTGATAAAATATGTCTTTAAAGAAAATTGGAAGAAGAAAAGAGAAAATATTTTATGCATTCTTTTATATTTCCTCACATTTTTACCATTTCTGGCCTTCATTTCTCCCTATGGAATCTAGTTACCGTCTAGTGTCATTTCTTTTCAGCCAGAGATACTTCTATTAGCATCTTGTAAGACAGGTCTCACAGATTTATTTCTCTCAGCCTTCGTTTAAGTGAGAATGTTATTTTTTTGCCTTCCTTTTGAACTTGCTGGATATTCTTTGTTGACTGTAATTTTCTTTCAGTATGTAGACTATTTCATTCTACCACTTTCTGGCTTCTGTTGTTTCTGTTGAGCAGTTATCCTTTTTTTGTTGTAGTTTTTGCCAACTGGAAATTTAATATGAGAAAGTATTATTTAAAAAATATTCTATATGCAGTCTTCTTAGCCTTATCCAAAAATATTATCATTAAATAAGTGATATTATGACACTGGAAGTAACCATCAATGCATGCTATGTAGACACCAAATTATTCAAGGACAATTTTTTATAACAGCAATTATTTTGTACAGGGTGTTTGCGTATGATTTTTTTTAACTTTTATTTTACATTTGGGGACACGTGAAGGTTTGCTATGTAGGTAAAGTCATGGTATGGGGGTTTGCTGTACAAATTATTTAATCAGCTAGGTATTAATCAAGTACCCAATAGTTATTTTTTTCTGCTCCTCTCTCTCCTCCCACCCTCCGACCTCAATTACAACCCAGTGTCTGTTGTTCCTCTTTTTGTGTTCATGAGTTCTCATCATTTAGCGCTCACTTATAAGTGAGAACATATACTATTTGGTTTCCTCTTCCTGTGTTAGTTTGCTAAGGATAGTAGCCACCAGCTACATCCATGTTCCCATAAAAGACGTGATCTCGTTCTTTGTTAATGGCTGCATAGTATTCCATGGTATGTATGTAGCATATTTTCTTTATCCAACTTGTCACTGATGGGCATTTAGGTTGATTCCATGTCTTTCCTATTGTGAATAGGGCTGCAATGAACATTTGTGCACATATGTCTTTATGGTAGAATGAGTTATACTCCTTTGGCTATAATGGGATTGTTGGGTGGAATAGATAGTTCAGCTTTCAACTCTTTCAGGAATTGCCACACTGCTTTCCACAATGGTTGCACTAATTTACACTCCCACCGACAGTGTATACATGTTCCCTTTTCTTTGCAACCTCTCCAGCATCTGTTTTTTTTTAACTTTTTAATAATAGCCATTCTGACTGGTGTGAGATGGTATCTCATTTTGGTTTTGATTTGCATTTCTCTACTGATCAGTGATATTAAGCTTTTTTTTAAATATGCTTGTTGGTCACATGCATGTCTTCTTTTGAAAAGTGTCTGTTCATGTTCTTTGCCCACTTTTTGATGACATTGTTTGTTTTTCTCTTGTAAATTTGTTTAAGTTTCTTATAGATGCAGGATATTAGACATCTGTCAGATGCATAGTTTGCAAATAATTTCTCCCATTCTGTAGGTTGTCTGTTTACTCTGTTGAGAATCTCTTTTGTGGTGCAGAAGCTCTTAAGTTTAATTAGATCCCACTAGTCAATTTTTGCTTTTGTTGTGATTGCTTTTGGTGTCTTTATCAAGAAGTCTTTGCCCATTCCTATGTCCAGGATGATATTGCCTAGGTTGCCTTCCAGGATGTTTATAATTTGGGGTTTTACATTTAAATCTTTAATTCATCTTGAGTTAATTTTTGTATATGGTATAAGAAAGAGTTCCGATTTCAATCTTCTGCATATGGCTAGTCAGTTATCCCAGCACCATTTATTGAATAGGGAGTCTGTATCCCATTGCTTGTTTTTGTCAGCTTTGTTGAAGATTAGATGGTTGTAGGTGTGCAGCCTTATTTATGGGCTCTCTATTCTGTTCCACCAGTCTATGTGCCTGTTTTTGTACCAGTACCATGCTGTTTTTGTTACTGTAGCCCATAGTATAGTTTGAAGTCGGGTAACATGATGCCTCCAGCTTTGTTCCTTTTGCTTAAGATTACCTTAGGTATTTGGGCTCTATTTTCCTTCCATATGAATTTTAAAATAGTTTTTCTAGTTCGGTGAATAATGTTGTTGGTAGTTTGATTGGAATAGCATTGAATGTGTAAATTGCTTTGGGCAGTATAGCCATTTTATTGACATTGATTCCTCCTATTTGTGAGCATGGGATGTTTTCTATTCATTTGTGTCTTCTCTGATTTCTTTGAGCACTGCTTTGTAATTCTCATTGTGCAGCTCGTTCTCCTTCCTGATTAGCTGTTTTCCTAGGTATTTTATTCTTTCTGTAGCAATTGTGAATGGGATTGCCTTCCTGATTTCACTCTTGGCTTGGCTGTTGGTGGTGTATAGGAATGCTAGTGATTTCTGTGCATTGGTTTTGTATCCTGAAACTTTGCTGAAGTTGGTTCCCAACTGAAGCAGCTTTTGGGCTGAGACTATGGCCTTTTCTAGATACGGAATCATGGCATCTACAAACAAGGATAGTTTGACTTCCTCTCTTCCTATTTGGATGCTCTTTATTTCTTTTTCTTGCCTGATGAGCTGTTATCTATTAATCATGTATTGTTTCCTGTGTGTGATGAGTTGCTTTTTTCCTGCTGCTTTTAATATTTTATTTCCTTATTTGGGTTTGAACAGTTTGAATACCATGATGTGTCTAGGTGTGGATCTCTTTGTGCTTTTTAAAATTGGGCATCATTGCGTTTCTTGAATCTATGTATTAACATTTTTAAATAAAATTTAGGAAGTCCGTGTTTCTTATTTCTTCAAGTATTTTCCCTACCCTTTTTCTCTCTCTGCTATCCTTCTGGGAATTCTGCTACAAATATTTGGTATGCTGAGTGTTGTCCCTCTGGTCTCTGAGGCTCTTTTAAATTTTCTTCAATCTTTTCTTTCTCTGTTCTTCAGGGTGGATAATTCCTAATCATCCATAATCAAGTTTACTGATTTTTTCTTATTTTATGTCAACTCTGTTTCTTTTAAAAATAATTTTGATTTTTTAATTGAAATTTATTATTACAGAATTATTGTCATTATATCTTCCTTTAAATCTTTAAACAGGGCTTCCTTTAATCCTTTGAATATATTTATAATAGGTGTTTTGACAACTCTGCCAAATTCAACATCTGGGTTCACTCAGAGTTCATTTCTTTCAACTACATTTTTTCCCCTGCATATGGGTCACATTTTCTTGTTTCTTTGCATGTCTCATTTTTCTTTGTTTAAAATTAGACATTTTGGGTAATACATTTAAGAAATTTTGGATTCTGTTTTTCCCCTTGAGAATTGTTATTGCTTTTTGTTTTGATTTTCTGAACTTAAAAGGGCTTTTAGCATTTACTGATGGATCTTTGTGTAGGTTGTTGAGTGTATTCAAAACTTCTACATTTTTCTAGTTTATTCTTGCTTTTCTGTTCACTAGGCCCTCCCAAATCTTTCACGCATAGATGCACAACCTTTCTTTCAACGAAGGATGTATGAAGAGCTTAAGCTTTGTGTGTTCACACAGACTCCAAATCAGCCAAGAATGTGTGGTGAGATTGTTTTTTTGGGGGGTTTCTTCGCATTTATGTGTCACCCTAGCTAGAGTTGTATGCAGAAATTACTTTGTCCATGTATGGTTCTCTTATTTCCAGGATCTCCTTGTTAAATTCCAGGCTACTTTTTGGTTCTGCCATCTTCCATTAAGAGCAGTCACAACTCAGAATAGCAGGGCTGTGTGCTTTTCTTGTTCATTTTCTACCAATTTTACCATTTTTACTAACAGTCCAGCTAGAAATTGATTTTTTGGCTTCAGTTCAAAAATAACCCAGCCCCATCCAGCAGTGAAGTTGCTGGTTTTGATAACCAACTCTGCCTTGGTATCACCATCCTACCACATGAGCTGTCAAAAGGGCATGGGACCAACAGATTCCCACTCTTCTTAGCTAATGGTCTACAGTTTTCCATAAATAAATACTTCTTAATTTGTTTTTAATCTTGCTTGATGTTCTGAGCTCTTAGATGATTGTTCTTAAAAATTTTGTTTAGTTTTATAGTTGTGTTTTTGAGACAGGATTTGCTGACTTCTTTACCACCGTTAAAAGATCTGCCCATCTGACTTGTTTTTAAAGAGTAACAAACTGCAAAAGCCCCAGCTTAATTTAACTTGAAACTACTAAATTAAGTATGATTGATTAGAGATGGACATAGATTTTTTTGTATTTCACCTATCAAGAGGTGGCATCTGCATTCCTCTTCCGTTTCCCCTCCTCCTTTGAATTTAGGAGGCTCAGTGAAAACTTTGACTTGCAGAATATAGCAAAATAACTTTTAGCCAATTTCTAGCCCAGGACTTACAAGATTGATTGCTTTTACTCTCTTTTACTTTTTAAATCGAAACATAGCTACTGTGCTGTGAGGTAGAAGTTACTGTGGAAAATCCTTGTGGAAAGGCACGAGACACCTTGTGGTATCTAAGGTACCAAGATACCTGGCCAATAGCCTCAGCTGAGCACCACCTTGCCAGCCATGTAAGTAAGCCATGTTGGCAGTGCATTTTCCAGACCTAGTTGAGCTACCACAATTAATTGAGTCTGTAGCAGAGATGAGACTTTCCTGCCCAAATTGTAAATTTGTGAGCAAAATAAATGATGATTGTTATTTTAAATCACTAAATGTCTGGGTGGTTTGTTACATAGCCATAAATAACTGGAACATTAATTTTCTGCCTTCTTGAGGAATGGGAGTTGGGGATTAAAGCTAAGAACAGTTATTATAAAATCCATTTATCATGTACCTAGGAAGTAAGATTTTCATAGCCACAAAATTGAATTGCAAAAATATAACTTATAAAAAGAAAGTTGTGTACATAAAGCTTGTTATCTTCTGTAGAAGGTGACTATGATATCAAGAAATGCAGGAGTTCATCCAGGGTATTGTGGAGTAAAAGGGGAGGACATAATGAGAGACGAAGGAAACGAATACAATCAGATATTTGTCCCAATTTCACTTGCCTGGTTTAGCTTAGTGACAGGGGCAGTAGCTGTAAGCACAGGGGTGAGAATTCTTGCTCTGCCATTGGTTTGATACCCTATGAGAAGGGCCCTGAATGGAACATTTCACACTAGCACTGGGGCTTAACTAGCAGGGTTTAGAGGCAAACAATAATAAAAGGCATAATAAAGGAGAAAAAGAGGTCTAATTTTCACTTAAATGTCACCTCCTGTTTTTTTTTTTGAGATGGAGTTTCCCTCTTGTTGCCCGGGCTGGAGTGCAATGGCATGATCTTGACTCACTGCAACCTCCACCTCCCAGGTTCAAGCGATTCTCCTGCCTCAGCCCCTGGTGTAGCTGTATCTACAGGCATGCACCACCACGCTTGGCTAATTTTGTATTTTTAGCAGAGATGGGGTTTCTCCATGTTGGTCCGGCTGGTGTCGAACTCCTGACTTCAGGTGATCTGCCCGCCTCAGCCTCCCAAAGTGCTGTGATTACAGGGGTGAGCCACCAGGTCCGGCTGTCACCTCCTTTTTTTCTGCATGACCTGACCACTGAGATAAGAATGAGTAGGTCTCCTCCTATTCCACAGCAAGACAATACCAGAGGAGAAGTATGAGTGGCCCACCTCGGCCAAAGACATGATGAAAAATATGGTAAAGTTTCAGCAGGGCTGAAAGAGCCCTGGAGACCATGGTATCCAGAAAGTTGCCTCTGGGCTATGACCAGACTGAGAGAGAGAGAGACACCATGAGTGGCTCTTGCTCAAGAGGTCACAGGAAAATTCAGACATGGGGCCAGTAGCATTTCAAAGGTCATAGGTGCTGAATGACAAGCACAGGGAAAAGCCAGGGGATTCCAAGCCCTCCATAGTATGAGGTCCTGTAAGCCACTTGCCCATTATAATAATGATTTAAACCATAATGTAGCCGACAAAATTTAATTTATACCCTCCATTTTAGAAAGGACTCAAAGAGGGAGAGTTTAAAAATAAGATAATTTGGGTGATTAACCCAATAGATTGTGCAAAACTTGGGTGTTTAAACTATTAAATCAAATTAAGTTGACAACTACTTTGGATTTTGGTAACATTCCCATCACATTATCAAGCAGGAGGGAGCTTACATAGAAGACCAGAACACTTAAAGATAAAAATATAGAGAATACATTTTTTTTGGCCAGGCCCGGTGGCTCACACCTCTAATCCCAGCATTTTGGGAGGCCGAGGCGGGCGGATCACAAGGTCAGGAGACTGAGACCATCCTGGCTAACATGGTGAAACCACGTCTCTACTAAAAGTACAAAAAAATTAGCCGAGTGTGGTGGTGGGCGACTGTAGCTCCAGTTACTCAGGAGGCTGAGGCAGGAGAATGGCATGAACCCAGGAGGCGGAGCTTGCAGTGAGCCGAGATCCCGCCACTGCACTCCAACCTGGGCTACAGAGCGAGACTCCATCTCAAAAAAAAAAAAAAAAAAAAAAGAAAATACGTTTTCATTGCCTATCCCAGTTATCTTGGGAGCATATTTGAGGCCCTACAACATGTATGGAAAAATTATCTAGCTGACAATTTAACAGTATTTTATATTCTCCTGGAGATGTTTCATGAAAAATTAAGTATGGGAAGTGTTTTCCTTCACACATTCTTTCCCCAACCACAGTTACCACTCCATAAAATCAAGCCTCAATAGATTGAAGATGTAGATAACTTATTTTACTTAGGAAAAGATTAGTAGGGCTTCATCATACTGAGAGGCAGTAAAATGTAGTAGCTAAGAGTATAAGCTCTGAGGCCAGAGTGTATCAATTAGAATTCTGGCTCTGTCACTTATTGACTAAATGACAAGTCACTTAACCTCTCTGGGTCTCAGTATTCCTCACCTGCAAAATGGATACAATAAAAGTAGGTCTTAATGTTGTGATTATTAAGTTAAAGCCTTTGAAGTGCCACATACAGTAAGCACTAATTAAGCTTTGCTGTTACTATTATTTATTGATTGATTTATTTAAAAACCTGGGCTTATTGAAATTGCAGCCTGACTTTTCCAACTCTGAAAGATGATGGAAAGAGTTGAATAAGGAGAACATTACCAACTTGTGGGTCCCTGAGACTGAGCAGAGCAGAGGGTAGAGAACATGTAAGTGGTAGCCTGTCCATTTCTCCTTGGTGCTGCCAGTTTGATGGCAGGACGCTGCTGTGGATGCAGCAATGGCCTGGGGTCAAATGTTTTGGGACCTGGGCAAAGGTTCTAGGGTTGAGATGCTTATGGTGAGAGCAGAGAATGTGAGCAGTGGAGCTGCCTGCGCAGCCTTAGATTATAATGGCTTAAATTGGAGAGACTGATACAGGAGCCTTCCAAACATGAACTGTTTTCTGTTATCCAGGCTGTAGATCTTAGAGCTAGATATAATTTGATTTTATAAACAAGAATATGTAGTTTTTTAAACCTTAATATCCATGAGAAAATTAATAACCATTGCTTATAATAACGACTTAAACCATAATGTAGTTGACAAAATTTAATGACGCTTTTAAGAGACCACTGAACTATGTTCTATGTACTCATATTTTTAGGCAGATCTCTTAAATATTGTTAATCAACATTTTCTTCAAAATAGTTGAGAATATCGGTTAAAACATACTGTGACTTAATATTCTCTTAAAATCAGTTCAGAAGGAAAAAGAATAAATATTTCCCTCCTTAAGACTGTAAGTGCAGCCCTTGTGCTAAGTCTCTAGAAGATGTTTAAGTCTGAAACCAAAATGACATCTGTGAAGTTGAATAAAAAATCTAACTCAAGAGCTACAGAGAAAATATCATGAGGTAGGAAAAAATTCATGTAAATTTGCAAATTCTTAGTGCTAATAGTCTATACTATTGGAAAAGTTCAATCACATGCACATTATACTGCCCTACGCTTTCATTTCCTGGCTGGGAGTGGAAATTATTCTCATCAAACTAAGTCATATGGGGAACACAGTTCCAGGGAATACAAATCCCTATCCTTATAGCAGAAATTTATTCTTAATGTGAGAAAAATATAAGAGAAACAGATTGAGTAAGACATGCTCCCAGAGAACATTGGGAGCACTATGATAACAAGTTAATACTTGCTCTATTAAATTCTAAGAAAATAGTGTACTTCTCTTGAAAGATAGAAGAAAAGTCACTAGTTTCTGGAATAAAAATGGCCATTTTTAAGTTAATGAAAGTATAAACTCAATCATTACGTTAGTGATGTTGACAATATCCATTTGCAGTTACGTGATAAGTTGGAAATCCCAATTATGCGCACACACACATACATACACACCCACCATACACAAGTGAAAGTTATCAGGAACTTGGTAATAGTCATGATATCAGCAGTCATTCACCAGGAGCCTAATGTAAGGACACTCAAAGTGCCCTTATGAGCCCAGTTTGCACAAAGTAATTCAGATATTTTTAAAAAGAAAAACAGAATCCATGTAGGAATGAATGAGGGCTATTAGAGCATGTCTATCAAAGATTAATATTAACTGAAGATCAAGAGGATAAAGTTTAGTGGGGAAATGTAATGTCACAGAACTTCAGACTGGGTTCTACACTCATGAACATCAAAAAGAGTTTTGTTTGCATTGCATAATTGGGCATCTAAGAGCAACGCTCATATAAATGAAAACTTTGAAAAGAGTATCTGCATTAAGAAAGACTTCTTAATGTCCACTTGGGAGAAATGATCCTCATATAAAGTTATATAAAATTTGGGATGAACTCTCTCATTCTATTTCATCAAAAAACTAGATGAGAGATAATTATTAATGAATTAAGTTTGATGAGAAAGATGTCAAATGGTTTTATATAAAGTGATAAACAGGCAAGTTATTGATAATGTCATACTGTATATATCATTCTTTATATGTACACTTATTCTTGTGGGACATGAAATTAATATATAGCATCTTCAAATTGATATTCAGTTATGCTAATAAATACTTTTTTTTTTTTTGAGACGGAGTCTCGCTCTGTTGCCCAGGCTGGAGTGCAGTGGCGCAATCTCGGCTCACTGCAAGCTCCGCCTCCCGGGTTCATGCCATTCTCCTGCCTCAGCCTCTCCGAGTAGCTGGGACTACAGGCGCCCGCCACCACGCCCGGCTAATTTTTTGTATTTTTAGTAGAGATGGGGTTTCATCGTGGTCTCGATCTCCTGATCTCGTGATCTGCCTGCCTCGGCCTCCCAAAGTGCTGGGATTACAAGTGTGAGCCACCGCGCCTGGCCTAATAAATACTTTTTTAATAGAGATGTGAAAATAAGTAGAATCCTGTCATTGATACATTTTTATTTGTTTGGTTCAAAAAATGCTTTGGCCTATAATGTGGGTGCCTCTAACTACCTGTTGAAGGTATAGTTAGTGCCTAGAAGAAAACAAGTAGCCTGATATAAACCTAAATATTGAAAATTTCAGCAAATATCATAGCAATAAACACTACTACAGAGAAACATTCAATACAACAATGCCTGTTTTTTTCATCTTAAAAGTTGATAGCAGAACAATGTTTAGTTACCTTGGTTACAGCAAATTCTGCACAATATGCTGTTTGTCTCTGAAGGAAATTTGTTTATGTATGTTATTGTGGGAGGTAGTAGCAAAGAGAAAGTGATATATTTTTACAGATTTTTCTTCTATTATTAAGTAATTTTTGTGTAAACCTGCTTTCATTGATTAAATAAAAATATACTTATGCAAACATCACTCTTCTGCATAAAACTATCCTTAGGCATACCTCTGCATACTTCTCATTTACCCCCCCAGACACAGAGACTTCTGCCTAAGGAAAGGAAATAAGGAGTTTGATGGTCAGCATAAACTTTAAAAGTGGCAGTATATGATTTTATCCCCAGATGTGGAATATGAGAATTACAAAAATTGAGCTAGAGAGTTATTTTCTCTTATATTTCTTCTTGGCCTTGGAAACTGGGAGAAGTGAGTTATTCTTGTAAGACAATGAGGAAATGGAAGTGATGAAATGTAAAAACAAAACAAAAACCCCCCAAAAACCCTCAGAGTCTAGAATTCTCTTTCTTCTACCACCGCTACTTCCGTTGGTGAAGGAAAACTTAGATTCTGGTTGCATTTGTCAAGAGTGGCTCCATATTGAGGAAGTAGCTAATCAATGCAACGAAAGCATGAGCAACCAACAGTCTTGTTTCCTTATGCAAGTGATACTCAGGGTTCAATTCTCTTCACTATAGAAGGAAGCAGGAAATCTGGCTCCTTTTTTCTGCTGCTTCTCCTATCTCCTGATCTTGCAGGTAGCCTGGTGCAGAAAAATAAAGAGCAGGAATAATTAGCTGTCTTATATAGTAACCAGTCTCCCATTTTTTCTTTAATTACAGAATTTTGAATCTTACTGAATTATTGCATAATAGGCCACTGTAAAAGAACTATATTCTCCAGCCTCCCTTGCAGCTAGATGTAGCTACATAACCAAGTTTTGAACTATGGGATTTGAACAGCTGAGATGAGTGTAACTTCTGGGTCACATAGTTAAAGGAAATAATTGTGCCCTCTCTGGCTGTTTTCCCTCTTTATCCTGATGAGAACAAAGGCATGATGGCAAGATCTGAAACAAAGAACTTGGACCAGCAAATGTAAGCCATGCATTAAAGATGGCAGAACAACAAGTTAGAAGAGTCCTGGGTTCCTGGAGGTTGTCAGATCTCCTTCCTTGTCTCAGACTGTAATGTTCAAACTTTTCATGGGGGAGAAATAAACTTCTAACTTACCTAATGCACTGTTACAGTGGGTCTGTCTGTTACAACAGTGGAACTTTGATGTTGCCAAAACTTATGAACAGCAAAATCGGAGCTTCTCAAAATTTAATGGATGCAAGAATCACCTAGGGATCATGTTAAAATGCTGATTCTGGTTCAGTAGAGGTGATAGATACATTTTATGTATCAGCTTGGCTAAGCTGTTGTGCCCAGTGTTTTTGTCAAACATTAGTCTGGATGTTGCTATGAAGGATTGTAGAAGTGACTAACATAATCAGTTGACTTTAAGTAAGGGAGTTTGTCATCAGAGATGTGGATGGACTGTTAATGGACCATGATGCACTGACAATTGAATGCCTAAAAAGTAAAAAGCAAAGTTTCCCAGAGAAGATAGAGTCCTTTGTCAATACCGCTACATAGAAATCCTGCCTGAGTTTCCAGCCTGCTGGCCTTTTCTGTAAATTTCAGGTTTGCCAGCTCCCACAATTGCACGTGCCTGTTCTTTAAAATAAGTCTCTTCACAGACACACACACACACACACACTCTCTCTCTCTCTCTCTCTCTCTATATATATATATATATATACATGTATATAGATCTATACATCTATATCTATATATAGATCTATATACATGTATATATACACACATAGGCATATATGCATGTATTTTGTTGATTTTGTTTCTTTGTTTTTATACCTACTGTTTAATACAGTAGGTATAAAGCAAATCCTGAGAGTTTGCTTTTCTAATTAGTTCCCAATGCTGCTGCTCTGAGCACTATGCTTTGCATAGTAAGATTCTAGAAAACTGTTTTTCAGGAATCATATATTTCAGTCTAGACTTTGACAGAAATTTGCTGTGAAACCTCAGGAATGCCATGCAGTATGTAGCTCTCACTTCCTCGTCTATGAGATGAGAATGTTGGATTATATGATCCCTGTGACCCTCTCAGGCTGTAATACATTGTAACTTTGTGACCCTCTTGCCAAGAGGTCCAGGTGGGAAGGCAACATGGGGATAGAGCTTGTGGCAAGGCAGACCCCAGAGCTGTATCAAAGTGTGTGGTCATCTTTTATGGCTTCTTGGTGCTGTGGCACTGATTTCCTGTGTTGTTACACCCAATGGACATTTGTAAGTTGTATGGGCAGCCATTGAGCTGGTGACATCTTACATCCAGCAACTTGATGCATGAGAAAAGAGACTCAATTCTAGCATGTTAGATCTGGAAGAGAAAGCTAAGAGCTTGATTTTCTTTCTTCCCCAGGAAACTCATTTCCCAGTGCAAAGGACGGAGCGGGTCCAATGACATGAAACAACCTCTTAGTGTCATTACCTTATATTTTATACATATGTGTGTTATAATGACTGTAGAATAATCTTACAAATTAGAGAAATATGTCAATGAACTTTCTCGTTTACTTCCCAAATCTGGACTAGGATTTGGAAAATTTTAATAATAGCATCACTATTTCATTTATTCTTTAAGAATAATAGCAAAGGGTCTTAAAATTACAATCTGTCAAAGTTGTGCTTCTATTAGAATGCTTTCAGGTGCTGTAAACAAGGCTGTGCTGTAGAATACAGATATTCCTTCTGACAGTATGATCCATACCTATTTGTCAGCTTTACTTTCTAAAATCCTAAATTGAAAAAAGACTTTGTTGTTATCCTTTGGCACCACAACCAAATGGAGCTGTAATCATTCTTAAATGGTGAGAATCTGTTTTCATCTATAATACAGAACTTTAATTCTTAACACAGATACATTCAAATGTACAATATGGTCCAGTAGCCACCAGACAATCTTTACACAGGGGTTGCAATTCCTTCACTCTCCTATTGTCTTAAAGCCCAATCATAATATGGCATGAAAAATGGGCTTACTGTGTTGTACAAATGCTAATAGATTGTTTACTGATGGGGCTTCTAGTGGCCTTATATCAACAGAATAGCAAAGACTACTCTAGGAACATATCTGTTCTGGGAACATGTATCTATTCATTCAAAGTAAGATTGTATATGTATATATCCCACATATCTGAGATAAATAGATTTCTTAACTTTTACCTGAAATGCTGCAGGAGGTTTGTGTTCATTTCAGTGTGACTACATGTATGTAAGTGTGCTTTTGCTATGTGTGTGTACATGTGCATGTGTGATATGTGCACATGGGTTAAGATTAGGAGTGGAAAGAAGAGTCAGTTTCTTTTTCTTAGCATGTGAATTTGAATGCAATCAAGAACTTGAATTTATTTTCTTATTTTCTCAGTGTCAAGCACTTTTTCTGTCTCCCTCCCTTAAAAAATTGCCTTAGGAGAGTCTTCTAATAGATACTACTCTTTTTTTTATGCCTAAAGGACATGGTTGCCTAAAAAAAAAAAGAGCTAGAAAGTGGCAAAGGGATGGAAGACATTTGACCAGAAATAGGAACTTATTGCTGCCTTGGGTGGAAGTATTCTTTCTCAACATTTGGGGTTGAGGACAGAAAAAGAAATGAGGATATGAGAAAAAAGAGAAAAAATATCTGAGTGGACAAAACCTGACACTTATCTTTATTTAAGCCCATTTATTTCTATTTTAAATTGTCCCTGGAAAGAAAACAGGATGGAAAGCTTAAAAGGGATAGAACCTGGTATCCGTGTATTCTGTCCTTCACCTACCGTATTAATATAGACCCACTTGCTTTAAAGGAGGTTGACATAACCTTTGATGAACTATCAATGCTATATCAAAAATCCTGACGTTCTTCATTCTACAGAATACAAACAGCACCTTTCATATTGTGACAGCAAAGCACCATGATAGTCTGATTTGTGGTTGTTTGGATGTTTGGTTTTTAAAATTGTTTTCATTAATTTTATAAAGTGTTAGGAGTTGAATGACTGTGAAAGAACAAATACATCTAGTTTATCTTTGTTGCATTTCTTTTGGCCTATTTTCGTTTGTCAAGGAATGACAATATTCAGGAGCTAGTGGCAATTGAAATCAGACTTTGAGAATTTTGGCTCAGCTTGAGATAGCTTATTGTAAAAGCATCAGAGTTAGTTGTGTTGTTTTAAACTGGTCAGATCATTGCTAACTGATTTGCACAAGGAATTAACTTTATTTTATGGAAGAATTTGTATTCATCTACTGTTGACTGCCTTATTCCTATCTCAGCATTAGTCTATTCAGAATGTGGGATCAGCTGCATATCTCTGGCCCTCTATCGAACCCTGACAATATAATGGACCTATTCTGTAGTTAATTCATGGTGTCTGGTATGGCTCCAGCAGTTTAACAGATGGATCTCTAGTCAGTCTCTTCTGAAACTCTTTATTAAATATTTATAGAGCCAGATTGAAAATAGGCCCAGCATTTCTCCTAGAGGTATGTGTACAGACCTCTGGACCAGGGAAGATCAACCTGGTCAGTTCAGGGAGGAGAGACAAAATCTTTTCTTCAAAAAGTTTCAGAAGCACATTGAGTAATTGCCTTACCCATAGTGAGATCACAAGTACTTCAGCAGCATTCTATATAGTAAACAGAATGTTACCTTGAAAATAGGAAGCTGCTGTTAATGTGGGAAGATAAAGATGCCCACCAGGTTCACGAGTAAATCTGAATATTTGAAGCCAGGATTTATCCCGCCATGAGAAAATGTGGAAATGAATAATGGCACCTTTTACTTAAGTAGTATATATATACATATATGAGGAGTTGCCAGGAAAAAGTGTTAACGAGAAGAGTTCGTAAAAAAATGAGTAGACTTGGGGATTTAGAAACACTTAAAATATCATTCATTGGACATGTAGAAGAAGGTGTTAAAATGAAAATGCCAAAGTTGTTCCAGTCTTTTACTAAATTGGGGGATGGAGGAGGCATGGAAAGGGGTGCTGAACTGAGGATATTCCCTTAGGTAGAGAAGAGCCCTGATGCTCTTAGAGGGGGCAACCTCTCCAGGTCAAATGCTGCTTGAGATAAGGGCAAAGGTGATTGTTGTTGGTTTGTAGATCTATGAAGGACTCTTGCATTCCAAGATGTGCTGTGGTGCTTCTAGAATAAATGCCAAGACCACAACACTCACACTGTCTTTATGTGTTACATAATCATCAGGTTAGAGAAGGCTGCAGGCTTTTGGTCCATCTCCTTGCCTTTGGACAGTTTCCTTTGGAATTGTCCCAAAGACTTAGAGACTTATCCAGGGAAATGTCATTGTGCCAGATCATAACCACATACTTAATTTTAGTGCCACGAGATAAATTACTAGCTCCAGATTTTAAAGGTATTTATTCCAGTGGTTCCAGGAGAATTTTCAAGACCTTTTAATTCAAAATTTCAAAGGACAGTGCTAATTTGGCAGTATATGAAACCATGAATATCATTTTCATTTGGCTAATTTCTTGAGTTAATCAAGTTATAACGATAAATGGACTTATGGCAAATACTCTTTACTATTGTAAATACTGAACCTGATGCCTCTCCTTGAGCCAAGAAAGCTAGCAACTATTCTTCCATGATAAAAGGAATCTTCTTTTGTTTCTACTTCTGTTGACTTAGCTGTTTGTCATCAAGAATCTGATATGTCCAGGGCACTGTATTAGGAGCCGTAGAAAGATTATAAAGAAAAATAGATTCTTGAACAGCCCTTGCATTTGGGAGAGTTCATAATCTAGTAGTGCAGGGGGTAGGGGTTAGAGAAGAAGAATCATACATGAAAAGCCTTAAGAACATTTTCATAGAAAACTGAGTTTGTTGTGGCCAAGGGCATATACATAACGAACGAATGATTGGGGCAGATAAGAGTTAATCAAGGTTTTTCTTAGATGTGTTGATTTTCCTAAAATACTATAAATATGGGCTGAATTTAGTGTCTGGCATAAGGTAGGAACAAATGAGTATTTACCATTGATGATGTGTAAGGTAAGATCCCTGAAAATATTCTCCTCTTGGGGTACAATGTTAGCAACCCAGCTCTGGGGCACTGTGGGTCAGAGTAGGTGTTAACTCTGGCTGTTGCTATGGAAATGATTTAAGCAGCTGCATGTGCAAGGTTAAGAGCCTCATTCAAGCACACCTACAGGAAATGTTATACTTTGGGGGAAGGTCTGGGTCAAACATAAGCAATACAGCACTATACCTCAATTGACAGCACAGAGTTCAGAAGGCCCAGGAACAAGGTTGCTCTAGGGACATTTGCAGGTTTTCAGGTTGCCTCACTCTAGGGGTGAGAGTGAGGAGATAGATGCTGCTCTCTCTCTGACTCCCAGAGTGGAAATGCTGCATCATGTAGCATCAGGGACACCCTTTCCTTCTATTAAATAGAAGCCACCTCTGAGGATTCCTAGCCATATTTATTAATCAGAAGAAATGATTATTTTTGATAACCCAACAATAAGGGTGCTAGGGACTGATGCTGAGCCTTGTTTGAAGTCTATTCTTCCAGTCTCTCAAAGGACATCAAATAGCAAATGAAGCTGTATTATATGGCATTTGTATAATTTCATGTAAATTCTCAGAGGTGGAAGGAATAAAAATAATCACATCTGCCCACACTTGAGATGTGTAAAAAGATAATGTAAAGATACAGAGTAGCTCTTAAAGTCTTAAGAAAGAAAAGCAATAGAAACTACAGTCATATTTTGGTATTTGTCCTGGGATTACTTTGGATTTTTATTTGTCTTTTTACAAACATAGCCTCATTACGGAGGAAGTTTTTATACCTGGTTTTGAAACAGAGGTAATATTTGTCTGTTATATAGTAAGAAGACTACTCAACTTTATTGTCCACAAAATCAAAATAATAAAATTTAAAAGGTGTTTTCTTTTCTTGAGCTGTTAAAACTCATAACTTTTTTTAAAAAGCTCATTTTTTATTATTTGTGTTTCAGAGTTCCCCAACTAAAACAGACTGAGCTGGGCCGTTACCGTTCTCATCAGTTTAGATTTATATGATGCATGCATTGAAATGAACATCTGGACAGTTAGAGAATGCATTTCAATTGAAGGCCCTTGTAGCATATTTTTTTCCATATTTAGAACATTCCTGTGGAAAACAACACAAGTAGGAAAACAACATACAGTAAAAGAGAAATATTTTTAAAAGCAAGAATTATTAGAAATGAAATTATTGAGGATTTTTATTGCACAGAATAAAGGTATAAGTGGGATCATAAAGCACCGTGCAGAAATAAAACCCACTGACTATTTGGGCTTTATCTTGAATCCAGAGAGCCAATGAACTTGAACTCATATGTGACTTCCAAGGCAACTAGCTGTAACCAGAGTTACTACTGTCTCCAAGGCCGAAGAGGAGATTTTCAGCCTGGATAAGTATTTCATAGAGACATTTGAGCCAGGTGCTTTATGTGGTAGGATTGGTGATTCAGTGTGTGGCATTTAACAATGTGAGTCAGAATTAAATGAATGTCTTAGTATTATAGTTGGGGAGTTAATGGAAGGGCCATCTCTTGGATGAGTCATTGAACATAGATCCTGCTCTGAGCCACTTGCTAAAAATTGTGCAATCATTTTCACAAGCAGATAAGATGATAACCTTGATGTTCTGCCCTAAGTTCATATGATCAAGCTGCTCATCTCTGTTTCCCCAAAATAGATTTGAGCTATAAAACCATCTTTCATCTTTATTCATTATTTTTTTCCACATGTGTTCTGTGCTTTATTCATTACATGTAAATAATGCAAATATTATATTTTAACTCTTACGGTATTCTATTAGAGGTAAACTGCATTTGTTATTTATAGTCTTTCTTTTCTCCAAAAATACTTGAGGCAGCTTATAAAAGACACAGATATGCTAAAACTATTCAAGCAAGGGCAAATGAATGTGATTATGGACTATGCCAGGTCAAGAGAGAATTTATAGGCTAAAGATAGCTTCTGAAACTGAGCATCGAATTTAGTTTTGAGCTTCCTGAAAATTATTTTCAATATGCATCATTTTGCCTTTTTAATAAATGTCAATGTCTGCATTAGTATCTTCTATTCTAGAATATAAGCTTAAGAGGGAGACGGTACTACCATTTAGTGTGGTTTGTCAATCAGATGGCAAGTTTATTGAGGATGAGTCAGAACTATAATGTGAGACTGAGTAGGTAGGGTGAGAATTCAAAGAAAAGGAGAACCAATCACTTGTTCCTGTCTTCAATGAGGTAACTGGTCAGTTGAATAAAACCAGTCATACGTTTGAGTTGTCTCTCACCATGGAGAGACAAGCTAATGAATGTTCACAGAATCCTAACTGGGGATACAATTGTGGGAAAATATTACCCTTAATTAACATATAGTCTGATATTTGAGCAGTTGCAGATTCGAGGCAGAAGGCTAGCTTTCAAGGGGAGACTTTCATTCCCATACCTGGCTGCTGTATGATTGCCCTAGGGCAGCAATCACAGAGATACCACTGGGCAGCCTCTGTTATGATTAGGATGACTGAGGCATGGTCTAGTTGGATGTTTATACAATCCTATATGATCTTAGAATTAAAGAAAAAAGAAAAGAGAAAGAAACGAAGGAAGGAAGGAAGGGAGGGAGGGAAGGATGGAAGGAAGAAAGGAAGGAAGGAAGGAGGGATGGAGGGAGGGAAGGAGGGGAGGAAGGAAGGAAGGAAGGAGGAAAGAAGGGAGGGGAGGAAAAGGGAAAAGGTCTGTTGGTCAATTTCATGGACCTCTTATTATGCCAATGTGAAAATCATTTAGCTAAATCTTTTGTGTAATTTTTTATCTTAAACCTTTTTAGGAAGTGATAATTACATACATCTTTCCTGTGTTTTAGAAAGTAATTTTTGAAAGTGGATTAAAAAGTCAGATTGAGATAAATTATTAGGTTTATTGCTGTCAAAACTGGAATAAAGAGTGGCATAAATATGTAGCCATACTAGGCTTTCTGTTGTTTCTCCCAAGCCAGATGGATTTGAAAGGCCTAGCTGAAGGCCTATTTGAGTCTGCGGAGAAGACATACTTACTCAGATTTGCTGCCTTATCTACCTGCCATGTTTGGGACAGAGAGAGACACGAGTCTTCAGATCCATCTCTAGAAGACAGGCCTGACCCTGATCCAAATGTTCCTACAGTGTGGAAGCGGGAGTTCTAGAAGATATGGCTTCATAAGAGGACAAATCCAAAAATAGGGAAAGGGAGCGGCTATACCACATGTGTTCTTACAGACCAATCCCAGATTAGTCATGCTTCCAACTAGGGTAAGGGGTGAATAAGTTGAGCATGGGCCCCAGTGATACGCCACAGGCAGTGGGGTGTTCTCATCTTTCGCTGCCAAGTGGGATTACCTGGGGAGCTAAACACACACCACACACACGCACACACACCACACACACGCATACACACACATGCACACACTCACACATACACACCAACACACAGAGATACATACGCACATGCATGCATATGCACACCATAGCACACACACACACCCCACACATACATGAACAGATGCACACACACACCACATACAAATGCACATACACAACACACAAGTGCACTCACACAAACACACTCTTGCCTTGGTTTCATATGTGTAGCTAGAGTGACAAACAGAACAGAGAAAGGAAGCTCCCCCCAAACAGAGGCCTTTATTAAATTTAAAACAATTGGATTGGTATAGAATAGAGCGTTCAGTTAACATTTCTTGAATGAATTACTGCAGAATGTATTGAATATTATCCATAGGTGAGGTTTTCCTTATTTAACTCTGCCACAGTATAAGAAAAATGACATTCTCTTCACCTGTGACCTGAGAATTCTTCATTACCAGATCCCATTTTTGAAAGCACGTGCCTTGTTTGATCTCCTCAGGACTTGATGAGGCTGACAAGTGGTCTCCTATGTTTAAAGGGAATTGCTCTACCTAAAGACTGGGGATCCATGGGAAAGGGAGAAAGAAAGGCAGAAGGTCCAGCAAGATAAAAAAAAATGCTTTGTGTTGTAAGATGTGACTTTCCATCCTGGAATCATCCAGATCTTCACTGAAGTCTACAATGCCCCGGATTACTTCTGTATGAGTAAATTTCTCATGGAAGTTAGTAAAAGGGGTAAGTTCTGCATTCTAGGGTCAAGGGACTAAAACAGCCTTACTTCATCGAGGCAGCTGTGGCTGAAATTAGGTTGTGTAAGGATCCTGAATGCAACAGTCAGCACCCCTATTGATATGTAACCACAGAATCTATCAACTCTTCTAAAAGCAAATTTTTCAACAGAGACTGTTGATAATGTAACCTATAGATAATGTAACTATTTACCCTACTCAAAACTAGGCTAATTCCTCAAGGGAATTCTGGCATTACATAATAGGCCTGGTTAGTATGGCATTACATCAGCAATGCAATAATAAGGTAATAAAGTTATCAGAACTTCCCTTCCAAAATATGGCATTTTAATCCCTGAAGCATGAATAGAAATTAAATAATACTCAAACTTTTTATTAATTTTTACAAGTTATAATGGATATTCCAATTATTTTGTGTAAATTACATTACCAATTCTAAAAGTTGCATAAATTTTTAAATTTCTGGAAGGAAGAGTGTTATGATTTGACTTGCAAATATTTTTAGCAAACAAAACAAGCTTTAGAAGTTGACAAAAATGGGTATAGAATGTATACAAATATAAAGTGTTAGTTAGCATACTGGGATAGCTAAATCTTCTGTGAAGCTGAGAGATTTGTGCATGCAAGAAAATACCAATTTAGCTGCTATTGTTTGCAAACTTTAAAAATATGTCTCTTCCCTTCTATCTGTGCTCCCACCAGCTTAGAATGCCTTCATTTTATCCATCCTTCATTATTAAAAACAAATTCTCTCTGGTACTCAAACTCAACTCAATCTCAGTCTTTTAAAGTACTCTTCTATTTAAAAAATAACAGAATCTTTAAAGTGTATTCTAATGGCTTATTGTAGTTTTCCTAAGCATAAATCACTCAGATACTGTGTTCTCTGAGTTCTTATATGATTCTGAACGTCCTTTCTATTACCTTTGTTCTTTCAGACTTGGTTGGATAAACAATTCATGTGACACATTTTCTTTCTCCAGAACTTTGTAGGCTTTAACTTCAAATATTGCTGTGAAGAAGTTTCAGGGGATCCTGATTTTGTCTTCTGGTATGTGACATGGGTTTTCTGGAGATAGCTTGAAAAACTCTTTATCTTTGAAGTTTAAATGGACCAAGATATGTTTTGGCTTTAAGTGTTTTGTAATAATTTTGCCTGGATTAGAGTGTGTTCTTTTTATTTTTAGTTATTTTTCCCAATTATCTCAGCAAAATTTTCTTGTTTTATATTCTTTAATATGTTTCTGGTTTCATGGTTGGCTTTGTTTTTACAGGAATTCAGTTATTTTAAGTGGGCTTATCTCTCTTGAATGTGGTCACATCGTCTCCCTTCCTCCCTCCCTCCCTCCCTCCCTCCCTTCCCTCCTTCCTTCCTTCCTTCCCTGTATTCCTTTAGAGGTAAACTGCTGCACTTTTTATTTACAATCCCTCTTTCCTCCAAAATATTTGAGGCAGCTTATAAAAGACAGATATTCTAAAACTATTTAAGCAAGGGCAAATGATGTGATTATGAGCTTTGAGTGTTTTGTAATTATTTATTCCTTTTCTCCTTCTTTTGTATGTTTTTCTTCATTCTCTATATTTATCGTGATTATAAAAAACAATTTAGGGCAACAATTTTATTTTAGCTTTGTCTATTGTATTCCTTCTTGCTTAAAATTTATTAATATGTTTCATAATATTCTTGCTTTGGACATCAATTTTACTTAATGCTTGATGCTCTTATTAAAATATATTTCCATTTTCTTTTTTTAAATTGGTCTTGCTCTTACCTATTTCTATAGCATAATGCAATGCATTTATGGAGATGTTTTTTCCTTCCTGTGCTATGCTTTTTCCATATGTGTTTTTTCTTGACTTTTGCATATTTTATGCTATTTTCACTTACCAGTTATTTATTATTTCCCCCTATAATGTCTTTCAATTGTTAGCACTCAGATTGTTTTAGCATTGCTTATACTTAGTGTGAATTATTTGGTGCAGATAATCTGATTTGTTAATTTTGCTGATAAAATGAAAAAAAAAGTTTTTTATTTCTTTTCCACCATGATTGCTATCTACTTTTGTTGCTTTGAGCTACAGGTTGAGAGTATCGGAGATGAAAAGGTGATAAGCTAAGGTTGTGTTGAACATCTTAAATCATGATTTTCTGCAGACATTAGGGTTTGCATATTGTTCCCATAGTGAACCCCTGCAAACTTAACTATCCCCATTTTTTCTTAATTTCCTCCTTTCCACTCTCCCTCCCAGGAACTATTTTCACTTTTTTTCGGTTAGAAGAAAAAAAATACAAGAGTACAATTTCAATTTGCTTCTTCAAAGTTTGGCAGTCAGTGAAAATTATTTGTATATTATCAACTCAGCATTATTACTTTTAGAATGCTGGTGAAAGTTTAGAAGCCAGTTATGTTGCCCACACTGCTCTGCTCTATTCTAGAATCTTCTCTTGCTTCATTTTGGTTTCTTCATTTGTTAATAATGTTTTCTAGTTTCAGTTGTGCAGCACTCCTTTTTCATTGCTGCTGATCATGATTTATTTTATTCTGAAATTTCTTTATTTGCTCATTTGTGAAGGCATAATGGAAAATGGAAATGATGTGATCTGATGTGGCTTCATTCTTCTATTTGCTATCTTTACCCAAACTTTCAACAATCAGGTTTTACTTTATTATTTACAAACTTATCTAAGGATGTATTTATTTTAAAAATTTCACTTAAGAGCCCTTAGACAAGTCATATAATTTATTACCTGCTGAATAAAGTAATTTTTCTTTTTTATCTCATATGACAGTGTTTAATGTGAACTACATTTTTATGTTCAGGGAGTACTGTGTGTGTGTTCCTTCTGTCTATGTTTTTTTGTTTTGCTGAAGTTGATCATGGACCCTCCTACTTCTGTTTTAATAGCTACCCCTTTTCATTTGCTACTTTCATATGCTGATTTCATATCATGCTTCATATTCTTATGTTGTAAAGGTTTTTCCATTATCAGTGAAGTAATGGAAATTAAAATGTTGTATAGAGACAAGAGATGAGGTTTTATTTAATTAAGCAAAAGTAACAATACAGACTGCACATTGAAAGGCAGAGGGTGGGGGAGAATATTATGGGAAGCCCTAATAGATAAGAGGAATGCTAAGGGTTGATTTAAGAAGGAAAAATAAAGTTAAAGTCAGAATGTTTATTTTGAATGGCATTAGTAAATGAGGAAAATTGGTGGAATTGATTCTTTTTTATTATGTGACTCATAAAAAATATTAGGTTGCCTTGATTTCTGCTTCTTACCTTGTGGCCCTGGTTTGGTTTACACACCCTCATTGTCAGCATTGGCTCTCTATAATAAGTATAACCATTACAGGTGGCCATAGTTGGGATCTGAGCTTTTCTATAGCATCTTTAGTTCTGCACAGCAAGGGCTATACTCACTAGGGAAAGGGCAGAGAAGGGTGGAGAGGATGTCTATAGGTAGCAAATAGCTTTGAGTTTGGAGAATAATAATTATGGAATTGTGGCATGTACGTTACTTTGCTTTTTCCTTTGTTTTTCTGATGTCTAAGATGGTTGAACACAAGCTTTTTCTGTTGCATAGCTGGTTACATTTTCCACTGAGCCTTGTAGCTCTTGTTTTTGAGAGAAAAAAGCACTAGGAAATATGCAAAATCTCCTTGAGTGAATAATGTGAATTGTAGAAAGGATCCACTGACTTCTTTCTCAGCAGCGATTTTCCATCTGAGTGGCTCATGGGTAGTTAGTGCATAAAGCTATGTCGGTGCTGGCTGGGTGCAAATTGCATTCATCTGAAGATGCCTGCTTTGTACCATTACCTGCCTACAGCAAAACAGAGCCCCTCCAGTAGAGAATTCTCTTTAACCAAATATCAAACAAATTAACCTTTTAGTGTGCTCCTAGCAGCCTCTCAAGAGAAGGAACACTTCAGTGACATCACTGATGGCAAAGGTTAGCCTAAAAGTAAAATGAAATCATCTGGCCAGGCAGGCCCTGCGGGAGAATCAAGCTTTGTAATTAGATTGAAGGCTCCTAGGAAACGAAGCTCTGTTGCAGGAAGAGCATTTGCAGAAGCTAATTGGGGTAAGCTTTTGCATCAGTGTCGGTGCAACACATCACTTACAGCCTTGAAAATAGCTGTAATGGTGTATGATGATTGAGTCATTCCCTAATTTTAGCAACCTAGGCTGAACATGAATTACATGACGAATGTGCGCTTGAGTTTGTCCTATCTGAGACTTCGGACTCCGGGAAGATTCCCGTACACGTACTGGCTAATGTGACGACTGTTTTCTGGGAGTTGCAGGATTGCGACAGCTCTGTGCAAGCAAAGCCTGAGAGTTTTGCTCTGTTGGCTCTGCCCATTTACCTCCATTCTAACCTCCATTCTTAACTTGTCATCTGGTGGGTGTCTCCCTGCCTTTTACTTTGTTTTTTGTTTTTTTGTTTTTCCCAAGTGTGGAATCTGTAACTGAACCCAGTAATTGTTCTAAATTATTTCTGTGGTGAATTAGCAAAACAAGAAATCTAGTTACTAAGCGAATAAGGTGAGGTCACCATCCTCCGTGCTGTAGTGACTCAAACCAGATACAAACTGAGGTTGGAGGAGTAAAAAGGTGAGCAGAGAAGTAATATTATCTGGTCTTACATGTGTCTAACCTTCTCCCTAGGTAATCACCTTAACTTTGGTATACATAGTGGAGTTCTCTTCTGGCACTTTCAAGGATACACCAACCTGAACACTTTATCTTTCATGATTTCCTTAGCTTTTATGTGGTTTTCAGTCTTTGAGTGACAACAGAATGTCAAGGCAAGTCAGCTCCCGGGACCCACTATCTGTGTGACAAAGGCATAGTACTTAAACTCTCTGAGCCTCCCATTCCTCATGCATAAATGAGAATAGTGGAAGTGCTAGTAAGAGTATGAAGCATGGTATGAAATCATGCATGAAGCTTTATGTTGTAAAGCTGTGTTGTATGTGGCAAAAATTTTTCCATTATCAGTGAAGTAATAGATACTAAAATGTTGTATAGAGACAAGAGATGAGGTTTTATCTAATTAAGCACAAATGATCCATTAAAAGGCAGAGGGTGGGGAAGAGTATTATGGGAAGCCCTAATAGATAAGAGGAATGCTAACGGTTGATTTAAGAAGGAAAAATAAACAAAGTTAAGGTCAGACTGTTTATTTTGAATGCTATTAGTAAGTGAAGAAATTGATGGAATCAGGTAGAAGCACATAATCAGCTTTCATAAGCATTAGCTAGGATTTTTGGCCAAAACATAAGGGTGAAGGTATGTGAGAGTTGTTCTTTATTTTGGTAGTCATAACTAACAAAACCAGCTAAGATTTTCGAATGCTTACTGTACGTCAAGTACTATATGGAGCACATGATGTGGTGATGACATTAAAAACTCACCCCAACCTGCTGTATGCTCATTGCACAGATTAGGAAACGGAAGCATCTGAGTAACATAGTGAAGATACTAACGCAATAAATAATTGTTCATCAAAGAATCATGGAAAGAAGCACTTGGAGCTGGCTCATCTCAGGGAAATGCGTGTAGTGATAATGAGTCATCCATTTTCAATGCATCACTATAGCTCTCCCAAACCAAAACCCTGCTCTTGAGCTCACATTAAATCTGTTTATTTCTCATATCTGGATTGCTTTTACATTCTGCACCAGCTAATCTCTGGTCCTATTTCAAATCAGAATCTGGATATTATTTACCATCTGCCTCTAAGGGATGCACTTGCCAAGTCCCTTAATTTGCTATAATTGGCAGGTTTTCAGTGTACATAATTTATATCAAAAAAAGCTATCCTGGAAAAGAAGATTAATTAAACCATTTCTTCTGGGTCCCTAAAAGTGCGGTGGTTTCCAGGAGGATGACTTTAAGGCCTTAAGGTCTTCTGTGTGTATATGCTGTCACAGCTGAGCACATTAAAAATGTATGTTGGGTTGCTCCCTGGTGCCTCTGAGCTGGTCAGAAAGATGTCATTGGCACCTGGGTAACATCACAAATACTCACTGAATTAAGCAGCTCACATTTGCATTTGAGTCTTTTGTTCCAAGCTTTGCAGACACTGGAAACTACTAGACTGCAGTATAATTTATGGATACCTCTGTGTTGGCAATTCTGTCACTGATATGATAGGAAACACTAGAAAAAAATACACCCAGATGTACAGAATTCTAAATAGAGTAAGTGAGAGACCATAACCTGATTCAGACAAGCAGCACATGTGGATAGGAAATAGACCATTTACAGATTTTTTCCCCTTTTTGCCCTTTTTCAGTCATTCGCTATGCTCATGGTCCAATGTGGAACATCCCCTAGGCTTTGTGGAGGCATTCTGGTCCTTCACAGCTTCTGGATAATGCTTCCTTGTGAGTTTATTTCTTAATCCATGCCTATCTAAACTTGGCAGATTGATTCTCCATTCTAAAAATGGGAACTTCTGTGTTTTCTATCTTTTTCTAGAGGTTTTTTTTTTTTGAATTACAAGCCTTCAGGGGAATTACACAGCATAGCACAGGAATGAATGTGAAGTTGCCACATATTTTTCTTTATTTTCCTGGAATGCCCATCTTCACATCCGTGGCCAGTCTTTCCTCCTTAGCTTCCAAATCTTAGCTCAAATGCTGCCATGCTTGCCTTGCCCCATCTTGACCTGAAGGTGGCCTCCTCTGTGCTTCAGAAACTGTATCTGAAGCTTAAGAAATAAGTAAAAAATGTGGACAGCCTCCTTTCATTGTCTTTTTGAAAGAAGGCCACCTACAGATTAACTAATATACTTAGGTTACCTCACTGTTTACTATTAATTACAAATTCCAGACTTTGTAGCGTTCACTGTTGACTTGCAGCTTTTTCCATGGTGGAGCTGCAAATAATTTCTGCCAGGTGGCAGAATGGTCCTGTTGGACATGAGCGACTTTTTAAATCTACCCATCAATCTCATTCTAAGACGGTCTCTGTCCAGCTTATAAAACAACTTTTGATCTGGTCATAACATCTTATTAATTAATGAGTTAAATAAAACATGTTCATATTATATGAGGGTGGGAGTCACAGGTTTGAACTCCAGTAGGGTATAGCACTCTCCACATTCTCCCAGATTGAGTTGTCTCCCTTTGCCACTAAATAAAAGCCCCATGAAGACAGGGACCTTGCCTTGCATGACTTTGGACACTCAGTACATAGTACCATGTCTGATGCCTGCGTCACTCAATAAGAATGTGTACTATGACTAAATGATTATGTAATTTAATTCTAACCCAATTGGTTTCTGCATCAGTGTTCCAGGTCAGTGCAAGGACTCTCTATTGCTCAAAGAACAGCTTCTATTTTAGGATAACTTAGATGTGGAGTCAGAAATGTTATGATAGTCTTTTCTACGACTTGATGACTCTATGCAGCAGACTTAGTCTTAATCCTTCTTTATTAGTCTTTTGCTTTGCACTGTCTTTGGATTAAGAATAGACAAAGTTATTCAATATTCAATATCCACCTAAGCCAGGACACTTTGCAAGGGCAAATAGAAGTTTGAAAGACAGTTTTACTTGTCTTTTTTTTTTTTTTAATGTTGTGCCTAGTTGCTGTGGCTAGCTGAAAACATAAGGGAAATCTTTCTCCTTTATTAAGGATACTTTGACCCTTTCAGAGAAAAACACATTCTAAGTAAAGCAGTTCCATGTCTAAACTGATGTTATCAGCCGCTACTGTAGGATATTAGGCTGTAAAAGTATTTACCTAAAAAAGTCAATAAACATGCAATTCACTATTACTTGTGTTGAATTATAGATCTGGAGGATCAAACCAGAATCAAAAGGAGTATATAAATTATCTATAAGATTATATGCATGTACGTATATGCATATATATCTTTATACATATAACCTCAAATGTCTAAAGTCAATTTCTGTGCATCACCTTCTTGTCCTTTTCTTTTTCTTATATACACTACTACAATAATGCATTTCCCATCAAAGTACTATTTTAAAAGTCTGCTTTTCATCTTGTCTATATTTGAAAATGTACTCAAAGAGTTCTGAAGAAGAATAATGTGTAGGATGGTAGTTTTCAGAAACTTATTTGGAAATCATATCATCTAATACAGAATTAAATATACTTCTAGTGGGTATTCAACAAAAATTAAGATAACTTCTCATATTTAAGAATATAAAAATAACTAGATTGTTTAAGCTTAAATTCCATCTGCTGTCCAGGGATTGCCAACAAGTGAAAATTTATGGAAGGCCACAGACATTGGTCTTCAAATTGTTAGGGCTGTGCTCCTGACCAGGATTTGGCAAATGTTTTCTGTAAAGGGCCATAGTAAGTGTTGATGATTTTGTGGATCATAAGTATCTGTATATTTAAAACTCTGCCATCTTGGTGTGAAAGCAACCTTAGACAATACATAAACAAATGAACCTGGCTATGTTTCAGTCAATAATACTTTATTTATGAAAACAGGCATTGAACCAGATTTGGCCCATTGGGTTATAGTTTGCCTACTCGTGCTCCAGACTGTCCTCATTGTTATTTTCCTCAGTTAGTCCACAAAATTAAAAAGTCACTATTCTTGTATTTACTGTATTTTGCAGAGTTGTGAGAAAACAAATCTATATAAGTTGCTTTGGCCAGTGGAAGATAAGACACAAATTGTATGTCTAGGTTCATTTACTGAAGAATCTAAATGCTCTTTTGGGAAAAGTAGGCATCGAAATGCTTTGAAAATACGTATTTCAAAATAAGTATTGCATGCATGGAAGTGTCACAATATTGAGGACCAACTATGATGCTAAGAAAGAGGGAATAAAATGTCTAACGCTCCAAAGGTCTCATTAATTCACAAAAGCTTATGGTAGGTTTGTGTAGGATTTTAGGCTGTAAACCTATTCTATGGCTACGTAATTTTTTTTTTTTTTTTTGGAGACGGAGTCTCGCTCTGTCGCCCAGCCTGGAGTGCAATGGCGAGATCTTGGCTCACTGCAAGCTCCGCCTCCAGGGTTCATGCCATTCTCCTGCCTCAGCCTTCCGAGTAGCTGGGACTACAGGCGCCCGTCACCACACCTGGCTAATTTTTTGTATTTTTTAGTAGAGATGGGGTATCACCGTGTTAGCCAGGATGGTCTTGATCTCCTGACCTTGTGATCTGCCCGCCTCAGCCTCCCAAAGTGCTGGGATTACAGGCGTGAGCCACCGCACCCAGCCTACGGTTATGTAATTTTATCCTTTACTTCATGGTAGTAATATCTAAGACACAGAAACTACTCACCTGTTCATTCCAGGCTAGGAGATAACTTGACTGATACTTTCTTCATACTACAAGGAGGGTAAAAACCTTCGATCATTTGCTGTAGGACATACCAAAACTTGCCACACCTCTCTTGCGATTGAAACTCGGTACTAAGCTCATTAATGATAGAGTATATTAGGGATGTCCTTTATCTCAGGGGTATTTAATGCATGTCCTTTATGCCAGGGATATTTAATGCAGGAATTTGGTTGCACATTTCATGTCCAATTCATAATGGAAAATTAAACAAACAAATGAAAAGAATAAAACACAAACAAACTGGCTGTCCAAAGCCTCTGTCCCTGTCCCAGAAACTGAAATGATGGAAAACTGCCAATGAGTATGCTCTGAAATATGGTAGTTTGGACAGGAGAAATACATAATTTTTTTCTTACATTGATCCTTTGTTTGATATTAACCAAAAAGTGTTTGCTTGCCAATTTAAAGACCGTTTTAATGGAGAGATTCTTTTCTTCCCCCTCCCTAAGCTGTTCCCCAAAGTGAAAAAATTCAGGACCTTCAATTAATTTAAATGGTCTTGCCTTTATCCTTATCTCAGGCTTTACCTTTACCCATGGCGTTGCAGCTCATAATTTAGGAGAAACTCCACAATTATGGCCTCTGTTAGTAGTGCAAGGATTGCATGGGCTCCTGGCACCACTAAGGATCTCAGACCAGTCTTTTTTTTTTTCATAGAAATGATACACTTTTGGCATATGTTTTTACTGCCATTTATTAAATACCATGTACTCATGTTATGAGCACTTTTCATACACTACTATTAATCCAGAGAATTCTGGAAAGTATAAATTATTATTTCCTTTTGATAAATGCAAGGCTCAGAAAGGTCACATTACTTGACCTAGGCCACATAGGTAGCACATAGTAGACTGGGAATTCAAGCTAAGATCTATCCAATAGGAAGTCCCCTCCAGAGATATTCACTGTTGTCCTATATCACTGTGCAAATGGAAGACGTGCACAACATATTATTTAGGGAACATGGTGAAATCCTAATTATCACCTGAATGATATTCCCAGGTCCAGGTTACGACCTCTTCCAAGGGGGCTGTCGACAGCCATCAGAAGACTTTTATGAAGATGCATTCATGTGAACTGGCAAAATCCTCCCAGCACTCTCTCAGTAACCCAAGATAGTCCAGCAGATTACATGGCATTTAAGAGGAGAAAGGAACAACGGAGGGTATACACGGACGCAATATCTGTAAACTAGGAAGGAGGAGTATCCAGTGGTTGCAAGTGGAGTGTGCTGGGAAGGCATCGCTGAGCTGAAAAGTCCAGGACAGTATTTCTCCCTCTGAGGTTTTAGATCTTCTGCAGCAAAGTCATCTGGAGTGTTTTTCAAAAATGCAAATTGTTTGGCCTTATCCCTCAAGAATCTGATTTCAGTAATGTTTGATGGAGGTCCAGGCATCTTTGTAGCTGCCATTAAAATTTAAAAACCACTGACTGGGGATAGTTGGACAAATCTGGGAGTTTCTAAAGAAGAAGAAAATTTGCAGAAAGGGAACTAAAGGACAATTTCTAAAGATGAATGCTCCTAAGAATAAAAGTGTCAATGGGTGTCCTGTGTCACAGGAGTGGGAGTCTGGGGGGCATGTGAAAGACCTTGAGAATTGCTTGTACTAGAATTTTTGTAAGGGCAGCATAGCATCTCTAAACATGTCCAGCTTTCTCTTTTATCTGGTTTCTGCTTTCTTTTTCCTTGCAAATTTAATTAACATTCATGGGCAACAATATTAATTTGATCAAACTGAGGTCCTTTTTTAATTATTTAATGATCACAACATGAAATCACACAAATTAAGAGGATAGAAGATATAAATCAATCTGAATTAGGAAAAATTTTGTAATTTAACCAGGTAACATTTTCATGGATGTAAACAAATATATTATAGACAATGAGATGAAGGAATTGGTATGAAATTGAATTTAAAACCTTAATTTAAACAAAGTATGTTCTCTAGTTTATACCCAATCAATACACATGGCATATGAAATTTCATAAAATATGATACAGTACATTGCTTCTATATACCATTCACTATTTTTATAAGCACAGAATATTATTGGATGATAAATATAATTAAACAGAGCAAAATCATATGAATTAAAGCCATGAAGATTTTTTTTATGAAATTACAGGCTTGTTACAGAGCTTGTGGGCATTACTACTATGCTGTCAGAGAAATGTGTTAGTCCCTGAGGGATAGATTCTTATTATCAGCTATGGATTTTGTGGTCTTTAAATTAGAAAGCGAAATGCTATAATATTTGTCTTTGAAAGCAAAAGAAGGAAAGTACTGAAAAATTTAAGCAAACAATTAATGTTAACTTCAAATATAAGGGTGCTTGAGTTGTACACAGCTTGCTCCCAGTTAAAGCCAAGATCTACATTGCATGCACAATTGCATGCAAATTGGACCTAATTTACTGCATGCACTGCCTCTTCAATTAAATAAAATGAGAAGATGATTTTTACTTTAGAGGAGTAAAATTTCAATGTGTTAAAATGTTTTACCTCCAAATTTTTCATAAATAGCTTACACACCAAAGTGTTTATTTGAAAGATCTCATTTAGCCAGCATATTTTGAGTTTGGCTTGGCATGGAAGGCGTGGGTTCTGCCCTCAAGGAGCATATGGATCTACTGGGAACAGGAAATATATTAACATGGCTAAATTTCTAGATTTATCTTCCTAAGACACCTTTTTATATATGTCTGCTTGTTCAACTTCTACCCCCCAACTCATCAAAGTCTGCATCATTGCATGTAATAGGCACTCCAAATCCTTTTTTTTTTGAGACAAAGTTTCACTTTGTCACCCAGGCTGGAGTGCAATGGCGTGGTCTTGGCTCACTGCAACCTCCCCCTCCCTCCCGGGTTCAAGCGATTCTCCTGCCTGAGCCTGTAGACAAGTAGCTAGGTCTACAGGTGTGCGCTACCACACCCAGCTAATTTTTGTGTTTTTAGTAGAGGTGGGTTTCACCATGTTGGCCAGGCTGGTCTCGAGCTTCTGACCTCATGATCTGCCCGCCTCAGCCTCCCAAAGTGCTGGGATTACAGGCATGAGCCACTGTGCCCAGCCTCCAAATCCTTTTATGAGATGTATTTGCTTCCTAGGTCTGCTGTAAAAAGTGTTACAGAGTGACTTAAGACAAGAGAAATTTATTGTCTCACAGTACTTGAGGCTAGTAGTCCAAAATCAAGGTATAGACGGAGGCATGCTGCCTCGGAAACCCATAGGGGAGAATCCTTCTTTACCTCTTCATAGCTTCTTGTGGCTTGTCAACAATCTTTGGCATTCCTTGGCTTGCAGCTACAGCACTCCAATTACTGTCTCTATCACAGCATAATGTTCTTCCTTCCTGTGTCGGTGTTCAAATCTACCTGTTCTCAACAGGCCATCAGTCATATTGGATTGAATGTCCATTCTATTCCAATATGATCTTATCTTAACATAGCTGATTATGTCTGCAATAACCCTATTTCCAAATAAGGTCACATTCTGATGTACTAGGGGTTAGGATTTCAACATATATGTTTTGGGAATACAATTTGTCACATGACGGGAAGCATTCAGGTTCATCCACTATTTTGCTTGCTCAAGCTGCCTTCATTCCTCATTTATTATGGGAGAAAAAACTTGCCAGTTGTTAAATTCCTTCTCTGTAGCAGGTACTTTACATATGCTAAGTAATTAATTCTTGGGAGAACTCTAAGGAGAAGGCATTATTGTCCCATTTTATTGGTGAGGGATCTGAGGCTTAGGGAGTTGAAGTGCATTTCTCAAGATTTGCTCATCCTTTAGGTCTTAGTTCCAATCTCATTCCATCAAGAAAGGCTTCCTGAACACCCAGGCAAAATTTGGTTTCCGTAATATGTATTCTCATGGCACCTTCTATTTTTCCTTTGTAAAATTCATAACATTTAATAATTATTTATCATTCAATATTTGTTTAGTGTTTGCCTCTTCATCTGGATCATGAGCTCCATGAGGTGGGGCCCATGTATATTTCCATCACTTGGGCACATAGGCAGTGGGTAATATTTGTGGAACAAATGTTTGAATGAGTAACTCCTATAATTAGTAGAATAAATATTTGAACATTTTACCCCAAGTCTCAGAGTTACTCCACCCATAATGATTAACCAGTTTCTCCTAGACATCTGTAATATAGTAGACATTTAACTTCACAGGATGAATAAGGCCTAGTCCCTGTCCTCAGGGAGTTTACAGTTTAGTAGAGAAGACACAGAAGAGGAGGGAATGACTAGCTACCTGAAGATGGTGATGGGATCACAGAAGCTTATCACAGATACCAAAATCATCTTATAGGGAGGAAGACTGGTTGGAATAATTGGAAAATGGAGTTAAAGGAGGCCTAGGCAGAGAAGCAGGTGTAAATGGGTCAAGTCCTTGGCAGAGGATGATATTTTTCCCCAAAGGCAGACAATTTGGTAGATGGAGGAGGGGTTTTGTTGAGTTAGATGAGCCTCATCTAAAAGAAATTTTGCCTGAGCCAAATGGATCTACTCATGAGCTCATCAATATATCCCACACATTTGTGACTCAGCTCAATGAAAAGCAGATATTTCCAAATCTGGAAAAAGCTCTCTTTGGAGGTAATGAGTTCCCAGTCTTTTGGAGTTGTTGAAACATCACGTGGGCAACTATTTTAATGCTGTGTTTTAGCAGTGCTTCTCTTCCTATCCTTTTTGCTGCTATGGCACACATGGAAAATATTTCAATGGCACATTGAGATACAACCAGAAGCAAACTCTTCCGAGGGCTGAAGAGGTCAATACACCATCTCCCCTCTAGCTCCTTTGTGATACATGCACAGTGTTCTAGAGTAGGGAATTTAATCCTTCTGGAGTTTTCATTATAGAAAAAGTTAAGATATCCTCTAATTTTGAGGTTATTTAAACTGAAACATTCCTTTTCCATATTCTTCATACAGAATCCCAGAGTAATGTATTAATAGTGTAAATCAGATGATGTCACTTCACGGCATAAACCCTTCACTTCTTAAAACATTTCAAAGAAAATCCAGAATTCTTACCTTGCACTAACAGGCTCTGCACAGTTTGGTTTCTACTTGCCTCTCTCAATTAATTTTCTACATCCTTCTCCTCTGCTCACTATAAGCCAGCCCTAGGCATTTTTCTCAAGTTTTCAAATAAGCCAAACTTACTTCTGCCTCAGGGCCTTTGCACAGGCTGGTATCTCTAAAGGCAAAAATATGAAGATAACTTTCTTATACTTTAATCCACAGTTTAAATATCATACCTCAGTAAGGCTTTTCCCTGACTGCTGTATCTAAAGAGTTTCTACTTATAGTTTATTGCACCATCTGTTTGTTTCCTCAAATGGTGTATTTCTTAAAAAAAAGAAACTACTCATTTATTATTGTCCCCCTGTACACACATACTCCCTCTACCATCTACCTCTTCCCTGACCTGTGAGTTTGGCAGAAGGAAAGTGCTTGCTCTGCTCAGAACTCTAGTAGTTTGCAATGAACACAACAATGCCAGGCACATTATAGGGGCTCAATGCTTATAAGTTGAATGAATTAATTTGAACATTTCAAGGACAATTTGACAAATAGATCAATGTAAATATTGTAAGCCCAGAAAGGAAGGATGTTTAATGAATAAGGTGGAGACAGAGGATGGGTTTAAAAGAGTGACCACATTGGTATGCAGAAATTGAGAAAGGTTTCATAGAGGAAGCTCTAGATGTCCCCTGAAATATTAACATGTAAAACTAAGGAGTGTGTGGGGGAGGGGGATTATGGTAATATTTTAGAAGAAATTATTATCCATAAATATGTATTGTTAAGTAGAAGAACTACATGGTTTAGGAACAATAAATAATGCAATTTGATTTTATTATAGCAGTGTTTCTCAATCAGGTATGATTTTGCCACCTAGGGGACACTGCAAAATGTCCGAAGACAATTTTGGTTGCTTCAACTTAGAAATGCTGCTAACTTTTATTGGGTAAAGGCCAGGATGATGCTAAACATTCTTCAAAGCCCAGGACAGTACTTCTCAACAAATAATTATCTGCATCAAATGCCCACAGTGACAAGATTGAGAAATACTGGATTCTGGGAATATGTAGGAACATTGTAGAAAATAAAGCTAAAATAACAAGGCAAGGCAAAACTTTGGAAATACTTAAATATCAAGGTCAGGCATTTACTTAGTAGGGAGAGGAGAACTAATGTTGGTTTTATGCAGAGTTGTGATAGGAACTCTTGGAGGCTTAACCCAGTACTCACATAAAGGCAGCCTGGAGCAAAATGGGAAAAGGCCTATGTAGAAGCTACTTTAGTGGTCTAGATAAGAATAGGAGGCCTTGCACTAGAAGAATGCTGAGGGAGATGGAAAGGAATAGACAGATTTATGTTATTTCAGAGTTAACAATATTAATGGATTGTCAATGACAGAATGCATCCATTCTGTTTCAGAAGTTTTTAAGTATACATTCTTTTGTCTCTTTGATTCAGTTCACATGGATTTTGAAGGAAAATACCACAAGTCATGACTTTTTGTCCATAAATGCTTGGAATGCCCCTGAGGTTTCTTCAGTATTTCATATCACATGTTTTCATCAGTGAGGGGAGAATTTAAAAACATGTATGGTAATAACTAAAAACTCTGCTGCTTTAGTGAAGGAATTTGTTATTGCACCATATTTGGGTGTGGGATGAGTAGAAAAGAAAAAAGAAAGGGGGAGGGGAGAGAGCGAGAGAGGCAAACACAACAAACCACACAGTTTCAGTATTTCTCCTGTAGAATACTTGGAAAATGAAGATATTTGAAAAATAGAGTCATGGAATCTTCGACTTAGAAGGTTATCTGGTCCAGTCTTTTTTTAATTCAAGCACAAAATCAAAACATTAAGTGGGATGGCTGACTACTCTTGTCTTAAAGATCTTCAGTGCTTGGCCAGCTGCCCAGGTTATTCAAAGTCTGTGCTCACATTTGCAGTGAGTTTTTAAGACTTTGAGATATTGGCAATCTGACAAAAGCCTATTTCAAAAGTAACTGGTATCTTTATTAAGGTATAGCAAATGAGATATGAATAAAAACTGTGTGAAAGAGCCAAGGCAGAAATACAAGGTAATTATTTTCTGGACTTCACCCTTTGTTGGGTGTTTCAGAGACCTCAGCAAAAAAAGAAGCTTCTCTGGCTGTATTTTAATCCTGGCTTCCTCTAGCCTAGGAACAGCCAATTACTGTGGTAAACAGAAGTCATCTGAACATCAGCAGTATCCCTATCATCATCCTGATGCCAGCCTTGGGAATTTTGACCTCTATGTTTCATGGCATGTTCCACCCATCAGTGGTCAATAAGCCAAGCCAGATGCTGTTCTTCCAACTCGTTGATGTGGGGGAAGGAACTGAGCTCTATAGCCTACTGGCTTGGTTAAGGGCTTCAAGGCACATTTGGCTCATTTATTCTATCACACATTCTTGATAATGTGTATTTTAAATTACCCATGCACTTTCATCATGGAAGTCAAGAGCATGTAAGATCCTTGCCTTTTCTGGAAGGAACATTAGACATGGAAGCTTTAACACTCCTAAGAGAACAGATGTCTGGTCAAACTGATGCAATTCAGGATAAATGAAGCCCAGGAGAAGGAATTGCTAATGAGGGCTGGGAATGAGTGAGGAGGGGAAAATATTCTGTTAGTTATTAGGGTAGGGAGTTGATTTAGAAGAAGCGTGATTAGTAATGTGGGTTGAACTCTGGGTTTCTAGATATGGCCACATGTAACTAAGGATCATAGATATGGGTAGAAAGTGAAAAACATCTCTGTATACCGTGATTCTAATAGATGTAAAAATGCTAAGTTAAGTCATTCTCCTTCTGTTCTCATTCTTGGGCCTGCCTTCTCTGACACGTATCGCAGTATTTCCATAATACTTTTGGAATAGGCAATAACGACACCATAATTTGCTCTAATTTTGCATATTTGTACTATCTCTTTATAAGAAGCATTCCATGGGAGATTCTAGTAGGTAAACATAGAAAATATTTTCACATGTCTGATAAAACCAATAAAATGTAAAACAAAGAAAGTAACCAAAGATAATTTATTGAAAAAAATTATCTCACAAATCAAAGATTTTCTGATCTGCCAAAATTCTCTGAGAGGGACAAATAGACTTGCTGGAGTCTGATGGTTTTTTGTTTTTGTTTTTAAATATTCACTGATGACATCACAGTCTCTTGTCAAAAGTTCACTGATAATAATGTCAAAAACAGACTACCTGACAGAGCAAAACATATGAGACTCTTATAAATTTTTTAAGTGCTCTATTTTCTCCCTTTAAACTCTATGTGCTGCTAAATATATACACAGGAAGAATTTCTTATTGAATGATTTTCCAAATATGTAATGCTCACTACTTTCATCATTTTCATGTTGTATGTATACCTCTAAACTATTATTTGTCTAGGTGGTTTCAGACTTTTTTGCCTAATCAAAGTTATCTGATCAGGGAAGCAACACTACATAAAAAATCATGGAATATATATATATATATATATTCCATATATATTTTACATGTATATACTCCATATATATGGAATATATGGAGTATAGCTTTCCTCAGTAAAAGAGGATGTGTTGATAACTCTTTATCGTGTGTGTGTGTGTGTGTGTGTGTGTGTGTGTGTATGTAAAGTTCAGTGCTTAACATCATTGTGAAATATAGACTTCTAGTTGTTAGCACATGTAACAACAGCAGAAATGATAAAATCATTACAGTGAAGCTATGAAGGATGTATTCTTGCAGCAAAGCACACGGGGGATCTTGGTTCCTAGCAGAAAAACACCACTGCTGCTATTTACTTCATCAGCGAGTGACTCTGTGAGAGCAAAGGCCACAAGACAGCACTGAAAAGAGAACAGGCAGTGGCCCTGCCTGCCTGCTGATCAGATTGTGCTTGTCTTTTCAAAAAGAAAGAAATTCATCCTTTTAATAATTCCCGGCCGGGTGAAGTGGCTCATGCCTGTAATCCCAGCACTTTGGGAGGCTGAGGCAGGTGGATCATGAGGTCAGGAGATCAAGACCATCCTGGCCAACGTGGTGAAACCCCATCTCTACTAAAAATACAAAAATTAGCCGGGCGTGGTGGCACGTGCCTGTAATCCCAGCTACTTGGGAAGCTGAAGCAGAGGAATCACTTGAACCCAGGAGGCAGAGGTTGCAGTGAGCTGAGGTCACACCACTGCGCTCCAGCTTGGATGACAGAGAGAGACTCCATCTCTAATAATAATAATAATAATAATAATAATAATAATAATAATTCCCTCAGCACGGCTAAGCCAAGTTAGCTCTCCAGCCAGCCCTTGTTTGTGAAGTGTAATTCTGTGGTAATGAGCTGGTGACAACGTGAGGAAACAGCCTAAACATTCTGAAAATCAATCCAAACATGACTAAATACAGGAAGAAAGGGAAGGGAAGGGATGGGAAGGGAAAAGAGAGAGAGAGGAAAGAGAGGGAAGAAAGAAATTTTAATGACCATTTCAAGGGAATCAAGAGCACCATGGACATGAACTATTATTTACCAATACAGTGGGATTAAGGAATAAACTCTATTGGGATTCCCATGCATTTCTATTTCACACTCAGAAAGGTGCGGTTTTGCATTCTATTGCCTCTTCGTTACCCCGGAGATGTTCCATTCTGTTTAAATGAATGAGCTTCAGTTGTTCTCAAAAGACATCAATGTATTCACGTCTTTCACTAAATTTAGTATCTTCTGAATTGTTTACAGATCTCTTCCTACATGTAAAACGTGACCATGACCAAGAATATGCAATTTTCATTTTTAAGGTACACAAAACTCAGTAACTATGGGAAAAACACAGGCCTACTAAGTGAAGTCTCTCTTGCCCCTTTCCAATTGTCAACAGATGAACCTCTAACTGCTGGGGAGTAGCTGTGACACAGTGCTGGTTTCTGAATGTGTTTGCCACAAGGAAAGAAGTGAATTTTTTTTTGGCGGGGGCGGGGGGTTGTAGAAAACAGGCATGGGATATTGAGTTTTCTAGGAGAGAAAAAAAAATATGTGATCAAGTGGGGATAGTGGCTCACACCTGTAATCACAGAACTTTGGGGAGCTGAGGCAGGAGGATTACTTGAGCCAAGGAGTTTGAGACCAGCCTGGACAGGCTATCTCAGCTCAGCCTAGTGAGACCTCATCTCTACAAAAAGAAAAAAATAAAAATAAAAAAGGTGTGTAATCACAGGAGGACAAAAGCAAAATGTGTTGGTCAGGTAACTCAGAAAAAAGAAGGCAAGACTGTGTTGTTGGTGCTTAAGAATAGAAAGGGAGTAAAAAGTTGATCTTTCATTTTGTGGTATATTTTATCTTGCACCAAATGACATGTACTATTTTGGGATACTTGTCATTCTTATTCATTTTCATGTAAAGCTATGTGAATTCTTTTTTTCTATTCTTTCTGAGGTAAAGCAGGCAAAATACTTCCAAAACATGCCAAGTTGGAAAAGAGATTTCAGGACATTTGATCTTTGCATTAGGAACAATAAACTACTTGCTGCTGCTGGCTTTTTCTATGAGTTCCAACTGGAACCCTTTAATTTGTTAGTGAAACTGTCAAAATTTAAAGGTGGATATTTGTAATTCTATCAGGGCATAATTGGTTAATAGGTAGGTTCAGGAAAAAGGATTAAGTTTTTCCCTGCTTATCCTTCTCCCTATCAATCATTTTCAGTTTCCTTGGTCTTCTCTACTTTAGGGTATTGGGTAAATGAAGAACCAAGATCTCAGTTTGTGATGTTTACTGGGGATCTCGGAAAATGATGGTTTTTTTGTTAAAACTTTTAAGAGAGAAGTGCCATTTTCCTTTTATTGGTTGGACTACAAAACTGAGATGTGTGTTCACACTCAATGCCAAACTTTTTGTTTACAAAGGGCACCTTGTTCTTTAGTATCTTTTGCTGTTTGGAAGCTCTAAACTACCAGCTCTCTGGTGCATATTACTGATGGCATTTTTCTTGTGGGCATTGATTTAAATCCTGTATTTCAAAAAGAATCCAACTGATCCATATTTCAAATGCTTCCTTTTGACTGAAGGTTGATCTGCAACCCTTGGGGACTGTTCCTGAGGTGACAGTCAACCACTGTTTGTATTCAATCTTCTCTTTCCTCAGAGCAGGCTCAGAAGACTAGGAGCTTGTTTTGCAAATCCATGGCACCAACCATTTACTATCTATGTCACATTTCTGGGAAACTTTCAAAGTCTTTCACCCTAAGTTCAAGATTTAAGTTGTATCTATTAGAATATTAGTTTTTTGTATATGACCTTTTAATTTTTTTCTGTTGTTGTGAATTGTAAGCAAACCACACAATTAAAACATAACTCCAGAGCCAGTTAGCAGAAACTCTCTCAATTCTTAGTATGTAAGCTTTTTCTTACAACAAAGTTAGTTTAAATGTTTTAAACATAAAGCTGACTGTGTCTTCATTTATAGACTCTTATTTTAGCTTGGACACCACAGTTGGGTTTTCTACATAGGATAAATTGGGAACTAAAGATCAGGCTACTTAGAAACTATAGAATTATATAATGATATCCAACAATCCTGAGAAAGTCTTTTATGTTTCAAAATTCATTGCTTGGGAATTGTTTTTTAAACTATAATTGAGGAAGCTTTGGAAGTACAAATACCAACATACCTGTTTTTGCTCTAGAGGCCTTTTAGAAAATAAATGTCACTTCCTAGTTGGAGCAATTAAACAATAGAGAAGATGGGTATTCTGGAGCAGAATTTAATGAAACAGAACTCCACCATCTATGGCAAGTTTGACCGCTTGAGTTTCCAGAGGATAATAGTTGGAGGCCACTGAGGCCCAAATTCATCAGTCCGGCCATTGAAGGTCACAAGTGAACAAAGGAGGATGGCAAAGACCAGAACTGTGATATTCAAACACTCAACAGCTCACAGTGTGGGGGTTCATTATGACACTAAGCACATGCCATATTTCTGACACTGTGCTAAGAGCTTCATGAACATTAACTAAATTAACCTCATAAAAATGCCATTAGAAAGATGCAATTTTATACCCCCTTACACAGATGAAGAAAATATAGAGACTTTAAGAAATTTGCCAGAAGTCTTATAACTGCTGAGTAAATTTTAGCTACTTGATCAGACCTCAACCAGGTGATCAGAACCCAGAACCAATAGGGCTCAACCAATACTTTAATCTACTTCCCAAAGTCTAAGGTAAGTACACAGGACCAAGCCAGAAAGCCAGGATATGAGGCAGAGGGCTACAAGACCAGGTTTTCCTAAAGCATCAGAGTTTTGTTGTTGTTTGTTTGTTTGTTTAAAGACAGAGACTTGCTATGTTGCCCAGGCTGAACTTGAACTCCTGGGCTCAAGTGATCCTCCTGCCTCAAGCACACCAAGTAGCTGGGACGATAGGCGCATGTGACTGTGCCTGTCTTTTTTTTTTTTTCTTCAATTTTAAGAACAGTTACTGTGATAATGCCTGAGACTTTCTGCTTGTGTTTTAGACTGAAGTAGTACATTGGGTTTCCCCCTGCCTATTTGGAGGTCCTGGTTATATAGGAACCACCTGATGTCGGGAATACACACATCAATTGTTGGTGTAAGGGGCACAATTGTGTCTTTGAAGAAGTTTGCACTGTCTGGAGCCTCAGCAGTTTTGATTTAAAAGGCCCAGACATGGAGCTCAGAGCTCAGTCCTTATTCTTTCTTCCTCTCAGGCTTGGCTGGACAGGGATCTTGCCGACGCAACTCCAATGATAATACGTTAATTGTCTAACTTCTCGTTAACCCTAGATTCTGGAATATTTAAGTGGTCTATGTTACAAAGTAAGTTAGCAGCACCATGGTAGTCTGATTCCCTGAAAATCCAAAACCTTGGGAGTACTTTTGCAACACATCTCACTCAGGAATCCAGCAAGCCATCTAGTATCTTTAGTAGAGTGTTACTGCAGTGTGAATCTCAAGACACCTATCCTATTTTTGTATTTTTTCCATTATAAAATGGAACCAGTGTTCACATGGAGACAAAGTGCAAGAAACGTAGCACTCAGCTATGTTTTAGGGGAAAGAGGCTGACTCGGTGGTGTAATGGCATGCAGGACGTTAGTGTTTGCAAACTATGCTTGCTAGACATTATAGTCTCCCATAGAGGTTTAATTTACTTTTGAAGATATTTCAGCAGTATTTTTCTTACTTCCCAACCCTGATTTCATTCCTTGGAAATTTTCCATATTTAAATATTCTTTATTGCTACATATAGCTCATGGAATGTTGGGCTTTTTTTTTCTCTTACTTCTTTAACTACTGACATATTCCAAAGAGTTCAGTTTTTTCCAATGCAGAATTTGATTCTATTGCATTTATAAAGTGCTAATACAGCTGGATTGAAACAGTGACCCATTCTAGCAGATACTAAATTGAATAGCATTGAACATTGAGAAATTTTGTACATGCAGGACAATAAATATGAACAATTTCCATTCCAGGTTTCTAATATAAGGGTTGCATGAATTGACAATAAAATACATCCAGGAATAAGTATAAACACAGAATCTGAGTCTCAAAATAAATTATAAACCAATATAATTTATTTGAGTATTTATTTCCATGGATAAAAAGTTGTATCTCCATGAAGCTGGACATTTGAACATAGAATTTGGCAACTTCAAGACATCTAGAAAGAGTAAAATATGACATATAGAGGAACCATCAGCAAGATTTTTACCCATCTTTTTAAATCTGGATGTTTTGTTGTTACTTAGAGCAATAATAATATTCTCACTTTTATCTTCAAATATGGTTTCTGTTTTCTATTTTACTTTTTTTATCCACATGCCCTAAAACTAAAAGCATTACAAGAAAATATCACCAAAGCATTAAAATAATGTGAAGACTCATAAAAAGGAAACTTTACAGTTTTTAAAATCCAAAAAAAAAAATTTCCTTAATTTGCTTCTTTCCTTGGCAGGAATTATTGCACACAGAAAAACAATCTGGTTCTCATTTTTTTTTTGCCTTATCACCACATAAACCTCCACTTAATAGACTAAATTTATAAATAAATATTTTAAAAGAGTTCTTTCTTGTGTGATTTTGGATAGGGAAAAAGCAGAATCATGTGTAAGTGACAGAATACAGTATCCCCCCTTTCCTCAGTTTCAGTTACTTTTGGCCAACTGGGATTCAAAATTAGGTGAGTACAGTACAATAAGATACTTTGAGAGTGAGCAAGAGAGAGGGAGATCACATTCACATAACTTTTATTACAGTATATTGTTATAATCATTCTATTTTGTTATTAGTCACTGTTGACAATCTTTTACTTTTCCTAATTTATAAATTAAACTTTATCATAGGTATGTACATATAGAAAACAACATAGTGTATATAGGGTTCAATACTATCTGCAGGTTCAGGTATCCACTGGGGGTCTTGGAACTTATCCTCTGAGGATAAGGGGGGACTACTGTAGTATAAGTTTAATGGATGTCAGTAGGCAATGGCAGCTTGGCACAAACTCTCAATTCTGCATGTACTTCATATTTGGCTGATATCCTGTGAAACCCATGTAATTGGTCAGTGATAGAGGTCCTGAAGGCAGTCCCGCCTTGCTTTCTAATCCTTTCTCCAGCCTTTACTCTCTCTCTGTTGCCTTATTCTTTTGTATGCGTAAGGCAGTTAGTTTTAAGATATAGGTATTATCTATAAAGGTAATAAATCCTGAAAATCAGTTATTTATGTCTTGCTTAACTTAGCTGAAAGCCATTTCTTACCTCTCAAGGAACAACAAAGTCGCATCAACTCATAAGTGGATTCTAAAAATACACACTATACACTTGCGGCCAAATTGTTGGTGTGTGTCTGAGTGTGTGTGTGTGTGTGTGTGTAAACCTGGCACCTACCCACATCTATTCAGGAACACTTATAGAACGTTGCTTATTTATGTAGACACTCTTCTTTCCTAAGAAGTTATTCCATAGAACCCCCTTTCCTGTGAAATGACTACTTAAATTCCAGTGGTTCCACTATATATCTCTATCTCATTCAAAACATTGCTTCAAATTCTTGATCTTCACTGGTCTATTCTAGCTTAGCCCACCTGGCTTGGCCACTGCAAGCCCTCCAATGACCCATCACAATGCACCAATGCACATTTCTTCTGTTTTTCCTTTTTTTTTGGACATTGATGTCATTTTAGTTATTTTAAGTTTATTTTACTGAAGGACAAGCAGTGTGTTTTCTGTGTGCTACATGCTAACCAGATGTCCTTGACCAAACAAAAATTCTTGCCAGGAGAAAGGAGAAGAAAATGTGTAGGAATCTTTTCCCAAAATGGACAGTGTGATTTTCCATACTGGCCACAGTAATACATGGAAATTCTTTCTGATGATCTTGGAGTTCCTGACTAGTTATCCTGGTAAAGTCTCCGGCAGTTGTCTTTTCAGTTAAAGTGGCGAGATAGGACCAAATTTGGCATTAGAATTGCAGATACACATGAGAACTTGTATGTGTAGCACAAACAATTTCTTGCTGCCTATTGCTTGTGGGATGCTTGCCAAGAAAAAAACAATTTGCTTTGCTGCAAGAACCCAGTTAGCCATTACTGGAGAATGTTTTTCTAAGATTGCTTATCGGTAATTTTAATAGGGCTCAGAGGTTTGTGTGGTTTGCACAAAATATTAGTTACTTTTTAAAGGCCCAAATTTCTCCCCATTTTCTTCCACGAATCTGAACTCTGTTCTAATTGTAAAATAATCAATGAGAACAGCACCTCCCTAAATGAGTAGATAGGAATGGATAATTAAATACTTATGGTGAAATGGATTTAAGTATTATATTGCTGTTTCAGATAGAAGGACATTCCCAAAGAGGCTCCTTTGGTTTTATACAGGAGTTCAAGTTGTTAGCTACTATTTTGGTTTTGTAATTGTGCTCTGTGGTCATGAGAGGCTTTCTGTGGGGGAAGATATGTCCTCAGTGCCTCTTCATTGATTGATTCATTCATTGAACAAGCATTTGTTGGCAGCAGTTATTCATTTAACAAGCATTATTGGGCCACATTGAGCCACAGAGAGAGAAATGAGTAAGGCGCTATTCTTATCCTCAGTGAAGTCAACTCCAGGTGTAGGTGACTAACATGCAGAGAAAGAGAAACTATGTGGCTTAATAAATAATATCATAGTAATAATATCATCACAATGATACATCAAGTGCAGTGTTTCTACTTGAATCAAAACCTCATGTAAACACTTTGATGCGAACCTAAATTTGGCCTATGTAAATATTTATACATTTAAAGCTTGATAAAAGAGAACATAGAAATCTGGGAAGCTTAACTTAGTTGTTTAATCATGTTATGAGGCCAAAAATCATGATTTAATTTCTAAAACTAGAACACCTGCTTTGAATAGTAAAAAATTCTATTGGAATTTTAGGATGATCATATAATTCTACTCAGTGGTCAAGAGTAGCATGGCTTGAAATTGTGTGAGTACTTACCAGAACAAATATTAATCCAATAACTCAAAATAATTTTTTTATCAATGGAATTTGGATAGCAGTTTCTCCCTCTCATCCTAAAGATGCATGATATATAGAATTTTGCTTAAATAAAAATGAAAATTCATAAGTTATATGTATGTCATTAAAATATCAGTTACTTGCTATTAGCTAGGTGTTCCTTAAGGAACCCATTACTAATCCAGGGCTCATCCCATATCAAAGAATTTTGAAGTGATAATATAGATGAAGCAGTCAGAAAAGATTTAAATCCTTAGTTCTAGGAAGCTTTTAAGGGAGTGTTCAATATAAAGGCAACTTGCCTTACTGGCATTTTAGAATCACCTCTATTTCTTATAGTAAATTATATTGGGAAGGTCTCCCTCTTTGGGTTGCAGGCTACCTAAGCCAATTTCAGGATGGCTATAGCTGGCTTGGAATGTTGGAGCTACATAATGACTCTGCCCAAACTCACCTCTCAGACTAGGAGTGGTAGGCATTGTTAATACTTGCCTTTTCTTTATTAATCTGTGTTTCCTAAGATGCCCTAGGTTGGTGGAAAATACTTTGCCCTTACTTTCACCTTCAGATGTCAGAAGTTAGGCATTAATTAGACTAAAACGCAGGCATTGCTTGTAAGTTCATCTGTGTTTTCTGGTCTCGTTAGTGCTATTCTGGACTACATGGTAATAAGCATAACATAATGAAAGAGTAAACACTAGGCAACTACAACCAGAGTCGGTGCTTTAGAATATTGGATGGTAACAATCAGAGAATGAGTAGTTTCTGCTCGGTGAGGGTGGTCTTTCTTCAATTTGAACTCAGCTTATTCTCTTTTTGCCCACAGCCAGAGACGTATGAAAAAATCCCCTTACAAATAGTTTGAGTGTATTAGAGAAATCATAGTACTGAGAAGAGTGGTACAGATATGTGGTGAGTGAATATTAGTACCCTAAGGAGAAAGCTGAAATACTAGGCAGATAGAAAAGACCTTGCCAGGGAATAACTGGCAGCTGCCATTTTCAGTGAAGGAAAAACTGACTCAGAAAGGCAAAAAGTGGTGACTCTGTATTTAAAGCATCAGACTAATCATTTGGAGACTGAGAGAATAAGGAACTAAAAATTCTCCTCAGTGAAAATTTGACACTATGGCAAAAGCAAATATCTATTTCATGGAATACTCTGGTGGGTAAAAGTTGCACAGGACACCGTTATATATGAAGACCTAAATGAGATGCTTCCATCAGCTGCCAGTTTCCCCAATTCTCCAGTGAGCATAGAGACAAGAAGTTTAAAAAAAGCAAGTTTACACAAAGTGTTTAATAACCTGTATAAAGTAGACTGTTGACTGGGATTTGCAAATTCAACATGTATTTGTTTCTTCCTAAGAAATAAGATATCCATAGTTGACAGTACTTGAGATGATTTGCATTTTGCTAAGGCATGAATGTGCTCTCATTGGTGATGTAATCAGAACATACTTCACAAAGCCTATCCAACCAAACAACCTTGCATCTCAGCAGGCATCCTCTCTTCTTCCCTATTTTTGGGTGCATTGTAGTAACTGGTCTGAAGTGTTGGGTACTAGGATTCCTTGTTGAAATTTACCCAGATGGGAGATGGGAGTGGGAATAGAAAGACAATGTCAGAAATTAAAGAGAATAGAAAGTGGGAAAAAAAAACCCTTTATGATTGTTTTTAGTTAGAAAAAACTTTATGTGGCCGGGCGCGGTGGCTCACGTTTGTAATCCCAGCACTTTGAGAGGCCGAGGTGGGCTGATCACGAGGTCAGGAGATCGAGACCACGATGAAACCCCGTCTCTACTAAAAATACAAAAAATTAGCTGGGCGTGGTGGCGGGCGCCTGTAGTCCCAGCTACTCGGAGAGGCTGAGGCAGGAGAATGGCGTGAACCCAGGAGGCGGAGCTTGCAGTGAGCCGAGATTGCGCCACTGCACTCCAGCCTGGGCAACAGAGTGAGACTCCGTCTCAAAAAAAAAAAAAAGAAAAAACTTTATGTATATTATTAGCCGTATATTCTTAGACTCATTAAGAGCTTTGAAGAACTTGCTTAAATTTTTCAATTGTACTTTATTGCATTTTAGGAGAAGATTAGTTATAAAAGTAGTAATTGCAAATTTGGGAAATCATGGATGCTTCAAAATATATCCATCATAAATGGCAAGGGGCTACCATGCATCTCTTTTTCTGTAATTGAGGTTCCCTGATTGGAAAGACAAGCTGAACAATCCTCCCCCTGTCATCAAATGGCACATTATGGGGCTGGTTCTATGAAAAATTATCAAGTGAATAAGGGATGTTCCCTGTCTCTAACCCCCACACTCATCTCCTGTTCCATTCACAGGTGTCCCCAACTACACCTGACACCCTCACCCTTGCCTCTGGCTCTGCCAGGGTAATTATCATTGCCCGCCTATGCCCTCATTACTTCTGTCTCCAATCAACATTTCCTTGCTTTGTAATTTTTGTTCTTGGGGCCAGTATTGATTGAACCAAAGTGAAAATTAGTAAATTTCTCACACTGGTCTACATTTTTAAGCTAATGGGATAAAGCTAGAAGAGACTTCTAGAGATTTTATTCCACTCCAGGTAGTGAGAGACATTTTTATATGGCCATAATAGACTCCCTGACAATTCTGTTTAACCCAAAGGAGTGCTTGTGCCCGTGATGGTTATGATAAACAGGAAAGATATTTTTGAGAAGGTGGAGAGAGATCACAATTCTTTCTTATCAAAGTATCATGTAAATGAATAACCAATTTTATTGTCTGAAGGACTTGCTCTTTTCATTAGTTTCAGATCATACCGTGCTAGAAAGCACAGGAAGATCATGCCAGTTTGTTTTCCTCGGCACCCACTGTGTCTGGATATCAGTGCAATGCAATGGAAGGCAATAAGCAACTACTGACTCTTTGCCTTTCCATGTTCAAAGTGACTGATGGCAAAAGGAAGAAATCTAGAATTCATTATTTTCAACCATTTGTTATCTAAGTGGATTTTAAGACCATGTTGTGAAACTATTATGATTCACCATCAGAGGAAAAGGGCAATTTATTTTGACCTGTGAAGATGCAGCGGATATGATCTATGTTGAAATGATTTTTTTAAAAAGATATTATTTCTAGATTAAACTTCCTTGAGTCACAGCCTAACCTTTTAAGAAATATTTTCCAGTTATGCCTTGCTGACCATATATTGAGTTTTCACAATTTGCACTTCTGTCATTTTAACTAATAATATTTAATGTTACTCCCTGCCATCCTATTTCTACTAATTATTCTCTAGCTGCTGCCTGTATTTGCCCCCTGACAGGCAAAGAAGCAAATGTTTGTAATTCCAAGTTTCTAGAATATTTGAATCTGATCAGTAGCAAAAAATCTGTTTCTCATTCATAAACATTATGCCTCTCAAACTAATCATAGTATAGGAATATGTACGACTTTGATTGCCACCTGTCTTTTTCAGAGCTGTTTGTTCTGTTTTTTTCTTCAGATATTATTTGTTTGCTTATTTTGAGACTCTTTTACAGAAGAGGAAATGAAACACTTACTTGTCAGCACTATTTTTTAAAAAAAATTATATAGTAGAACAGTATTAATTTAATCAAAACTTAAAGATTAAGTATGACAACCTTTTAAAAAGCACTCTCATGTCCTCATTTGAGTTTGTACGGTAGCAGACAGAAACCCTGATAGACATGAGAGGGTTTTTGCCAAAACCCTGATAGACATTAGAACTTGTCCTGTGTTCCTGTCTGGCATTTTTGTAGATGTGCTAAAGCCAAAGTTTATTTTAGAAGAAAAATTGGACAAATATAATAAAAGTATGCAAAGCAATGACAAAAATCAGTACAAATTTGAAATTTTGTATGAATAACTAGAGTTAACTTTTATTAAAAAAATAAGTATTTAAAAATATTTTCTTCAAGTTTAGTTTTTGTTGCTAAGGCTAAAAAAGGGGGAAATGACCTAAACTTGCTACTTTGCACGTTGAAGAATTTCCCAACTCAAGAGCAGGAAATACTCATGCAAAATTTCTATCATCTATAAAACAAGAAGCATCCTGGTTTTTGAAGGGTGTGATGGCAATTCCCTTCTCTTTATAAGAATGAGATGTAAAGAAACCACTTGTAAAGGGTTTTTCTTAATAGGATGCATGTGACTTTGTTGAGAGAGATGATCTTCTCATAAGTATGTGTTTGGAAACTGTCTATATGGTAGGGCTTTGCATATTTTATTACATCCCCTTACTGCTTTGAAGTTATATAGCATCTCTAAAATGTACAAAGAACTCATCTGAAGCTCATATACTTAAAAATCTACATATGTAATCTGAGTATGTAGTTATGAAGTCTTTATTATAGGAAAAGATATATTAGCTTTGTTATCATTAATTTTTCCTCTGCTACTTAAAAAATTTATGCTGCTAAATGGTAAAAAAAAATTTGCAGAACTTATTTGCAAGGAATTACACATAAATGAGAAGTTAATCTTTTGGAAAATTTTTTCAGGATTTCAATGTAAAGAGCCAGTTTATGAGAATAATATAATACTTTTGTTTACAAAGCACTGTTAAATGCAGGCTCTTATTGACTCACAACAATCCCGTGATGCTGCTACTATCATCATCTTTGTTTAAAAATGAGGCAACAGAGACCCAGATACACAGTACTTAGGCTTCTGTTTTTTGTTTTTTTTTTTTTGAGGCGGAGTCTCACTCTGTCGCCCAGGCTGGAGTGCAGTGGTGCTATCTCGGCTCACTGCAAGCTCCACCTCCCGGGTTCACACCATTCTCCTGCCTCAGCCTCTGGAGTAGCTGGGACTACAGGCGCCCACCACCGCGCCGGGCTAATTTTTTTGTATTTTCAGTAGGGACGGGGTTTCACCGTGTTAGCCAGGATGGTCTCGATCTCCTGACCTCGTGATCCGCCTGCCTCGGCCTCCCAAAGTGCTGGGATTACAGGCGTGAGCCGCCGCACCCGGCCTTAGGCTTCTGTTCTTTATCCTGTGTTGCGTAATCTCCACACTATACCCTACTTTTTCCCTTTGCCTCGTTTGGCCATTTCCAAGACAGCCATGGATCTGCACATTTTCAAGGTAGAATGCCAATCTCAGCTTCCTGATTTTACGTAGTATGATTTATTTTACTCAGACGTTTATTTTAAAGAAGTTGATTGGGATAAGTTATAGCCACTTTAGACACTGTTTATAACAATGTCTGGCACACAGTAGGGACTCAGATATTTATGGAATGAATGAGTGAACTATATAAGATATATGGGGACCCTTTTAAAGGGAGGATTCCATTTTTGACTGCACACAGAGGAAAAAGTCATTGGGAGGGCGGAGGAAACAATAATGGAAGTTGGAGTCATATGGCGCCCTGTTACTTGAAGTTTTATCTGTGGATGAGCAGTATCAGCATCACCTGGGAAATTGTTAGTTACGTGAATGATGGGCCCCATCCCAGACCTACTATATTAGACTGCCATTTTACAAGATGGTGTGGTATGATGTTTACCATTTTACCAGGTCACATAGTATCAGGATCACCGTACAGGGCAGTGGTTCTTAAACCTGATCACACATTAGAATTACTTGGGGATGTAAAAATAAAATAAAATAACCAGTCCTCACTCTGCATCAATTAAATATAGTCTCTGGATAAAGGCACTAAGTATAATTTTTTTTTCTAAAACTCCACTAATGATTTTAGCATGTGGCCAAAATTGGGAATTACTGCTGTAATGTGAAGTCCTCAATGGGTATCAGAACACCTCAGGCTGTTGCTGATAAGGCACTGGATTTAGTATAAGATGTTTCATCACAGTGGAACCCAGTTATCTGGTTTAGAATAAGGTGAGGATTCATTTGAAGTTATCTAATGCCTATTACATTCCTCACATTGGGCAATTCAAAGAACGTGGCCCTCTACCTATAGTCTTTCTAACTATGTCTATGGCTCTTCATCTATGTGGCTTCATAGTTGGTGCTTGTACTAAATGATTGTCAACCATTCAAAAAACTCCCTCCATACTGTAAAAAACTATCTGGGTCCATGTTTTTCACTATACATCCATGCCACTTTCAATTCTGACAGTGAGTCAAACCCAATTTTTCTTTTTTTTTTTTTGAGATGGGGTTCTTGCTCTGTTGCCCAGGCTGGAGTGCAGTGGCATGATCTCAGCTCACTGCCACCTCCGCCTCCAGGGTTCAAGCAATTCTCGTGCCTCAGCCTCCCAAGTAGCTGGGATTACAGGCGTGCGCCACCATGCCCAGCTAATTTTTGTATTTTTAGTAGAGATGAGGTTTCACCATGTTGGCCAGGCTGGTCACAAACTCCTGACCTCAGGTGATCCACCCATCTTGGCCTCCCAAAGTGCCGGGATTACAGGCATGAGCCACCGCGCCCAGCCAGCCAATCATTTTATAAGATAAATTTTGGCTCCAGGAGGAAGAGCCTGAGTGTCTGCCCTGCAAAGGCTTTGACTGAACACCAGCTCAGATCCTGCTGCTGGAGACAGAATCTCACCTAGAGGTATGTTCTTGTTTTAGTAGATTGTCTTGGGTTTTTCCTCCCGACCTTTTATCTGGAGTATAGCCTCATACAGAACAATAGTGGAAGATAAGAAAAATGGGAGTTTGAGGTTCCCATTAAGGACAATGGAAAGGTTCATTAAGGGCAATGGAAAGATTCATTAAGGGCAATGTGAAAAGAATTGCCTTGTTTTGGAGGCAGTGGGAGCCACTGAAATTTTTGCAATGAACCTATTGTCTGAGACACTGAAATATTTTTTGAATGAATGAATGCAAAAGAGGCGATTTAGAGAGAGAGAGATACCTGGATTGGTTGGTTAAAGAAGAAGATGGCAATTGGCTTATTTCCTAAAAGGAAATCGTTAATTAGATACGGAAGGTGGAAAAGGACATAGAAAAGAAGGAATGATGGGAGACAAAGTGGCACCTAATTGAATTCAGTAGATATATATTACATTAGAATAGTGCTTCCCAAGCTTTAACATATGTAAGAATTATCAACAGAACTTGCAAACACACTGATTCCTTGGCCCCTACCCCCAGAGATTCTGATTTAGAGGTCTGAGGCAAGCTCCAAGCATTTGTATTTTACTAAGCCAGCTCCGAAGATGATGCCAATGCTGCTGGTCTGAGGACCACACTTGTAATAACATTGTATTTGGGCTTGGAAACCTGGAGCTAGAATATTTTGTTTTTGATTTTGGTTCTTCCACTTACTGCCCAGGATATCTTAAGCAAATCTATTACCTTTTCCAAGTGATAGATTAATACTTAAAATACCATAATATATCATTTACTCAGGGATCTTGTTAAATTGCAGATTCTGATTCAGTTGGTCTGGGATGGAGGCTGAGCTTCTGTATTTCTGGAAGTCTCCCAGGTGACAGCCATGCTACTGGTTCATGAACTGGACTACTATTAGCAAGTACCCAGGCATTATTTCCCCATACTTCACATATGTATTACAATTAAATAAAAATATATAGATAGAAACAGTTTGAAAATTGTGGAGCAAAATGTAAATGTAAGGTGATAGTAGTGAATTGATGGAGACAGGAAATGGAAAAAGATGACTGAATTTTAAGCTGACTAGGAGAATTTTGGCACATACATAGAAATAAGGAAGTCAGGAAGGACATCTGGTTTGACAGAATGTGGATGTTGGGGGGAAAGTAGCAGGCAGTTGAAAACGTAAGACAGGAATAAGCTTGAGAAATAATTTAATCTTGAAATAAGAATTTTGGAGTTCTACACATATGATTGAAAGATATTTCTGTATATATGGGTATATAGAAAAAAAGAGAATAAGTAGAGAATCTGGGAAGAGATACCAGTTGGAAGATGTGAGAAGGAAGAGGTACTATTGGAAGACAGAGCATAGTTTAGCACCTTGTCATAGAGACATTACTTGTCTAACCCCGGGCTGTATCAACAGATTGTATATCCTCATGATTGAGGATAACAGTCTATTGCATTTCCTAGGCATTCCCCCACTTAGAAATTGTTGAAGCATCCCATTTGTGTATGATTTTTGTGGGCAGCTATTCCAAGAATGGTGGAAGATATGTATCCAAGACTTACGAGTTCCTTGGACCAGGTCATAAGCATTTAGAAAATAGAGTAATTGAGGGAGATCATGAATTGTATAGAAGTGAGGGATTCTGCAATTGAATATCCTTGCCTCATCAATCAATTCAGATACTTAGACATCTATGAAGCTCAAGACAAAATGTAGTTCAATACCTTACTAGAAGGAGCATTTTCACAGAGATAAATTATCCACTAGGGAGAATAGTAAGTAGAATTAATGCCTATTAATAGTTGCATAATTTTAAAAGAAAAGAGCATAATTTGTTTAAGACACTAGTGTATTTGACTGTGTCACGGTGATGTTTTGGTCATTTTCTTAAGGATGCGTCCAAATAATGGCCTCAGATACTAAATATGGTTAATAAGAATTCTGGCTGGATGTGGTGGCTCACATGTGTAATCCCATGGGGACTGGGAGGCTGAGGTAGGAGGCTCTCTTGAGGCCAGAAATTCAAGACAAACCAGGGCAACATAGTGAGACCCCATCTCTAGGAAAAAACAAAAACAAAAACAAAACAACAACAACAAAAACAATAAAACCAATTGGGTGTGGTCCTGCATGCCTGTAGTCCCAGCTGCTGAGGCGGGAGGACAGATTGAGCTTAGGAGTGCGAGGCTGCAGAGAGCTGTGATTGTACTACTGCACTCCAGCCTGGGTGACAAAGCAAGACACTGTCTGAAAAAAGAAAAAAAAAATTTTCTGTTTTTCTTTCCCATAATTCACTGGCTCGTTTGCTTTTTGGGTACTTTTAATTTTCCTTCTAAATTTCAAAGTACTAGGTGTTAAAATCTGGACATTTGAAAGTTTGATTTGCAATCATCTAAACTCCTAATCAACAGAGGTCTCTTCCTAACATTGATTGACTCTCAGAGGGTCATTCATAAACATATTCATTACAGGCACACTCCACGAATATTCAATAATACATCAATCACTGAGCTGTTTATGTTAAGAGACACAATTGAAATTGAACAATATAACTCAATAAAATTACTGGTCTTTTTATTTATTCATCCAAATCCTAGTTGCTCAGTCACTGTAAACAGATCCATTGGAAACAATTCACTTTTCTATTGTTTCAGGATTGATCTTCTCAAACACATGATTATTCTTAATTCAGACAAAATATTTCATTTCTTTAAGTACACGAGAAGGAATTAGAGCCAGCTGAATGCAATAAGAGATGAGGAAGGAAGACGCTCAATAAAAGGAAATCAAACCTGTTTACAAGTCTGGATCTAAACACTTGTGAGGTTTGTGGTTTTGGAAACTATGTTCATATGTTAGAGGAGAAAATGATGAATACTGGATAAACATCAGTTTAAATGGCCTAGGCCAGATTCTTATTCCTCTTTGCACCCTAAGTATCTCTTTTAAACAAAGAGTTTCACTTAATTTCAAAAAGACCACATGCAGACAAAAGATCAATGAACAGTAGAGTGACAGAGAAATTCAATTTTTCTGAGAATGTTAAGATATATCTACCATCCAGAAGACAACTTAAAATATGGAAGCACTCATAAAAACAATTAATGTATGTAGTCATCATGAGATACACCAAATTATCATCTCATACTAGTGGTAAATCTTGGTTTCCTAAATCTGTTTTTTGTTTCCAGTTCTTCCACTTTGAATATATGATACTGCAAATATGCTAAACAGGGCCCTTGGGCAAATTAGAAACAGAGGTTGGTAAAAATATTAGGAATTTTTTTATTTCAATTTAAAATGTGTTTTTTTAGAACGTAAAAAACTTAATATAAGTGTATTCTGGAATCATAAGGATGAACATCAACTAAACGAGTACTGTCCTGGAGCTCTAGTGCCCTTTGGCATATGTATTTGTTTATCTACATTTTAAACTTACTAATTTTTTAAAAGTATGAGAACAGCTAGGTTGAAGCTATTCAATATGCAGTCATTTTGGATCAATGTGACTTCAAGTGATGGGTTACCAGTAAAGATGCTGGACTGTAAGAGTTTTTGAATTTGTGGGCTTTGGAATTTTGATGACTGAAAAAAAAAAAAAAAAAGGCTAAAGGGAATTGGCATTTTAATTCCATGTGGCTGAGCTTTTTAGTTGCATTCAGACACTTCTATTTTTATTTCTTCAAGCTGGGCCTGTTTCCAAGAAGGAAGCTGTGGAATTATTGCTCTTACTCCCACATTTAGTGCAATCCCTTACAATACTAAGGATAGGTCAGCTTTTTGCCTGTCCCCTGCATTAAACCTACAAGTAGATCAGATTTCAGGATAAGCAACAAGCAAAAGAGGACAAAAAAATTTCAAGTGAAACATTTGAACCAGCTTGACTTGAATTAGGGTCGAATCAACTCCATAATCTAATGTTCACAGAGTGCTTTGGCCTTAGAACCTGGCTGGTTTTACCCTATAACATTTAAGTTATTCTTTCATTTATTCTTTTTCTTCTTCTCTTCTTCCTTTTATTTTTATTACCCTGCTGTGTTCCTATACATTTAAAAGGTTAGCTGTTTGTGTTTTATACAATGGAAAAACTGTTGTTGAAGTTTTAGCCTTGAAAAGCACTGACTGTACCTAAAAACGGAAAGAAAGCACTCCTTTGCCTTGCCTCCCATTGGTTGTTTGGAAACAGCTGTTTGACGCCAAGTTTGTACTTCACTCTTATCAGCTCATTTGGTGAGATCAGAATGTGCCTGAATAACTCTGAAGGTTAAAATATGTTGACTGAATTTTCTGCTGCCACCATTCAGCAGCAGCTAGGCTATGCCTCTCATGATCATGACACGTAGTGGAAATTTTCCTGGCTTCTATACATCATCGTTTCTGCCTGGTGAGTGTCATCTGAGGATGAGCACAGCAGGATGGCCTGCCAATGGGCCTGACAGAGCTGGCCTACGAACATATGGAATTGTGCTTCCAATAGAAGGCACACTATTTGCATTGACTTGTCATCATTCAGGGACCAAATTTTTTATTTTTGCCTTTTTATCAACTATTGGTGTCTTGTTTAGGGCATCTATAACTTTTTTTTTTTTCAGAGAAAATTGGGCATTACGATTTTCTTACTCAATCTCATAATCATTTTAAGCATTCCAAAAATTATACTCCACTGGTCCTGACTGCTACTTAAATTGTATATGTTCTTTCCAGTCCTTATTTATAATGTAACTCCTAATCCTTCATAGTACAAACAGAAGAGTCTTTGATTTTGATATTTTTTTCATCATTCAATCTTACAGAATTGAATCATGCCATATTGTTATTTTTGCTCAGCAATTAGAAAATACTCACTGTCCAACAGTCCAAGAACTTTTAAGTATTACAAAATCCTTTTCTGTAATCTCATGTTAACAATACAGCCTTAGTTTAGAAGCATTTTCTAAAAGATGTTAAGCATTAACCTTGCAATTTGTGGTGTGCTTATATTTATCGCCAAATAATTTGCAGCATTTCGTCAGTTATTTATCTGGTTATTTATATGTTTATCTGATGCCTATGCTGAAACATTCAAGGGCTTTGACAAGTGTGCTGTGTTAGCAGAAAATACTATTCAAGGGAGAAAAAAATATTCTTTTTCACTTGACTACTTCAATACAGCAAGTACAGTAGTTACTATATGATTTATTGAACAACCATTAGAAGGAAAGAGATGAAATAGATCAGCCAATCCCCTAAGTCATAGATACTGAATATCTACTTTGTGTGGGTTTATGTCTAAGATATCATGGGAGCTCCACAAAATATATAACAGTTACCCAAATGGCAAAATAATGAACTTAGAATAAACATAAATTTTAAAAGGCTTGTACCTAATTTTTATTCCTCAAGTTCTTTTACACTTAGAGCTTCCCTGGGCCTCAACCAGTGCCATCTGGGCAAAAGTTCAATAACCTATGTGGAGATCATTATTGACCAAATGTGTTATCAGATTTAGATGGTTTGATATGCAATTATTCTGAAGACCAATTAAATATCACACACGATGGTCTTTAATAGACAAAATTGTATTCTTATATGAATGATACATTTTAGTTTCCCATATCTGTTTTCTCTTTCCAGTATATATTTTCTGAATAAATATTAAAAATCTGCCACATGGACAAACCATGCCAGTGTTTCCTTTTCATCATATACAGTTATTTGAAGAGGTTGGCATTAATCTATGAATTCTCCATCTAGCTCATCAGGAAATAGCTGCAAAGAAGGAATTGTCAAATAGTTACCTTGGTCCCTGTGGGAAGAGTGGGGCTCCTTATGGGGAAGATGGGAGAGACAAATTTAGGAAAAAGAACTGAGAATTGTCTTTTCTTCCTGATTCTTGCCTAAATTCAGATAACTTATTACAGATGCTATTTTCATCTTCTGAAATATCTAACCACTTTTTCAAAGGCTAGGTTTAATTGGGGAGGATTTTCCCTTCTACAAGGCTTGCTTCAATTCTAGACTCATTAAGATGTTGAAATATCTATTCTGGTGGTTCTTTCCTTAATGGTAACAGGTTGAATTCTGTCTAAAGTTTTACAGGTTCAGATGTTGAATCTTGTTAAGATGCAGATGTGTTCCAGGATCTCCACCTAGAACAGCCATTCAAAAACCCCAGAGTAGAGCTAAACATTGTGTGCATGCGAAGTATGATGCACACACAAAACTACAGTGTAGTTGAGAAATGATTGCAAAGATAAAACCATGCCTCGTGTACAAAACCCCACACATATAAAAATAATCATCTTCAACTTTATGTAATTGTTCATAAAATAGATTATTTAATATTAGTTTTTTTAACACAATATGAAAGTAAAATTTTAAAAGTGTAATTATTTGAAATGTACGTGAGTGCTTTACATTAAAAAATTGCAACTATATGCCCCTAAGCAAATCGATTAACTTCTCTGGTTGTGGTTTCCTCTTCTGCAAAACCAGAGGATTGGACCAGCTATTTCTCAGGTTTCTCTCAGGTCCAGTATTTAATAATTCTGTGACTCATTTTATGAAATTCGTCACACCTTAATTTATGAACTTCTAATTACATATTTGTATGTAGGCTTTTCTTAAAATGGTTTCATACCATTTGTTATATTAATACTTGCTTAACATTTAAGGAGAAATTAAAGATAGAGGAGAATGAACAAGAGACAGGAATAAGAAATAGTTCGTAAAGCCCAAAGTACTAAAAGGCATTACAGGCAATACAATTTTGTGGGTATTTTGAAGAAAAGGAAAGTCACTGTAAACTTTAGTTTCTATTTTGTGCCATGTATGTTATGGCTGCTAGTTACTTAATCTCACAACTACTCTAAAATAGATATTAATGTCTGGTGTATACTTCTAAGTAAACGATGGCTCAGAAAAATCCAAATGCACTGAATTAGGAGGTAACACAGTTGAGGTCTTTGGGTTTGAGTGATTCTTTACATGCTCTTACCAGATCATGATGCAGTCTTTGTTTATCAGGATGAAATAGCAAAAAAGAACTGCACATAGAAGGATTAAGTAGCACATGAAATGTCTAGGCTCCTAAAGAGTTCCAAAATAATATCTTTTATCAACATTTGAATCTTTATTAAAAAATTCTTACCCAGAATAAATTGAAATAAAGTATAAAAGACCACATATAGTGCTAACAAAGACTTATGTCTGCTGATGCTATGCTATTCAGTGATTCAATAATGCTAATCATAGCAATAAAATATTTACTAAATAAATATGGATTGAAGCTTTGAGCAAAGGCCATCATTGTTTTTCTCATAACACAGAACTACTTTCACGAGAATGATATGTGCATAAAATTTGCCCTCTACAAGAGATTACCTAAAGAATTATTGTTATTTTGTAGAAGGTTTGTATTGCACTTCAAATCCAATAATGAATATTGAGGGCTTTCTGTTCAGATCTATGAAATAAAGGATAATTTATGCTTATTCATATAATAACTAAGAAGCTATCAAATATTTATCATTGGATTGAAGCAATGGAAATGGTGAGAAGAAGGGAGAATGAATCTATTTTTAAAAGAAGAAAAATGCAATTAAGTCTTTTTGGGGTATAAGAATTTGCAGAACTATTATAAATAGAAGGGCCCATCTCAGCTTGATTACTTCAAAACAGCTTCCTGCAACCTCCCACCAAGTAGATGAGCAATTAGTATAATCATAGCAATAAGTCAAAGGCACTTGCTGTTCAAACTTGTGTTGCAACTTTTCCTTTTGGCATTGCTCCTAGCCTATTCCATTTCCACACACAGACACAAATGCACATATTTAATAAAATTTTATTTGGTAAAAGGCAAATGCCTAGGCTTGACTCCTTTTTTTGTATCAAGGTTAAGTAAAGGACACTGAACAAGTGAAGCTGTGCTGAAAACAACAGTGGCCAAGGCAGAGATATTCTTATACCTCAACCCGTTGTGCAGATGGAAGTCTGGCCAAAAAACCATAAAGCATCAAGTCTGACTGTGAGTCAATCTGTCAGCACAAGTACAAGGTGACTCAGGAAAAGATTGCATTTTGTTTTCTGGGAAATACTCAGGGGTTCTAGTACATTTATGAGTGTTGGATATTGTTTTCAGGAAAGGATAAAAACTACTTCATAAATAGAAAGAATGAACTTTTAATAATTGATTCTCTGCTAAAAAAACAGAGTAAGAGTAACCCTGGCGAATTCGTTTTTTAAAGAAATTTTCAATAGGCAGATATTAAACCTACACTTCAGTTTGAGATACTTCCATATTTGTAAATCTTATGCTACTAAGTTGACTCAGTACACAATAAATTGTTTCTAAGAAGCAGCAGCACAGTAAAACAGGCTTTGCAACGCCAGTCATGTGACCTTTTAAGCTATGTTTTTAGAGTGTCTAATTTTAAGGTTTGCTTTAGGTTCAATCTACAAATTTAATTAATTGTTACAAGTTGCCAAATTATTGGTTTGTCTGGATCTTCTATGTTAACAGGAATTTAAAGGAATGTTTAATGTTGTTGAATAATAGGGAGAAGAGAGAGCTTTAGATCTTTGATTTTTCAGTCTTCCTGGTATTGCTAGGTATTTTAAATACCCAGCATATGTCTATTCCATTTTGTCAATTATGACAGCCTTGATTTTTCACTAGTTTGGGAGTTCTTTTATGAGTGTTTCCAAATGCTTTCTTTCTTTTTTTCCCTAATTAAACTAATTCACCAACTTATGGGGGAAAACATCAATATCAACTTTTTATGAAATTCTGCTGAGAGGTTACAGAAGGTATACAGCAAAATACATTTAAAACATTTCAACTATTAAAGGAAAACTATTTTTTTTATTGAGGATAAGCATTTTTTATGGTCAAAAGGAATCTGACTTTTCTGTTGAAATGTTATATAGAAAGACCTGAACACACATAGATACTAAGGCTGAGTTCTCAGGGAATAGTATTCTACCTCCCCAAAAAACTTTGCTTACTGAACACATTATTTTAAGAAGAGAGATTATTAGTAACAGTGATAAGTATCAAGACATAAGATCAAAATGGAAAAACAGAAAGGACAGAAGATTGGTTTCTAATAGTGTAAATTATCCTGAAACTGGATACATGGAAAGTTTAGAATAACAGGAAGAAAGGAGAAACTTTAGAGGCAGAAATTCAAGGTCAAAGGTCATCACCATATAGGAATTTGAATCAGCTAGGAAAGATAATTGCAAACCTTGACTTTGTCTTTAAATGTCACAAAAGGAAAAGAACAGTACAAGTATTTCAATACACAATTTACCATAGATGCCATACCATGATGATACAGAAGACTGAAAGAATGCAGTTGAAATATATCAATGTAAATATATTATTATTTGAAATATAAAGGCAAATACCTCACAATGTTGTGGAATTTGGCTTATTTTTAAAGAATAACTCAGTTTTAAGTAACATGAGTATTATGGGCTGAGTTTTGTTCTCCCAAATTCATGTGTTGAAGTCCTAACCTTCAGTACCTCAGAATGTGACTGTATTTGAAGATAAGGTCTTTAAAGGGGTGATTAAGTTAAAATAAGGTCTTTAGGGCGGACATTAATCCAGTATGGCTGCTGTTCGTATAAGAAACAGAAAGTTGGACACAGACATGGACAAAGAGCATGTGAAGACATAGGAAGAAGATGGCTGTGTACAAGTTCAGAAGAGAGCCCTCTGAAGACACCAATCCTGCCAACATCTTAATCTTGGACTTCCATCCTCCAGAACTTCAAGGAAATACATTTCAGTTGGTTAAGGCATCCACTCTATCCTGCTTTGTTATGGCAACCCCTAGATAACTAATTCAGTTGGAAAGCATTTTATTCAAAGGAAATTAGAAGAGAGAAGTTTCTACAGAACAGGAAACACTGATAATTCTTTTGGAAGACATGAAGAACCTCTTAGATTTCATCTGGCCCAAGTGCCCTTGCAATCAATAAGCTTCATGAGGGTCCACATTTGATTTTCCTCATTTTGGAAATGAGTAGTAATTACCCAGAGTGACATGTTGAGAAAAAACTGAAAAACCACAAGGCCTTTAGGTGAGAGTGGGTGTGGAGGGAAGGGGTGAGCTCTAAATGAAGCATGTTCTATATTGATCAGTGATGTCTTCCCTGGGTGAGCGGTAGTGAGTGACCACACACATGCATGTGTTGACCCAGAATTATATGGTAATTTTTTAATTCCAATGTCTCTGTGTATGAATCCGTTTGTTCATGGGTCACTACTCTGGTCACCTTGGAATTAGGGTTATTTCATGTATTCCCTCATTCTTTATTTGACCAAATAGAAAAGTTTAGATATAAATAAAAACTATGAGACAAATTAAAACTATATAATGTGTTGAATACTATTTTTTTTTGAGTGAGGCAAGGAAAGCCATCCTATAGTTACTGTTTTCTAGCAGGTGAGCTCTTTCACAAAATGATAAAGCTAGAGAAGGTTACTATGATACTTAAATAGCACAGCTACTTAAAGGGTTGATATCCACATTTTCCAGATCTTACAGTTTTTAAATATTTAATGCATAGCAAAATATGATAGTTATTACAGTAATCATCTTTTCTGGATGCTGAGGGAGGGAAGATAGTAATATTTTTGCCTTACTTGCCTATTACCTCATATTAACCTGCATTCTCAGAGGTTATAGGGTTCTTGCCCCTTGCTTTTGAAAATGTGTTGCAAAGACATGGCATTCTCCTCATTTTCTTTTCCATTTTGATGTACGTTAGTGGCTGGAGTTAACTCTGCAATATTAAGCCCCAAATGGCTTCAACTTTGTCACTGAGGAAAGACTCTAAATCTGAAAAGATCTTTCCCATTCTGGTCTGCCTTACAGTTGCTCCTCCTTCCCTTGGGCAGGGAACCCAGAGAATCAGAAGCAGATCTTCTTGCTCTGGGGTCACTCTGTCAGCTTTGATGCTGACCAGCAAGGGATACTCAGCTACTGTTAGAGCAATTTTTTGAGGGGAGGAAGGAAGCTGCATAACCTGATTAAGTATCAGTACATCATTTTTAAAGAGATGTTATGTTCGATTCAGAACCATCCTCCTTTCTAGGAACATGCCAATTATTGGCTAATCAATATTCTCAGTACCACCCTCCAAATCTCTACAATGTTAATGCTATTTTTAACATTGGATCTACAACAGGAGACCTATTATTCTGCTGAATATTCTGAAATTAGAGGCATAAAGATGACAGAAAAAGCAATTCAGAGATGCATCAAGAAATATTATAAAATATCAGGGAGACTATTTCCATATAGTCTCTATTGCATATTGTTTTTAATTTTTCAAATTTAGTTCCTTTGTTTTTGAAAACTAAGCTACTTATGTTTTGTACTTTTTAGGCATGTATTCTTTTCTATCCTGAGGTCATTAGTCACAAATTAATCTTTTACATTAATTTATCAATATGACTTTTCTTCAGTGAATTTCAGATCGGTTTGCCAAGGCTCTTTGAAACAGTTACTCTTGTCCTCATTGTAGAGATGGTGATACTAAGGCAGAAAATGGTAAGGTAATTTATTCATAATTTCCGAGAACTCTATACCCTGTCAACTTCAAATTACAAATCATAGTGCATGCTGGGGCATATGTTGGGCTTCCCTTTGATTAACAGGGAGGAGGTTGGGCTTGATGACCTCTGCAGGAGGCTTCCAGCTCTGTAATACCAGGATCTTAATTCTGATGAATGGTCCTGATGGTAACTAGAACCAAGCTACTCCCCAACTCTTTAGTTCAAACCTTAAGACAAATCACACACTCATGCAAAATATTTGTTCTCCCTACTAATTCATAGGGTAAAATATCAATTCCTGCTAAGCATTGTTATATTCTGATTTAGTCATGAGTGTGAGTTGATGAAAGGACCTATCTTATTTACACTGTTGTTTAGAAACTCTACGGGGATTTTGAACTGGGGGAAGGACACAGTGGGAAGTTTGGTTCCAGCTCAGTGAATGACATGTCCGTACTGGACAATGTAGCATAGTTTCTCCTAAGCTTCCAATCTGGGCATCAGCTGACTACACTCACAAAATAAGCTGGTGATATTTAGATTTTACCAAGACTAATTAAGCAAGATGCATATTTCCCAGTAGATATCTGTGACTGAGGTGTGAATTTAATTTTTTTTAAATTAACAAAGTGATTTTCTGTAGTCTCTTTTGTTAAATTAGTTTTTATTTTCATTCCAATACTTTGATTCTTGGTTCATAGGAAGAACAATAACCTCATTTGATTGCAATTAAATAAGGGGGAAAACATTTTACTTTTTTTTTTATTATTGCTTCTGAACTCCGAAGGAAGGAAATGACATACCTTAAATAAGGACAGAAGATTCTCTGAGTGGAACTATAATAGCAGTTACTGTGTATCAGATTTTCTTGAGCATTAAGATCTTCTTTTAGAAGTATGTTTATCACCCTACAAACCTTTCTGGAGGTTTAATGTAAACTTGGAGTAGCTGGTAGAGGTGTTGGGATTTGAACGGGGTTTCTATTCCTTTACTATTGCCTTAGTTTCTCTTGCTCATCGGACCAAAGTTTGGAATCTAGTCTCATCTTCATGTATTTTGAAAATCTAACAAATCTAGAAGATGGTGTGAATGTGCATATATTTAGACAATTTAAAATTTTGTCAGGGACATGAAAGAAAGACATGTTTTCTAACAAAACAGAAAAAAAATAAGAACAGAATGCTTTTAACATTGCTTAAAGAACTACAGAACTATGGTGGCAAAGTGAGTATGTCATACAAGGTAGGCTATGTAAATCTATGTGTGATAATTGTGTATAATTCATTGATAGGGGATGTACTTTCTACTTAACACATGTTCTCCTCCTAGATACCTTGCCTATAGGTACAGAAGTATCTATTATATTGGTTTAGGCTGATTCTAAGGGATATTTCTCTTAATGGAAGCTGAAGCAGAGAGAAACTCTATTGGCAGATGCAAGTGACCTTTTCATCACAATGAGTTACTGAAGGATGGACTCTTAAGCTATGGACTATTGCTGAAATCAAGGCTGCTATAATGCAGTTATACTTTCGTAAGTCTGAATAGAAAAAAAAGTCACATCATGGAAAAGAGAACTCAATCAAATATTGGACTTCCACACTATTTATATGTACTATGTGTTCTTAATAAATATTCTCACAAATACCTGCAAAATTCATGGGGTTTTTTTTTGCTTCCAGTGTTTGGCAGTCTTGGAGACATGTGATACCTTGGTTTAGGAGCTGTAGAGCTCTGACAGAAGACCCATATTATAATTCCTGCATAACTAAGAAAAATAAAGTGGATGATACCAATTAAAAAAAAAGACTTAGAACCAGAAAGCTGACCTGAAAAGCCGTACATAATGTGTTGATATTTTCAGAAATTGAAATTTATTTGAAAGTTTCTGGTACTTCATAGCAAAATATGATAGAAACTGACAAAAATATAAAGTGAAAGTTTTCCTAATGATAGCTCATTCTCCAAAAGTTTATTCTACAAAGACGAATGAAGACAAAATTTTAACTATCACAACCACCCTCTTATTTGATGTTCACTGAGAAAGGAGATATTGTTTTTTTCTCTTAAATTATCCCCAGATTGCAATAATAATGTGTATTAACATGATTAATATTATTATTTATTGATAATTTTAATAACTTTTAAATCTATCTTGTAGGTTTCGATACTTCAAAATCTTTGTTTTAAAATTAAAAGCCCAAGCCCATATGAAAAGATACAAATTTTAACAGATTTTATCTGGCATTTAAAAGGTACTGCCACAGTTTGGCTAACTTAGACAAATATGTCTATCTGGACATTGTAAGTGATTTGGTAGAAATAAAGGCATTACACATGTGGATGCACACCCACTTACATAGTATCACTGGTAAAACCTTTAAAGATTAGTTTGAGGCCGGGTGCGGTGGCTCACGCCTGTAATCCCACCACTTTGGGAGGCCGAGGCGGGCGGATCACGAGGTCAGGAGATCGAGACCATCCTGGCTAACACAGTGAAACCCTGTCCCTACTAAAAATGCAAAAAATTAGCCGGGCGAGGTGGCGGGCGCCTGTAGTCCCAGCTACTCTGGAGGCTGAGGCAGGAGAATGGCGTGAACCCCGGGGGGTGGAGCCTGCAGTGAGCCGAGATCGCGCCACTGCACTCCAGCCTGGGGAGACTCCGTCTCAAAAAAAAAAAAGATTAGTTTGAACAGCAAAACCTTATGAGAATATGAAGCTGCCACCTTAATAGCATTCTTTATGTTTATTTTTAATAAAGAAATAGCTTTATTTTGGCATAACTAGTATAGGAAATGAAGTTGAATTTGTGTCACATTGTACTGAATAGGTTAGGCATAGGACATTTAGAACCTAAGGTTTTTTTTTTTTTTTTTTTTTTTTTGAGACGGAGTCTTGCTCTGTCCCCCAGGCTGGGGTGCAGTGGCGTGATCTCGGCTCACTGCAAGCTCCGCCTCCCGGGTTCACGCCATTCTCCTGCCTCAGCCTCCCGAGTAGCTGTGACTACAGGCGCCCGCCACCACGCCCGGCTAATTTTTTGTATTTTTAGTAGAGACGGGGTTTCACCGTGTTAGCCGGAATCGTCTCGATCTCCTGACGTCGTGATCCACCCGCCTTGGCCTCCCAAAGTGCTAGGATTATAGGCGTGAGCCACCGCGCCCGGCCCCTAAGGTTTTTTAATGTAAGTCAATGTTTTACTTGAATATAAGTAATTAATCAGTATGTAATGTGATTTTGGGGCCATAGGGTAACTTAGTTTTCATATCCTAAACAAACCTACATTTTTAGTTGCTTTCAGACAGTAGGGAAATGCTTCAAAGAAATGACCAACAACCAAGTTCAGATGGGCAAGATCTTACCAGTTATATAAAAAGAAGCCTCAAATGCTGTTAACTTGCATATGGACAACCAGATTTATGCCATAAAATAGGAAACACTTCTATTATTGCATATAAAACTTAAAAATAGTTTTAATTTTAAACATATAAATCATACTTAATCTAACAATACGCACATTATGCGAAAATGTCATCTAACTCTTTGCCTTTCAAGTTCGTATAATATTATAGAAAACTCAGATATTTTCTTCATCTTTCTTTTTTAAAAACAGATTCATTACCTTGTAGGTTTCAGTTAGTTAATACTGAACAGGGATTCAGGGAAGGATTCTTTTTTAAATTATTGAAGAGATCTGAATATGTTTATAAACTGAGACAAATATCCCAGTGGAGGAATAATGAAACCAAAAACTGATGAAATCTGTTCACAGTCCTGGAGCAGACAAACAATGGAGACAGGGGAATTGGAGGTTAAAATTATATCATCTGCAAGTGGGTGTAGAAATTTGCTCTTTCAATGCTGTGAGCACATTGCTTCTCTGATATAATCCTGGACATGCCCAATTATCCTATTATTTGTGATGTTTATAGATATATATGTAATTGGTGAGATGTATTTCTGAGTTTGAAATAGCTTTGAATACTGATTATTTTATTTTATTGATACCTAATATTTTATATATTTGTGGAGTACATGTGAGTATTTGTTGATATATTATTGTTTGTGCTTACTTTTATGCATGACTTTTCTCTTTTCACATTGGCTCCAGGAGAATTAGAAATTAGGAAGAAAACAAAGAGCAAGTTTTGGTCATTGGTTGGCTGGAGGTTGGTTTCCTTTTCTTTTGTTTTCAAACTTCCAAAGAGGATCTTGAAGCATTCATCAGAAATAATCAGAGGTGTGGCCGGGCGTGGTGGCTCACACCTGTAATCCCAGCACTTTGGGAGGCTGAGGTGGGTGGATCACTTGAGGCCAGGAGTTCAAGACCAGCCTGGCCAACATGGCAAAACCCCGTCTCCACTAAAAATACAAAAATTAGCTGGTGTGGTAGTGAGCTCTTGTAGTCCCATCTACTAGGAGACTGAGGCAGGAGAATCACTTGAACCCGGGAGGCAGAGGTTGCAGTGAGCTGAAATCCCACCACTGCACTTCAGCCTGGGTGACAGAGCCAGATTTTGTCTCACAAAAAAAAAAAAAAAAAGAAAGAAAAAGAAATAATAATTGGAGGTGTAAGGGAGCAATGTCTTAATTGACAGGCTGTGGAGCAGCTATTATTGCTAGAAGCAAAAAACAATGAGGGAATGGAACCAATGCCTAAGACCACCTGCTGGCCACCAGGTGAGCACCATGTCACAGCAGGGCTGGGGATTTGCACTGGCTCTTCTCTTTAGGGCTCAGAAGAGTTGCCCAATGGGAGCTCCTTGACCATTGCTTGTTGGTCATCCTAAAATATTGATGGCTGCTTGTGTCCCAAGATATCCTCAGCCCTGTTTGTATATTTCCCTTTCCAATGTGTACCCTAGAACACTTACCAATTCCCCTGGGTTCTGAAGTGGGGTCCAAGATGAGCCAAGATGAGCACTTGTCCTTCAAGAGATTGGAAAGCAGTGACGTCTCAGCTGTTTTACACAGTTAGACACTGGGGATCCATTCAGTGCTTTTTGGAAAGGAAACATAAACATGGCAAGACTTCATGCTTAGGTAGCAAATTACAATTTCCAAAGTCTTTTTATACCTTCAATATTAAATTCAGTGTTCTAATTATGGTAAACCACCAAGGTTATAGCCTGACTTTTTGAGGCTTGAAATTTATACTGTTTAGACAGCTTTTGTTAGGAAAAATAATTAAAAGATATAAATTCAAAATTAGGTTGCAACATAACTATTTCTTTTTTTCTTTTTCTTTTTTCCTTTTTTTTTTTTTGAGACAGAGTCTCACTTCATCGCCCAGGCTGGAGTGCAGTGGCAAGACCTCAGCTCACTGCAACCTCCACCTCCCAGGTTCAAGCAAGTCTCCTGCCTCAGCCTCCCAAGTAGCTGGGATTTGAGGCACCCACCACTATGCATGTCCAATTTTTGTGTGTGTGTGTTTTTGTATTTTTAGTGGAGACGGGGTTTCACCATTTTGGCCAGCCTGGTCTCCAACTCCCGACCTCAGGTGATCCACACGCCTCAGCCTCCAAAAGTGCGGGGATTACAGGTGTCAGCCACCGTGCCGGGCCTAACTATTTCTTTAAAATGAGACATCACAACAATAAATTACAAAATTTTAAAAGCTGAAAAACTGCAAAATCAGAAAATCCAGAAAATAACATAATATTTGAAAGAATCAACTGCCTCAACCATGTCTGTACATTTTTTTCTATTTTTGGCCACACATTTCTGCACACTTCTCCATATTACACAATATATAATATTTTCCTTAGAAACAATAAAATGATATTCATTCTTGCCTCTAGCATAATCCTTTCTTTAAAAAATTAACAATAAAAATAAACTAAAATAAATTTAAATACTTGACAGTTTAGAAAGTTTACTTCAGCTTCAGACTAGTCATTGAAGATGTCATAAAAATTTTCAAAGTTGTCATATTTAGAAGCTGTGGTCTCATAGAAAAAATATCTACAAAGTGTTTGCTGAGCACGATCCTTCTCAAATATACTTTATGTTCTTCTGATATAGGTTTGTGCCCAAGGAGCACACATTTCTGGTAAATTTCATGTGTGTAAGTCTCATACAAATTACATGAGAAATTGATAATTTGCATATTTTTAATAACTTCCATTTTGATCAATAATTAATAAGAACCTATCCTTCACTTAGAATTTTACACAGCTAATTCTTGGAAGAATTGTCCTCATATTTTTTCTGGCCCTGTACATTTCAGTATTGTTTTTAATCCAATGCTCACACACTTTGGGTGCCAGTCATCATGGGACAGATTCATTTTGCTGTAGCATTTCTGGCCCTGTACATTGGTGTCATGATGCCAGGACAGTCAGCACAATGGGAGGCATGACTATTGCTGTAGCCCAGTCCCACACATGGAGAGAAGGCGACCACATAACCATATATTAAAATGACTACAAGCCACATCAATACATTCTAATGAAATCAAGCTAAATTATCCTATACCAGTTATCTACAGCTATTCAAGAAAAAAAAAGTCCCACATTATGGTGGTTTAAAACAGTAAACATTGTATTGCTTACAGTTTTGTTGGTTGGCTATTTGGGGCTCAGTGGGGATGGCTTGTCTCTACTCCATGTGATGTCAGCTGGGGTGACTTGATTAGGGCTAAGAGATCAAAGATTGCTTCATTCTCAATAAATGGAGCTTTGCTGTTACTGTCAAACTAGGGCAATGTGGTTCTCTTCCATGTGGCTTCACTCTCCATATGGTAGTTCATTCACTATGATCTTTCTCTCCACATGTTCTCTGTCTCCCCAGGCTAGCCTGGACCTCTTTTTGTGGAGACTGGATTCCAAGATTGAAAGTAGAAGCTACATGTTTTCTCCAAGCAGGACTTTAAGACTTCATTTCTGCAACATTTTATTGATGAAAGCAAGTCACAAGACCAGACTGATTCAAGGGGTGGAGAAATAGACCCTACTTCTTGATGGAGGGAGCAGTAGAGTTACATTGCAAAGGGATCTGGAAAAAAAAAAGGAGTGATTTATTAGGAACCATGTTTAACAATTTACCACAATCCCCAGTGCAACTCCCTGTTAGCTGGAGACATTACAGAAATGTCTACAACTACTGCAATGCCACTTGACCTTAGGGGTGATGTGACCCAGGGTAAAGAGATGGTGGTCTTAACCAATCACAGTTAAGACAGTTTAGTTTTGGAAGGTATAAAAAATATGTAACAACATGAATGCACTTTTAGGGTCAGACAAGAGACTTGGAAAGAGCCTGTAAAAGGGAGGAGCCCTGAGGCCTAAGCCTCATGAGTGTCAATGCTTACCTGTATCTAGGCACTGGCATCCCCCTTTTGATAAGGCCAAGATTGATTGTTTTCCTTTCCTACCTACCCCATATCTAATCGATGTGCAAACACTGTTGACACACAAAAGAACCCTAAATTCAACAATTTGTGAAGAATTTTTACACTAACATGTGAGTTCAAAAACTCAACATTGCTTGCTAAGACTGTTGCAATAAACTCCTCTATGATCCCCTAATTTGATTCTTACTCCTCTTATTTTTTACACAGTCATCAGAGTAAATCTTTTCAAAGGTAAATTGGATTTTATGACTTTTCTGCTTCTAATTAGTTTCATCTATACATTAAAATATATTTCCAAACTATTCTACACTGGTCTGTCACTAGCCACCTCCAGAATGTGGTTTTCAACCATTTTCTCTAGTTTGCTCTCTATCTCCCTTTCTCTCTGCTCTATTTTTATTATTTTTAACCACTGCTAGAATATAAGATCCAACTTAAGAAGAGAGATTTTTGTCTATCAGCTTATTCCCTGGGCCTAGCCTAGCACAAGGTAGTGGCACAATAAGCATTTATTAAATAAGTAGATATTATATAATTAAAATTTAGCAACAAATTCTATAAGATATATATTATCATTCAATTTGAGTCAAAAAGTTCTGATGAAATAATCAAAATCACCTTAAGCATACGAAAGAGTTAAGGCCCAGATATTATTCTACTGCTGTCTCTACTAAACACATGCTTATTTCTAAACACAGGCTTATTTCAGTGAGAGATTAACTTAACTCAGATTCTTACTAGTATAAAGGAGTACCATGAACCCATGAAAGCTGGCTTTATTTCTGAATCTGTTTTCCCTTTTAATTAATAGCAAAACATTTACAAAGGAATAATTAATAGGCACTTACTCTTGGCATACCATGCTGGAACATGTGGTCATTCATGGTAGGGAGCATTTAGACATGATTTCTACATCAACCCCACTGTTATCTCTCCAGAGTTGAAGCTATAAGACAATTCAAAAATAATATGGTAGTCAATTCTGTTTTCTCAGACAGCTCTCACTCACAAACGGATGATGAGTTGACTTTTTATTAAGTTCCAGAAAAAAAATCACAGACTATCTTTTAAGAAGTCAGAGTCTCTTTTTTACTTGCCGATGAGGCACAGGACATGGAAATACATCCTCGGCATCCAATAATGACAGACCTTCCAGATCTTATTGTGCTGGGCACCACATGGTTAAGCTTTTTACTGTGTTAATTTGGTTTTGCAAAGGCCATTTATAAATAGAGTTATGAGGAGATGTATGGAAGCAAGGAGAGAAGAGTGGGAACAAAGCAAAGCTAACGTAAATACTACCATATCATAAGCATCCTGGTTAGAGACAGTGTTGATTATGCTCAATGTCACTTTTTCTCCCTGTGGGATTGGACAGTGAAGTTTCTCAGCTATCCTGGGGAGCCAGAGCATAAATTGAAACGAGCTGCCTCAGGCTCCAGGCAGGGGAAGAAAAACAAGAACCAATTCCTTTGCCTTGAAAAAGATACAAGAAGCAAATAAGTAGAAGTTTAGTAAGGAACTAGTGAAAGATTTAAAATAATTTTATGAAGATTTCTAACCATACATCAGTCCTATCCTCAAGATATACTTACATCAAGAGTCAAATTTTCTCTAGAGATCTATTAGGTATGCCAACTAATTCCTTAATAAGCTTTTGAAATTTGCATATTCCTTAATAAGTTCTTTAAAAATGAGCAACCAACATATTTATCAGGTAAGAAGTGCACACTGGGTAAATAATGTATGTTTATTATTTACTTAGGGCATTGCTCTGATCTTTTATGAATATTGTCTGATGGTTAAGAAAAATACATATCTCTCTTCTTTTTTATATTTCTTAAGCCAAAGGCAGGATTTCTACTTCCATTAAAGATTTATTAAATTCAAAAATAAGGAAATTGCATGTTAAAAAAAGCTAGCCTTCTCTTTAGGCCTTTCATATTAAAATAACATTAAAGAGGATGAAAACAAAGCAAATTTAATTTGTTTCCCTGATTTCTCACTTCTTTATTCATACTCTTCTGTCTTCTATTAATTTTCACCAGAGCTAGATTTTCTCTTAACTCTGAAATTCCCTCACTTTTGTTGGTTTAAGCGATACCCACAGGGGACATTTTTCAAAGTGGTATGCTAGGTTTTAGCTGTGGGAGGCCTATTAATACAGCACATAGAATTTTACTCCCCATAATGACATTTAAAGAGAGCTATTTGTTTTGACTGTGTTCTTTGTGTAGGCCTGAAGGTTACCATAGTAAAACCCCTTTGGCAAATGTGCAGTCAGAAATTTCTGGGTTAAGGTGGTAGGGGGTAAGGAAGAGGACAATTCCAAAATATTTCATGAGCAAAGTCCTGATAAAAGGGAGGGTCTCTGGGGTCTGGTTTGTTCCTATTTCCTTCTCTGAAAAACAAGGGCAAATGCCTCTCATTCCCTCTTCCATCTACCCTCAGAAACCTACACCTCGAAAACCTACAAATTCTAATCTTTCTGATTCTTGCTACAAATTGGATTTTATGGTATGGTTAGGTTAATTTTTTTTATGAATATTCAGTTTCTTGACTATGGTGATAAATGATTATGAAACTCAGAGCTTCAGAGGTAGTCCACAAGGAAGGACTTTGAAGTTAGCTATGCATTCAAATTCGTAATTTCCTTTGAGAGATCAGCTGTTTACTGTTTAAACTTGCACAAGGGACTTAGCTTCTCTGAGCTTTATTTTCCATCAGCTGTAAAAATGGAATAATACTATATCTTCTAGCAGAGTTGTTATAAAAACTGCTTGAGGTGGAGAGCAATTTTCCAACACAAATCTTGGTCTGTGTTAAGCACAGATAAATGTTAGCTTTCCATCTCTTAACATTTGCTACCGTTTTGGATAGAATAACCAAAGAGAGATGTGCATTCTTTTATTATAACGAATCTTTTGTAAGGTCTTATAAAGACAAGAAAACAGTAACCATCCTGGTTGCTGTAAGTATGCAGCTAAGAGGATTTCATTTGACCCTGCTCAATCTATTCTGTCTGAATTCTATCAGGTACATCCAAATAATGTAACATCCTCTTCTATTGTGGCTGAATGTTTATGTCTTGATGATTCATGCATTTGAAGGGAAATTGAATTAACCAAGGAGGGAAATAAAAAATTTAAGAATAAGTTTAACACGATCAATTCTTTTATAATTGGAACGCTTGCTCTCAGCCTTGAAAAATAGCATTTAAAAAGGTGTTCATGGTCTGTGACTATCATTTGTAAAGTGAAAACTAAGTGTCTTGCCCAAAGGCTCAACAGAAAATGCTGTCTTTGAAGGGACTTTTTCATTTTAAAGAATCTCACAGCACCTTTATAGCATATTTTCTCCTAGATTATTATTCTTGTCACTATCTTGCTTTAAACTAAGAGTTTAGTATGGAAACATACCATACACTCAGTCCTAGCCTTTACCTTATCTCTATCAAAATTGGTATTATTTTATTCTTACAAATTAGCATAATGTACAATAGCATTTCAGAGGCTGATAAAACCGTCTGCTACTACTGGTTAGTAGTAGCCAAATGTAACATTTATCAGCCTCAGTTTCTTCATTTGTCAAAAGACATAATAATTCATTCCTCATATGTTTCTGTGATGCATTGATGAGTAATAGTTACTGAAAATATCCTATGTGCTGGTGTGGCAATGAGACTCCAAAGCTGGCCACTTGAAAAGATGCCTCCTGAAATTGACACCCTCGAATAGCCTCCTCCCATACTGAATATGAATGGCCCCTGTAATGCACTTCAACACAACTAATATTTGAAAAGATGGGTGGGAGTAAAAAAGAAAAACATTTTAGAAAAGGCAAAGACCATCAGTAAAAGCCACAGGATTATTTTGGACATGCTTCCGGGATACTAAGAAGACCAACTGAAGAGAAAGCATGCTGAAAAACGAAAGAAATAAAATTTGATAGGTGAATACTGCCAAGTTAACACTGTGCCAGGTGTAGGCCTAAACCTTAAGAAGGCCTAGAAGCATTGGCTTTTGTGCATTTTAGGCACCCTGAGCTGCCATGTAGGAAGTCTGTCTACCCTGCTGGAGAGAACATCTGTAGAGATGATGGAGAAATTATCTCTACAGTACTCACAAGGAGCGAGAGAAGAGGCCATGCCATCCTGATAGCTGTCCCAGTGTTCCAGCTAGCGTGGCCTTTCAGCCATTTCCACCAAGGTCTCAGGTATGTGAACCCCATCTGCCAGCTATCTGCAGCTTCATTAGAGACCCCAAGCAAGATCAGCAGAGAAACCACAGAGCTGAGCATCAGTCAACCCACAGAATGGTGAGAAATAGATGGCTGTTGTTTTCCAGGATGAAGTGTTATGAGAGTTACTAATTTAGCAGCGTAAACAAAACAGCTGAGTACTCTACATATATTTCTTCCTTTTATTTTTATTCTTCTTCACTTACTCTGCGTGTTTTCCACAGTTTAGTCCTTGCTCCCTTCTTCCCCAACATACTCTCTGTGGAGAGCCAGCTGATTTTCACAGCTTCAACAACGAACTCTTCGTTCACTACCTTGGGTTCTATTTCTCCATTCATGCCCTTTCATCAGTATTACAGAACTGCACCTTCACCAGCTTAGTGAATATTTCTTTTCCTTAAACTCATCATCATAATTATAATACTATTCTATTTAAGGGTTTCACTCACTATCCATATAGTTTTTCAAGGCCCTCTGCATTTTGTTGGCATTTTCCTATCAGATCTTATTTCTCTCTTTCCAGCATGTGTTCTGTTCCCTCATCAGTTGTTTTTTCACTATCCCATAAACAGTAACTACTTTTGTGCCTTTGCTGTCAGTGCTGTTTCTGAAATGTCCCCCAACTGCCCTCTATCTTTCAAAATATCATTCCTCCATTTTTAACTTGGGTCCTATGTCTTCTGTGAATTTCTTCCTAACATCTCTTTCATTGATTTTCTTTATCTCTGTGTTTCTACAGGATTGATGATATTATTTATACCTCTTCAAATATTATTTTATATGTTGACAAGTGGGTGTATGTCATTGGCTACAAATCATAATAGATGCACTTTGATTTAATATTGAAAGTATTCTTTCTTGAAATCTTATTTTAAGATCCTATTCGAGTGCCAGATATAAAGGTTTAGGAAAACATTTGGAAGCTGGACATAGCTAGTAGTTTCACTTGGCTCATGTACAAAGTGCAGGGGGAAAGGAGCAGGAGAATGTGAGGGGAAGGTAAAAATCATGAGAAGTCTTATGCTCTACCAAAACTTGATATTTTAACCTGTAGATACTGGGGACCATGAAAATATTTCAGCAGGAGAGGAAAAGCCTCTGATTTATATGTTTGCAAAATAAAATGGCTGCTGTCAAGAGAATAGATTAAAGCGTTGTGCTTTGGTGATAGGGAGTATGGACGAATGTGAAAGTGGCTGTACTAAGATGAGTTAGGAAGCAAAAGCAATTGTTAGGTGAAGTGAGAGATGCAAAAGCCCGGATGGGAGCAGTAGGAGGACAGAAGGGATACAGAAGGAGCTCTAAGAGGTCTTTGGGGAAAAAATTTTCAGAACGTGGTGGCCAGTTGGTAAAGGAGACTGAGTGAATATGACTCCTAGATTCCTGACTTGGAGACTTGTGGTCTCTTACACCAAGATCGGGGGACAGGATGCGAAGCAAGCAAATAGGGGTGGGGCATGACTAATTCTTCTTTGAAAGTCTTGAACTTGAAATATCTGTTGAATAGACAACTGAGACGTCTGGATCATTGTGAAAATATAGGTTTGAAGTCCAAGAGAGAAACAGGTCTGACTTAAGGATATAGATGTGTGAATCATTACCATTACCATATGTATAGTAACAATATGGGAATTAATGAAATCTCTCACAGAGAGTTTTGATTGAAAAGGGATCACTAGAGACCAGTAAAATTTGGAGACACGTAAAGAGAATCATTTGAAGAATATTGATTAGATGTGACCAGGAGAGAGAGAGTGATGGTGTGGAAGAAAGGAGAAGAGACTTCTAAGAAAGTGGTCATGGTCACATGTTAAATGTCCATAGAGAGAAAAAGTTAAGACCTAAATTACACAACAGATTTTGTTTGACTTCACTGGGGATTTTATTGAAAGGGCAATATTTTCTTGTGGAGTGAAAGTGGGAGCTTCAGTGGTTTAAGAGTGAATGGAAAGCAATGAGTAAAGTATGGCTGTGAAGAAAACAAGAGTGGTAGATTAGCAATACAGGCAAAGGTAATGAGGCAAGACTTTTATTTATTTACTTATTTTAAGATTGGAGACATTTGAGTAACTAAAGAAAAGTACAGGGAGAGAGAAGAGATGCTGGATGCTTTTAATTTCTAAAATTGGGTCCAAATTTCTTCTTTGCTAATGTGCATGATTACATTTGAATTATAATTAACCTTGATAATTATCTTTTAAATATGCTATATTAAGAAAATTTTTCTGTTATATAAACTTAGTCTTTTAGCCAAAAAGAAATTTGCTTTGAATGTGTTTCTTTCTTTTCATTAGATCAAGGGATATAAGATCCCACTCAATCACAAAATGTTTAAGAAAACAGAGAAGAACTTTATTTCACTAAGCTTGATTTGTTTTTACAACTACCTGAAGGTGAAATTAGATTGATATGGTTTATTGGTCATGAGTGCTGGTATACAATTATCTTAGTATGTAGTTATCAAATAAACTTATGTTTTCTTTTTTTTTTTTTTTTTTTTTTTTTTTTGAGACAGAGTCTCACTCTGTTAACAGCCCAGGCTGGAGTGCAGCGGTGGGATCTTGGCTCACTGCAAGCTCCGCCTCCTGGGTTCATGCCATTCTCCTGCCTCAGCCTCCTGAGTAGCTGGGACGGAGTCTCGCTTTGTTGCCCAGGCTGCAATGCAGTGGCACTATCTCTGCTCACTGCAACCTCCACTCCCCAGGTTCATGCCATTCTCCTGCCTCAGCCTCCCAAGTAGCTGGGACTACAAGCGCCCACCACCATGCCTGGCTAATTTTTTTGTATTTTTAGTAGAGACAGGGTTTCATCGTGTTAGCCTGGATAGTCTCGATCTCCTGACCTCGTGATGCACCCGCCTTGGCCTCCCAAAGTGCTGGGATTACAGGTGTGAGCCACCACACCTGGCCTAAACTTATTTTTTCATAATGTTTATTGTCCCACTAAAGACACTAAAATGATATATTTTGCCTTTCCATATTGAAATCCAAATAAATTGCTGAAAAATATACAAGTGAATAAAAATTAAATCTGATAATAAAACATCTCTACTATTTAATGTTTTTAATTGCTCAGGCAAAATAAGTTTTTTACTACCACAAATTGACTTCATGAAGGGACAATACAAGAGCCTAGTACGATGAATATTTTCTGCTTACAGTATACTTTTCGAAAAATATAGCAAAATAGGTTTTGATTGTAAACTAACTAAAGCAATGACCATGTCATCCTCATCATCTTCCTTCTCATCAGACTTTATCAGCTAAGGTTTACTGAATATCTTCTACATGCCAGGCTTACTACTAGGCACTTTGCAGTTCTTTTTATTCTCATAGTTAACTTATGAAGTTGGACTAACTAGACCACCTCCCTATCAAATAGATACTGGGGAGAAAAATTGCTTTCCTTTACCACACAAAGAAAAATAAAAACCTTTAAAGTCAAAGCCTGTCTTTTGTTCAGCTGAGGGGGCTCCAGTGTTGGCTAAGTATCAGTGGCGCCCCATTCCCCTTAGCAGATCTGAAGGGGGAAATTTTTAGTTGTAGGGCACGGGGGTGGTGTATCCATGCTTTTGTGAGAGTGTAGCCTTGCAAATTATAAGGCAAATGGGAAATTATCTTATTAAGTTGGGTTAAACTGCATTCATGTTGAGAGTTAAGTTTGTCCTTGGAAGGCAGGGACACATGTCAGTGTTTGTGTGTGTGCATGTGTGTTCTAAAAACTATGATATGACAATTAGAAGAATAAAAGTATGAGCCTGAATCACACTGACTGGGTGACACACAAAGCGGGGCTACTTAAAGTGCTTCCACTCTTCTCAAACCGTTTTGTGGGACATGAAGCTTCACAAACCGCAATGCTTTATGAGTGTGACTTTAGACTGAGGTTTGAGTCTCATCCAAACATCTCAGACATGAAACAGACATGTCTGCTTGAGAGCTGAGTGCTAAATATAGGTAAGGACAGCTCCTCTAGGCAAGCAGCAGTGTTTCCTAATTGGTGAGTGAAGAGTCACATGGCGGAAGTTAAAAGGTGAAAATTCTCTCTGAGAGAATGATAGACATGGAAGTTGAGGGCGCAGCTAGGAATGGAGATGATCACAAAGTAAAATGCCACTGTTTGTAGAATTTTTTTCTTGGAGTCATGTCTGTACACTTTTATTTTACTTACTTCATATATTGTATTTCAACTTAGATTACTCAAACCCTTCTGATACAAGTTTGTTAGGGGAAATCTGGAATGAAGTTATGTAATGGAGAGTTCTAAACAGAATTGTAGAAAATAGCAAAGGAGGAAATAGTCAAAATACAGGAAGAGGTTCTAGAACTGAGCTGACTTTTGTGGCAGCCACTAGCCACAGTGGTTACTGACAACTTAACTACAACCAGTCCCAGCTAAGAGGTGTTGTACATGAAATACACACACCAGATTTCAAGACTTAGTATGAAAAAAAGTCTTAGTATTTTTCTTATTGTTGGCTACTTGTCAAAATACTAATATTTTGGATGTATTAGTTTAAATAATATATTTTATTAAAAGTAATTTGCTTGTTTTAAAATTATTTTTAATGTAGCTACTAAATTACATATGCGATTCACATTATATTTCCACTAGACCATGCTGTTCTAGACTAAAATTGATAGAAAGTGAACAGTGACCTACAGAGGAACAGAGAGGCACAAAATCTTTAAATAAGTGACAACTCTGGAGCAGACACATAACAAACTGCCTAACAAACTTACTCTTTTCCCATGTTTACTGGAGAGTGATAGCCAGAAAGAGAGATGGGGAAGTTGATGCTTGAGTTCCATACATATGATTATTTAATTTTGTAAATTAGTAAATAGAAATACACAGAAATATAAAATATAGCAGCACACTGAAGATCAGATAAATAACTTTTCTCAGCCATTCTTAATATTTTCCATGTATCTTGGGAATGACTCAGTTAATATTCATCTAATTACGTCATCATTCTCTTCTAATCATACAGAAAATAGTATTTTTCTAGCTTACAGCGAGGAAAAATAATTTTTTTTTTTGCTACTTTGGTCAGAGAGGAAAATTTATTTTCTAAGTTTCACAAAAACTTATGGGGAGGTGTTACAGAAAAGGCTGCCACTGTCAGATTCAAATAAAGGTCATCATGCTCCCATCCCTACATCCCAAATTCCCACATCTATGCCTATGGTTTATGCAATCAGGCTCTTTGTGAGGGGTTATATATTTTTTCTGCCTACTAAATCATAATACAGCCTCCTCCCACATAGTGAAAAAATACAGAAAAACACGCAAAGAAAATCTTAAAAACATCCATTCCATGTGTATTAACGGAATGTTTTAAACCATTTTATGCATATATGTATACATTTAAAGTGTGTGTATTGCTTTATAACCTGTTTAGTTTTTCCTTAACATTTAATCTAAACATTTCTTTTCGTACTTTTTTTTTTTTTGAGACGGAGTCTCACTCTGTCGCGCCACGTTGGAGTGCAGTGTGGCACAATCTCAGCTCACTGTAACCTCTGCCTCCCGGGTTCAAGTGATCCTCCTGTCTCAGCCTCCTGAGTAGCTGGGAATATAGGGGTGCGCCACCACGCCCAGCTAATTTTTGTATTTTTAGTAGAGACGGGGGTTTCACCATATTGGCCAGGATGGCGTTGATCTCTTGACCTCGTAATCCGCCCACCGTGGCCTCCCAAAGTGCTGGGATTACAGGCATGAGCCACCGCACCCAGCCTATTTTCCACTAAGTACTGTTCTAAAGCAGCTATTTTTAAATATGGGTGCCCTATAGGCTGCTATAAGGGCAGGTAGAGACAAAGCCAAGGGGAACTGGGATACTGTGGATTTGCTTACAACAGTACTCAGTTTTGCTATTCTTATATCATAGAGGTGTCATTTGAAGAGATAGCTCTTCTAATAAAATTAATGTGGGTATATTTTATTCTAAAATTTAATGATTGAAGACTATTTGATATTCCATTGCTTTTATAGCCCATCCTTTATTTAACCAATCTACTGTTAAAGAGGATTAAAATGTATTTCTTATTTTTTCACATTATAAATAACAATATAATAAATATTGAGTACATGAATATTTTATATATTTCAGATAGTTTTGATAAAATACATTTCTGGAAGTATAATCATTCAGCTAGATGATATAACCAACTGTTACTTGTCAAGTGTCTTCCTAACTTGCGCATCAGTGCACATTCACCAGCAGTGTGTATATTTTTATTTCATTGAAACCTTGCTTACTATGGGTATTTTAAATTTTAAGAAAATTCTGTAATTTGCAATGTTTTTTCATTAGTTGAATGTGTTGGGTGGCGCAGACACGTAAGGTACCACAAGATGGCGACAGTTCCAGGTTCTTCCTCCCTCTTCACACGTGACGCAATGTTAAACCCGCCAAGAAAGACCTAATAAGAAAATAATACTTCCCGCTCCCCCCACCCCCCCCATCCCCAGGCCCGCCCCCCAGACCCGATCTTGGATAACCACGTAGCCCTAAGGGATATAAATATCCCATCCCAACAGCGCTCTCTCTCTCTGCGCGACCTGACCTGACTCCGCTAATAAAGATCTCTTGACTGCGTTTGGTGTGCTCTGGGTCTGCCTTTACTCTTTCAGAATGTATATTGCTTTTTTTATTCATATTTCATATGCTTAGTAGTTTTTTTCTTCATATGTGAAATTTCTGCTTCTCTTCTTACCTCAATCTTTTCTCAATCATACCAATTTCCTAGACATTTTTATATAGCAATATTTAAGCTTTGTTAATAGTCTACATATATTTTCCCATGTTTTTATTTGATTTTAAATTTAAATTTTTTGCTTATAATGTTTTGACATACGGAAATGTTTAATTTTGTGTACCTCTAAGATTTCCTTAAAAGATTCTTTTCTACGTTTATGCCTAGGAAAGTCTTCCTTACTCCAAGATCAGATACATTTTCTTTTAGTTCCTTTATTGTGTAAGTTTTTGCATAGATATGATAAATCCATCCATATATTTGAAGCGGGGAGGTGTGTGCAGGTACAATGCAAACTAAAGATTTTTTTTTAAATTCCATCAAGAGGGAATTAAATGACCTATGATCTAGTTATTATCCCTAAATTCTACACTGATTATATTTTATATTCTAAATTTTTCATTAAACTTGGATCCCTTTGATGAAATTTTTAAATTTTTCATTGATCTTTCTATTTTTATTCTTAGTCATTTAAAAATTAGTGAAGCCTTATGGTGCATATTGAAATGCAAAAGAATAATAACTTTTTTATTAATTTTTTCTTTAAGTTAAATTTTTTTCAATAATCTGTTTACCAGTTTTTTCCTTCTAGATTGATAGACTTTATATTTATGTCCTTATAAATTAAATGTATCTATTGATTTGGTAGAAACAGGGCAGATATACTCCAATAAATTTTCTCATGCTTCCTTTGTCTGTTGACTCATGTTTTCTTTTATGCAATTTGGTTTAAAAGGTTTTCCAGTAGATTATTGCCTGTTTCTTACTAAGTTTATTTGTGTATGTGGGTGTGGATGTAAAACAGTTTCTTACATATCAGCAATCATCAGTTAGAACATACGAAATTGGGAAATTATATTTGTTAAAATGCTTTTCACTTGATTCTTTGGATTTATAATTAGAAAGTATCTGAACATAATAATTTTTTTCTTCTTTATAGTGGTTTATATCTTATATTTATTTTTATTTTCTTTTTCCTTTGGTGAGAACTTCCAAAGAAATACTAAATACTAGTACTTTTGGTAATAGTTGCTGTTTCTCACTTTAATGAATGCTTCCAGTGTTTCCCAATTATGCATAATATTGGCTTAGGGCTTCAGATAAACATCATTCTTGTTTACTCACACTCTTTTTATTGCTTTTAAAGTTTTCCTATCAGGGTAGAATGAAGAAATGTTTCCTTCCCTCTCTCCCTCCCTCCCTGTCTTCCTTCCTCCCTTCCTTCCTCTCTCCCTTCCTTGCTGCCTTCCTTCCTTTTGCTCTTGTTTGTCTTTTTTTTTTTTTTTCCACTATAGCCATAGCCTGAGTAATGTTAGCTTCACAAAATTAATTCAAAACTGTTCCATGTTTCCTGTGCTCAGGAATATTTGTCTTAGCATTGGCAGCATTTCTTACTTTAAAATGCATGTCGTCTGACTTTTTTAAGTGTTTATTTTTTAGAACAGTTTTAGGTTCACAGAAAAATTGAGAAGAAGGGGCAGAGATTTCCAATGTATCTCCTGTCCCCACACGTGCACAGCCTCCCCCTTTAATTTAACAACAGCCCCCACCAGAGTGGTACATTTGTTACAGCTGATGAAGCTTTTCCTGAATGTCAGACACTTGGAATGTAGTCTTTACCAACGTGGTGAAGCGTTGGGGGAAGACAAATATTCTATAGTTCTATGATTAGGTCTCAGTCTTATAGTGAACTTAGGCCTCTGGACTGTAAATTTCACGAGTGTTTCTCAGTTTTTTCCTACTCTCAGGTGAGTTGGAGTTAGGTATTTTCCTTTTCCCATATGGAAGGTTAGAGCTGACAGAACTTGGGTATTTTGCTTCCCCCAAGTGAGTTAGGCTCTGTTAACGCCCCAGCAGGTTAGACTCTGGTTCACTCGAGTTCTCCTGAGGACAGGATTTGTGAAGCGAAGGCTTTGTTAAGAACAGAATGTTCTGCTACATTTCAAAACGGTTCCTTTTCCCCTCCCCCTGCTGGAAACACGAGGGAATTTTTCTGTGATATTTACTGTGAGAACCTGCCCATGCCCCTGGAGGTAAAACACAAAAGTGTGTGGGGGCCCCCTTTGACTAGTTCCTGGTGGGGTGTTTTAAGTCTCAGAACCGTGCACCCTGAGCCTCCAGCAGTTTCTTAATTACAGTTCAGATTTTCTCACCAAGCCGTTGGTTCCCAATGTTTCTGTTTGTGAGCCTTTGCTATGTAGATTTTTGTCTATTAGTCTTAATGCATTCAACTTTTTAAGTTTGTCTGTTTTATTGCTATTTCAAAGTATTTATTCATTGCTTTATTATTTTAAAATGATAATTTCTTGTATATTTTTTAAATTTCTGATTGTATGTTTGTCTTTTGTGAATTTGTTAGGTTGAATTTAAGTAATTAAATAATTTTATTTTACTTTTTCTCATTCAATAATGAAAATATTTTGAGTTGTGGGAAATATGACATATAATACTCTTTTTAATTATACATAGGTTTGATTTTCCTATTGACCCTAGGATTTCATATAAATATGAAAAAGAAAAAAAACCTGTCATTTGGGTTTTTTGTTTTGTTGTTGCTATTGTTTCTGTTATTGTTATTTTGCTATTTTATTGCACTTGGGACAAAGATTATTGTTGGCATTGTGTTTGCTTTCTGTGTGTTTTGTAGGTTTCTTTGTGCCTTATTCTGAGATTAGTTTTTATAAATATTCCAAAAGCTGCTTTACAAGAAGGTGATCTCTTAGAATATAAGGCTTAATAAAAAGAAATTGTTAAATCAAACTTATTAACTATTCAGATAATTATACATTTTTTCTTTTCTAAGAAATGTCTATTTCCCTTATGACTTTTTCACTGCCCATTCAGACATCTCATTTTTAATCTCAACTCGTATTTTTATCATTTCATCATTCATATCTTGTTTCACAGGGCCTATATCGTATTGAATTTTAGCAGTCTATAATTAATATTTTTAGAAAATTATTTGGTGTATTATATCCTCATTCAGTGCTTGTTGAGCACTCTGTCTTCCTCCGCCCCATGTATGTTTTCCCCTCTTCTGTTTGCATGCCATTACTTCTACAGGAAGTGTTCTGCAGTACATTGTTCAGATTCTTCTTGAATTCTTACACTTTTCACCTGGGTTACATTAGAATCACCTGATCAGATTCCAAGTTAGAAGGCTGATGTGTAATGTCAATTCAATATTCTACATTCTGAAAGAAAAGAGACAGAACAATAGCCATTTCTGGCAAGTCTGAATCTTTACTGTGATTTATTTTATTTTTTTTCCTAGTTATAGAATTTTTTCCTTTTTACTACAGAGATCTTGCTAGCCTAGTTTGTATTAGTGCCTCAGGCAAGAATTATGTAGCTTTAAATATAGCATCACATTGAGCCTTTCAATAGCAAATTCTTCCCGTGGTGAATGAATATCCAATCCCGTGAGAGCCTAATCTTACTTATGGTGACATGGCTTGAGGGTCCTATGGATGTTAGACTCTCCCTAAATCTATTGTATATATTTTTACACATTTGAACTTCAGTTGTGGACAGAGATTTAGTTTTTCTCATGGAAAACCTACCCCCTTACCAGGCTATTGCCTACACATCTGTATATCTATTATAAATATTTATAAATACTCCAAAATAATTAGCAAATTAGTCACTTATTCAGGTGACTTCAGTAATTGACTTACTGATGGATATCAAACCCAAGAATGGCTGATTAAACCTTTTTCTAAGATTCTTGGAATTTGAGTTGGCTACAACTATAAGAATATAAGACAAAATTCTCGGAACTCGAATTCTGTTCATGTGGAGAAACCCCTCTGGTACGATCACAGGTGGGCACGGGTGCTCTGGCAAGTAGGCTCCTCTCTAATACTTATTCTTCCCGCTTCCCACGTGTATATTTCAATCAGGTAAATTCTATGATTACCAAGAGTCAGTTGGATTCTCCCCCAACAAATATGCTAACATTCAAGCATTTGTAATTATACAATTTAATGGAATATTATACATATTACAGAAATTAATGTATGATTAGGTGACATAAGAGAGAGTACTCAGTCATTGTTTTATATTTTTTCTAAATTAGTAACAATTCTCTCTAATTATGCCAATTTAGCCACGTTTTAAGTTATAGCCTGCCTCTCTGGGCTGGAGTTATGTTTGCCTGTTCTTGCGTGCACTGTACCATGTGGTGAACTTTAGCCCTACTCATTAGGTTCTTTGCATTAATGAATCCATCTTAACACATAAGCTAATCTGAATTAGGTTCTCGTAACATGAAAATAGAACTACATGACAAATACACAGAGTGAGGTAACCTCATGATAGCGACTGATATGAGTGTGTGAACATTATGCAGTTACATCATTCTAAATGTAAAATAGACTAACCCACTATTTTTTGAAGGATTTTGTAAATACTGAAGAAACTCCTGATCTGCACTTGATAGGGTTTTCTGGGTCTCCAGAGAGCTCCATTCCCTCTGTACCATGTAAGCTGACTGATGCTTATAGAGTACTGGGTACTCGTGGCTAGTAAGCAACTCTAATGCCTACCCCCATATGTATGCATCTACTAGATATTAATCTACTTTATATTTTTCACAAACATGCCAATATTCTTATATTAATAATTATGAAATCCAATTGAATATGAATAAAATTACAGAAATATCAATGTGAAAATATTTGTTATTTTGATGAAAACTAAACTGACTGCTTTGTAAAAGTTGGATAAAGGCAAGTGGAATTCTATGGGATTAAAACTACTGTGAACAATGAAAAATAATTTTGCCAAATTTCAGAAGGTTTTGCATTCACATATAACTAAGATTTTTTTTTGACAAGATTTGGTTATGCGAAAAAGATGACTAGAACCATAATCAGCAGATGCATACTCAAAGAGGACTTGCCCTAATGTCAAAATATTACTGAAAGAATGTAGATTAACATTTTCTAAGTTAACTATCTGTCATTTTCATGATAATTCATTCCAAATAAGTTTTTAACTTGATTGAATAATTCTTGCCAAATCCTATTTTTGCTAAATTTTCTAAAAAAAAATCATTAACCTTAGGAGAATTCCATTCAATTACTTGAGTTTTTTATGACTTTTTTTTATTGTTTATTCCCTGTTGTAACTCTCTTGGCTCTTTAATTTTCAAAGCCCAGAAATGGGCAAATTATTCCAATGTTAAATATTACTGAATACCAAGAAACCCTACTTTTTTCTGTTTAAATTAATGCAATTAAATAGAAAGAAGATTATTTCTTAGGATAGACAGTGGAGAACTGACTTTTTTGAAGAGGCAGGGTGAAGCAGATCAGAGAATGTGCTGGGAATAACGTTATCTGCATTCAAATCCTGATCCTGCCATTTTCTTGAGTGACTTTGTCAATTTATGGTAGTTCTCTGTGCCTCAGTTTCCCTTTGGGTAAAATAAGAAAAGCCATATTGCCTACTTCATATGGCTGTTCTGAATATTAAATGAGTAAACACAGTTAAAGCCTTTTAGAATACTCTCATTTTTATTAGCCAACTGTAATCTTTAAATGTCTTCAGATTCTTCTTGAGTTCTCAGATTTTGAGAACTAAACCTAAAACTTACAGTACCCAAAATATTTCTTCGTTCATATATATAATTAAAATACCCATGTTTTTAATAATATTTTGTTATCAATTTCTTTGAAAGACATAAATGGGTATATGTATGTCTCTGTGCGTGTTAAATATAGGAGCAAATTAATTAGAAATGAGTGCTTTTATATAAAGAAAGCTGCCTGGTAGTCTGAAACAATATCTTCAGGGGAAAAAAAATAAGCTCAAGGCCTGGATTATCAAATGTAGCAGTTCAGTGGTTCAATTCATACCTGACAGGCTTCAAAGACTCTATGCAAATTGATCTCCCAGCTGCAAGGGTAATTAACATGGGTTTGTTGCAAGGATCTGTTCTTCTATCCATTCTTCTTCATGATTATTTTAGTAGCTTAACAATAGTCTGTAACTACTTAATCCAGTGTTAGAGCAGATATAAAATTACCTTACTCTTGCGTGTAAAATAAGACTTCTACTCTCTTCAAAATGCCGTCTGCCTACTTGATATGCTAAGGTTGGCATACCAGGTGGAGATGCAGGATAACTAGATGCAGGTAAAATAACCCTTTTTCATTCAGATGCTTATTTGAACTGCTCCCTCTTGATCTTCTAAGTGTTGCATACTTATTAGTGGATTTACTATTAATATTTCTTCTTGGTTCATTAGCAATGAAGCATGGGTGCCTGTGTATGTGTGCCTGTGTGTGGTGATGGGTTTTGAGGGGAGGGCACTCCATCTATCATCTAAGCCATCAAGCATAGCTGTACTTTTTTCTAGCCAGAGAAAGCCACATAAGCTCTTAGTAATGTTATAAATAATTAAATAATTAAGAAACACATTCAGTGTTACTCATAGACTCATCACAGTTCTTGATGAACTTACAGGAGCTGATACAAAGTGTGCATTCACGCAATGCTACCCACTCAACACTTGAATATGGGCATCTCTACAAAACGAATTTGTAGTAGTTCAGTAATTCAACAACAAAAAATAGCACTTCTGAGTATGGCTTATGGACATCATTATGTAGTTCAAATTTAATAAAATTAGAAATTATACAGAGCTGACTTTAATATTATGTCTAGTTAGAAATGGAACGAATCATTTAAAAGTTGGTGGCTTACCACAACAATCCTATATTTACCCTTAGGTATCACTGATAAAGAGTATTCCATTGTTTGAATATCCTAGGGTTTATTTTTCCTTTTAACTCTTAATGGCAATTTACGTTAACTTCTGTTACTTTTCCTTATTTCAAATAATGCTTCTTTGTCTCCTTGTGCATATGTGTGAGATTTTCTCTAGGATTAAACTGCTAGGTTGATGGATGCGTTTTTTTCAACTTTACTAGATATTGTCAAATTGCTCCTCAACTGGCTAAACATAAGTACATGCTATGGATTTAATTGTGATCCTGCAAAATCACACATTGAAGCTCATGATGGGATTAGTGCCCTTGTAAGAAGATAAACTAGAGTTCTGTCCCCACCATGTGAGGACACAGCAAAAAGGTAGCCTTCTGAAAGTCATGAAGAATGTCTTCATAGGAACTAAATCAGCCGGCACCTTGATCTTAGACTTCTTAGCCTCCAGAACTATGCAAAATAAACATCCATTATTTAAGCTACCCAGCCTATGGTATTTTTGTCATGGCAGCTCAAACTAATACAGTACACCACTACCAACTGTGTAAATTTTTGTATGTACTCACCATCCACCATCTCTTGGTATTGTCTGATGTTTAAAATGTTGTCATTATGATTGCACATGAAATATCTTGCTATGTCAATTTGTCTTTTTGTGATTATCAAGGTGGTTGAGCATCTGTTCAACATTAATTGGTTTTATAGGTTTCATCTTTGGTGAATTGCTGTATGTATCAACTGCCCTATCTCCAATCATTTTCTTTTATATTTGCTTGTATTAATTTCTATATTGCATACCAATCTATTTTGGTCTGTAGATTGTGCTTTCATGTTTTAGTGCCTTTTGATGTATAGCAATTTTTATTTTTATTGTAGACAAATTTGTCCATCTTTTTCTTTATGATTTTTGTTTTGGGGGAGTTGATTAAAAATTCTAACATATCACAATGTTCTAAATATATTTTCTTTAATATCCTCCAAAAGTTTTAAAGTTGTACTTTAAAAATTTTTTTTTACCTCAATTGATTTTTGTACATGACATGAAATAGTGACTGTTTTATTTTTTCCACTATGAATAACCATTTGTCCCAGAATCATTTATTGAATAATTAATCTAAATCTTCAATTCCTGTCATATGTGATTCATTTTCAGAGTACTCTGTTTCGTAATATTGTTTTCTTTATTTGTTTCTTTACTAACTTCACAATCTTGGTGATTACTATAACTTTCAAATAAGTGTTGAAATCATCTCATGGGTTATCAGAAAAATTTAAATTATATACATAATTTTAAACACTAATTTGTCAATTTCTAATCAAAATCTTACTGGGAATTTAGTCAAAATTACAATGAATGGATAGATTTAGGAAAAACTGACTTTTTACTTTTTTCTTTTTTTTTTTAAACTTGATCTTCTTAATCATGAGTATAGTTTACTTTTCCACGTATAGATTTTTGTGTCTTTCAATAAAATTTTTTACTTTTTCTCTATATTTCAACTAAATGTCTTCAATATGCCCTATTTTTGTGCTGTTGTAAATGGTATCCTTTATGACACTTATTGCTTTGGAATAGAAATTATAAATTGATCTTCTATTCACCAGTGTTCTTCAACTAGTATTAATTCTTCTTGTTTTTCTGTTGCCATCCTCAAGTAATGGCAGTTTATTACTTTCTCCCTAATTTCTTATTAATACAATCTTGTACCAGTAAGAGTCTCATAGCCAATGCTGGATTATGTAGTGATGATGTCTGCTTTGATCCTGATTTTAAAAGCAATGTTTCTGAGAACTCTTCTTTACTTGTATTTTAGCCATTGATTTTGGATAGTCTTTATCAGATTCAGTTCTGTTTCTGTATCTCATTTTCTAAGACTAATTATGAATAGGTTTTGATTTTTTAAACAAATAATTTGAATATATCTATTGAGACATTTTTCTGCTTTAATCTGCTAATGTGGTAAATTATATCGATAAGCTTATCTCTAAAACATTTTGTATTCATTGGATAAATCTTAGTCATGATGTATTTTTAAAATAAGTCGACAGGTATTTTTGCCAAAACTGGTTTAAAATTTTTGATTCCATGTTCATGCATAAAATCATTTGGTGATTATTCCCCATTTTTCTTTTCTCTGAGTTTGTATAAAGATAGAATTATATGTTCTCGGAAATTTTAGTAGAACATCTCCAGTTATCTCCCCTTCTCGCAGAACTCTTAACCCTATTGTTTAAATCCTATGTCTTACTAAAGAGACAGATGTGTGCTTCTGGATCTAACATTTCCCTTGAAGGATATTTCCACTGTTTTACTAATCCTTTGTTTCTTCTATTACATACATCTTTTTTTCAAAACCACATATATTATCATTTCTGATAGTCTGTTATTATCTCCACTACTTTATTTTGCTTACCTTGCTGTAACAGAATATGTGAGACTGTGTATTTATAAAAGAAACGAGTTTATTTGGCTCATGGTTGTGGAGACTGGGCAGTCTAAGAGTATGGCTGTAGCCTCTGGTGAGTGTTTGAATATTACATCATAACATGGCAGAGGAGCAGAAGAGAAAGCAGGCAGATGCAAAAGGGGCACCAATGAGGTAGTTAATCCAGTCCTGAGAGAATGAGAACTCATTCCCACCAGAACTAACCCAATCTCCTCAGAGTAGCATTCATTCCTTGTAACCACCTAATCACCTTTTAAAGGCCTTGCCTCCCAGCACGACCACACCAATGACCAAATTTTCAACACAAGAATTCTGGGTAATACTCAAACCACAGCATTCATTCTGCCTTCTCTTTATTCTATCTTAAGATTTAATTTGTTTGGTTATTTGTTTATTGGGGGGAGCAATAAAGACATTCCTTAAATATTTCCCTTCCATCAAACTCATCCTAATTTCAAGTAGTGCCAGAATGTCTCTGGGATTGGGAGAATCAGGCCAAGAGGAAGTTGAGTTGGGTACATGTAGTTTGGGATCAATAGGATACAATTAAGTAGTTTAAACAGTCAATTTCATTTATGTTATGTTATTGCTAGCCACCCTGGTGTATGACTAGCCCCCCAGTATACTGCTACCAGTGATTGTGCCCACCTACTCATCATTGTAAGTCAAAGGTGCGAGTTCATAGGTTATTCTGTGAAGTGAATGTTCTCTTCAGCAACTGGCACTGGGAGGGCATGTTAGCAGTGAGAGGAAAGCAATATTTAAAAGCACAGAGCAGAAGTTGATCTGTTAGAAATTATTCCCATCATTAGGTAAGTAAAATTATAATTAAATGTCATTGTTTCTCCTGAATACCTAGGAAAAAATGAAGAGTTGTTTTCCCAGAATTATAGAAGTATATCCAGTAAAGCAATTATAGATACACCATACTATTTTACTGTTGGGAATTACACAAAATAGAATCAACTAATCTCTGTGCTTTAGTGCACAGATCTGTAGTGAGACTAGAAAGAGTCATACATTTGCAGGAGAATATGTGTGTTGAATGTACCCCAGGGTATTAGATTGTATTTTAGCAAGTGACATATTTTGTCTTGTTGAAGTCTAGTTGTCCCAAACAGAGTGGATTTCTAGAATGCCACCCACACAGTAAACTGGCCTAAAGATAAATGATTTCTAGTGACCAAAATCTAATGTATACCAGTTAGTGAGTCAATGTAAAAAAGGAGTAACTTGATTATACAATCTGCAGTTATTAGAATGTAGAAGCAATTTCAAAATTCACTTAAATTGCCTGTGTATGTGTTAATTTCAGGTTAAATTTGTATGTGACTTTTTCAAAATTATTGATCACACCAAAATGCAAATGTAACAGAAAGCCAAGAATTTACTCCAGAAAAGAAAACTTGTAACTTTAAAATATAAAATAATTCTAGTTTTTCACAATGAGTGCTAGTTATCCACAACTTTTGATGCCATAAGAAACTCAAACTAGGTTTCCATTCCAAGATGGCTGAATAGGAACAGCTCCAGTCTGCAGCTCCCAGCGTGATCGATGCAGAAGACAGGTGATTTCTGCATTTACAGCTGAGGTACCTGGTTCATCTCACTGGGACTGGTTGAACAGTGGGTGCAGCCCACGGAGGGCAAGCCAAAGCAGGGCGGGGCGTTGCCTCACCTGAGAAGTGCAAGGGGTCAAGGGATTTCCCTTTCCTAGCCAAGGGAAGCTGTGACAGACTACCTGGAAAAACGGAATGCTCACGCCCAAATACTGCACTTTTCCCACAGTCTTAGCAACTGGCAGACCAGGAGATTTTCTCCCGTGCCTGGTTTGGCAGGTCCAATGCCCACAGAGCCTTGCTCACTGCTAGTGCAGCAGTCTGAGATTGACCAGCAAGGCTGCAGCCTGTCTGGGGGAGGGGCATGCACCATTGCTGAGGCTTGAGTAGGTAAACAAAGTGGCTGGGAAGCTTGAACTGGGGCAGAGCCCACTGCAGCTCAACAAGGCCTACTGCCTCTATAGACTCCACCTCTGTGGGCAGGGCATACCTGAACAAAAGGCAGCAGAAACTTCTGCAGACTTAAACGTCCCTGTCTGACATCTCTGAAGAGAGCAGTGGTTCTCCCAGCATGGCGTTTGAGCTCTGAGAACAGACAGACTGCCTCCTCAATTGGGTCCCTGACCCCCGTGTAGCCTAACTGGGAGACACCTCCCAGTAGGGACCAACAGACACCTCATACAGGTGGGTGCCCCTCTGGGATGAAGCTTCCAGAAGAAGGATCAGGCAGCAATATTTGCTGTTCTGCAGCCACCACTGCTGATACCCATGCAAACTGTCTGGAGTGGACCTCCAGCAAACTCCAACAGACCTGCAGCTGAGGGACCTGACTATTAAAAGGAAAACTAACAAACAGAAAGGAATAGCATCAACATCAACAAAAAGGACATCTACACCAAAACCCCATCTGTAGGTCACCAGCATCAAAGACCAAAGGTAGATAAAACCACAAAGATGGGGAGAAAGCAGAGCAGAAAAGCTGAAAATTCTAAAAACCAGAGTGCCTCTTCTCCTCCAAAGGATCACAGCTCCTCGCCAGCAAAGGAACAAAGCTAGAGGGAGAATGACTTTGATGAGTTGACAGAAGTAGGCTTCAGAAGGTCAGTAATACCAAACTTCTCCTAGCTAAAGAAGCATGTTCTAACCCATCACAAGGAAGCTAAAAACCTTGAAAAAAGGTTAGATGAATGGCTAACTAGAATAAACAGTGTAGAGAAGACCTTAAATGACCTGATGGAGCTGAAAACCATGGCACGAGAACTTCATGACACATGCACAAGCTTCAATAGCTGATTCGATCAAGTGGAAGAAAGTGTATCAGTGATCGAAGATCAAATTAATGAAATAAAGCGAGAAGACAAGTTTAGAAAAAAAAAAAAAGAAGTAAAAAGAAACAAACAAAGCCTCCAAGAAATATGGGACTATGTGAAAAGACCAAATGTACGTTTGATTGCTGTACCTGAAAGTGACAGGGAGAAGGGAACCAAGTTGAAAAACACTCTTCAGGATATTATCCAGGGGAACTTCCCCAACCTAGCAAGGCAGGCCAACATTCAAATTCAGGAAACACAGAGAACACCACAAAGGTACTCCTCGAGAAGAGCAAACCCAAGACACATAATTATCAGATTCACTAAGGTTGAAATGAAGGAAAAAATGTAAAGGGCAGCCAGAGAGAAAGGTTGGGTTACCCACAAAAGGAAGCCCATCAGACTAACAGCAGATCTTTCAGCAGAAACTCTACAAGCCAGAAGAGAGTGGGGGCCAATATTCAACATTCTTAAAGAAGAGAATTTTCAACCCAGAATTTCATATCCAGCCAAACTAAGCTTCATAAGTGAGGGAGAAATAAAATCCTTTACAGACAAGCAAATGCTGAGAGATTTTTGTTACCACCAGGCCTGCCTTACAAAAGCTCCCGAAGGAAGCACTAAACATGGAAAGGAACAACCGGTACCAGCCACTGCAAAAACATGCCAAATTGTAAAGGCCACCAATGCCATGAAGAAACTGCATCAATTAATGGGCAAAATAAACAGTGAACATCATAATGACAGGATCAAATTCACACATAACAATATTAACCTTAAGTGTAAATGGGTTAAATGCCCCGATTAAAAGACACAGACTGGCAAATTGGATAACGAGTCAAGACCCATCAGTGTGCTGTATTCAGGAGACCCATGTCATGTGCAGAGACACACATAGGCTCAAAATAAAGGGATAGAGGAATATCTACCAAGCAAATGGAAAGCAAAAAAAAAAAAAAGCAGGAGTTGCAATCCTAGTCTCTGATAAAACAGACTTTGAACCAACAAAGATCAAAAGAGACAAAGAAGGCCATTTCATAATGGTAAAGGGATCAATTAAACAAGAAGAGCTAACTATCCTAAATATATATGCACCCAATACAGGAGCACCCAGATTCAAAAAGCAAGTCCTTAGAAATTACAAAGAGACTTAGACTCCCACACAATAATAATGGGAGACTTTAACACCCCACTGTCAATATTAGACAGATCAACGAGACAGAAGGTTAACAAGGATATCCAGGACTTGAACTCAGCTCTGCATCAAGTGGACCTAATAGACATCGACAGAACTCTCCACCCCAAATCGACAGAATATACATTCTTCTCAGCACCACATCACACTTATTCTAAAATAGACCACAAAATTGGAAGTAAAGCACACCTCAGCAAATGTAAAAGAATAGAAATCACAACAAACTGTCTTTCAGACCACAGTGCGATCAAATTAGAACTCTGGATTAAGAAACTCACTCAAAACTGCACAACTACATGGAAACTGAACAACCTGCTCCTGAATGGCTACTGGGTAAATAACGAAATGAAGGTAGAAATAAAGATGTTCTTTGAAACCAATGTGAACAAAGACACAATGTACGAGAATCTCTGGGACACATTTAAAGCAGTGTGTAGAGGGAAATTTATAGCACTAAATGCCCACAAGAGAAAGCAGGAAAGATCTAAAATTGACACCCTAACATCACAATTAAGAGAACTAGAGAAGCAAGAGCAAACACATTCAAAAGCTAGCAGAAGGCAAGAAATAACAAAGATCAGAGCAGAACTGAAGGAGATAGACAAAATAACCCTTAAAAAAATCAATGAATCCAGGAGCTGGTTTTCTGAAAAGATCAATGAAATTGATAGACTGCTAGCAAGACTAATAAAGAAGAAAAGAGAGGAGAATCAAATAGACACAATAAAAAATGATAAAGGGGAAATCACCACTGATCCCACAGAAATACAAACTACCATCAGAGAATACTATAAACACCTCTATGCAAATAAACTAGAAAATCTAGAAGAAATGGATAAATTCCTGGACTTTTTTTTGGTTGGTAGGCTATTAATTATTGCCTCAATTTCAGAGCCTGTTATTGGTCTATTCAGAGATTCAGCTCCTTCCTGGTTTAGTCTTGGGAGGGTGTATGTGTCCAGGAATTTATCCAGATGTATTCACAGCTGAATTCTACTGGAGGTACAAGGAGGAGCTGGTACTGTTCCTTCTGAAATTATTCCAGTCAATAGGAAAAGAAGGAATCCTCCCTAACTCATTTTATGAGGCCGGCGTCATCCTGATACCAAAGCCTGGCAGAGACACAACAAAAAAAGAGAATTTTAGACAGAAAGCCTCGATGAACATTGATGCAAAAATCCTTAATAAAATACTTAATAAAAAACCAAATCCAGCAGCACATCAAAAAGCTTATCCACCACAATCAGGTTGGCTTCATCCCTGGGATGCAAGACTGGTTCAACATATGCAAATCAATACACGTAATACATCACATAAACAGAACCAATGACAAAAACCACATGATTATCTCAATAGATGCAGAAAAGGCCTTTGACAAAATTCAACAAGCCTCCATGCTAAAAACTCTCAATAAACAAGTTATTGATGGAACGTATCTCAAAATAATAAGAGCTATTTATGACAAACCCACAGCCAATATCATACTGAATGGGCAAAAACTGGAAGTATTCCTTTTGAAAACTGGCACAAGACAAGGATGCCCTCTCTCACCACTCCTATTCAGCATAGTGTTGGAAGTTCTGGCCAGGGCAATCAGGCAGGAGAAAGAAATAAAGGGTATTCAATTAGGAAAAGAGGAAGTCAAATTGTCCCTGTTTGCAGATGACATGATTGTATATTTAGAAAACCCCCATTGTCTCAGCCCCAAATCTCCTTAAGCTGATAAGTAACTTCAGCAAAGTCTCAGGATACAAAATCAATGTGCAAAAATCACAAGCATTCCTATACACCAATAACAGACAAACAGAGAGCCAAATTATGAGTGAACTCCCATTCACAATTGCTAGAAAGAGAATAAAATACTAGGAATCCAACTTACCAGGGAGGTGAAGGAACTCTTCAAGGAGAACTACAAACCACTGCTCAATGAAATAAAAGAGGACACAAACAAATGGAAGAACATTCCATGCTCATGGATAGGAAGAATCAATATCGTGAAAATGGCCATACTGCCCAAGGTAATTTATAGATTCAATGCCATCCCCATCAATTTACCAATGACTCTCTTCAAATAATTGAAAAAACTACTTTAAAGTTAATATGGAACCAAAAAAGAGCCCATATTTCCAAGACAATCCTAAGCAAAAAGAACAGAGCTGGAAGCATCAGGCTACCTGACTTCAAACTATACTACAAGGCTACAGTAACCAAAACAGCATGGTACTGGTACCAAAACAGATATATAGACTAATGGAACAGAACAGAGGCCTCAGAAATGACACCACACAACTACAACCATCTGATCTTTGACAAATCTGATGAAAACAAGAAATGGCAAAAGGATTCCCTGTTTAATAAATGGTGCTAGGAAAACTGGCTAGCTATATGTAGAAAGCTGAAACTGGATCCCTTCCTTACAACTTATACAAAAATTAATTCAAGATGGATTAAAGACTTAAATGTTAGATCTAAAACCATAAAAACCCTAGAAGAAAAGCTAGGCAATACCATTCAGGACATAGGAATGGGCAAGGAATTTATGACTAAAACACCAAAAGCAGTGACAACAAAAGCCAAAATAGACAAATGGGATCTAATGAAACTAAAGAGCTTCTGCACTGCAAAAGAAACTACCATCAGAGTGAACAGGCAACCTACAGAATGGGAGAAAATTTTTGCAATCTACCTATCTGACAAAAGGCTAATATCCAAAATCTACAAAGAACTTAACAAATTTACAAGAAAAAAACAAACAACCCCATCAAAAAGTGAGCAAAGGATATAAACAGACACTTCTCAAAAGAAGACATTTGTGCAACCAACAGACACATGAAAAAATGCTCATCATCACTGGCCATCAGAGAAATGCAAATCAAAACCACAATGATCTCATTGTGAAAGGACAGCATTTGCTTCTTCTTGGTGACCAAAAGGGACCTTAGCAATTTACAGTTATGGAGAAAAAAAGCAAATAAAAGTAACATACAAATTATCTTGGGGTAGAGAGTGATTTTTTTCAAGATGAGAAAAAAATGAGTTCTTCAATCTTGATTGGCTTAGTGTATTTACCCCTTTTCTGCTTAAGGAATTTTTGCCCTTTTTTTCCTTTGATGATTTATAAAGATTGTCAGAAAAATTTGTATTACTCATTTAGGCTTGAATTTTTATTTTATTATGAAATTATTTTCACCATATATCCTAAAAACCAGCACTGGACTTAACTGATCCAATGATCTAGTCTTGGTTTCATTTTCCTAATTATCTTATAGCAGGAGAATGGCAACACATGAAGAGTAGGCTGTTTAAGAAGAAAGGCCCTGAAAAAAGTGAAGATGAAAGGTAATTGATCAAACAGAAATGATACATTGTGAGCTACAGTTAATCAAAAGCTAAATTAATTATGGTACATTATTGTTACAAAATTAGTATAGCAGTTAGGAGTCATTATTGGGATTACAATAGATACTGATTCAAGAAGCATTTATTGAAAACTTGCTTTGTTTTGAGCATTGTCCTAGAAGCTGGAAATGTGTAGGCAGATTAGATATAAACTCTACATGCAAAGACATCTAATCCAGAAGGGAACTCAGTCTATACATGAATAATTACTGGCAGTATTATAAATACTTGTAGAAAGGTGTCAGAATGCTGAGGGAAATCAAGACCAATTCATCCTCTCAACATATTGGGGTTATATTTAGCTTGGAGAAAAAATATACAGGTGCTCTAGGGTTTTACCTTGTCATCACTGCTATTGAGTAGAAAGAAATGTTTCTTTTATGATACTACCAGCATTTTAATGTCTATGGTTTATATGCAAATATCAGGCTGTACTGGAGGCTGATTTTAGGGATATGGTTGAAGATTTTGGGCAATATATGAAGGTAATGAAGTAGTCAAAACCAGAATAAGTTAGAACTCATAGCAAGCTTTGGAAGAATCTGCAGTCATACAAAGCATATTCAGCATGAATACTTCAGAGTGGCATTTCTCCCATCCGTGCATATATGAAAAACCTGTCACAATCACAGTATTTCTAGTGCAAAATACTATATAATAACATAGTGTCACTCATTGGATAAATTTTGGAAGATTTTCCTGTTTTAAAGGATTTTATTTTATTTATAAATTTATTCAAAGAAGCAGTTTCTTCACTTTCTTATAATTCTTAGGGATAAAATATATTTGGCAAGTAAATTATGTCTAAATTTGGGTTCACTGGGTGGAAATAAAAAAGGAAGTAGCTTATCTTTGTTACAACAATTTTTCAAATGATAGTATCTTTTTACCTTACCAGTTTTTAGAATTACCTCAGTGAAAGAAAAGGTCTATGCCAAACATTTTTCTGCAATCTGGACCAAATGTCTGAGATGAATTAAAATAAGAGAGGTTGGAAATAAGGGTGGAATAGCAAATTTTGGATGTTTTTGTGCATGCTTGTTTTTGAGATCATGTAATATATGATAAAAAATACAAATACCCATTTTTATAAAATCAAGTTGAACTTAACTCAAAAATAATACATATTTGGGGGCAGGTATTCAGCTTTGCCAATATTTAAAAATTTTTTATTCACTCTAGTGTTGAATTTAGCAATTGTCATTGTGTTTAGAACTAGAAATACAATGAAAAACCAGATAGACATGGTTATCTGACCATGGAGTTCAAAGTCTAGCAGGTAAGACAAACAAACTTGAAATTGAAATAAGTGTAATAAATGCCTTGATGGGGAGTGACAGAGGCGTCATGGGTGGGAGGACACAGAAGGAGATCAAGTCTTTGTGTGTGTGTGTGTGCATGGGCACATGCCTGTTTGGTGTGTGTGTGTGTGTATCTGTGTACCCATGGAGATGTGCAGGTGTGTGTGAAAACTTCCCAGGAGAAATGATGGTTACGCTGGTATCTTAAAAATAAACACAAAATACAATAAATAGAATACAGTCTCCATCATCCACAATGCTAGGGGGAATTCAGAACAATAAAAGAAATAATGCCTTTGAAAGCAGTAATTGCTTGTGTGTCCTTAGTTAAGTAATTTAACAGATTAGATGTAATTTAAACATCTTTTTAACTTGAAATTCAATGACTTTATTAAATTAATTCTGAATGGTTAATTTTTTTCTGCTTTGCAAATTTTATGACTGCAGATTATCTAGATACTTCATAGCTACAACTTATCCATTTTAATTCTGAAGACCGTCCAACACGTTAAAAAAAAAAAACTCTATCTAGGGGAAAATTGTGAATTCTGATTGAGCATAAAGCTAGAAATTCAATAGAAGGAGAGTTTTGACTTTTGAAAGATGTGTTGGCTGAAAAAATATACTCTGTCGTTTAGATTTCCTTTGTGCAGTGGAATAAATAGAGGGCATGAATTCTAGGATGATAGATGAAATGCAGTTTCTTTCAAGGTCTTAGGTGGAGAAAAGTTCAGTAAGAGAGCAAGCAATGGTGATATTATAGTGAATTCTGATCACTGAGGTAAACCAACTGGCAGGGCATTTATTTCTGTCATGTTATGAGAAGCATATCTAGGAAAAGAGGAAAAATATTAAAATGTGTACTTTCATTCAATATTTGTTCCACAAATATTTACTGAGTATTTTCTGTTGGATAGATACCATGCTAGCCAAATAAGAAGCTCAAAGTCTACTGGAACTGACAGATATGAAAAATCAATTATTTCTTTAATAGTAATAGTTAATGATAAACAAGGGCCTACCACGTGCAAGACACTGTGCTAAGTCCCTCACATGGCTGCTCTGATTTAATAGTCACAAAAGTATTATAGATACTTTTTTATGGGTACATTTGCTATTTTTAATCTGGTTTTATAGAAACGTAAACAGGCTAGAGAAATAAGGTCAGTAGCATACCCCAGGTGATTCAAGTAGTATGGTAATTGTTATGAGAGATGTAAATGCAGTTTTTTTTTCTGTGAATACTTTAAATAAATATTTTGTTTTGAAATGCATTTAGATAATACAAAGATAGTACAGACAGTTCCCATATATTGCTCACCAGTTTTAGGTATGAAATCTCCTTATGTTACTATCTTATGTTTCCATGGTACATTTGTCAAAACCGGGAAACACACATTGGTACATTGCTATTAACTAAACTCCAAACTGTTTTTGAATTTTAGCATTTCTTTTCTGTTTCAGAATCCAATCCAGGATACCATATTATTTCATGCTATGTCTGAAGTCCTAAAACAGAGCACAAAGAAGGCTCACTAAGGTAGGATGGGTGTGGCAGGAAGAACAACGTGGGGAAAGGATAGATGAATATATAGAAAGAGGAGGTGATGCTTGTACTTGGTCTTAAACATTCAGGTGAAATCATTAAGGAAAAAGTAAGAGAAGAGCATTAAAGACAAGGAGAAAAATATGTTAAAATATGGTGTAAATGGGTAAATTGCAAGTGGTTCAAAAGGACTAAATCATATATTTAGAAAAATGGTATGAGGTAGGACTAGGGAGTTAGGCCAGCAAGAAAACTTAAGGGCCCTGATACCATGTTTAAGAATGTTCCCTTTATGTTAAAGTTGTCAAAGCCATTGAAAGATTTAGGCAAAAGAATAACAGTCAGGTTATGTTTGAAACTGAATTTGATAGCATTATGGAAGTATAGATGTTGAATGGACAAAGAGATTATTTAGAATCTATTATCATAGTCTGGGTAAGAAATAACAGAAATAATGAAGTACTGAACAAAATCTATGCCAGTAGATATGGAGGAGTATATAAAATGTGAACGAGTTTAAATTAATATCACTGGAGAGAGATTGAGGATTCAAGTTTATTCTTTTGGTTCTTTGATGAATGGTTGTGCTATCCACTAAAATGGGAGATGAAGAAAGATAAATAGAAATTGGAATACAATTATAAGTTCAAGTTTTGACATCTTTTTTCTGAAAAGTCTTTGGTACCACCATTAGCAGGAGTCCAAAACACAATTAAAAACAAAAATATTGCGATCATATCTGAGATGATCATATAGATTTTAATCTCTTTGCATCACATCCATAATGCTAAGGCTAAGCACTGTAAGCTTATAGGGTGACAGTAACAGAATCTAAGAACAACAAGGGATTCTATCATGGAAAAATCAGACTAAAGTGAAAAAGCAATACTGATAATGGACTGATGTGAAAGAGGGAGAAAGCTGCAATAAACGATGCAAGAGAAGACAGAAGAGAAAAGAATTTCAAAAGGGAAATGTGGTCGACTTTGTCAAATGTTTTATAGTTATTGAACAAAATAAGTGAAAAGTAGGCACTTTTTGCTTTAGGTCCAACATGTGAGTCATCATCCTTATTCTTAAAACAAGAAAAAGGCTGAACAAAATGAAAGCACCAACTTTCTTGGACTGATTTTTGCATGAAGTTTACAGGGCAAAAATTGTCACCCCAAAAGCTGGAGAGTTAGGTGAATACAGAAAGTGAAAGCTGCTCTATTACCAGAAGCAGAACCCACTGGAGCCATAATCTGGTAGGGAGACTTAAATGGGAAATTCGACAAATTGAGGAAGCTGAATGGACCAGCCTGAGAGTAAGAAACTCCTGGGGTATCACATTTCCCTGGTTTCCTCTAGAAATGTCACCAGGTTCTCAAGGTAAAGAGTCAAAATAAATTCCTTCATGACTCTGGCAGGAGAGGGGAAAAGAAACCATTGTGAAATAAGCTCAGAGTATTTTTTATAATAAAGGCCTACTCCAGGAAAAAAAAAAAACAAAAACAGAACTCTATCCTACCTGAGGGAGAGGCATTTCCCAGATTCTATACCCTTTAGCTTTTTTTTTGGTCTGAAATAGTGGTGAAGAACTAAGACAAATTTGTGAAAGCAACAGCTAATATTTAATTTTAAGATAATATTTAATAATAAGATGATAGAAAGCTCACACACACACCCCAAAGAAAATTAAGGCACGCACTTTCCAGAGCCTGAGGGCTTTCTATATGAGGCTCTGACAAGTGATTGTGTCCCCAGCAGTGGGGACACAAACCCCTGTGCTTTGGCTTGGGAGTGGTGAGGGAGATTCCCCTTCCCACTCTGTATACTGCCATAGCAGTTGCTGCCACTGGGAGTCAGACAGGAGAGCCTGAGATCTGACTGTATGGGGTTGGCGGCAATGACCCCACCCCAACTGATGGAACAGCCTCTGTGCTCTGGCTTTTGAGTAGACAGCATCATCTCCTCTTTCCCTCTCATCTCATTGCAGCTGCAGCTACTGCTGCTGTCACCAGTGGCTGGGTTGGATGAGGCAGAGGGCTACCTGTCTGAGGCTCTGAGTGGCAACCATGCCCCAACTGGTGGCATGGACTCTGTGCCTCAGCTCATGTGCAAGGTGTGAGTTCCTTCTCCCCTATGAAGGGTGGGACCCCTCCTCTGCATGGCACTGTAGCACTGTTGCCACCGAGAGCAGAAGAGACTAAAAGCTGAATGTCTAGGGTTGTGGATGGCAACCCTTCTTCACAGCCACTGCCAATATCAGGAAACACTGCTTGGGACCCAGAGAGTTGTCCCACCACTGTTGCTGTGGATTGCTCACACCATGGTAGCTGCCTAGGGAGCTGAGAACTCACTCTTCCAGCCAGCTCACTGCTGCTACTACTGGCATCTGAGCAAGCTACCTAGAGGACCATACCTAAAAATAATGAAGACCATCTATGACAATCCCACAACCAATACTGTATCGAGATGAGGAAAAGTTGAAAGCCTGTCTTCTAAGAATTGGAATAACACAATAATACATAGCTCACCTGGTTGTGCTATCACCAGTGTTAGTGTATGCCAGTCTGGGGCCCTAATGAATAGGCATGCTCAATCCACTACTTTAATCACTGGGGCGCTAAGACTGGCCTACTTCAAGCCTGTGTCCCCAAGAAAACTTCATCATAGCCTCCACTAATAGACACACCTCAAGCCATCTAGAAAATCACAAATACCACTGACATTGTTTACATTCAAAGAAATCATATGAAAACTACACAGCAGCATGCACTCAGAATCAAAGCCAGAGGGCTCTACCCAGCCAACACCACTGATACCTCTTCAGGAAAAACTCATCCCATATGAAAGCAAATTTTAAAAACTGGAAGAAGTGACTGTCACACCAGATGTACATATTTCAATGTGAAGACAGGAGAAACATAAAAAACCAAGAAAATATGATGCCTCCAAAAGAATGCATTAATTCCTCAACCACAGATTCCAATAAAAAAGAAATTTGTAAAATTCTGGAAAAAGAATATAAAATTATGATACTAAAGAAGTGCAGTGAGACACAAGATAATTTTAAAAAATCAGAAAAAACAATTCACAACATGAGTAAAAAATTTAGCAAAGAGGTAGATATCATAAAAAAAGAACAAAACAGAAGTTCTGGAATTGAAGAATGCCTTGAATAAAATATAAAATACAATTAAAAACTTCAACAATATATTAGATCAAGCAAAAGAAAGAATCTCTGAATATAAAGACAGATTTTTTTAAATAACCCAGTCAGATGCAAAGAAATAAAAAATAATAGAAAAGAATAAATAAAACTTTCATGATATATGGTATACCACACAGCAACCAAATATATAAATTATTGATAACCCTGAAGGCAAATAGAAAATATTTGAAATCCTATTTAATAAAATAATAAAAATTTCCCAAGTCCAGCAAGAGAGGTAGACATCCGGATATAGGAGTCCCACTAATCCCCAAACAAATACAGTGTAAAAGTTCTTCACCACATTATAGTCAAACTGTCTAATGTCAATCACAAAATAAAATTTTGGAAACAGCAAGAGAAAAGTGTCTAGTCACCTATAAAGGAGACCTCATCAGACTAACAGCAGACTTATGAGCAAAAACCTTACAGGCCAGAAGAGAATAGGATGATGTATTCAAAATTCTGGAAAACAAAAAAACACTGCCACCCAAAGATACTGTATCCAGCAAAATTCTCCTATATAAATGAAGCAGAAAAAAAGTTTTTCCCAGACAAGCAAATACAGAGGGAATTCATCACCACCACACCAGCTTTATAAGAAATACTCAGGGGAGTCCAAAACCTGGAAGCAAAAGGATGGTACCATCATGAAAATGCATATATCTAAAACTCACTTGTAATGCAAACACAAAAATAAGGGAGAGAAAAGACTCAAATGTTGCCAACACAGAAAACGAGCAAAACACAAGGATAAGCCATAAGAGGAAAAGGAATAAAGAATATACAAAACAGCCAGAAAACAACTAAGAATATAACCGGAAGTAAACCTTAGATATCAAGAATAACCTTGAATATAAATCGATTAAATTTTCCACTTAAAAGATACAGACTGGCCAAATTGATTTAAAAAAATGACTCAACTGTATGCTTCGTATAAGAAACATACTTTACCTGTAAAGACACAAATAGACTGGAAGTAAGGGAATGCAGAAAGATATTTCATGCAAATGAAAACCAAAAGTGAACCTGAGTAACTATATTTATATCAAATAAAACACACTTTATGTCAAAAACAGTATAAAAAGACAAAGAAGGTTATTACATAATTATAAAGGTATCACTCCAACAAGAGGATACAATTCTAAAATATATATGCACCCAACACTACAGCACCCAGATAAATAAAACAAATTACTAGATCAAAAGAAAAAGATAGACACCAATACAATAATAATAGAGAAATTCAATACCCCACTCTCAGCATTAGACATATCATCTAGACAGAAAATCAACAAAGAAATATTGGATTTGAACTGGACTTTAGAACAAATGGACCTAACAGACATTTACAGATTATTTTATCCACCAATTGCACAATACACGTTTTTCTAATTAGCATATGGTACATTCTCCAAGATTAACCATATGTTAGGCCACAACACAAGTCTCGACAAATTTTAAAAAATCAAAATCATATCAAGTATCTTTTCAGATCATAATGGAATAAATCTAAAAATCAATACCAAGAGGAGCTTTGGAAACTGTACGAATACATGGAAATTAAACAACATGCTCTTGAATAACCAGGTAAATAAATAAATAAAGATGGAAATTAAAACATTCTTTAAACAAATAAAAATGGAAGCAACACATCAAAACCAATGGGGTATAGCAAAAGCAGTGCTAAGAGGGAATTTTATAGTAATAAATGCCTGCATCTAGAAAAACAGAAAGAATTCAAATAAACAATCTAATAATGCACCTCAAGGTACTAGCAAATTAAAAAAAATCCAAAACCCAAATTAGCAGAAGAAAAGAAATAATAAAGATCGGAGCAGAAGTAAACAAAAGAGAAACAAAGAAGCAACACAAAGGATCAATGAAACAAAAAGATGGGGTTCAAAAAGTTAAGCAAAAGTGATAAACCAGCTTGACTGATCTAGGAAAGAGGGAAGACCCAAATAAAATCACAAATGAAAAAGGATACCACAGAAATGCAAAAGATCATCAGAGACTATTATGACAAACTATACAGTAATAAATTGGAAAACCTGGGGAAAATGAACAAATTCCTCTAAACAAGTAAAGAAAACCCTAGACATAGATGGATTCACAATATAATTCTGTGGAATGTATAAAGAAGGACTTATACCCATCCTTCTGAAACTATTCCAAAAAATTGAAGAGAAGGGAACTCTACACAACCCATTCTACAATGCCAGCATTACCCCAATATCAAAACCAGACAAGGACACAACAACAATATCCCTGATGAGCATAGACATAAAAATCCCCAACCAAATACTATCAAACTGAATCCCACAGCACATCAAAAAGATAATACACCATAATGAAGTGGAATTTATACCAGGGATGCAATGATGGTTCCATATATGCAAATTAATAAACATAATATGTCATATCAACAGAATGAAAAACAGAAACCATATGATCATCTCAATAGATGCAGATAAAGCATTTGACAACATTCTAAACCCCTTCATGATAAAAACTGTCAACAAAGTAGGCATAGAAAGACCATACCTAAAAATAGTAAAGGCCATCTATGACAATTCTACAACCAATACTGTATTGAGTTAAAGAAAAGTTGAAGCCTAAGAAGTGGAATAACACAAAAATGCCCATTTTCACTACTACTATTCAGCAGACTACTGGGTCTTAGCCAGAGCAATGAGACAAGAGAAAAAAATGTAAAGCATCCAAATTGGAAAAGAGAATGTCAATTGTCCCTCCTTTCAGATGACATAATTATATATATATATAAAACCAATGACTCCATCAAAAATTGTTTATAACTGACAAAAAAATTCAGTAAGTTTGCAGGATACACAATTAACATTCAAAAATAAGTAGCATTTCTATATACCAATAATGAAGTACCCTAGAAAGAAAGAAAGAAGGTGATCACATTTACAATAGTTATAACATTAAGTAAAACTCCTAGGAATAAATTTAACCAATAGCTGCAAGATGTCTACAAGGAAATCTATAAAACGTGGGTGAAATAAATTAAAGAGGACATAAATGAAACTCATGAACTCATGTTAATGAGTTGGAAGCATTAATTTTTTTTTTTTTTTTTTTTTGAAAAGGAGTCTCGCTCTGTCACCCAGGCTGGAGTGCAGTGGCACAATCTCAGCTCACTGCAAGCTCCGCCTCCCGGGTTCACGCCATTCTCCTGCCTCAGCCTCTCCGAGTGGCTGAGGGACTACAGGCGCCTGCCACCACGCCTGGCTAATTTTTTGTATTTTTAGTAGAGACAGGGTTTCACCGTGGTCTCGATCTCCTGACCTCGTGATCCGCCCGCCTCGGCCTCCCAAAGTGCTGGGATTACAAGCGTGAGCCACCACGCCCGGCCAGAAGCATTAATATTATTAAAGTGGCCATATTGCCCAAAGCAATATATAGCTTTCATGAAAGCCCTATCAAAATTTTAACATTTTTCACAGAAATAGAAAAAAATTCTAAAATTCTTGTAATACCAATAAATGAGCCTGAATAGCCAAAGCAACCTTGAGCAAATAGAACAGATCTGGAGGCATTATACTCTGTGACTTCCAAAACATATTACAAAACATCATCGTATTGGTATAAAAATAGACACATAGACTAATGAGACAGTATAGAGAGTCCAGAAGTAAAACCACATATTTTCAGCCAGTTGATCTTCAAGAAAGCTTTCAAGGACATACATTGGGGAAATAACACCCTCTTGAGTAAATGGTGCTGGAGAAACTGGATAACCACATGCAGAAGAATAAAACTGCATACCTATATTTCACCATATTCAAAAGTCAACCCAAGATAGATTAAGGACTTAAAGGTAAGACCTGAAACTATAAAACTGCTGGAAGAAAACAAAGGTAAAATTCTTCAGGACATTGATATAGGCAAAAATTTTATGGTTAAGATCTCAATAGCACAGGCAAGAAAATAAAAAACAGACAAATGGGACTATATTAAGTTTAAAAGCTTCTGCACAGCAAAATAAACAATCAACAGCCTAAAGAGGCAACATTTTGAATGGGAGAAAAATATTTGCAAATTACTCATCTGATAGGGGACTAATATCCAATATATACAGGCCACTCAAACAACGCAGCAGTGAAAAACAAATACTTTTATTTTAAAATGGGCAAAGGACATGAATAGACATTTCTCCAAATAAGACATAAATGGTCAAAAGGTATGTATGAAAAAATGGTGAATTTTAATCATCAGGGAAATGAAAATACAATTTGTCAATTTTTGTAGGATGCAGAGAAAGCAGTGTTTAGAAAGAAATTTATAATAGTATATGTGTACATTAGAACAGAAAATATAGGAGATTGTAGATAACTTCAGGTAGGAAGCTTTTGTTAAATAATGATGGCAGTGCATTAAGGAGAAAGTAGATGGAAAATAATATATTCATGAGGATAAGCTAATCTTTTAAGAAACATGTTTTTTGAAATATAACTCGGAAGTGTTTGGAATGCTATGATATGCGCTGGATTCAAATAAATTAATCATCTAAAATACCTATGCATCACCTGCTTATAATGCCTTTGTCTTTTTATCAATTTAAATCTTGGAATACTATTTCTAAAATTGAAGGTACAAATAGAGTTAACTATATTGTATACATAAGTAGATTCCTGAGGAAAGGAGGCAGGGGACATAATTCTAAAGTAGGTATGGCAGTTGGAGAAAGGGATGAGAAAGTGATCAGGGAAATCTGGAGACTGAGCCACTGGCCTGGGAAGAAAATGCCAAGGCTGATACCACACAGGGATGGGGCCTGGCAGTCAGCCTTGATTCCTGCATCTTCTTTCCCAACACATGCCATGCTTTAGCAATTCCTGCCAACTTTTTCTGTGAAATATGTCTATGTGTGGGCCTGCACCTCTCTGATTTGCTGCCACTGTCCTAGCCAAAATCACCATCTGGATTATTGCAGTGCCCTCCACACAGGTTCTGCCAACTTTCTCCCTTTCTCCTCTCTAATCCACTCTCTACTCAGCAGCCAGAATGATAATTTGAAAAGTTCCCACTCAAAATTCTTTTCCAGTTGAAATATTCTCACTGCTTGCCATCTCAGAAAGCATAAACCACATACAACAAACCCACACCTAGTATCATACTGAACAGGGGAAAACTGAAAGCCTATCTTCTAAGATCTAGAACAAGACAAGGATGCTGACTTTTGTCACTTTTATTCAACATAGTACTGAAAGTTCTAGCCAGAGCAATGAGATAAGAGAAATAAATATAAAGCATTCAAATTAGAAAGGAAGAAGTCAATTAGAAAGGAAGAAGTCAAATTATCCTGGATTGCAGATGACATCATCTTATATTTAGAAAAATACAGACTTTACCAAAAAACTATTAGAACTGGCAAATAAATTCAGCAAATGTTCAGTTTACAAAATCAACACACAAAAAATTAGTAGCATTTCTATATGCCAATAGCAAACAATTTGAAAAAAAACAAGAAAGTAATTCCATTTACAATGGCTACAAATAAAATATCTAAAAATTAACAAAAAAGGGAAAGAGCTTTTCAATTAAAACTATAAAACATTGATAAAATAAATTGAAGAAGACACAAAAAATGAAAAGATAGCCCATGTTCATGGATTGGAAGCATCAATATTGTTTAAATGTTCATACTACCCAAAGCAATCTACAGATTCAATGCAATCCCTATCAAAATATCAATGACATTCTTCACAAAAAAACTTAACATTTATCTGAAACCACAAAAGACCCAGAATTACCAAAGCCACCCTGAGCAAAAATAACAAAACTGGAAAAATCACATTATCTGACTTCAAATGATATTACAAAGCTATAGTAACAAAAACAGCATGGTACTGGCATAAAAACAGACACAAAGACCAATGGAACAGAATTTAAAAACCCAAAAATCAATTCATGCTTTTCTACCAACTAGTTTTTGATAAAGGTGCCAAGAACATACATTGGAGAAAGGACAGTCTTCAACAAATGATGTTGGGAAAACTGGATATCCATATGCAAAAGAATGAAACTAGATTATTTCTCACCATATATAAAAATCAACTCAAAATGGATTAAAGGCTCAAATCTCAGATGTGAAACTGTGAAACTACTAGAAAAAACACATTTGGGAGTCATTCCAGAGTATTCAGCTAGGCAAAGATTTCTTAATTAACACCTTGAAGACACAGGTGATGAAAGCGAAAATGGACAACAGAGATCACATCAAGATAAAAAGCTTCTGCATAGCAAAGGAAACAATTAACAAAATAGAGACAACCCACAGATTAGAAGAAAATATCTGTAAACTAACCATCTGACAAGGGATTAAGAACCAGAATGTATAAAGAGCTCAAACAACTCAATAGTAGAAAAACAATCTGGTTAAAAATGGACAAAAGATCTGAATAGACATTTTTTAAAAAAGAAGACATATATATATATGGTCAACAGGTATAATAAAAAATGCTCTTCATCACAAATCAGAGACATGATAATCAAAACTACAATGGATATCATTTCTCCCCTGTTAAAATGGCTTTTATTCCAAAGACAGTCTGTAACAGGCTGGTGAGGATGTGGAGAAAGGGGAACCCACATACACTGTTGGCGGGAGTGTAAATTCATATGGCTACTATGGAGAACAGTATGGAGGTTCCAAAAAAAAAAAAAAACAACTAAAAATAGAACTACCATGTGATACAGCAGCCCTACTGCTGAGTATATACCCAAAAGAAAGGAAATCAGTATATTGAAGAGATATCTGCACTCCGATGTTTATTGCACCAGTATTCACAATAGCTAAGATATGGATCAACCTAAGTGCCCATCAAAGGATAAATGGATAAAGAAAGTATGGTACATATACACAATAGAATATTATTCAGCTGTAAAAAGAATAAAATCCTGTCATTTGCAGCCACACGGATGGAACTGGGGTTCATTGTGTTAAGTAAAATTAGGCAGACACAGAAAGACAATGTTTTCTGTTCTCACATGTTATCACTAATACGTGGGAGCTAAAAAAAAAAAAAAAAAAAGAATTAATGGAGATAGACAGTAGAATGATGGATACCAGAGGCTGAAAGGGTAGCAATGAGTGGAGGATAAAGTGGGGAAAGTTAACAGGTACAAATGGGAGTTAGAATGAATAAAGTCTATTATTCAGTAGCACCATAGAATGACTATAGTAAACAATAATTTATTGTTTATTTTTAAATAATTAAAACGTAGAATTGGAATATTCTGAACACAAAGAAATGATAAATGCTTGAGGTGCTGGATAGTTCAATTACCCTGATTTGATCATTACACATTCTATGACAGTATCAAAACATCACATGTATCCAATAAATATATACAAATATTATATACCATAATAATTAAAAATAAAACATATTAAAAATAATTGCTTTGGCCTATAAAGGGCTGACTTAATTGAATATTTTTACAATTTTGATATCATTTTCAGCCACTCTGCTTATTATTCACTCTGGGATTGGCTTTTTCTTCACTAAGCCCATTTCTCACACTTTCTTTCAAAACACTTCCCAATATTTGCAAGTATATAGTTAACTATTCATTCACTTTTTTATCTCTCTCTCCACCAATCAATAAACTTCATGAAGCCCAGTTTTACATTTGTAGCAAGAACAGTGCTCAATAATTATTTACTGAATAGATGCATGAACACCTGAGGTCAGTGAGCTTGGGGAGTAGGGAAAGGGAATACTGAAATTTCTAACTGGACTGTTTGCTGATGTCATTCTGAAAACACTCAGGGTCTTTTAGAGCTTTTGGTAACTGAACAAACAAAAGGCAATCTAAATAAAAACTAATTTAATTACTATTTTAACTGCCTTTCCAAATTATTGGTACAAAATTACATGGTATAACAGTATTAAATGTTTACCCAAGTACATCCTACTTTTCATTGACTGTTGAAGTATTAAGTATGAAATTTTAATTCCCTTTTGAAATCGATATCTATTTCTATATTTTAGTTCATTTAAATACAACTTAATGATTTGATAATGATAATATCAATAGATATGATTTATTTGAGTGTGTTTTTCTGTACAAGATACTGTTCTTGAAGTGTGCTATCTCAATCCTCCTAACAACATCTAGCGGTCCACATTACTACCCTAAAAAACTATATGAGGTATCTACAGGTCAGAGAGCCTTGGTAACTTGCTGAAGATCACACAGCCAGTAGATGACAAAATCAGATCTTAAGCTCCGGAGTATTCAGCTTCAACATTTTTTTCTTTTTTCTCTGTACGGCCTTACCACCAGCCATTTTTTTTGGGCAGAGATGATGATGCATTCTTGGATGGACCAGATTTTCATATACGATATGTAAGAAATAAATATGAAGATTTCATAAAAAATAAACTTTCTACTTGTGTGAAAGTTTTCATTTGGATATTTTATTTTATTTTTATTTTTATTTTTTTGAGGTGGCATGTTGCTCTTGTCGCCCAGGCTGCAGTACAGTGGCGCGATCTCGGCTCACTGCAACCTCCGCCTCCCAGGTTCAAGCTATTTTCCTGCCTCAGCCTCCTGAGTAGATGGGAATTACAGGCGCCGGCCACCACGCCCAGCTAATTTTTGTACTTTTAGTAGAGACGGGGTTTCACCATGCTGGCCAGGCTAGTCTCTAACTCCTGACCTCGTGATCCGCCCGCCTCGGCCTCCCAAAGTGCTAGGATTGCAGGCGTGAGCCACCGCACCTGGCTTTGGATATTGTATTAAGAAATTTGAACATATCGGCCGGGCGCAGTGGCTCACACCTGTAATCCCAGCACTTTGGGAGGCCAAGGCGGGCGGAGCACGAGGTCAGGAGATCGAGACCATCCTGGCTGACACAGTGAAACCCTGTCTCTACTAAAAATACAAAAAAATTAGTCGGGTGTGTTGGCGGGCGCCTGTAGTCCCAGCTACTCGGGAGGCTGAGGCAGGAGAATGGCGTGAACCCGGGAGGCGGAGCTTGCAGTGAGCCCAGATTGCGCCACTGCACTCCAGCCTGGGCGACAGAGCGAGACTCTGTCTCAAAAAAAAAAAAAAAAAGAAATCTGAACATATCTTCATGTTTGCTCAAAGCTGAAACACCTAATTGATTCAGCCAGATCACTCCCAGTCAAAAAGAAAATGAGCCACTGGAGTGAAAACAATTACTTCATTGGAATTTCCTCTTTGTTTTGGCTAATGGCATGGCTATGTATTTTAGTTATTAAAAAATAATCTCTTTCCTTTCACCTTCCCAGGTTTCAGCTCCCCTCTAAGTAGACAGTCCAGTTTGAGCTCCTCGTCACATGCCTGCGCTCGCCATTGTTCACTGTCTGTCTACCTCACTGCCAGCCCCACGGAAGCTGGGGACTACGTGTCTTTCTTTTAATCTCACATCACATTGTGGAATGCTATAGTTGGCACTCTGGCTCTGAGGCTGCTTTCTGTCCTAACAACAAACCCTACATTGAGATACCCATCCCAGGAGTGGCCTTTGTATCTTCACACACTGGGGCACTCACTCCAGGACATTTAGCTGCTCTGTTATCCATTTATGTGAAGTGACCTGAAGTCCCCTGGGAATGGTAAGGGCAAGGTCAGAGCACAATGGCGTTTCCTTGAGAACGTGGCTGTCTCTCTTGTCTCTTCCTCCTTCACTTCAGTGATTATCAGCAGGCACTCTAATTCCTACTCCAAAGAGAATTGTTTTATCTCAGTCCTTAATAAAAGTTTAATAGCAGATAGAGCACTTTGGTGAGCTCACGTTAGTGAGATTTTATTTCACCTAATATACCAGCGTATTATGCACTTGAGTAATCTACGTGCCGTTGTAAATAAAGTAAACAACATATAGTTACAGAATTAAGCAAACTACATTTTATGATGTTATCGTTGAAACTTTCACACTCTGATCAGTAATAGCTCTCCCACTCATTAATGTGCATCAGTGAGACGCTCATCTAATTAGCTATAAACTTACTGCTGAATAGCAGTCATTTCAAGTACCGTTTGTTATTAAAACAAATACCTGGAAATTACACTATTAGTACAAAAATCAATCCAATTTTAAGCACAACATTAAAGCAAACAACACCCTCACTCCCATATGCAACATGCTATCAGCAAGTTTTCTTTATAATTGAGGGACTCTACTAAACCAGGACCCAGTAGAAACATTAATGGAGCAAAGAAGGGAATAAAGGCATTTCCTCAATTTTTAACAATTACTTTGAAAGAAAGGCAGATTGACAACAATTTTTGAAAAGATGGAAATTCTAGTCTCAGTAATCCTGCTTGGATTCAGTTTTGTCTAACTGATGAATATTTTGAAGCACTTACTCTGTTCCAGGCATTGAAGCTGCAGAGATGATGAAGATACTTTCTTGGCTGTCAAGAAACTTACCACATTATAGGGAGTGGGTTGGGGAGAAAGGGTTGAGGTGTATACATCAATGCATATATCATGATGGTGAAAACCAAAAGATGTCCAGAGATTTCTGAGCATTGGTAGATTTAGCTTAAGAGGGAAAAGCTTGAGAAAGAAGGTTTGTAGGCTTATTTAGGCTTAATGTAATTAACAAAACATATGGCATTTGAAGGTAGCATAGCATAATTTAAGGCAATAGGATGGGAACAAACATTCAGTTTTAGTCTCATCACCACCGTTTGTTAGCTATGTCACCATTTCTACCATTAAGTAACTGGGTGGGCCCTGTGTCTTGGACTTAGAATATTTAACATGGAAACATTGTAGCACTAAAATGATGTAAGTAAAGCTTAAATCACAGTACCTGATGAGAGTAGGGTCTCATTCATGTCTACTCCTTTTCATTCTCAATTCTTTCTCTGCTTCTCTACTCCATCTTTCTTCATCCCAGATATCTTAATCTAGAATTCCAGACCTCTTCACTGCTCTCCAATCTTATTTAGTGTCCTTCTACCATATCCAAGGCATTTCTTCTGCTAGAAATGCCCTCCTTTTCCTTACCTTGCTTGGCATGTCAGAATTCTATTATTTCCTGTGTTCTGTAAATGCTGCTTCTTCAACCAGGACTATCCTGATCTCTCCAACTGTACTTTTTCCTCCTTCTGAATTTTCATTGCATTTTGCATATCTTTCTTCATTCCTGTCACATTACATTGTACATTGTACTTACCTATAGGCAAGTCTTATTTATTTTAAGCACATTAGGAATTGGGGTTAAATTGCTTGATACATCTGTAGCACGTAAAACAGTGCAGTAGGCCAGGCGCGGTGGCTCATGCCTGTAATCCCAGCACTTTGGGAGGCCGAGGTGGGCGGGTCACGAGGTCAGGAAATCGAGACCATCCTGGCTAACACGGTGAAACCCCCGTCTCTACTAAAAAAAAAAAAATACAAAAAATTAGCCTGGTGTGGTGGTGGGCGCCTGTAGTCCCAACTACTCGGGAGTCTGAGGCAGGAGAACGGCATGAACCCAGGAGGCGGAGCTTGCAGTGAGCCGAGATCGCACCACTACACTCCAGCCTGGGCGACAGAGCGAGACTCCGTCTCAAAAAAATAAAATAAATAATAAAATAAAATAAAATAGTGCAGTAAATATTTAAAAGTTATTTCATAATTATTTTTAAGCTAGTATAAATTCTTCTGTTAAATAAATTAAGTGTCCTTGGATTTAAAATATTTTTACATGAAATTTACCTCACAGAATAGTAAGAAAATCAGAAGACTGAAAGATTAAGTGTATATTGAATCACTGCAGGACCAACAGGTTGGCTCCATATATTCTTAAACAGATGATAAAAAGGTCTTTGTTCAGAATCACTTTAGTATTAGGCAAAGAGCTCATTATATCTATCTCCTAAAATTTGACTTGGGCTCGGGAGAGTTGCCCTAAATTGAGTGGGAAAAAAAAGGAACTTGCCATGCGACTGGACACTACAAGCCATTGAAAACCATATATTTAAAGAATATTCAATGACAAGGGGGAAATTCTATAAAATATTTAAAAAGTTATAGGATGCTAAATTTTAATTTTGGTATATTATTTAAATTTTATATCAGACAAAACAAAGTGTACTGAAATGTAACCAAATCTTCTAAGTAACTACATCTGGATAAAATAAAATACCGATGATTTTTATTTTGTTTTATTTTTCTGTATTTTAAATATATTTTTCAATAAATGATTATTACTTTTATAATCAGGAGAACAATAAAAATGTATTTGTAATAAGGTAGTGGTTTTTCAACCAGGAGTGATTTTGTCCTTAAGGGGTTTATTGCCATTTCTGGAGATATATTTGTCATACCTGGTTGTGCTATTGGCATCTAGTGGGTAAAGGCTAGTGATGCTGCTATTAATATCTTCCTACAATGTACAGGGCAGCCCCCACAACAAAGAATTAGCCCCAAATGTCAATAATGCTGAAGTAGAGAAACCCTGAAATATAGAGAATGCAACCAAAATATACGGAATGAGGAAATGATTTACCAAATCATGGTACAACATTTAATATAATGGACTATTATGCAGGTCTTAAAACTTACACTGCCAAAATGTTTATTGAGATGTCAGTCTCACTAAGTCTTTTTCACCCTGAGAAGTTTACATTTCCTCATACAACAGCTCTTTGGTATATTCTAAGTTATATTATCTTTTGTTTTATACATGTTCTTTTATGTTCCTAACAAAGAGGAGGATTCTTTAGAAGTAGGATCCCCATTTATTTAGTTTCCCTCAACATCCCTTACTTACACAGTGCTAATAGAAGAAAGACAATCTAGTTGTTATCATTGTTTATTCATAACCCTTGAAGTAAATACTCTTTTAGTTGTGTATGCCTGAACTCCAACTCAAACAACATTCCTCAATATTATGTCAAATAGGCATATATGTTATGTCTGTATGTCTATCTATCTATATACCTACCTATCTATCTACCTATCATCTATGTTTTGTCAGTCTATCCATCTATCTAAAAATATTGTAGTAGCTTACAGGGCAAGAGGAAAAGTTGCAGAATTGAGCATAGCTCCTGGGATCTTAGGAACTCAGGATGCAACAAAAGCAATGTCTTTACCTCTCATCTCTTTATCTCCCAGTGTGTCAATTTAATTCTTTCAGGCTTTCCTATATAGTAAGGCTCCAACATTTATCAGCTCTGGTGTCATATTTTATATGCTCATGACAGTGAAGGAATGACAAATTCTTTCATGATGACTTAAAATTCCAGCAGAAAGATGTTGGAGACAGCCAGTGGCTTACCTTTGTTATATATCTATCTTTAGACCAAACCATGGAGAGGGATATGGGTTATCATTAATGCCAAACCATGCTAGTGTTTGTGGTAAGGTAAGTTAGGGTCTATCATTTGAAGAGAGAAGAGGCACTGGGTGGTCAAAAACCGTGGTATGAAATTGTACCAAAGATATTTCACTGAGCATAAGAATGGCACTATGCACTCCAGAGTTCAATGCCCACATGATAGATACCCCCTCCGTTCCTTGAAGATGGTATTTGATTTCTTGGGAGGACCTTTTTGCTTTCATTTTATCTGTTAGTATTTGGGGAAAAACTTAAACTTTAATGTAGTCTTGTTGTAGTTATTCATTGATAGCACACCAATAAGGCATTCAGCTTAATGTTTCAAGATTGTTTATTAACTATTATGTATAAATACAAGACAAGTGTGAACACTCAGTTACACTGAAGTATTATGCACTGAAATATTATGAAAGCCATTTCATAAAGTGTACCTGTCCCTTGATATTTCAGGAGATAATGTGAATATGCTGTACAACCCCAAGCAATTCAGGGATTTTGTATTGAGGAAGAGGCCGTATTTATCATTAGCAAATCCAGACATTACCAAGATTGAAATACAATTTCCTGAGATCTTTTCTTGACATTGTTACAAGTTATGTTTAGAGGAAAATGCCAGCCCAGATAATCAAGAAATGTGCTTTCAAATAATCTTTAGCACTGAAGTAATGCTACTTGCTAGCAATATAACTCTGATTGGTAGAGGTGAAGGACAGTAATATGACAAGAAACCTGAGTAATATTGAAACCATTCAATTTAAAGCAATGATTGATATAGTTGGATTAATAGCTACTTTGTTTGTAATCATTTTCTGTTTATTACACTTATTCTTTGATATTTTTTCCTTCTGCTCTTTTGCTGCCACTTCTGTATAAATTGAACATTTCATATAATTCTATTTGTTCTCATCTCTTAGCATATCAATGATTCTTTAAAAAATTTTAGTAGTTTTTCTAGAATTTGAAATACATATTTACAAGGAATTAGAGCCTACTTTTAAATGCTATACTGCCTTACACTTGGTGCAGGTACCTTATAACAAAGTATATACCATTTCCTACCTCCTGTGTCTTAGAACATTTCCATCATTTACTTTACTTATCCACATGCTGTCATCACCCAATAAATTGTTGCTATTATTACTTTGAATAGTCACCTATTAGATCAATTATGAATAAGAAAAATAAGATTTCATGTTGCAATGGCTATGGAGGCTAAAGTTTTCAAATTCCTCTAGTGTTCTTATTTTTGTCTCACTTCTTGACTTTGGGGCTTACCTTCGTACTGCTTCTCAAAGGGTATTGGGCTCCTTGCAGCTCTTTGAGCTATGATCCTCTGTTATCTCTTGGACTCCTATTGATATGATATGGAGGAGAGAAATAATTTTATAATTAAATATTATTCTTTTAATGGGCCTGTGTCCCTAGTTTATGACTTTCACAAGTATTTCTTAGTTTCCCTCCCATTCTCCAGTAGGGAGATAGAAAACTTAGAGGGTGATCAAGGAAGTACCCATCCATCAAGTGGGATAAGGCTCTGGTAACATCTGTTACCCCTGGAAAGTAGGCTTATCTGTGTTATTTGGAATACTCTGGGGCTATTTCAAAATGGTTACTTCCTCTCCCCATCAGAAAAACAAGGAATTTTTTTTTCTATGTTCTTCACTGCGAAAATCTGTTGGGGTTTTTGGAATTTAAATTTATGAAAGTTTCTTAGGGTTTCTCTCTAAGTCTACAGCCCCAAGGAGTTTCTCATTCTCGTATTATCTCACACTCACCCTCCAATAATTCATCAACATTGTTATTTAAGAGTTCTTACCAGTTTACGGCTCCAGCTGCTTTTGCTTGCTTTTGCTCTATATAAGCTGATTTCTACTGTGATTCTCTTTACTCATCTGACTCTCCAAATTTTGGGGTGACAATTTGCCTTGCCACCATCTCACTTTTCTGATGATGGGTCTAAGTGAAGTGATAAATTTCACTTTGTTCAGTTTGACCCTTGTAAAGACAGGAGTGACAACTTCTAAGTTCTTTCCATGTCAGAATTAAAACCAGAAGTCCTAAATAATCTTTAAAAACATTTTAATGATTATTAGGTTTTTGTTTCAATATCCATTGGAATATGTATCAAATTTGGTACCCATGGTAATTCTTACTCTTTTCTCAAAAATTGTTAAACATTTAACAAAATGTTGCTTAATAACAATGTTTATTTCCCTGTATGTGATCTCCAGAGAGCTATCAGACTCTTTTCGTGATTATTGTACCCATGGTAACTCTCATTCTATTCTCAAAAATCCTTAAGTATTCAAGAAAATGTTACTTAATGGTAACTCTAATTCCCCAATATGCAATCTCCAGGGAGCTATCAGCTTCTTTTTTTGAATAAAATTTTGATCACTGTTTATAAGGAGGAGGAAATTAATAAACAAAAATCTTCTCATTAGTTGCGGCTTTGAGATTTGAATCTTTCCTTGCTGAAAGTAATTCCAAATAATAAAGCTTCCTAAAATAATTTGTTGCAGCCCTCAGCAGGATCCCTACTGTTTTACTTTCTTTATTTTGCAAATTATTATTATATTACTATTTTTTACTTCCCTTTCATTTAAAAATGTACCATTTAAACAAGTCAAATACTATAAAAATGGGGAGGAAGGAAAGAAAACTAATTTCTTAAATGATTTGTTAATATTTATCATCAATTCACAAGATTTTTGCAGTTTACTTTGCCAATTGTACTGTTATTGGTATTTTAAAAAATCTAAACACAATGTTCTTTCTAAAATTTGTTTGCAATGAGAATTATTTGGCAATATACTCATGTTAAATTTATTTTCTAAACATGCAATGCATGGTTCTCTGTAGTTAATTGTCTGAAAAGTAATTATATAAGACCAATGTATAATTGTAATTTTATATACTTATTCACATATCCTTAACATAATGAAATGGCTACTCTGTCTGGGGAATATACCCTGGGGTTCGTTGTTGCTCGCCAAAAAAGAATTCAGGACATGGACACATGTGGGTGGGTTAAGGAGTGGAAAGCTTAATAGAAGAAAGGAAAGAAGAGAGCAGCTCCTTTCGGGGGAGAGAGAGACGTCTGAAAAGTGGGGAGGCAGCAGACCACAGCAGATTTTAAAGGCAGGCTGGATTGGTCTGATCAGGTATGATATCTACATAGCGCAAGGGGAAGGCTGGTGCCCCACCCTAATCTTATTATGCAAATGGACTTTCCAATTGATAGGTGCCATCTTGTCTGCTTCTTACTGTACATGCTGCTGACAAAGAGAAGGGAAGAGGGAGCCACCATCTTGAGGATGATTGGCACAGCTGCCAGTATCTATGTCTGGAGCTCGATTTTGCAGGCTGCTCTTCGTTAGAAAGGAAAATAATTTGGGGCTGCTTTTCATTAAAAAGAAAAGTCTTACCGAGGACTCCCATACACTTACTATCTGCCTAGGTAATTTATTCTTAACTCCTATATCAATAAGGTTTAGCAGAGATATAAATTTTACACTTTATAGTATTTATAAGTTTATATTAATTACTATATTATTTTCTGTCATTTCTATTTTGTAAATAAATATTAAGAAGTAATAGTTAAGTGGAATATACTGTGTTAAATGTTTTCATAGGTTGTACTATTTAATTTCATTAATCTCTTCAAAACTATTTTCTCTTGCAAAAAAAGCATCGCCAATTATAAACAAGTTGAAACAATTTACAAGTGGTTCTTTGTAGATTTTTATATAATTTAATTGATACATTTTATGTATCAATTTATTCTTTGCTTCCATATCCAATCAGATTTATATTGAGAGCTTGGGAGTCAAGAGTTTTATATTGTTTTGTCTGCATGGTTCATCTGTGGAAAATGTATATCTCAACATTCTTTTCAAATAAATGCAAAGCTTTTATGAAGATAGATATATTCTGGGCTTTAAAGAGCCCATTTATACAAAATATGTTCCCTAACCATAGAACATTAAATTATAAATCAACAACAGAAAAATATCTGTGAAATCCAGAAATATTTGGAAGCTAAATAACAAACTTCAATCTAACAGGTATTTCAAAGAAGAAAAGAAAAATGTTTTTAAGTATATGAAAATGCAAGCATGACACAGGAAAATTAAGGCATGCTATGAATGCAGTAACTAGGTGGAAATTATAACCACAAAAATCCTATAGTAGAAATAAAAAAAAGTCTCAAATTAGTGTCCATAGCATTTTCCTTGAGAAACTAGAATAGCAAATTGAACCCAAATTAATCAGAGAAAGAAAACATAAAGGCAGAAATCGATGAAATAGAAAACAGTAAAAACAACAGTGAATCAATGTAACAGCAATTCTGTGAAATAATCAATAAAATGGATAAACCTCTATCTAGCCAGGCTAAATAGGATATAAAGAAGGAAGACACAAATTATCCATACCAGGATAGAGAGAGGGGGCAACAATACAAATTCTACAAGCTATTAAAAGGATAGTAAAAGAATATTCTTAACAACTTTATGGCCGTAAATTCAACAACTTAGATGAAATGGACAAATTTCTTGAAAGACACAAACTCTCAATACTTGTACAATAAATAAAGTCTTCTCTATGTTAACAAATATTCTGAAGAGAACTATATCCATTCATTGCATTTGTAATTGCAAACATTTCCACAAACTCTAGGCTCCAATCACTTCATTGGTGAATTCTTCTAGACGTTTAAAGAAGAAATAATACCTAAACAAATGTTTCCAGAAAATTTAAGAGAAGTTAATACTTATTCAACACATTTTCTGAAGCCAGCATTACCCCAATTCCCAAACCCAAAGACATCACAAGAAAAAAATAACTAGAGACTATCTTTCATGAATATAAGTGTAAGAAACTCTTAATGAAAACTTAACAATTAAACATAGTAGTATGTAAAAATATGACAGCATAACCATATGGAGTTTATCTCAGGAATTCAAGGGTAGTTTTATATTCAAAAATCAGTCAATATGATTAATATGTCAACAAACTAAAGAAAAACATATGATCACTACTATAGATACAGCAAAAGCACTTAACACAATCTCAAATTCACAGCTGATATAACATTGTTCAGAGAATGAAAAGACAAAGCAAAGATTAGGAAAAAGGTATTTATATACCATGTATAAGAAATCACTGTATCCTTATTATATAAAGAATTCTTTACACAAACAAAAATGAGGAAAATATTTGAACAGGTGCTTTAGTATAAAAGACATATTGGTGAGAAATATGCACATGAAAAGATACTCATCTTTAGTCATTGGGGAAATGTATCATAAGTCATTAGGGAAATGCAAATTAAAACTTCAATGAGACTGTACTACCCTTCTGTTAGAACGGCTAAAATCAAGAAAGACTGCCCATTCAAATGCTAAATTTATCTTACACTGTGGGAACGTAAAATGGTATTACTAATTTAGAAAACTGGCAGTTTCTTAAAAAGTTAAGCATACATCTACCATATGATCTAGATATTCTACTCTAGCACATTTATCCGAGAGTAGTGAAGGCATATAACCACACAAAGGCTTGACATGAATGTTGATACCAGCCTTATTTGTAGTAGCCAAAACCTGAAAATGACCAAAATAATTATGTTGAGTGAAAAAGAAAAGCGAAATGAGTTTATGATGTATAATTCTTATTTATATCAAACTCAATACAAACTAATCTTTTATGACCGAAAGCAGATCAGCAGTTTTCTAGGAATGGAATGACGTTGGGAGGGAAGGAAAGGAAAGATTACAAAGAGACATGAGGAAGCTTTTGATTGTGATATGTATGTTCACTTTTTTTCATCCCTCACCCTGCTCTCACCCTCTTTCTCCTGTGTCTCCAATGTCCACTATACCACTTTATATGTCTTTGCCCATTTTAAAATTTAAATTGGGTTGTTGTTGAGTTGTAAGGGTTTTGTTTTTTTTCAGAGATAGGATCTCATTCTGTCACCCAGGCTGGAGTGCAGTGGCATGATTGTAGCTCACTGAAGTCTTGTTCCCTTCTTTGTGTCCATGTGTTCTCAGTGTTTAGCTCCCACTAATAAGTGAGAATATGCAGTTTGGTTTTCTTTTCCTACATTTGTTCACTTAGCATAATGGCCTCCAGCTCCATGCATGTTGCTGCAAATGACATGATCTCATTCTTTTTTATGACTGGATGGTATTCCATGGTGTATATGTACCACATTTTCTTTATCCAGACTACCATTGATGGGCATTTCTGTTGATTGTGTATCTTTTCTATTGTGAATAATGCAGTGATGAACATATATGTGCATGTGTCTTGCTAGTAGAAGGATTTATATTCCTTTGGATATATACCCAATAATGGGAATACTGGGTCAAATGTTAATTCTGTTTTAGGTTCTTAGAGAAATTGCCACACTGCTTTCCACAATGGTTGAACTAATATATGTTCCCACCAACAGTGTTTAGGCATTCCCTGTTTTCTGCACCCTCCCTAGCATCTGTTTTTTTTTGACTTTTTAATAATGGTCATTCTGACTGGCATGAAATTGTGTCTCATTGTGGTTTTGATTTGCATTTCTCTAATGATTAGTGATATTGAAAATTTTTTTTCATATTCTTGTTGACCACATGTATATCTTCTTTTGAAAAGTGTCAGTTCATGTCTTTTGCCCACTTTTCAGTGGGGTTTGTTTTTCACTTGCTAATTTGTTTAACTTCCTTACAGATTCTGGATGTTAGACTTTTGTTGGTAGAATAGTCTGCAAATGTTTTCTTGCATTCTGTAGGTCGTATGTTTACTCTGTCAGCAATTTCCCTTGCTGTGCAGAAAAAAAACCTCTTTAGCTTAATTAGGCCCTATTTATCAATTTCTGTTTTTGTTGTATTGTTTTTGGCATTTTTATCATGAAATATTTGCAAAGGTCTATGTCCAAAATGGTATTTCCTACGTTATTTTCCAGGGTTTTTATAGTTTTAAGTTTTATATTTAAGTCTGTAATCAATCTTGAGTTGATATTTGCAAGGAAGTAGGCCAGTTTCAATCTCTTGCATATGGCTAGCCAGTTATCCCAGTGCCATTTATTGAATATGGAGTCCTTTCCCCATAGTTTTTTTATGTCAAAGATCGGGGTTTTAGGTGTCTGGATATATTTCTGGGCTCTTTAGTCAGCTCTATTGGTCTGTGTGTCTGTTTTTGTAATGGTACCATGCTGTTTTGTTTATTATAGCCCTGTAGTATAGTTTGAAGTCAGGTAGCATGATGCCTTCAGCTTTGTTCTTTTTGCTTAGCATTGTCTTGGCTATTCAGGCTCCTTTTTGGTCCCATATGAATTTTAGAATAATTCACTCTAAGTTGGTGAATAATGGCATTGATAGTTTTATAGAAATAATATTAAATCTGTAAATTGCTTTGAGCAGTATGGCCATTTTAACAATAATTGATTCATCCTATTCATGAGTATGAGATGTTTTTTCATTTGTTTATGTCATCTCTGATTTCTTTGAGCAGTGTTATAATTCTGGTTGTAGAGACCTTTCAGCTCCCTGGTTAGCTATATTCCTAGGTATTTTATTCTTTTTGTGGCTATTGTGAATGGGATTGTATTCTTGATTTGGCTGTGAGCTTGGATATTTTTGACGCGTATAAATGCTATTGATTTTTGTACAATGATTGTACCTAAAATTTTACTTAAGTCGTTTATCAGAACTAAGAGCTGTTGGACAGAAACTATGGGGTTTTCTACTTATAGAATCATATCCGCTGCAAACAGAGATAGTTTGACTTCCTCTTTTCCTATCTGGATGCTTTTATTTCTTTCTCTTGCCTGATTGCTCTGGGTAGGACTTACAATACTATTTTTGAATAGAGTGGTGAGAGTGGGCATTCTTGTCTTGTTCCAGTTCTCAAGGGGAATGCTTCCAGCTTTTGCTGTACGATGTTGGCTGTGTCTATCATAGATGGCTTATTGTTTTGAGGTATGTTCCTTTAATGCATGTTTGTTGCAGATTTTTAACCTAAAGGAATATTGAATTTTATTGAAAGCCTTTTCTGCATCTATTGAGATGATCATGTGTTTTTTGCTTTTAGAACTGTTTGTCTGATGAATCACATTTATTGATTTGCACATGATGAACCAATCTTTCATCCTAGTGATAAAGCCTATTTGATCATGGTCTTCACCATGGTGGATTAGCTTCTTGATGTGCTTTTTTTTTAGCTTTTTAATTCATTTTGCTAATATTTTGTTGAGGATTTTTGCATCTATGTTCATTAAGGATATTGGCCTGAAGTTTTCTCTTTTTAGTTGTGTCTCTGCCAGGATTTGGTATGAGGATGATGCTGGACTCATAGAATGACTTAGGGCACAGTCCATTCTACTTAATTTTTTGGAATGTTTTCAGTAAGAATGTTATCAGGTCTTCTTTATACATCTGGTAGACTTTGGCTGTGAATCTCTCTGGTCCTTGGCTTTATCTGGTTGGTAGACTTTTTATTACTGATTCAATTTCTAAACTCATTATTGAATTGTTTGGGGATTCAATTTTATCCTGGTTTAATTTTCAGAGGTTCTATATTTCCATGATTTATCTATTTCTTGTAGGTTTTCTAGTTTGTGTGCATAGAGGTATTTGTGGTAGTCTCTGAAGAGTTTTTGTATTTCTGTGGGGTCTGTGGTAATGTCTCTGTTCTTTCTGATTGTGTTTTTTTTTGTTTTTAATCTTCTCTCTTCTTTTTTTTTTTTTTTAGATAGAGTCTCGCTCTGTAGCCCAGGCTGGAGCTAATTTGAGATCTTTCTAACTTTTTGATGTGGGAACTTACTGCTACAAATTTCCCTCTTAACACTGCTTTAGCTGTGCCCTAGAGATTCTGGTGCAGTGGCATAATCTCTGCCTCCCAGGTCTCAGTTCAAGCAATTCTGCCTTAGCCTCCTGAGCAGCTGGGACCACAGGCATGTGACACCATGCCCAGCTAATTTTTGTATTTTTAGTAGAGATGGTCTTTCACCATGTTGGCCAGGTGGGTCTTGAACTCCTGACCTCGTGATCCACCCGCCTCAGCCTCCCAAAGTGCTGGGATTACAGGTGTGAGCCACTGTACCCAGCCTGGATCATCTCTTTTTTTCTTTATTAGTCTAGCTAGTGATCTATCAATTTTACTTATTCTTTCAAAAACTAACTCCTGGATTTTTTTATCTTTTGTATGGTTTTTATTTTTTTTTGTGCCTTAATTTCCTTTGGTTCAGCTCTGATTTTGATTATTTTTTGTCTTCTGCTAGCTTTGGGTTTGGATTGCTCTTGTTTCCCTAGTTCTTCTAGGTGTGGTGTTAGGTTGTTAATTTGAGATCTTTCTAACTTTTTGATGTGGGAACTTACTGCTATAAATTTCCCTCTTAACACTGCTTTAGCTGTGCCCTAGAGATTCTGGTATGTTCTATTTTTGTTCTCATTAGTTCCAAAGAATTTCTTGATTTCTATCTTTATTTCATTGTTTACCCAAAAGTCATTCAGGAGCAGGTTGTTTAATTTTCATGTAATTACATGGTTTTAAGCAATTTTCTTGGTATTGATTTCTATTTCTATTTTTATTTTGCTGTTCTCTGAGAGTGTGTTTGTCATGATTTTGTTTTTTTCTGAATTTGCTTAGGATTGTTTTATGCCTAATAGCACAGCTTATTTTAGAGTATATGCTATATGTAGATGAGAAGAATGCATATTTTGTTGGTTTTGAGTGGAGAGTTAGGCCAATATCTATTAGATCCATTTGGTCAAGTGTCAAATTCAGGTCCCAAATATCTTTGTTAGTTTTCTGCTTTGATGATCTGTCTAATACTGTCAGTTGAGGTTAACGTCTCCTACTATTATTGTGTGGTTATCTGAGTGTTTTCATAGGTCTCTGAGAACTTGCTTTATGAATCTGGGTACTCCTGTGTTGGGTGCATAAATATTTAGGATTGTTAAGTCTTCTTGTTGAATTGAACTCGTTACTATTATGTAATGCCCTCGTTTGTCCTTTTTGTTTGTTGTTGGCTTAAAGTCTGTTGTGTCTGAAATTAGAATAGTAACCCCTGCTTTTTTCTGTTTTCCATTTGCTTGGTAGACTTTTCTCCCATTTCTTTGAGCCTATGGGTGTCATTGCTTGTGAAATGGGTCTCTTGAAGATAGCATAGTGTTGGGTCTTACTTCCTTATCCAACCTGCCACTTAGTGTCTTTTAATTGGGGCATTTAGCTCATTTACATTCAAGGTAATATTGACGTGAGGATTTGATCCCATCATCATGTTGTTAGCTCGCTATGCAGACTTGATTGTGTGTTTGCTTTATAGTGTCATGTTCTATAAACTTACATGTGTTTTTGTGGTGGCTGGTAATGATAATGGTCTTTTGTTTCCATATTTAGCATTCCTTAAGTACCTCTTGTAAGGCAGATCTGGTGGTAATGAATTCCTGTAGCATTTGCTTGTCTGAAAAGGATCTTATTTTTCCTCTGCTTATGAGGCTAAGTTTGGCTGGATATGAAATTCTTGGTTGGAGTTTCTTTTCTTTAAGAACACTGAATATAGGCCCCTAATCTCTGTGTCTTATAGAGTTTCTGCTGAAAGGTCCACTGTTAGCCTGATGGGGTTCCTTTTTGTAAGTGACCTGCTCGTTTCTCTATAGCTGTTTTTAATAGTTTTTCTTTCATGTTGATTTTGAAGAATATGATAATTATGTGTCTTGGGGATGGTCATCTTGTAGAATATCTTGCAGGGGTTCTCTGCATTCCCTGAATTTGAATGTTTGCCTTTCTGGTGAGGTTGGGAATATTTTTATGGATGATATTCTCAAATATGTTTTCCGAGTTGTTTATTTTCTCTCACTCTCTTTCAGGGGCGCTAATGAGTTATAGATTTGGTCTTTTTACACAATTCCATGTTTCTCATGGGGGTTTGTTCAATCTTTATTCTATATACTTTACTTTTGCGTAACTGAGTTTGTTCAGGGAACCAGTCTTTGAACTCTGAGATTCTTTCCTCCGTTTGGTCTATTCTGCTGTTAATGCTTATGATCATGTTATAAAATTCTTGTAGTGTGTTTTTAACTCCATCAAATCAGTTTGGTTGTTTCTTATATGGCTATTTCATTTTTCAGCTCCTGTATCATTTTATTGTAATCCTTAGATTCCTTGGATTGGGTTTTGATTTTCTCCTGAATCATCATGATCTTCATTCCCAGCCTTATTCGGAATTCTATGTCTGTCATTTCAGGCATTTCAGCCTGGTTAAGAATCCTTTAATCTAGTGTGATCATTTGGTGGAAAGAAGACAGTAGCTGTCTGAGTTGCCAGAGATCTTGCACTGGTTCATGGGCCGTTTCTTGAACTGGGATGTAATTTGGTTATATAAATTGGCTTCATTTCTGGATGTTTTCAGAGGGCCAAGGCTTTGTGCAAGATCTTTATCTGTAGCAAAATTCTTGTCCTTTTTTTCATGGATGTGGGTAATATTAGCAAAGAATTTCTGGCGTTGAAGTTCAGGTTGTGATACAGTAGATGGTACTTAAACATAATGGCTTATAGGTAGGCTCTTACTCAGCCATGTGGCTCCTCCCTATTTCCTCATGTTTGTAGCCATGCTCCCTCTCTGTGCTCTGAAAGTGTAAACTCCTCTCACACTCAAGTGCTGGCTGCTGATCTCAGCGTGGCATTCCTGGGCTGCATACCATAGCCCTAGGGCGAGCTCATGCTTTATGTTCCCCCCCACAGCTTGGAGGAAGCAGAGGAAGGGACCTTGGTAGTGGTTGTGGCCGAGAGCCTTTCATTGTCTCTTGGGGCTCTGCCAATCACTACCAATCAGTACGATCAGCTTGAATAGGGGCAGCTGCATTGTGGGTACAAGGTTGGAGGCCCTGCCTGGTGATGAGCAGGTGGGGCAAGGAGATCATAGGAAGACAGACTGAACTCTTCTCTTTAGGGTGGCCATGGCTTGCTGGAGGTGTGAGTAAAGCGCTCAGGATCTTTGTTCCTTTCACAGTCCGAGGGCAGCAAAGACAGTACCACTGTAGTGACAGAGGCAGAAGGCCTCTCAGTTGCCTCTGATAGCTCCATTTCAGAGAAAGGCAGAGCTATGGCACTGCTGGCCCAAGTCGAGGGCCCCCACACGGTGAGGAGTAGGAAGTTAGGGGCTCACAATGAGGAGGGACTGGGCTTCTCTTGATATGGTGACTGTGGTGTGCTAGAAGCGCGAGTAAAATCTTCAGGCTCTTTATTCCTTCCTCCAGTTGGAGGGCAGCAAGGGCAGAACCACTGCATTAGCAGTTGTACAGGGGCTGTCTATTGTCTTTTAGACCTCTATCCCAGGAAAACCCAGAGCTGCTACTAGTAGGAATGCTCAGCTGTGGATGGTGCAGCTACTCTGCAGTCCTGAGCCAGGGGCTCTAACTAGTGAAGACTGCAGGGTGGGGGCTCACAGGGGAGAGACACAGGGCTCTCCATATGCTGGCTGCTGGATGTTGGACATGTCAGTGTGGCGACCTGGCCCTTTTTACCTTCCCCAGCCCGAGGACAGGAATAGCAATGGCAGGGGAGCTGTGGGTGTCTCCGGGATTTCCTTCTCTGAGACACACAGAGCCACCACAGGCTGAAGTGGTCAGGTGGGTGCAGCGTGGTTGTGCTGAGAGTCCAGGTCGAGAGGCACCACCCAGTGAAGAGTAACAGGAGCAGAGACCCAAGTGGAAAACAGTCTGCTTCTCTGTAAGGCAGCTGCCTGTGCTGGGGGTCTGCCTTAGTCCTTAATCACTGTGCACTCCCTCCCAAGCCTGAGGGCAACAGGAACGAGGGCTGCAGATCAGCACAAATGGTGGCGGCGCCTGCTACCTCTATGAGCTCCATTCTGTGTCTGGAATTGGTGGGTTCTTGGTCTCACTGACTTCAAGAATGAAACTGCGGACTCTCATGGTGAGTGTTACAGTTCTTACAGGCAGCGTGTCCGGAGTTTCTTCCTTCTGATGTTCGGATGTGTTCAAAGTTTCTTCCTTCTGGTGGGTCCATGGTCTTGCTGGCTCAGGAGTGAAGCTGCAGACCTTTGCGGTGAGCATTACAGCTCTTAAGGTGGCGTGTCTGGAGTTGTTCATTCCTTCTGGTGGGTTCATGGTCTCACTGGGTTCAGGAGCGAAGCTGCAGACCTTTGCGGTGAGTGTCACAGCTCATAAAGGCAGTCTGGACCCCGAGTGAGCAGCAGCAAGATTTATTGCAAATAGCAAAAGAACAAAGCTTCCACAGTGCAGAAGGGAACCCCAGCTGGTTGCCACTGCTGGCTCAGGCAGCCTGCTTTTATTCTCTTATCTGGCCCCACCACATCTGCTGATTGGTCCATTTTACAGAGAGCTGATTGGTCTGTTTTGACAGGGTACTGATTGGTCCATTTTGACAGGGTGCTGATTGGTGTGTTTACAATCCCTGAGCTAGACACAAAAGTTCTCCATGTCCCCACTAGATTAGCTAGATACAGAGTGTTGATAGGTGTATTTACAAACCCTGAGCTAGACACAGAGTGCTGATTGGTGCATTTACAAACCTTGAGCTAGATACAGAGTGCCAATTGATGTTCACAATCCCTTAGCTAGACATAAAGATTCTCCAAGTCCCCACCAGATTAGCTAGACACAGTGCTGATTGGTGCATTTACAAACCTTGAGCTAGACACAGAGTGCTGATTGGTGCATACAAACCTTGAGCTAGATACAGAGTGCCAATTGATGCATTCACAATCCCTTAGCTAGACATAAAGATTCTCCCAGTCCCCACTAGACTCAGGAGCCCAGCTGGCTTCACCTAGTGGATCTCGCAGGGGTGCGCAGGTGGAGCTGCCTGCCAGTCCTGCGCTGTGTGCCTGCACTCGTCAGCCATTGGGCAGTGGATGGGACCGGTGCTGCAGAGCAGGGGGCGGTGCTCCTTGGGGAGACTCAGGCCACGCAGGAGCCCACGGCAGGGGTGGAGAGACTCAGACATGGCGGGCTGCAAGTCCGGAGCCCTGCCCCAGGGGAGGCAGCTAAGGCCCGGCAAGAAATCGAGCACAGCTCCTGTGGGCCGGCACTGCTGGGGTACCCAGCGCACCCTCTGCAGCTGCTAGCCCAGGTGCTAAGCCCCTCACTGCCCGGGGCTTGTGGGCTGGCCAGCCGCTCCGAGTGAGGGGCCGTGGAGCCCACGCCCACCCGGAACTCGTGCTGGCTGGCAAGTGCAGTGTGCAGCCCTGGTTCCCGCCTGCGCCTCTCCCTCCACACCTCCCTGCAGGCTGAGGGAGCAGGCTCTGGCCTCTGCCATCCCAGGAAGGGGCTCCCACAGTGCAGCAGCGGGCTGAAGGGCTCCTCAAGCGTGGCCAGAGCGGGCACCGAGGCCATTGAGGTGCCAAGAGTGAGCGAGGGCTGCCAGGGCTGCCACCACGCTGTCACCTCTCAGTTCTAGGCAAGTACAGAGCTGCAGCCGGAGATCCTGGGTTGGGGGTGAGGTAAGGGGGTGGCTGGGGTGCTAGGTGGCGAGGCCCTGCCCGGCAAGGAGTAGGAGGGGTGGGAACCTGCATGGAAAACAGTCTGCCACTTTTCCACGAGGCAGCTATGCTGTGCTAAGGGTCTGCGTTAGTCCCTAATCACTGCCCTCCCTCATAAGGCTGAGAGCAACAGAAGTGCAGCCATGATTCCTGTTTTATTAATAATTGTGCTGATGGTTTAATGCATATGTTCATAGGTCAGAACATTAAAGTGTACCTTCAAAATGTGTTATGTCAATTATACCTAAATAAATAAATATTTATAAAATCTCACCATGCAAATAACATTTAGCATAAGAAACATTATGAGGAAATACGAGAGTCTACTCAAATATATGGCTGTCTGTGATGTGTGTCTTCCCCCCTCTGAATTTACTGTGCATATTTAATTTTATGTATGTGAGTTAATTTATTATTTTTAGTAACCTATATTCTGCTCCTTGCAATTTTCTTCTTTCTTATCTCTGGCATAGTTTTGATTTGTCTTCAGTTTGTTTCTTTATCTCAAAGTGTAGGGCGTTTTTTTTAAAACTCTTTCACTGTTTAAAAAAATCAAATATATGATCATGTGTCTGGAATTGGTGGGTTCTTGGTCTCACTGACTTCAAGAATGAAGCCGTGGACCCTCGCGGTGAGTGTTACAGTTCTTAAAGGCCCTCGCGGTGAGTGTTACATTTCTTAAAGGTGGCGTGTCCGGAGTTTGTTCCTTCTGATGTTCGGATGTGTTAGGAGTTTCTTCCTTCCGGTGGATTCGTGGTCTCGCTGGCTCAGGAGTGAAGCTGCAGACCTTCACGGTGAGTGTTACAGCTCATAAAGGCAGTGTGGACCCAAAGAGTGAGCAGCAGCAAGATTTATTGCAAAGAGAGAAAGAACAAAGCTTCCACAGTGTGGAAGGGAACCTGAGCTGGTTGCCACTGCTGGCTGGGGCAGCCCGCTTTTATTCTATCTGGCCCCACCCACATCCTGCTGATTGGTAGAGCCAAGTGGTCTGTTTTGATAGGGCACTTATTGGTGTGTTTACAATCCCTGAGCTAGACACAAAGGTTCTCCACGTCCCCACCAGATTAGCTAGATACACAGTGTCAACACAAAGGTTCTCCAAGTCCCCACCAGAGTAGCTAGCTACAGAGTGTCGATTGGCGCATTCACAAACCCTGAGCTACACACAGGGTGCTGATTGTGTTTACAAACCTTGAGCTAGATACAGAGTGCCAATTGGTGTATTTGCAATCCCTGAGCTAGACATAAAAGTTCTCCAAGGCCCCACCAGAGTAGCTAGATACAGAGTGTCAATTGGTGCACTCACAAACCCTGAGCTACACACAGGGTGCTGATTGGTGTGTTTACAAACCTTGAGCTAGATACAGAGTGCTGATTGGTGTATTTACAATCCCTGAGCTAGACGTAAAGGTTCTCCATTCCCCCACCAGACTCAGGAGCCCAGCTGGCTTCACCCAGTGGATCCTGCACCAGGGCTGCAGGTGGAGCTGCGTGCCAGTCCCTTGCTGTGCACCCACACTTCTCAGCGTGGTCGATGGGACTGGGCGCCGTGGAGCAGGGGGCGGCGCTCGTTGAGGCGGCTGGGGCCGCACAGGAGCCCACGGAGGGGGTGGGAAGCTCAGGCATGGCGGGCTGCAGGTCCCAAGTCCTGCCCCGCGGGAAGGCAGCTAAGGCCGGGCGAGAAATCGAGCACAGCTGGTGGGCCGGCACTGCTGGGAGACCCAGTACACTCTCCGCAGCCGCTGGCCCAGGTGCTAAGCCCCTCATTGCCTGGGGCGGGCTGCTCCGAGTGCGGAGCCCGCCAAGCCCACGCCCACCTGGAACTCCAGCTGACCCGCAAGTGCCGCGCGCAGCCGCGGTTCCCGCTTGCGCCTCTTCCTCCACACCTGAGGGAGCCGGCTCCGGCCTTGGCAAGCTGAGGGAGCCGGCTCCGGCCTTGGCCAGCCCAGAAACGGGCTCCTACGGTGCAGTGGTGGGCCGAAGGGCTCCTCAAGTGCTGCCAAAGTGGGAGCCCAGGCAAAGATGGCCTCAAGAGCGAGCCAGGGCTGTTAAGGACTGCCAGCCGGCTGTGAGGACTGCCAGCGGGCTGTGAGGACTGCTAGCACACTGTCACCTCTCAGAGTAAGTTTTTTCCTAGTCTTAGATGTAATTTTCAGAGATTGTTTTCTATTCCTTGGTTTTGTTTGTTGTTGATGTTTCAGTTTTTTTTTCTCTTTGCTTTACATGATGCATTTTCCTCTAATTGTTTTTTCTCTTTTTCTGCAAGAATGTTTAGTACTGGCAGCTGCATTTTTCTAATATTGTGGGGAGTAAATTATCTTGATTCCATCCCCTCTTTCTTGAGATCTACTCCTTAGAGTGTGAGGATTTAAGTATATCTTCTGTTTCAGGAAGTTAATGGCAAGGAAGAGATGACCTTAGTTGGAGTTATATAAAGCCTTAGAAGAATTGTGTTTCTACTTTTCCTTTAGATGTTAAATTTCCTGTCATGGTTCACTTCCCGTACTGGAGCTAGGACTTGGAGTAGGCAGTGATGTAGTGTTTCATGATGTGGGGTATGCCTTAGAAGCATTTCTTTAATTCAGCTTGATACTTTGTAGCTTGTGCTTCAGTCAGAGAAACTTGTCCCCAGGAGTTGCTTGCTTAAAATCCATGTAGTGTTACTTCCTGCTAGTCAGGTAGGGTGATTTGTATGTATTACAAGAATTCTGACGATCATTTAGATTCAGCATTATGATTTGGGGGCAAAGAAAATTCAGAGCCATGTCACGCAAAACTTTTAGTATCATTTTGTGTTTCCTTGTTTTGAGTTTTTGGCAAATTAGGTATATTATTTTTAGTAGTACTTTTTTTGTAGCTATTTTCTGTTTGTATAGGGAGAATAGTTTACCAGGCTTGACTTCACTATCTTTGTCCATAAATTCCAAAGATAAACTCCATATATAAATATCTGAATTATCATTTAAAAGAATTTGCCAATATATCAATTACTTAAAAATGTGATTTTAAATATATACAATGGTTTGAATTTTAACGTAAAAAAATAAATTTTGCCCTGAGTGGATAGATCTATTAAATGAAATTCCAGTGAGAATTCCGAAGAATTTGTCTAAGAAAGAGCTCTAAATCGTAGAGAGCTGATACAAAGTTAATTTTTTAAAATGTCTTCTCTGAGCTTTCTTTATTTAAATTTTTCAGTTTGGGGTGGTGGACCTAACAAATATGTGCTTTGTTATTGCTGGAATTCATGTTCTCTTAGAATGCCCTTGGCAGAGCAACATATTTAATGAATAATGAAACTGGTGAAAAGGGGCAATGTCCAAAGATTAAGAAGCTCTAAGTAAGGTGACACCAAATTCCTCATTTGCTTAATCCAGCCTAAAATCATATACATTTTTTATATTAAAATTACAACATATTCACCTTTTATACCATCTTGAGAATTGTGAAAAGGGTGAAGAAACAGAGTTAGATCTTACATATTGAAAGATCCTATTTCTAGTGAGAAATTGACACTATTAAGACTTTTTTACATTTTTAAAAATTATGATAATAAGTATGCTTTTGCAAAGATCAAGTCTGGTTGAATATCGTTAATCACTAGATAAATTTAATCTACAATGACTTTAATAAAGCTTTTGATATATTCTTGAAAGATGCTTATCAATTAACCAGCATAATATCATGTAGGATAATAAAATATAGAGCGATAATTTTTCAAAATTTCATTTTATTTTGTTTTATGTGAAGATCCTACTTGTTTCAGCATTGAGAATTTCATCTCTTTTTTTTGCTTTGGGTAATTTGGGGTTGTAACCAATTGATTTTTCAGTGGCTCTGCATGAAACAGGTACAGCATGATTCCATATCAGGATTTAGGGCAGCCTCAAGAGCAAAGATTTTGAAATCATGCTCTGAAGATCCTTTGAATTTTTCTTGCCATCATGTTATTATCAAAAGCGTCAAGTGGGCAGGAACATCTGTTAATGAGAACAGGTCTTTTTTTTAATGCCTTATATACTGGGTTTCTTAGTTAAATGCAATAGCACAAAGAGTTGTGCTCCTACAAAATTAAACCTAAACTCAGTGACTACACAATGTCAGTGAGGGAGATATTTATTAGATTAGATGATCACATCCAGAGTGGACATGGATCTCTTTTGCCTAAATTCTATTCTGGAACTGCAATATTTTAACACTAATAACCTGTATGAAAATAATATGTTTTGAAACAAAGTAGAAGGGGTGATAGTTATTAAGAGAAAAGCTAACATAATTCAGAAATATTCTACAAATATTGAAAAGAATAAGTCTGCATATGGAAACTTAAATGGTAACATGACAAGGGGAGGAGACATTCTCAAATTAAAGATGGCTAATGATAAAGTATGGCCAAGTGTCATCACAACCTAAGCATCAAAAAGAATCTTCTGTAAAGATGCCTTACATTTAAGCATGATATTATGTCATCAAAATATAAACATTAAAAATAAACCAAAATTCACTAGGCATCTAGTATGAATTATATTAATGATAGGTAAGTTGGTTTTTTAATTTTGGAAATTAAATATAAGCATTGAGAGATAATTATCTAATTGGGTGATAAGACACTATATTCATTGGTGGAATCTCAAAACTAACAAAGAATCTATACTTAGAAATTACTTACTCGATGCTCACTGAAGTGACAGATGGGAAAACAAACTATGAGAAAAATAGTGAAGAATTTTTAAACAGATGACCAAGTTTAAGAGTAATTCCAAGTAACTTGCTAGACAAAGGGTGATGAATGAATGTGAATTTTCTCTGCTGAAAACCAAACTGACACATACAGAAACACACACCAAGTCTTGCACAGATATGCAGAAGTGTTGTGGGACTTAAGTTAGACACCTAAGGGATAAAGTGAAAGTGAACTTTACCATGAAATGGCCAAAAGCACCAAGAATATATAAAGTTTTGTTTTTCTAAATTTTATTGAAATTGATTTTTTTTTGCTGAAAAGTGGGATGATAATGCATAGTATTTTTATTGAATATTAATATATTTTTAAAAATTTCCCAAATAACATTTCAGACAAAAAACAGAAGAATAGACAGCAAGAAAGACAGCAATATGTGAATAAATGGATATAATTATGAGTTTAGAAATTAGATCTCATTTCTAGTTAGGGAACATTTTGAGCAGCATTTGTTTGCATTCTTGGGCCCTGTCATGGGCAGTTTGGGTTGCCATTAAAAATGGAGAAACCCCATCTCTACTAAAAATACAAAATTAGCTGGGTGTGGTGGAGCATGCCTGTGATCCTAGCTACTTGGGAGGCTAAGGCAGAAGAATTGCTTGAACCCAGGAGGCAGAGATTGTGGTGAGCCGAGATAACACTGTTGCACTCCAGCCTGGGCAACAAGAGTGAAACTCCATCTCAAAAAAAAAAAAAAAAAAAAAAAGTACTATAGACTGGGTGGCTTAAATAACAATTTTTTTCCTCATGGTTCTAGAGGCTGGAAAGTCCAAAGTCAAGGTGCCATAGACCTGTGTGAGAATTAGGATGTTGGTCTCTTCCTACCCAGAAGACCTAGACACCTATTTACCTACTCACTAATGACTAACTATACATGCTAAGGGGAGGGTCATATTTTGCCAAAGTACTAAAAGAGAACAAAAGTGTTTTCCCTTTGAATAATAGATTTCTTCTTATCATAATTTGGCTAATAGAGTCTTTCATAGGAGGTTCATTCCCATTTGACTTGTGGTCCTTTCTTTACTCTTAGACATCAGATAATATAATTTTGTGGACACCTTTCAAAGAATTGCTTAATCTCATTGACTCTCTGCTTTAATAGACACCCCATTATACCAATAATCCCAGTGGGACAAGCACCCACATATACACACAGAATTGGCTGTAAGATATTGTATTCGTTTGCTAGGGATGTCATAACAAAATACCACAGACTGCATGGCTAAAACAACAGAAATTTATTTTGTCACAGCTCTGGAGTCTGGAAGTCTGAGATCAAGGAGATTTTTTTCTGAAGCCTGTGTTTGTGTTTGGCTTATAGATGGCAATCTTCTTGCTGTGTGTTGACATGGTTGTCTCTTTGTGCATGCAAGTTTTTGGCCTCTCTGTGTGTGTGTGTGTGTGTGTGTGTGTGTGTGTGTGTGTGCGTCTCAATCTCCTCTTATAAAGACACAGTCATATTGGATTAGGGCCTACCCTAAGACTTCATTTTAATATAGTTACCTCTTTAAAGCGCAAACCACCAACTGTGATTACATTTTGAGGTACTAGGATTTAGAACTTCAACGTGTTTTTTTTTTTTTTTTTTTTTTTTTGGTGGGAAGAGCACAGTTAAACCCATAACAGAGATAAGAGTAAGTATGACCATGAAAGGAGAAGTGAGCTGGTGTCCTTAAATTACAATGTTACAATGAGAGTTCTCAGAGGTCACATGTGGAAAACCATTCCATGAGTCAAGCTGCTGAAACAATGAATCTACTTACTGGCAGATTTTATTATTGGATGCTGACTCTTGGAATTATACTGATTATATTATCTCATTATAGATTTGACCAGATGATTTTTGAGGGCTCTTCTTAGTCTATAAGTACAGATGAAAGGAAAAACAGTGAGGAGACAAAGGGAAGAACTGAATGACTTAAATATGTACTCAGCTTGATCCACTTGCTGAAATGATTATTATTGTCTATCACTACTAAATTATTTGCCCTTCCTCATTTCCTCGTAATAATTTATTTACATGTACACATCAGATGATAGCATGAAATATCCACGACTCTCCAACAATAAAATTAATTTGCTCTTTTCCTGAATGTCAAAGGTAGACATTTGTGGGGGTGAATTATGATATACCACCATTTTACTCATTTTATAATGTAATATATGCCTTAAACTTTTAAATGTTAATTCTGTACCAATACTGTGGAGGAATTTTTGTGACGTGAAATTGTAATGATCTTTCATGGTGATAAGCCAGTAAAAAGAAAAAAGGCAAAAAACCAGGTCTAAAAATATAATAAACTTCAGAGCCTCAGTTAGTTGCGACTATAATCATGCACCACATAATGATGTTTCAGTCAATGACAGGCCGCATAGAGGACAGTAGTCCCTTAAGATTATAATATCATATTTTACTTGACCTATCTATGTTTAGATATGTTTAGATACACAAATACTTACCATGTATTATAATTGCCTACAGTATTTATCATAGTAACATTCTGTGCAGATTTGTAGCCTAGGAGCAATAGGCTATACCTTATAGCTTAGGTGTAGTAGGCCACACTATCTACATTGGTATAATCTGTGATGTTCACACAATAACAGAATCGCCTAAGGACACATTTCTCAGAATGTATTCCAGTCATTAAGCAACACATAATACTGCATTTATGATCAGTCTTGATAATGAGCTGATACAGGATATTTGGTATAAGGAAAGTTTCATGCATACCACATTCCAACATTATAAGATAGCCATCTTTCTCTCCACTCAGGTTATTTGTCTGGATAAGCTAGGTTTTAAAGCTTTTGTTTACTTTTTCTGTAAAAAAACACTACCTTCCATTTGCAGTAATTTAGAAGCAGAATGTATTGAGTTATATACTGTGCAATTTCATGTAGCAAATGAAAACAAAAACATATTTTGATGGGTATTTATAGCCTAAGTACTCTCGTTTAAATTATGCCCTAGTTTGGTTTGGGAGGTTTTTTCCTTTCTTTCTTTTTTTCTTTTTACTTTGAAGGGTAGTATATGGAATGGCATTTATAATAAGATATTCCCAAGCCTGAGGAAAAAAAAGAGATAAAAAAAGAGAATTTTTCTTTATCAGTAATTCAACAGAACTCAAAGAATGTACAATTGCAGAAAAAAAAATGGGTCTTTTTGGTGGTTAACTTAGCAAGAAAATGGAATTTTAGGCCGGGCGCGGTGGCTGACGCTTGTAATCCCAGCACTTTGGGAGGCCGAGGCGGGCGGATCACGAGGTCAGGAGATCGAGACCACAGTGAAACCCCATCTCTACTAAAAATACAAAAAATTAGCTGGGCGTGGTGGTGGGCGCCTGTAGTCCCAGCTACTCAGAGAGGCTGAGGCAAGAGAATGGCGTGAACCTGGGAGGCGGAGCTTGCAGTGAGCCGAGACTGCGCCACTGCACTCCAGCCTGGGCGACAGAGCAAGACTCCGTCTCAAAAAAAAAAAAAAAAAAAAGAAAGAAAATGGAATTTTAACATGGATACAATTTTTTCCAAATAAGAATCTCTTGCTTAAATCTGTCATTGAGAGAAAAGTATCAACCAATATAATAACAGAATTTATAGCAATTACAATAAAACATGTGTTTGTTTTGCCTTTTATTTGCTTCCAAAATGCTCATTGTCCTTTATGAATCAGATTTTTAAATCTCCGTGGTCAGTGGATTACTCTGAAGTGGGTATTAGTCTTCATTTTATAAGCTGCGAAGACTCATGTGCTGAGAGGAGGCTTGCCTGAGATCATGTAGAAAGTCCATAGAACTAAAAGGATTCAGAATTTGGGGCTCACAAATCAGTGCATTACTCTTTAGATAATACTGTTTCCCAGCAAATCTAACTTGTGTGTTAACTAAAAATTTGCTGTTTTGAAGTTTTTATTCACTGAAATAACTAACAAAATGGAAAATGCATAATAGCTCATTTACAGAACATTTTATATCCTGTAATTAAGACTCTATGAATCAAATTATACAGTGTCAGCTCTATTTCTTTTAGCAGATATCATTGAAAATGAGGCACTTAGCATCTGCCACTGACTTTGACTTGGAGGCAGCTAAATTAACCTTTTGCTTTTATAACAATCCTATTGGCTAAAAATATAGATACTTTCATATAGAGTGAGTATAGATGTCTGGCAAGAGTAACACATAACCATGTTTTCTCATGCACTAGTTCTTTTATGATTCAGTAATTAGTGAATGTAACTGTCAACTTCTTAGGGATATGCTTGAAAACATACAGTAGTTACCTTTTATCCATGGTTTCACTTTCCGTGGTTTCAGTTACCCACGGTTAACCATGGTTCAAAAATGTTAAATGAAAAATTCCAGAATTAAGCAATTCATACCTTTGAAATTGCATGCCATTGTGAATAGCATGATAAAATCTCATGGCATCCAGCTCTGTCCCACCTGGGATATTAATCATCCTTTTGTCCAGCATATCCATGCTGTATACACTTCCCGTCCCTTAGTCACCTAGTAGCCGTCTGTGTTACGGGATCAACTGCGGCAGTATCACATTGGTTGTGTTCAAGTAACACTAATTTTACTTAATAATGGCCCCCAAAAGCAAGAGTAGTGATGCCAAAGAGAAGCCTTGAATTTCTTCTTTAAGTGAAAGGTGAAATTCTTGACTTAATAAGGAAAAAACATAGTGTATGTAACGCTATGGTGGGAGTGTAAACTAGTTCAGCCATTGTGGAAGACAGTGTGCAGATTCCGCAAAGACCTAAAGACAGAAATACCATTTAACCCAGCAATCCCATTACTGGGTATATACCCAAAGGAATGTAAATCATTCTATTGTAAAGATACGTGCACACTTATGTTCATTGCAGCGCTATTCACTATAGCAAAGACATTCAGTCAACCTAACTGCCCATCAGTGATAGACTGGATAAAGAAAATGTGGTAGATATCCATCATGGAATACTATGCAGTCATAAAAGAGAACGAGATTATGTCCTTTGCCAGGACATGGATGGGATTGGAGGCCATTATCCTTAGCAAGCTAACACAGGAAGAGAAGACCAAATACTGCATGTTCTCAATTATAAGGGGGAGCTAAATGTTGAGAACACATGGACACATAGAGGGCAACAACACACACTGGGGCTTTTCCGAAGGTGGAGGGTGGGAGGAAGGAGAGGATCAGGAAGAATAACTAGTGGGTACTAGGCTTAATACATGTGTGATGAAATAATCTGCAAAATAAACCCCCATAACACAAGTTTACCTGTGTAACAAACCTGCGTTTGTACCCTTGAGCTTAAAATAAAAGTTAAAAAAAAAAAGAAAAAAACATGTGTATATCGGCTGGGCTCACGCCCGTAATCTCAACACTTTGGGAGGCCGAGGTGGGTGGATCATGAGGTCAGGAGTTTGAGACCAGTCTGTCTAACATGGCAAAACGCTGTCTCTACTAAAAATACAAAAATTAGCTGGGCGTGGTGGTGGGCGGCTGTAATCCCAGCTACTTGGGAGGCTGAGGCAGGAGAATCACTTGAGCCCAGGAAGTGGAGGCTGCAGTGAGCTGAGATAGTGCCACTTCACTCCAGCCTGGGGGACAGAGCAAGACTCTGTCTCAAAACAAACAAACAAACAAAAAAATAGTATATATAGGTTTCAGTACAATCTGTGGTTTTAGGCATCCCCAGAGGGTCTTGGAACATATTCCCCTCAGATGAGGGTGAGCTACTATAGTTTCAAATTACTCAAGTCATTTTAGCAGCATTCCTAATTTCTTATATTTTACTAAGTTTTGTCACTCTGGCAGTTGTTTTAAATCATGAGCAAACTGTGATATCTTTTTTTTTTTTTAGTAGCAAGATTTATTGCAAAGAGCGAAAGAACAAAGCTTCCACAGTGTGGAAGGGGACCCGAGTGGGTTGCCCCAAACTGTGATATCTATCAGAGCAAACTGTGACCACTGTCAGAGTCAGGTCAGTATATAAATGTATGAGTTAGATCTGGGACAATAACAGGTAGGGGTGAAGGTTTGACTGAGCTGAAGAGTTTATGCCTCCTCTATCGGAAGTCTAGTTCAATTTTTTTTTTTGAGACAGTGTCTAATTCCGGCTTCCAGGATGGAGTGCAGTGGCACAATCATGGCTAACCACAGCCTCAAACTCCTAGGCTTAAGGGATCCTCCTGCCTCAGCCTCCCAAGTAGCTGAGACTACAGGTGTGCGCCAGTGTGCCTGGCTAATTTTTTTAGTTTTTGTAGAGATGTGGTTTCACCACATTGCCCAGGCTGTTTTTGAACTCAGGGGCTCAAGTGAATTTCCCACCTAAACCTCCCAAAGTGCTAGGATTACAGGCCTGAGCCACCATACCTAGCCTTAATTTTTATTTAAGACTTTGTCAGCTTGAAAAAGCATTGTATATATGGGCTGCATCTTGCCTGCTAATTACCACAGGGCAACTCCTACAGTGAGTACTTGGCATGGTGTAATTGCCACTCCAGGACATTTCTATTCTAGTGACTTGAACATTTTAAACCATTATTTATAGTTGCCTAACTTCAAACTTAAATTGGAAGAAGCTATAACATTAATATAGAAAAGCCATTAATGCAGCAAAAAATCAATTGTTACACAATTGCTTTAGACAAAAATCCCATGCAATTTGTGTAATCCATATGAATGGGATTTGACGTTAGAAAGGTGATTCAAGAAAAAATCTTTCAGAGAGTGGTGAGAATCATAACTCGTTACCATTTCTCCCATCCAACTACTAACCAGGCCTCACCCTGCTTAGCTTCCAAGATTAGGTGTGTTCAGGGTGGTATAACCATAGACAACTTATCAACATTTCTGTTCATCAAATTTTCGTTTTCTGCTTATTTAACAAAGTTATGGAACCTATGAATATTCACCAGTGACACTGGGAATTGGCTGGTCTCTGGATTTTAGTTTAAATGCATCATCATTCCAGAGTTGATAGTCTCCACAGTGGCAAAAATCCTTCCCCAAGTTATGTATTATTATGCATAGGAAGTATATACATCTAGTGCCAAGATCTCTCCACATTAGTTTGTTCTCACATTGCTATAAAGAACTACCTGAGACTGGGTACATTATAAAGAAAAGAGGTTTAATTGACTTAGTTCCACAGGCTGTACAGTAAGCATGGTTGGGAGACCTCAGGAAACTTACAATCATGGCAGAAGTGTAAAGGGGAAGCAAGCACATCTTCACATGGTGGTAGGAGAGAGAGAGAGTGAAGTGCTACACACTTTTAAAAACCAGGTCTCACGAGAACTCACTCACTATCACAAGAACAGCAGTGGGTAAATCCACCCCCATGATCCAATAATCTCCCAACAGTTCCCTCCCCCAACATTGGGAATTACAATTCAATATGAGATTTGGGTGGGAACATAGAGCCAAACCATATTCTCCAAGGAAATCGTGACTCCTTAGCACTTCCACACATATTGGGAAAGAAGAAAAATACCATTTAAATCAATTGTACACATGAGAAAACTTAAAGGGAGGCTAAGGTTGTTTTCTAGAATCACACAATGAACACAAATTAGAATGGTAGACTTTGGTCTCCTGGCTTCTCCTTGAATCATCCATTCCTTAGGTTTTTTTTTGTTTTTTTTTTTTTTTTTTTTTTTTTTTTTTAAGAAATCATTTGTGGAAGTTTGTAGCATAAACAATATAAAAGAAAAGAGAGACACATTTCCTAAAATGATGGAAACAGATCTATTATGTAAACATTAATTGATGGAACCAGGAGTGACCTGATTGTTCATTCTTATGGAATAACTGAGCATGCCTTATGGCAGAGCACATTGTAGTGTATCAGAGTGTCTGCATATTTTTTAATAAAACAGGTTTACTTGACCTGTCGTTTACATCTAACCATCTCTCCAAATCTATAATCTATATCTGTATCAGTCATTTATACATACAAATCATCTATATTTATTCATCTGTCCTCTATATCTCTCAGTCATCTATTTGTCTGCATCCATCAATTCATCCATCTATCTATCCAACCCTTTATCAATCATGTATCTTTTTTTAATAGAAAAAGAGGTTTACTTATGAAGCCTTGAAAAGGGACATGCTTTAAGTGGTGTTCAAATAAATATTCCAATTTGTATTAGAAGCTTGAAATTGTGAAGTTGTGGAGCTGGCGGGAGGCCCTTTTTACCTTCATGTGCTTTAGCTTTCTAGGCTACCCTCAGGTGCCATGTGGATGCTATTCTTGCCTGTCTTGGGCTCTGAGTCCCCATAAAATATCCTCTTTTGCTGCTGATACTGATGCCATCTTCACCCTTTCTGGGCTCTGATACCCTTCACAAGGGCACTCCTTTGACAGATATCCTCCTCACCCTCTTAGACTGTAACTCCTCATGCTAAGTCTTGCCCTGCATGGATGTCTTTAACTGAGGCCCACGCAGGCTGTTCTTTTAGTAGGACATTCTCTTTGCTCTCTTGGACTCTGACTCCCTGCTAGATCATTCTCCAGAAGGATGTCCTGCTCATCTTGACTGGACTCTGACCACCTGCTTATAGACGCTGCAGCTATTCGCCCCCCAACCACCACTACAGACACCTGCGTTTTATATACCACAGGATAGCTGTAGAATGGAGTTGCTTAGGAAAGGAGGGAAAGAGAGGATTAAAAAGAAGTGGGGGAGAAAGAGAAAAAGGAAGCTAAAATATACTTAATAAAATACTAATTCAGATAATTACGAATGCCAGTATTTTATCTGCCAGCTACATTTACACAGAAGTTTGGCTTTGGATTTAGGGCTTATCAAATAGATGCTCTGGTGCTTTGGTCTCAGATTCAGCATTTGGAAAGCTGAAGACCAAATGCATGTTCTGCTTTAATTTTTGGTACCTCTGAACCTGTTTGTGAACAATAATCATATAATTATGTTAGATCATGTTTAAACAGCATTAAAAAGTAGTCATTGAAATATGCCATCTGAATTTTGTTCAAATCTTATAGGCTAATATCTTGTAATTCCTTCAATTATAAATAAGAATTCCAGCTGTAACATAAAATGAAAATCTCCTCAAGTGCTTTATATGCCGAAATTCTATTAGTTGGGTATATATAAATGTATATTTATTATTTCCACATTTATTGATGATTATGAAAGTGGATAATTTATGTATGATATTATTGGGCATATTTATTTAAAATAATATACATAAATCATTCACTTTCATAATCATCAATGATTAAAATAGGACATTTTAATAAATGTTCTATTTATTTAACATTATTATTTAAATAAATAGGACATTTTAATAAATGTTCTATTTATTTAACATTATTATTTAAATAAATAGGACATTGTAAAACAATGTTTTGCAAAACATTGTTGGACAATTAATATGAATATTATGTCGCATGGTGCTAAAATACTGTGAGGACTTTAAATCCTTTTTGAGCCTTTTACCCATATAACCTTACATATCCATGAGTAATAATTTAAGCTGCAATGCTGGAGATTATCTTATTATCCATATTCTAATCTTTGTGCTAATATTTATAACATTAACCAGAATAACTTTACAATTTAAGAATTAAAGTTTAGCTATTATTCCACTGAAGCCTGAAACATCAAAGAAAAAGTCCTATATAGATATACTTCACATTATAAAAGAAAAAAACTTTCACCTCTCAAAAATTTGTAAGAAAGGAAAATTTCAAAGTCAAGTACAATTAATAGTCAGGATAAGTCAATGTTGATCAAGAAATAATCAAGCATATAGGGAGTTTAGAGATTTAAGAAAATGAAAATATTACAAAAAAACAAAGTGTTCTTCAAATAGCTGACTCTTCCATGGCCCTTAGGTGAAAATTAGCACCCGTAAGTACCATTTTGTACCACCAATCTTCATTAGATACTTCAGAAATCTAACTGTTGAAGGTGCTGAGAAAGTATTGTTCCTGTATTACCTGCATTAAATTAAAAATCAACTTGTTAAAAAAGTACATTTTAAAAATATTTAGATTATATTTAAAATTCAATCTGTATTATATTATTACTTTCTCATTCATTCTATTCATAATGATTTTGGCTTTGTCTTCATTCAGCCATTCAACATTAATCTAAAATGTGTATTAGTAGGGGCACCTCTAAGCCATACCTTTGCTTGAAAAGAAATTTCTTTCAAAACATAGATAGATGCCTATCATTTTCTCACATCACAGATTTGCTCCTAATTTATGTTTATTAGGACAGTGGAAATTGCATTGAATCAGTTTGGCTAAGCTACTGAAATTTCTCAGATAAACTGTTTGTTTTGCAAATTGTGTAAATGCAGATACCCTCAGAGGATTTCTGATACTTCCTGATTCGTCTCTTCCCAGAGCATTTGTAACTTCTGTAGAGTGTATTGTTTTATGTTTTCATCAAAGCTTCACCAGAATCATAGGGCACAGTCAGGGTGGTACTGATTCAATAACCCTTCTTTCCTTAGTACTTTGTAAGAATCACTCTCTTTTATTTCATTTGGTTTCTTTGAACTTTCAACAATTTCTCTTGGGCTTTCTGGAATATATTAAGATGTATGGAACACTAAAATATGATGTCTGAAACCTAACAAATGAGAAAATCATATTGGCTTCCTACGATAAATGTACTCAAGATGAATATAAGAGTTTAGTTTAGATATCTTAAAAGAAATTTAAACAGTAAATCACTTCAATGTGAATTATTTTCTGAAATCTTTGTCATCGTTTAATCTTTGCAAATCATTCAGCAATTGCATGCCTGAAATATTAATTTTTTAAAGTGTTAGACATTTAATGAGTCACGTAAAATTTATTGAGTTTCTTTCTATATGTTATCTAATTTATTCATCACAACTCTGTGGAGTCAGTACTATTAATATCACTATTTTACAAAAGAGGAAATTGATGCTTAGTGAGGCTATTATGCCCCAAATTATGCTAGAACATGTAGAGCTAGATTTGAACTTAAAGAGTCTCATTTCAAAGCTTGGCCCTTTATTCATATGCTACTCAGAATATAGTTAGTGAAATCAATAAAATATAGTGGTTTACATAATGGTGATTCTTAACTCTGAGCAATTAGATTCCTAATACCAGTAAAGACAGATAATATGTGGCTTAGGATGAACATACAGTCATGGAGGAAGTGATTGGGACAAGGTGGGTGGTAGTAATATTGGATGAATCTCAGAAGCTTTTGTATACCTTACATAGCTCATTAATATCTCTATTTTTTATCATTTCCTTGTTTTTTAATTAAAATAAACTTTCAAATTAAATCATAGTAAACTATGATTAACATTAAAGTTACCATTTTAAAGTTGTACAATAAAGTTTTTAGTATATTTACACTACCACCACCACTATCTAATTCCAAAACATTTTCATCACTACTAAAGAAACCCTGGGCCCATTGAACAGTTCTCTCCATTCCCTGCTCCCCGCAACACCTGGTAACCTCCGTTTCACTTTATGTCTCTATGAATATACCTATTCTAGATACACAATATATGTGGGATCATATAATATTTGTCCATTGATGTCTGGATTATTTTAATTAGCATGTTTTCAAGGTTCATTTATGTTGCAGCATGTATCCCTCATGGCTTTTAATGGCCAATCTTTCATTGTGTGTGTCTGTGTGTCTGTGTGTGTACACACAGTACCTTTTGTTTATCCATTCGCCTTTTATTGAACACTTGGGTTGTTTCCACCTTTTGGGCGTTGTGAATAATGCTGCTGTGAACACTGGTGTACAATTACCTGAGTCCCTGTTTTCCATTCTTTGGGTATATACCTTAGAGTGGAATAGATAGCTCATATGGAAATCCTATGTTCAGCTTTTTGAGGAGCCACCAAACTTTTCCACAATGGCTGCATCATTTATTTTACCACCAGCTATTCAGGAGGGTTCCGATTTCTCTATATCTTTGATTATACTTATTGTTTTATATTTTTGTTGTACTTGTTATTGTATTATAGCCTTCCTAATAAGTAGGAAGCTTTATCTCATTGTAGTTTTCATTTGCATTTTCATTATGACTCATGATATTGAACATCTTATCATGTGCCTATTTGTGTATCTCTTTTGGAAAAATATTTGCTCAGATCCTTTGTCCATTTTTGAATTGGGTTGCTTTGCTGCTGTTGAGTTGTAAGAGTTTCTATATATTCTGGATATTAATCGTTTGTCAAGGATGACTGTAGTCAATGAAGTTTATAATAGTATGTTATATGGTTTCAAAAAGCTAGAAGGAGAATATTGAATGTTCCCAACACAAAGAAATGATACATGTTTGAGATAATGGATATGCTAATTACCCTAATCTGATCACTATACATTATATGTATGGAAGCATCACTATATACCTATGAATATACAATATGTACAATTAATTGTCAGTTAAAAAAATAAAATTTAAAAACATTAAAAAATTTTGTACTTCAAAGAACACTACCAAAAGAGTAAAAAGAAAATACACAGAATGGGAGAAAATATTTGCAAATTATATATCCATTAATATATTTCACTGTTGACAATTAGGATGCTCTCAGAAACTTAAAAGGAAATTGGAATAACAAGTTTCAAAATACAGGTTCTGAAGGCTGTTTGAACTCGAATCTTGACCTTTCACTTTTTACTTACATTTGACATGTTACTTAACCATTTTGTGCCTCAATTTCCTCACCTGTAAGATATAGATAATGATAGAACTTATATCATAGAATTACTTTGAGGAGTAAATAAAATTAATACATGCAAAATACTGAAAATGATGCCTCCTCCATTGCAGCTGGTCTATAAATATAAGCTATCATTAAATGTAGAATACATATTTCTGGGGCTCATAGAAGGTGACTCTTCTTTTGTTAATGTGTAACATATCCTCTTAAAGGAACAATAGTTGACATATATGGCTGCACATCACTACAAAATGTCCTCACCAAAAATGTGTCTAGATTTCCATAAAAGACTGAATGTATCATTTAACTTGAGCAAGGGATGTGGTTATATTTCCTCAGACAAACTCATCTTGGAGAGAGTTACTATGGGCTTTATGGAGCTACTTAGTGTACCAGCTTTATTTCCTTGGGGAATTGTAAAATACAAAACAAAACAAAACAAACTCTCTAGCTTGTCGTCCACAGCTACAGCATAGTGAAAAAGGTTTATTATTAACTTGCTAGCACAAAGATGACATGGTTGACAAAAATGTGAAAATGTGACAGTTCAGGTTCTAACTTAGTATAAGGTATATGTGTGTGTGGTAATCTCAGGCAGCATTCTGATTTTTTTTGTTGACAAGAAAGATGTCCTTTTTTTTATCACCACAAAGTGTCTGAACTAAAAGCCTCAAGATTCAGATATCTTCAGTAAAATGAACACATGCAAATTTAGGTGGTACATTTCTTTATCTGTGTATGGACTTATGTTCCCCGGAAGATGTTTTGTTTCTATAGTGCTGACAGGGATGCTACTAGATTATTAAGGTCCAAGACAGGGTGATACAGATGCAAGTTTTGGGAAGAAAACGATAGATTTATTTTACAAACAATTAATATATCTGATTGTGTAAAGTAAAAGGCTGAGACTGTACAGCTGGGTGAAAGTTGGGCTATGAAGTCTTGTGAAGGGGTGTGACAGAATTCATTGATGAAAATCTCAGATCAGCAGGACATAGTTTGAGTATAGGCTAAGTCTAACCAGGATGAGGAACTTGAGATCATAAAATGGAAACTGGCATTAATACACTAGGATTAGTTTGCGTTGTCATGTAAAATAATTCTTAAGACAGATATTTAATGAATACTTTTTCAGCCTTTCCCCTTTCTAATAGAAACATTTAAGCTTTGTATTTTTTTTGAAGTCACCCTGTCCCACAAATTTTCATATATAATATTTGTAGTTTCATTGATTTTTGTGTTTTTTCAAGTTTTCATTATGATTAATTTGCTGACTAGTGTTTTTTGGGAAAATGTTCTAAAATATCCAAAAGTATGCCCTCTGTTAAGAATTTGTTATCAAATTCTATTTGATATTTGGCATTGCTATCTACAATATCAATGGTGAGGATTTTTCACTTTAATTCTTCTGTTGTCAAAAATCATGGTCTGTATGATACAGAACTTACCATATGTTCTAGTAGATTATAAGTTTTTGTAAGTGTTCTGTATATGTTGAAGAGGAATGCCAATTTTAAAGGGTTCTGTATGTATGTATGTCCATTATACCCAGCTACCTAATTATGTTGTCAAATCTTCTGACTTGTCACTAATTCTTTGTTTGCTTCAAATTTTGATTACTAGAAGAAGAATGTTAAATTCTCTCACTAAAATGGTAAATCAATTAAATCTTCTTTACATTGTGTCAGTTTTTGCTTTATATATTTTGAGCCTATGTCATTTCTTCAGATAAGTTTAGAATGTTTTTACTTCTGGTGAACACATCTTTTACATTATTTACATTTAGTATTCCTCCTGATGCCACACTATAACTATTTCTGCATTATTTTCTTTAGTGTTTATTGCTATATAATTTTTATTCTTTTACTTAAAAACTTGTGATTTTTTAAGAGGAATTTATAAATAGCACAGAACAGAATTTTCTGTTTTTATTTCCAATCTGATCATCTTTGCTTATTGATGCCTGAGTCGATTTACTTTTATTATGATATCTGATACATTATTGAATTATTTTACAATACTCAGTTTGCATACTTTTTGATCATTTTATTTCACTTTCTTCCTTTTTGGGGTTGTTTTTATCATTGCTGCTGCTGCCACTGTTGTCACTTATTATTATTATAATTATCTTAAATCAACTTCAGTTTGGAAGGTTTACTATTATAATTTAGACAAAATTAACTAAAAGCTTAAGTTCACAAGCTTCCTAAGCAATGAAAATATTAGAAAATTCTTGAATTCTAACTATACTCTCCACGTATTTTATGTGTTAATCTTGAGTGGGCTTTTAATCTCTTTGAGTATCTTGTAAATTTAACATTGATACTATTTTATGTACTAAATAATTGTTTGTATTGCCAAAATACATGAGAATATATTTTCTCACCATTTCTTCTTGCTACTCAGATCCTCCTTCTGGGATAATTTTCTTTGTTTTTAAATGATTTCCTTTAGAATTCTCATTAGCAAGATTCTATTGTTGGCAAGATCCTTTTTTCCTTATCTGAAAATATTTTTATTTTACTTTCACTCTTGAAAGATACTGTGCTTGGCTTTAAAATTCTGATTTGCTTTTCTCTATGAATTTTGAAGATATTGTATTATTATCTCATATCTTTGTTGTTGTTGAGAACTCCTCTGCCATTTTAATTTGTGTTTCCTTCTAGGCAATCTGTTTTATATCTCAGCTAAGATGTTTTATTTCACCTTTTTCTTTCTGAATTTTACTGAAATATTTTCTTTGAGCTGGGTTTATTTTTGACATATTATGATAATGACATTTTCTTCTTGAGGTTTGCTGTGCGTTTTAATCTAAATATTCATTTTTTAATTTCTGGGAAACACTTTAAAATAGTCTATCTATTCCCTATTATCTCTGTTCTATCTCTGTAGATATCTGATTAAATATATGTGTATTAGTTTATTTTCATGCTGCTGATAAAGACATACCTGAGACTGGGCAATTTACAAAAGAAAGAAGTTTATTAGACTTACAGTTCCACGTGGCTGGGGAGGCCTCACAATCATGGTGGAAAGTGAAAGGCATGTTTCACATGGCAGTAGAAAAGAGAAGAGAGCTTGTGCAGGGAAACTCCTCTTTTTAAAACCATCAGATTTCCTGAGACTTATTAACTATCACGAGAATAGCACGGGAGAATCACCCCCATGATTCATTCACCTCCCACTGGGTTCTTCCTCCTACAACACATGGGAATTCAATATTTGGGTGGTGATACCGCCAGGCCACATCATTACACCCCTGGCCCCTCCCAAATCTCCTGTCCTCCCATTTCCAAACCAATCATCCCTTCCCAACAGTCCCCCAAAGTCTTAACTCATTTCAGCATTAACTCAAAAGTCCACAGTACAGAGTCTTATCTGAGACAAGGCAAGTCCCTTCCGCCTATGAGCCTGTAAAATCAAAAGCAAGTAAATTACTTCCTGGATACAATGAGGATATAGGCATTGGGTAAATACAGCCATTCTAAATGGGAGAAATTAGCCAAAACAAAGGGGCTACAGGCCTCATGCAAGTCTGAAATCCATCAGGGCAGTCAAACCTTAAAGCTCCAAAATGATCTCCTTTGACTCCATGTTTTGCATCCGGGTCATGCTGATGCAAGAGGTGGGTCCCCAAGGTCTTGTGTAGCTCCACCCCTGTGATTCTGCAGGGTAAAGCCTCCCTCCTGGCTGCTTTCACAGGCTGGTGTTCAGTGTCTGTGGCCTTTCCAGGCACATGGTGCAAGCTGTCTGTGGATCTATCATTCTGGGGTCTGGAGGATGGTGGCCTTCTTCTCACAGCTCCACTAGGCAGTGCCACAGTAGGGACTCTGTGTGGGGGTTCTGACCCCACATTTCTCTTCCGCACCACCCTAGCAGAGGTTCTCCATGACAGCCATGCCCCTGCAGCAAACTTCTACCTGGACATTCAGGTGTTTACATACATACTCTGAAAACTAGGTGGAGGTTCCCAAACCTCATTTCTTGACTTTCATGCACCCACAGCCTCAACACCATGTGGAAGCTGCCAAGACTTGGGGCTTCCACCCTCTGAAGCAACAATCTGAGCTGTACTTTGACTCTTTTAGTCATGGCTGAAGCGACTGGGATGCAGGACACCAAGTCCTTAGACTGTACGCAGCAGAAGGACCCTGGGCCCGGTCCATGAAACCATTTTTTCTTTCTAAACTTCCGGGCCTGTAATGAAAGGGGCTGCTGAAAAGGTCTCTGACATTTCCTGGAGACATTTTCCTCATTGTCTTGGTGATTAACATTCAGCTCCTTGTTACTTATGCAAATTTATGCAGCCGGCTTGAAGCTTGAATTTCTTTTCAGAAAATAGGATTTTCTTTGCTACAGCATTGTCAGGCTGCAAATTTTCCAAACTTTTATGCCGTGTTTCCTTTTTAAAACAGAACGCCTTTAACAGCACCCAAGTCACCTCTTGAATGCTTTTCTGCTTTAGAAATTTATTCTGCCATATACCCTAAATCAGCTCCCTGAAGTTCAAATTTCCACAAATCTTTAGGGCAGGGGCAATATGCCACCAGTCTCTTTGCTAAAACATAACAAGAATCACCATTGCTCCAGTTCACAACAAGTTCCTCATCTCTATCTGAGGCCACCTCAGCCTGGATTTTATTGTCCATATCATTATCAGCATTTTGATCAAAGCCATTCAACAAGTCTCTAGGGAGTTCTAAGCTTTCCCACATTTTCCTGTCTTCTTCTGAGCCCTCCAAACTGTTCTAGTCTCTGCCTGTTACCCAGTTCCAAAGTCACTTCCACATTTTCAGGTATCTTTTCAGTAGCACCCCACTCTACTGGTACCAATTTACTGTATTAGTCCATTTTCATGTTGCTGATAAAGACATAACTGAGACTGGGCAATTTACAAAAGAAAGAGGTTTATTGAACTTACAGTTCCATGTGGCTGAGGAGGCCTCACAATCATGGTGGAAGGTGAAAGCATGTTTCCCATGGTGGCAAACAAGAGAAGAGAATTTGTGCAGGGAAACTCCGTCACCTTTTTTTTTTTTTTTTTTTTTTTGAGATGGAGTCTTGCTCTGTTGCCCAGGCTGGAGTACAGTGGTGCATTCTTGGCTCACTGCAACCTCTGCCTCCCGGGTTCAAGTGATTCTTCTGCCTTGGCCTCCCAAGTAGCTGGGGCTATGGGCACACGCCATCATGACCAGCTAATTTTTGTATTTTTAGTAGAGATGAAGTTTCACCATATTGGCCAGGTTGGTCTCGAACTCCTGACCTTATGTGATATGCCTGCCTCAGCCTCCCAAAGAGCTGGGATTGCAGGCTTGAGCCACTGTGCCTGGTCTTCCCTTTTAAAATAATCAGATTGGCCAGGCATGGGGGCTCACGCCTGTAATCCCAGCACTTTGGGAGGCTGAGGTGGGTGGCTCATGAGGTCAGGAGATTGAGACCATCCTGGCTAACACAGTGAAAACCCGTCTCTACCAAAAATACAAAAAAATTAGCTGGGTGTGGTGGCAGGCGCCTCTAGTCACAGCTACTCAGGAGGCTGAGTCAGGAGAATGGCGTGAACTTGCAGTTCATGGGAGGTGGAGCTTGCAGTGAGCTGAGATCGTGCCACTGCACTCCAGCCTGGGCGACAGAGTGAGACTCCGTCTCAAAACCATCAGATCTCCTGAGACTTATTAACCATCACAAGGACAGCACAGGAAAGACCCATCCTTATGATTAAATCACCTTGCACCGTGGGGATTCAGAATGAGATTTGTGTGGGGACGCTGCCAAACCACATCAATATGTTATACCCTTTCATTCTATCCTTTAGAGCTTTTAACTTTATCATGTTTCTCTCTGCTGCATTTTACATAATTTCTGTTGATCCTCTTTTCCTAATTGAATACCTTTTATTTCCTTCTCCTGCCTGATTGCTCTGGCCAGAACTTCCAGCACTATGTTGAACAGGAGCGGTGAGAGAGGGCATCCCTGTCTTGTGCCAGTTTTCAGAGGGAATGCTTCCAGTTTTTGCCCATTCAGTATGATATTGGCTGTGGGTTTGTCGTAGATAGCTCTTATTATTTTGAGATACGTCCCATCAATACCTAATTTATTGAGAGTTTTTAGCATGAAGGTTGTTGAATTTTGTCAAAGGCCTTTTCTGCATCTATTGAGATAATCATGTGGTTTTTGTCTTTGGTACTGTTTATATGTTGGATTACATTTATTGATTTGCGTATGTTGAACCAGCCTTGCATCCCAGGGATGAAGCCCACTTGATCATGGTGGATAAGCTTTTTGATGTGCTGCTGGATTCGGTTTGCCAGTATTTTATTGAGGATTTTTGCATCAATGTTCATCAAGGATATTGGTCTGAAATTCTCTTTTTTGGTTATGTCTCTGCCAGGTTTTGGTATCAGGACGATGCTGGCTTCATAAAATGTGTTAGGGAGGATTCCCTCTTTTTCTATCGATTGGAATAGTTTCAGAAGGAATGGTACCAGTTCCTCCTTGTACCTCTGGTAGAATTCGGCTGTGAATCCATCAGGTCCTGGACTCTTTTTGGTTGGTAAGCTATTGATTATTGCCACAATTTCAGAGCCTGTTATTGGTCTATTCAGAGATTCAACTTCTTCCTGGTTTAGTCTTGGGAGGGTGTATTTGTTGAGGAATTTATCCATTTCTTCTAGATTTTCTCGTTTATTTGCATAATTTCTGTTGATCTATCCTTGAATGCAATGATTCTCTGTTTTTATATATTAAATCTTCTTTTTAACATTACTTCTAATTATTTAGTAGTAATTTCAATTAAATACTTCCAATGTTTATGTTTCTACTCCTGGAATTCTATTTCAGTCATTAACACTAGAATTAAATGTTGATCATAGCATATGTGTGTGTGTGTGTGTGTGCATACACAAATGAATTACCACATAATAATAAAAGTGAGTGTATTACAGCTGTAACTGTGAACATATATGAATATCAGAAATACTAATTTTGAGCAAAATAAGAAAATAACCAAATGAATAAAGTACAGTTCTATGTATGTAGAATTTAGATATAAACAAAGCTAAATATTATATTAAGAAAACTGTGAGTAAAATTAAGGGAATAATTATTCTATAAGTCAAGGTAGTGGTTACAATGGTGAGGAGGAAAGGTCTTGATTGTTAAGAATCATAAAATGATCCTCTAAGATTCTACAAAGGTTTTTTTTTCTTAAAAACGAAGTGGGGTTTACATGGATATGGGCATGTACATTTTATATGCTCTTATACACAGATTCTATTTTATTCTTTTAAAAGCATTTCCAATTTTGCTTGAAAATACCTTTTGTCTTATTTGTGCTCTAAATTCATTTATTTTAAAAAAGAAAAATCAAATGCACTTACTCCAAAATGCACTTTTGGTAGTTGGAATATCTAAACCCCTTGCTTGTCTAATTCAATCATATGTTCTTTCTGCTCACTACACCTCTCATTGGCATAGTTCTTTCTGTATTGTGAGTTCATGTCCGGTTGGGGTTTGTGTTTTTGTGCTGCATGTAGTCTCAGTGGTTATGAATCCTTATAGAGAGGACTTTGGAGCCTACCAACACAGGACCAACTTAATTGTTTAACTTGAGATTTAATTAATTGCAAGAGCTATAAATTAAAATCCCTATCAGTGTAAAGGCAGGCCTGAGTTATACATTTTTAGAGCAGATTTTTTCTATTTTATTTTGTTTTTCCACCAAGAGTCCTTTCTAAGACAGGTAAGTTTCCTGTGACATCTCCTTCCTGGAGGATGGATTTTCCTTAGTCCGTCTTCACACTGAGCTTGAAGGCCTTTTAATGCTCCAACTTTATTCAGGCGGTATTGAATAAATTGTCTGTTTGGACCACGATATCTTATCTTTCTTCTCTGGCTTTGCTCCTAACATTCAAGATTCTAGATTATTGGAACAGTAAGTATTATGAGACTGTGGTGGCTTCAGTGCAGCCTCCCAGTTTGGCATCCTAAAACCCTTTAATTTTGGATGAAAAATGTTGAGATTATTTACCTTTTTCTATTTACTTAAAAAGCATGTTTATTTTTATTTTATCTAGCATTTCTTTTAAAGAGTCCCTGACTCACTAGACCAGATTGCTGAATAGAGCTTTACACTTAATATGTAAATATCTCACTGTAAGAGTAATTTTTTGGCCAGGTGCGGTTGCTTACACCTGTAATCTCAGCACTTTGGGAGGCCGAGGCAGGCGGGTCACTGGAACTCTTGAACTCAAGACAAGCCTGGCCAACATGATGAAACTCCATCTCTACAAAAAATAAAAAAAATTAGCTGGGCGTGGTGGTGTGTGCCCATAGTCCCAGCTACTCGGGAGGCTGAGGTGGAAGGATGGCTAGAGCCTGGGAGGTGGAGGCTGCAATGAGCTGAGATTGTGCCTGGGCCATAGAGCCAGACCTTGTCTCAAAAAAAAAAAAAAAAAAGATTCACTTTTTAAGGTATGGCATTAAAGACTATGTCATTATCTACAAAAGACTATCATTAGATTTCCATGGGTTACCCTATGGGGGTTCAATTTTGTTTTCTAGGGAAAACAGTATACATAGCCTCATTATTTTTAAGTCTACTATATGTAAATGTAATAAGATATGTATCACATATATATCATATAAAGAAAGATGATTTTTGGTATTGATAACTTTGAACCAGCTCCTTTTTATGGTTTAGGATGCTGAATTATCTGGAGGAGATGAGATCCTTATTGGGGCAGGGCTAAAGAAGTAATGCAGCGCATGTACTTCAATGATGTAGTTGTTAGCTCGGGCACAAACGTGCTTACTGAAGGATGGGAGACTAGTGAATGAGTTTTATTGAGCTGGGGATTGTCAGGAACAGAGAATATGCCATCATGGTGACTGTGAGCTGGTAGGATCTCCAACATCTGGCAAGTCTCAGCAGCACAGTTGTGCCTTCAATGACCAGCTAAACATTTGATTCACCCAGCACATTTCTTAAAGTATATACTGTACTCTGGGATGTAAGCAGCTCTTGGACAGGGCTGGTGAATCTGTTTACTTATGACTGTCATGGAGATTTGGACACAGACTAGATAGCAAACCACCTTTGTGCCTACAGTGTCTTGTCAAGTGCCAAGGATCCCGGAACCTACTGCTCTCCATGATTCCAACATAATAGGTTCACAGCCCTGCATTTTGGAAACCTTGAAAAGATGAACAGGCCTCAGGAATCATGAGCGCACCACTCACCAATAGCCCTGGGGTCTGCAATTAACTGCCACTACTTGGGCCTGCCGCAGTCTGTTATTTATGGGTCTGTTTCACCCTGTGTTACAGTTTGCCTTGTTTATGGTCAAATGGGAACCTCTTTTTCTCCCTCTTCATTTGCCAAACTTGTGGAGGGCAGAATCCAGACCTTGTTAAAAATTTAATCCTCTGTAAGAATTCAAAAACTACTTTCTGAACTGAATTAAATTTTAATTGTTGTCATTTTCCTGGTTATGCTCACCCAATATCCTGATTGGTTGTTTATAATAACAATAAATCTTGTCAAGCACATAATGTGTAGCTGTAGGCTCTTTTTGGAACTAACACCACTCACTATTTTCTGCTGCTTCTGCAAGCTTTGTGGAGTGACACTGTATTTTTTTTAGTTTACATTGACAGCATACAATATAATGGTTCATTTAGGATGAGTTTTTATGGGGCCTGTCAAGATTTAGCTGTGTTTTGCATAGTAAACCTAATATTAAATGACAAAATGCATCATAGCAGATACTTCACAACCATTAAGGTGGAGGCAGCGAATGTGTAGAAGATTACTGTGCATTGCAAATGGTGGAGCAGCTAAGATAAATAAAGTATAATTGAAATCCAGGGGGCTTTGAATATTAGTGGTGTAACAACTCTCTGATCTACAGTGTGTGTGAGAAATGCTGTAGGAAGATTGGCTGCAAATCGTGTGTGTTGGTCTCTTTGCACAGCAGGTGATGTGCTGAACTTAATAACCCGCTGTTCAATTTTTTATTTAAAAAATAAGATGGGAGCTAAGTCACAATTGCTTTGGGCAAGTGTCTTATAAAAATGTTTGTGTTTAGAAGTGAGCTAATTTGATTAGAGAGCCATGAAATCTGTTCAACAGGGTAATGGGACGTCAACTAAATCTAAACTGGCAAAAACCCAGGACTTTGAAAATTAATGAATATTCAATATTGACATGCTCTGAAATTAGATGTCTTAAATATGAGGAAGGAAAAAGGGCAGGAGAGAGACACAGAGACTCTACAGCATTTGTGACATTTCTGTTTCTGTCATAAAGTGTTGTGGCAAAACAATCATACAGGTAAGTCACCATAACAATTTATAACTCTGTGAGGTCAGGGAATATGTTTTATTTATTTTTGTAATTCCTGACCCTCAAAATCCGTATCTCATGCTTTTCACCTAGCAACATTTCAAACACTTGCTACATTTTTGCCAGATAAGGAATAACATCATCTATCAGGATGTACTTCATATTTATTGGCTACAGAAGCCAGTTGCATACAGAACAGGGAATTAGGTTTTAATGGCAAATAAAGGAATGGCCCCTGCTTTTAAAAAAGTAAAATGAATGGGAAAGACATTACTTATGTCTATAAAATCAATTGCTAAAAACATGATAGTAAGTAGACCGCTGGTATTCACTTGCTTTGTTAGAGGTCAGACACTGACCTGGGTTATCAAAGTGTTATTAATACATAAAAAATTCCTCCATTTATATTTATTTATTCATTTATTTATTTATTTATTTTTGAGACAGAGTCTTGCTCTGTCACCCAGGCTGGAGTGGAATGGTGCGATCTTGGCTCACTGTAACCTCTGCCTCCCAGGTTCAAGCGATTCTCCTGCCTCAGCCTCTTGAGTAGCTGGGACTCCAGGCACCACCATCATGCCCAGCTAATTTTTGCATTTTTGTAGAGACAGGGTTTCACTGTGTTGGCTAGGCTGGTCTTAAACTCCTGACCTTGGGTGATCCGCATGCCTGGGCCTTCCAAAGTGCTGGGATTACAGGCATGAGCCACCGTGCTCAGCCCATTTATCTTATTAAAATAAAAAAGAAGAATATTTTCCAACACCTCAAAAATACCTCCTCAAAAATAAATAAGTTTTAAAAAATATCGCACATAAATATGTAACACTACTTAATCAGTGTCACAACAAAACCTTTGTCTACTCCATTGCTCAGTAAAGACATGAGACCTTTATGTGCGACACAGTTAAATCAATTTATATTTTGGCTCACTTTCCTTTTTTCTTTTTTTTTTTGAGAGAGAGTCTTTCTCTGTCACCCAAGCTGGAATGCAGTGGCACAATCAGAACTCACTACAGCCTTGGCCTCTTGGGCCCCAACAATCCTTCTACCTCAGCCTCCTCCTTTTTAGCTGGTACTAGAGGTGCACACCACCATGCGTGGCTAATTAAAAAAAAAACTTTGTAAAGATGGGGGCCTTACCATGTTGCCTAGGCTGGTCTCCAACTCCTGGGCTATCCCAAAGTGCTAGAATTACAGGTGTGATCTATTGCACCCGGCCTTCAGCTCACTTTCAAGCAACACAGGAATCTTACTATAGCTCAGTCCCTGGCTGACATTAATTCTTAGACTCTTCTTTATTTCTACATGGCAAAGCATATTGAATAGTAGCAAGCTTTGTTTAGGTGAAGGATGAGGCATGGCAAAGCCATGGCAGGACAGAGACACAGTAACAGATGCACTATTTAGGTGGCCTAAGTAAAACAAATCTTTAACTCAACAAGTATTTATTAGCATCTTTTCCATATGCAGCATTATGCTAAACTGAATGGTTTACAAAAGTGAATCAGAAGCTGGCACTGCCCCCAGAGAATCTTAGATTGCAGTGGAGAAAATAATTCACAGACATAAATAGTTAAGAGGGAGAGAATTTCTACCGAAGAAATTACCTCCGTGGTAGAGCAGATTCATTGTTTATGTTGACAAGATTTCAATTTCTATTGTCTCATGTTCTCAACTGACCATTAGTTTGGCCTTGTACTATCAAATGCTGTTTGAGCTGGGAATTTCCAATCTTATGTCCAAAAAAATGGCCCTTTTATCTCTTTGCCCAACTCCCACATACTTTATTGCTCAATTTCTCATTTGCACAAAAATGAAACATATTTCTGAAGAATTCAGGTTTATAATATAAAAATTGTTTATTCCTAAACTGACTATATATCTCTGATGGAAACCATCCTGGAATATACCCATTTTCTTACCTTAAATATTAATGGAATTTTTTAAAATCACTTCCAAAAGTGTTCTGCTTTGGATAAGTTATATTATTACCCTATAAATCCCATCCCCTCATGTTTCTTACTCTCCATAATTAAGAGATCCCATGTGTCCCTTTTGATTCATCTTTACTTTTTGTCAGCCTCATGACTCAGGCTTGTATCAGTTTTTGCCCAGATGTCTTTAGGATTCTCTAAATTATCTTTGAATCATTCAGTCTTTTCATCACCATTTTACTGTAAAAAACAAAAGGAATAGGCTGGGCACAGTGGCTTATGCCTGTAATCCCAGCACTTTGGAAGGATGAGGTGGGCGGATCACTTGAGGTCAGGAGTTCAAGACCAGCCTGACCAACGTGATGAAACCTCGCCTCTACTAAAAATACAAAATTAGCCGGGTGTGGTAGCACGTGCCTATAACTCCAGCTACTTGGGAGGCCGAGGCAGGAGAATCGCTTGAACCCGGGAAGTGGAGTTTGCAGTGAGCCGAGATCATGCCATTGCACTCCAGCTGGGGCAACAAGAGCAAAACGCTGTCTCAACAAACAAGCCAACAAACAAAAAACAAAAGGAATATAATGAAATCGTACTTTCAACATGCTCTGATTATACTTATAAAACTTTTCTAATTTTTTTTTCTTATTAATCAAACTCTAAAGTCCTCTGGATTTAGGGCCTTTATTAACTGCCCTTCTCCTGGTGATTCCACTTTACTTTTCACTTTTGTTAATATTTCTGTCTAGTTTAGTTAGGCCAGTCCCACTTTTTGCTAAGTACAACTCACTATTTCCCATATTGTTCCTATATCCTAACTGACCTTTGGTGTCATTCATGGTCTTGACAGGAAGTGGATGGCACATTCTACCAGGTGGGTTGAAGGAGTTTAATTAGTGGACTATGAAGTGTGTGCATGACTTAAGGAATCCAACATTCCAGCCCTTGGGCTAGCCAGAATAGGAAGCCCCTAATCCTAGCTTTGAAATAACTAGAGACATGAAGAGTTACTGGACTCAGAATAGCTCTATGAGAAAGGCCTGTTAATTAGAGCAGTGAAATTGTATAGAGGGAAACAGCCGACCCATGGTGAATTACTAGAGGAGAGAGAGCTGGGGAAAGAATTTCTATGACATTACTCTCTACCTCCCTACTTATTTCCTGATGGTGCCTCTTAATGGCCAAACCCAACCAGGAATCAGAAGAGCGAAAGAATGGATTCGGTCTATACAGATTAGGTACTGGAACACAGGCCAGGGTGCAGAAATGAAGGCAGTGAATCTGGAGGAACAAACAGAAAATATCCAGCACAGCTCTAATTCGTGCAATGACCTCTTCTCTACTTAGTGAAGCCTTATTATATATGATTTTGCATAGAGAATCTGAAGTCACAAACACCCTTATGCCAGGTTAATAATTTGTACCTGTTCATCTATTCACATATTTTATGTACGCACTGACTTATATTTGGACTCATACTAATTAGCTCAGGGGCCCAATTAGAGAAACAGAGAACTGAAAACTGAGGAACTGAAGCATGTGGTTTGCTTTGGAAAGGTAAGAGAATTGTGGAATATAATTTAATTAGTGGTGGGGCTGTATGCATTATTATCTCATTCTACTATTGGATAGAAAGCCATTTACATTTGAGATTATTTTTGAAGTATTAACCAGTAGAGTACATTATCAAAGGGATTGTATTCAGTGACTTCTTGGGTCATTTTCCATGAATGTTGGAACTCTAAATTGGCAGGAGAAAGGGAGAAGGCAGCTTCTTGTAATAAACACATTTGATGATGGGGCTCTTCATGGAAGGAATGAGAATTGGCTTAGTAGTTTTGTAGACTCTGATTTTTACACAAATGATTTTTCTATTAATTACTTAAAAGACAAAGAGACGATTAGTGAGAAGGTAGAAATGTTTGACACAGTTATATACATTTTCTGTTAGACACCAGCATCCATTCCCCTTTCCTCTTGATAAAAGTATATTCTTGTTTTTATTGGGGTTTTGTCATTTCCCCATGCAGCCCATGTATTTCAGAGGAAACTAGATACCTCTTCAGCCATAGAAGTAAGGCCTCATTGGCTAAAAATAATCTACCACATCTCTTCCTCTGTTCAGAGTGATTGATTCAGGGCCTATATTCTAAATGTGAGCAAGGAACTGAGGGGTAACATCTGAAATTTCTGGAAAATATACTTTTTCACTATTCTGACAGAACCATGGTAGAGACATTTGCTCTTATCTATGTGACATAAATGAAAAAGAATAGAAGTCTGGGAGACATTGTGAGACAATGTAAGACCACAAGGACAGAAAGTTGCTAAGAATGGAGTGAATACCAAGGGGGAAGAACTGAGAAAGGAGAGGGTTTTGGTCAGAAATGTGAACTGCCAAGGCAAGCTTTCCCCGAATATACATAGAAAAGTTCATAACATTTTACTTAGGTGGGCCAATATAATTCTTTTATACTTTGTGCTATTTTAACTTGAGTTTTCTTTGATAACAACCAAAAGATTATACACTGATATTGAAGAGTAGAACCATAATAGTAACTTAATTTTTGGCATCTTCCTTCCTCTTTTTGGTCTACTGCTTATTTGATATGATTATTTTTTATTGCTGTGAATTAATCATTCTTTGCCTTTTAAAAGAGTTATATGAATTAAAATTTAAATATAAGAACTATTTTGAGTTTTGCTTAAATCTTATATTAGTCGTTCCCTTCTCTGCAGATAATTGTAAATGCCACATATTCCTGTTAACCAGTATCAGGGACAGACTGAGTCTGGGCAGATTACATTAAATGGAGCCTCACCCAACCCTAATTACCACCCAAAGGTCCCATCTTCAAATGCCATCACATTAGAGGTTAGAGTTTCAACATATGAATTTTGGAAGGACATTAACATTCAGCTCATAACAGCAGGCCTGAAAAGTTTATTTAGCCAATGCAACTTATATTGGCCCCAACTAATTTTCCTGGCAGTCATCCCCAATCTTTCACTGTTTCTATATATATCACAGCAAAACTGGTGATAACTTAATGTAAGGGACTAGTGCCCATATAAGAAGAAACACCAGAGAGCTTACTGTGTCTCTTTCTCTTTACCATGTAAGGACACAGCCAAAAGGTGGTTGTCTGCAAGCCTGGAAGTGAGCCCTCACTAGGAACTGAGTTGACTAGAACCTTGACCGTGAACTACCAGCCATCAGAACTTTAAGAAAATAAATTTTTTGTTGTTTAATACATTTGGTATTTTTTTTTGTTATGGCAGCTTGAGCAGACTAGGACATCACCCTTTCTTCATGAATATTTGGCCATGTTTTCATCGTATTTTAATATTTTAAAATTTTAACCATCACTTTTAAATTTTTTGCAGAGGGATGATGCATTCTTCAAGGAGGTTATATATGACAGCAATAATTTATAGATGTTAGTCATTATGTGAAATCCATCAGTCTTTACTGGGCTTTTCTATTCCTTTAGAAGCTGGACAAGTGGAAAAATATAACATTTCAATAGAAAGAAAACCTATGAATTTGCAGAAAAAAATGTAATTCACTTACATACACTAATAAAAGTTTCAGTATGTTATTATAGCTGACAATCAAGATATATTAAATTCTTAATTTGAGGAATGACTATTGTTAGGATGAATAATAATCAGCAATTCTCATTTTCTAACATAAAACATTAAAAACATTCATTTCCTCCAAATGGCTGGGCAGTTTTATGTCAACCAGAACAAATTTAACCATGAAAATCTTTTAGCAAATTTCATATTATTAACTTAAAAATGTGTAATAAAAACTTTAGTTTACAACAAAGAGCACCTTAATTTATTAAATTAAATAAGGAGTGCTAAATATAATAATATATACTGCTCGAACAACCAACAATTAAGAAAAATTATTTCTGAATGTTTTGTCAATTACTTGCTAATCTGCAAAGTTCTGTAATATGGCCTCCTGCCATAGTAAATTGAGGTTTCAGTGTAAACTAGATGATGCATTCTTCTGGAAATTCCTTTTACAACACAATTAACCTTTTCACCTTGCCAAAAACACATTGTTACCATATTGGGATGTTATTTAATTTAATATGCTGTATATGGTACTAATCAGTGCCAAATAACATTTTTAATTTCCTTAAAATTTATTTTACATTTGTTAGGCTTTCAGCTACTAATTACACCATATTTCAGTTTTTATACAATACTTTGATCCAGTATATAATAATAATGTGATAAACATTAACTGCAGGACATTCTGGTGGTGGAATCTGTTTTATCAGATGTTAGTGAGTTGTTTAATGAAAAACCAAAAGAAAGTCACTAGGAATAAGTACATGATGTATCTTGCATGAAACTACCATTTCAAAAGACATGCCGAGCTTTTTCTCTTTCAGAGAATGTTTCATTCAAGAAGTAATAAAAGTGTTTCAGAAGCACATATTAATAATGAATAAAGAAAATCATAAATAGGAACAAAAATACTAACATGACAGCAAGCGAATGCTTTAAGAAGGGGTTTATTTTATAGCTTTAACTGTAAACTATATTATTTTAGGGCTTATGTTAAAATTGGAAGTGCACTTAGAAATGATTCACGGCCACTCTCTAGCCTCATATCAATCCCTGTTATAACAATGCTGTTGAGTGGAAGGCCAGCCTGTGCTTGAACACCTCCAGGGAGAGGAAATTCATTACCTTGTAGGGCAGCTCATTACCTTGCCATGAAATATTCCTTCATAATCTATAAGGCTGCATATATGTATGTCACCCTTCTTTGATTGTAAACTAGAGATAGAGACTAAGTCTTATTCATATTGTTATCTTGTCATAATATCTAGCACAGGGCCACTTACATGAAAGGTGTTCAACTAGTGTGTTAACTGAATGCTGAGCTAAGGATGAATGTCTATTCTAAGTAGCTTTAAAAGAGTCCTAGCTGTGATCTGTTTAAAGAATCTCAGAAAGCTTCTCTAGAGTGTCACTACAGATATGTGTAAAAATAATAGATAACCAACATGTGTTTTTATTTAACTCTACTGCCAGTGTGATTTTATTTCATGAATTCTCCTTTTGTTACTCATCCTCTTGCTGATGCTTCTATTAAATGTGTCTGAACTAGATAAATTGTATCACAAAAACTTTATTTTACCATATTTAGGAGGAAAACACAAACTGAGACACCAGCCATAAAAATTTACTGTTTCAGCAGCCGTTTGGTTATAAAATTATTGTACTAAAAGCTTATAAATATGTGCTGCACATTCATTTAGGGGGGAAGTAGCACTTTATGGCTTTTTATCACTTTTTAGACATGATATTCAGTAATGAGTTAAAGCAATTTTTAGGAAAACCACTTTTATGAATTTGCTCCAGAATCACACTGTCTTGTCAGAGTTAAGGCAGGGAAGAAAAGGAATATTGACCCAGAGTCCAAGGTCTGAGTTTTGAGTACTGATCTGCTACTTTTTACCCAGTGACATTGAAATATCATTTAACTTTGAAAAGATTCAGCTTTCTTATGTGTAAAATGATGAAAAGGCACATGCCTTGCCTATTCAAAGGGTAGCAGCAGGATCAAACAAATCATTGTGCTGAAAATTACTTTGTGAAATAGAAAGCTCTCTATGTGCCCCTGATGGACTATGTCCTCCCTGCAGTGTCCCTGCTTTCCCCCACTGGAGCACTTTTTCTGACAGCCTCCCACCAGAGTGTGTTTGTCCACAACCCCACCGCCATTCCCCAACCACCAGAGTGCTTTCTGCCTCTGCCATCCCCGCTTCCCCCACCAGAAAGCTTCCCCCCAGCACCCCTGCCACTCCTGATGGAGTACTGCTGGCAGTGGTCTGGGAGCACGTTGGCCTCTCCAGCCCAACTGGGACTTGACCTCAAGAGACCAGAAGACAAAGTCACAGGTCCAATTCCAGCCACCCAGGGTTACAGCATGCATCCCAGGAGTGAGGAGTTGAGCTTTGGCCCTCTGAAGTGAAGTAGTTTAACTATACCCAACTTGTATGATAGTTAAACTCTCAAGTACAATAAAGAACATAAGAAAAAGCCCCATCTAAAAAATAGCAACTTTAAAGGATAAAGTAACATCAGCCCTCACAGGTGAGAAAGGACCAACTCAAGAACTCTGGCAACTTAAAAAGCCCCAGTGTCTTCTTATCTCCAAATGATTACACTAGCTTCCCAGCAATGGTTCTTAACCAGATTGAAATGGCTGAAATGTCAGAATTAGAATTCAGAATCTGGGTGTCAGGAAAGCTCATCAAAATACAATAGAAGATGTAGAAACCCAATCCAAGGAAAACAGTAAAGTGATCCAAGATTTGAAACATGCCACAACCATTTTAAAAAGAAACCAAACTGAACTTCTGGAAATAAAAAGTCACTACAGGAATGTCAAAATACAATTGAAAGCATTAACAAAAGAATAGATCGAGCTGAGAAAGAATCTCAGAACTTGAAGACCACTCCTTCAAAGCAACACAGCAGACAAAATTTTTTTTAAAAAAATTATTTTTAAAAAATGAACAAAACTCTTGAGAAATACAGGATTCCAAAAAGAGACGAAATCTAGGTATCACTGGCATTCTTGAAAGAGAAGGAGAAAGAACAAGCAATTTGGAAAACTTATTTGTGGATGTAGTCCCCATGAAAAATTTCCCAATATTACTATAGCGGTCACCATGCAAAGTCAAGAAATTCAGAGAAACCTTGTGAGATTGTATACAAGATGACTACCCCAAGACACATGGTCATCAGAGTCTGCAAGGTCAACATGAAAGAAAAAATCTTAAAGGCAGGTAGACAGAAGGGGCAGGTCACTTACAAGGGGAAACCCATTGAGCTAACAGTGGACCTTTCAGAGGAACCCTTAACAAGGCAGAAGGGATTAGGGGCCTATTTTTGACATCCTTAAGGAAAAGAAATTCCAACCAAGCATTTCATATTCCACCAAACTAAGATTCATAAGTGAAGGAGAAACAAAATTCTTCTCAGACAAGCAAATGCTAAGGGAATTCACTACCATTAGAGAGGCTTTTCAAGAGGTCCTAAAGGAAGTGCTAAACATGGAAATGAAAGAATAATAGTTGCCACCACAAAAACACACTTAATTACATAGTCCATTGACATTATAAAACAACTATGCAATCAAATCTACATAGCAACTAGCTAACAGCATAACAGGATTAACTCCTCACATATGAATACTGACCTTGAATATAAATGGGGTACATGCCATACTTAAAAGGCATTGAGTAGCAAGTTAGATAAAGAAGCAAGATCTAATTTCTGCTGTCTTCAAGAGACCTTTCTCACAAGTAATAACACTTATAGGCTCAAAGTAAAGGGATAGAGGAAAGATCTATCAGGCAAACAGAAAACAAAAAAGAGCAGAGGTGGCTATTCTTTTTTTTTTTTTTTTTTTTTTTGAGACAGAGTCTTGCTGTGTCACCCAGGCTGGAGTGCAGTGGCGCAGTCTTGGCTCACTACAAGCTCCGCCTCCCAGGTTCACGCCATTCTCCTGCCTCAGCCTCTCCGAGTAGCTGGGACTACAAGCACCCGCCACCACGCCGGGCTAATTTTTTTGTATTTTTAGTAGAGATGGGGTTTCACCGTGGTCTCGATCTCCTGACCTCGTGATCCACCCGCCTCGGCCTCCCAAAGTGCTGGGATTACAAGCGTGAGCCACCGTGCCCAGCAGAGGTGGCTATTCTTATATAAAATAAAACAGAGTTTAAATCAGCAATATCAAATAGGGCAAGGAAGGGCATTATTACATAATGATAAAAGATACAATCTAACAAAAGACTTACATCTTTTTTTTTTTTTTTTTTTGGAGACAGAGTCTCACTCTGTTGCCCAGGCTAGAGTGCAGTGGCGCAATCTCGGCTTACTGCCAGCTCTGCCTCCCAGGTTCATGCCATTCTCCTGCCTCAGCCTCCTGAGTAGCCAGGACTACAGGCGCCCGCCACCACGCCCGGCTAATTTTTTGTAATTTTAGTAGAGACAGGGTTTCACCATGTTAGCCAGGATGGTCTCAATCTCCTGACCTTGTGATCCACCCGCCTCAGCCTCCCAAAGTGCTGGGATTACAGGCATGACCCACCGCGCCCGGCCCAAAAGACTTACATCTTAAATATGTATTTACCCAACATTGGAGCACCTATATTCATAAAACAAGTTCTTAGAGATCTATGAAGCAATTTAGATAATCACACAATAATAGTGGGGGACTTCAGCATCCCACTGATGGCAGTAGAAAGATCATCAAGAAAGATAACAAATAAAGATATTCAGGACTTCACCTCAACACTTGACTAATTGGGCTAATAGACATCTACAGAACACTCCACTCAACAACAAAATACACATTATTCTCATCTGCATGTGGCATATAATCTAAAATCAACCACATGCTCAGCCATAACACAAGTCTGCACAAATTCAAAAAAAGCAAAATTATATCAACCACACTCTCAGCCCACAGTTCAATAAAAAAAGAAAACAATATCAAGAAGATCTATCAAAACCATAAAATTACATGGAAGTTAAACAGCCTGCTCCTGAATGACTTTGAGTAAAGATCAAAATTAACACAGAAATCAAAAAATTCTTTGAAACTAATGAAAACAGACACAACATACCCAAATCTCTGGAACACAGCTGAAGCGGCGTTAAGAGGAAAGTTTACAGAACTAAATGCCTACATCAAAACATTAGAAAGATCTCAAATTCACAACCTAATGTTGCACCTAGAGGAACTAGAAAAATAAGAACAACCCCAAAACTAACAGAAGAAAAGAAATAACCAAAATACAAGCTGAACCAAAAGAAATTGAGATGCAGAAATTGACACAAAAGCTCAAGAATGCAATAGCTGGTTTGTCTAAAGATTACAGAAGATTGATAGACCACTAGCTAGATTAATAAGGAAAAAAGAGAAAATATCCAATTAAACACTGATATGGTCTGGCTATGTCTCCACCCAAATCTCAGGTTGAATTCCCACATCTGTGTGAGGCACTTGGTGGGAGGTAATTGAATCATGGAGGCAGGTCTTTCCCACTCTGTTCTCATGATAGTGAATAAGTCTCATGAGAGCTGATGGCTTTATAAGGCAGAGTTTCCCTGCACAAGCTCTTTTTTTGCCTGCTGCCATTCAAGTAAGATGTCAGTTGCTCCTCCTTGCCTTCCATCATGATTGTGATGCCTCCCCAGCCACGTGGAACTGTAAGTCCATTAAACCCCCTTTCCTGTATAAATTATCCAGTCTCGGTATGTCTTTATCAGCAGTGTGAAAATGGACTAATACAGTAAATTGGCACCACTAGAGTGGGTGCTGTGAAAAGATACCTGAAAATGTGGAGGCAGCTTTGGAACTGGTTAACAGGCAGAAGTTGGAGCAGTTTGGAGGGCTCAGAAGAAGACAGGAAAATGTGGGAAAGTTTGGAACTCCCTAGAGAGTTGTTGAATGGCATTGACCAAAATGCTGATAATGATATAGACAAACAAATCCAGTCTGAGGTAGTTTCAGATGGAGATGAGGAACTTGTTGGAAACTGGAGCAAAGGTGACTCTTGTTATATTTTAGCAAAGAGACTAGCAGCATTTTTCTCCTGCCCTAGAGATTTGTGGAACTTTGAACTTGAGAGAGATGACTTAGGGTATCTGGCAGAAGAAATTTCTAAGCAGAAAAGCATTCAAGAGGTGACTTGGGTGCTGCTAAAGGCATTCAGTTTTATAAGGGAAGCAGAGCATAAAAGTTCAGAAAATTTCCAGCCTGACAATGTGATAGAAAAAAACATCCCATTTTTTGAGGAAAAATTCAAGCTGGCTGCAGAAATTTGCATAAGTAACAGGGAGCCAAATGTTAATCGCCAAGAGAATGGGGAAAATGTCTCCAGGGCATGTCAGAGGTCTTCATGGCAGCCCCTCCCATCACAGGCCCAGAGGCCTCAGAGGAAAAAGTGGTTTCATGGGTTGGGCCCATGTGTCCCTGTGCTGTGTACAGCCTAGGGACTTGGTGCCCTGCATCCCAACCACTCCAGCTGTGGCTGAAAGGGGCCAACATAGAGCTTGGGCCATGGCTTTTGAGGGTGCAAGCCTCAAGCCTTGGGAGCTTCCACATAATATTGAGCCTTCAGGTGCATAGAAATCAAGAACTGGGGTTTGGGAACCTCTGCCTAGATTTCAGAGAATGCATGGAAATACCTGGATGCCCAGGCAGAAGTTTGCTGCAGGGGCAGGGCCCTCAGGGAAAACCTCTAGTAAGGCAGTGCAGAAGGGAAATGTGGGGTTGGAGTCCCCATACAGAGTCCCTACTGGGGCACTGCTTAGTGGAGCTGTGAGAAGAGGGCCACTGTCCTCCAGACCTAAGAATGGTAGATCCACTGACAGCTTGCACCATTCACCTGGAAAAGCCACAGATACACAATGCCAGCTTTTGATAGCAGCCAGGAGGAAGGCTGTACCCTGCAGAGCCACAGGGGTAGAGCTGCATAAGACCATGGGAATCCACCTCTTGCATCAGTGTGACCTGGATGTGAGACATGTATCTAGTCAAAGGAGATCATTTTGGAGATTTAAGCTTTGACTTACCTTATGGATTTCATACTTGCATGGGGCCTGCAGCCCCTTTGTTTTGGCCAATTTCTTCCATTTGGAATAACTGTATTTACCAATGCCTGTGCCCTAACTGTATCTAGGAATTAATTAACCTGCTTTTGATTTTACAGGCTCATAGGTGGAAGAGACTTGCCTTGTCTTGGATGAGACTTTGGACTGTGGACTTTTGAGTTAATGCTGAAATTAGTTAAGTCTTTGGGGGACTGTTGGGAAGGCATGATTGGTTTTGAAATGTGAGGATGTGAGATTTGGGGTGGGGGGTGAGCAGGGGCTGAATGATATTGCCTGGCTGTGTCCCCACCCAAATCTCATCTTGAATTTCTACATGTTGTGGGAGGTACCTGGTGGGAAGTAATTGAATCATGAAGGCAGATCTTTCCCATGCTGTTCTCATGATATTGAATAAGTCTCATGAGATCTGATGGCTTTATAAGGTGGAGGTTCCCTGCAAAACCTCTCTTTTTGCCTGCCACCATCCATGTAAGATGTTCCTTGCTCCTCCTTGCCTCCTGCCATGATTGTGAGGTCTCCCCATTCGTGTGGAACTGTAAGCCCATTAAATCCTTTTTCCTGTATAAATTTCCTGTATAAATTGGGTATGTCTTTATCAGCAGCATGAAAGTGAACTAATACAAGCACAATCAGCAAAACCAACGTAACATTACAATTGACTCCACAGAAATACAGAAAATTCCCAGGCACTATTGTAGACATCTCTATGCTACAAACTAGAAAACCTAGAAGAAATGGATAAATTCCTGGCAAAACACAGCCTCTCGAGATTGAACCAGGAAGAAATTGAAATCCTGAACAACCAATAGTGCATTCCAAAATTGAGTCAGTAATAAAAGAAACTACCAATCAAAAGATGCCCTGGATCAGTTGGATTCACAGTCAAATTCTACCGTATGTACAAGGAAGAGCTAGTACCAACCACACTGAAATTTTTCCAAAAATCAAGAAGGAGGGACTCCTCCCTAATTCATTCTATGAAGCCAGAATCATTCTGATGTCAAAACCTGGCAGAGACACAACAACAAAACAGAAGCTTAAGGTCCATATCCTTGGTGATCATGGATGCAAAACTCTGGAACAAAATACTAAGAAAGTGAATCCAGCAGCACATCAAAAAGTTAATTCACCACAATCAAGTAGACTTTATTCCTGGGATGTAAGTTTGGTTCAATGTACACAAATTAATAAATATGATTCACCATATTAATAGAATTAAAAAAAAACCACATGGTTATCTCAATAGTTGCAGAAAAGGCTTTCAATAAAATTCAACATACTTTTGTGTTAAAAACCCTGCACAAATTAGGCATTGAAGAAAAATATTTCAAAATAATAAGAGCTATATTTGACAAATGACAGCCAATATCATACTGAATGGGCAAAATCTGGAAGCAGTCCCCTTGAGAACTGGAACAAGACAAGGATACCCAGTCTTACTACTTCCATTCAACATACTATAAGTCCTAGCCAGAGAAATTATGCAAGAGAAAGAAATAAAAGGCCTCTATATAGGAAGAGAGGGAGTCAAATAATCTCCTTTCACAGATAATAAGATTCTCTACCAAGAACACCTAGTAAGTTTTGCCAGAAGGCTCCTAGAACTAATAATTGACTTTAGTAACATTTCAGGATACAAAATCAATGTACAAAAAGCAGTAGCATTTCTATGCCACATAAACTTCCATGCTGAGAACAAAATGAAGAATGTGACCCCATTTATCATAGCCAGAAAAAGAATAAAATACCTAGGAATACAGCTTACTAAGGAGTTGAAAGATTTCTACAATGAGAATTATAAAACATTGCTCAAAGAAATCAGAGATGAATCCAGGCTGTCATTGTAAAATGGTGAAGCCTTTGCTGCTGAGCTACAGCATTGGGTAATTTCCATTGCCCTTCCCAGAAGGAGCCTAGAGATCCAGTTTGGAGCTTGCAAAGGCTTTTAACTGCTCAAGATAATTTTTAGAGCTAACTATGACATGAATTCCAAAATCCCTGTTCTGCAGAAGGCAGAGACCAAAAGAAAGTACCACCATGTGGTTATAAGGTCAAGCTCCCAAGGACGTAGAACAGGAGGAGAGGAGAGCCTCATCCAGATTTTTTTTTTTCAGGAACCTGCAGCAAAGTTTATAACTGACTAGTTTGCTGGGCTGTCTCGAACAGCAGGTTACAAGGAATCCCAGGACTGCACTGTATCCTATGGTACCCCTCTTTTATGACAGAACAATACAGAAAGACACAAAAAGCACACGAGGTTTGCTACAACTTAAGACTGGCCTCACAAATCCTTTTTCCAATTACTCAAAACTTTGCAAGAGATAGTGATTTTTTTTAACCATTCATTCAATTGTTTTGCACAGAGAGAGAAAGGAAAGGGAGGGAGAAAAGTATTGCTTGTGGCAGGGTGGAGAAATTGAGGAGCTCAGGAAGGCCAGAGAAAGGCCTACCCATTGCAAGCTCACACTGAATCAAAAGTTCAGGTGGCCGCTTATCAGTTGGGAAGGGATATTTTCCAGCAGTCTCATCAGCTCTCAAGTTTCCCCCTTTAGGGAGAGAAAAAACTCCCCATGTCCCATGATCATATTCCAGCTTAGGGAATGAGTTTTTTTCTGGTTCGATACCTGTGTGACCTTTACCATTTGTTAATTCTCTTCCCCTCCATGAACTGTCTTGGATTTTCCTTTCTCTGAGCATAGAAATGCTGCCTATTTAGACTAGATAGAGTCTGTTAATAAGAGATTTAAAAAAAAACTTTTTAAAGAGTTAAAAGCTAGCTTAATTAAAAATGAATATTCAAGTTCTAACAGTCTGGGACTCATTAGTAAAAACAGGGGAGATGCCACAGACTCTGTTTTGGGAAAAATCTGTTTTAGTCATAAAACCCCAGAAATTGGAAGCAAATAGATTCCTCACAATCCAAGGCTCTCTTCTGTTTTGTATTGTGTTAGCTGATGCTTTCTACTTCTATGGGTATCAGAAATTATTTCACATTATGAGAGAGCTTTAGTGTGTAATAAATTAGGTAGAAAAAATACTTTTGGAGATGGCTAATAGCAGTTATGGAGGGATACTAGGCTTCTTGCATGTTTGGATCAGAGATGCATGCTCTTGACCACAAGGAAATATGGAAATGTCCCCACTCCAAACTGAGAGGTAAGACTCCCATAGAGTTGGGCTGATTCCCCTTTTTTGGATCCAGGATTTGTTATAAAAATGAGACTCTTAATTTCTGAGACCTGCTTTGCCTTCCAACTGTGCCTGCTTATTAGGCCCTAGAAACCGTATGCTTTAAAGAGAAACTTAGAAACTGGCAAATGAAAAATATTACAACTACTGGATCTTCTGTCTGTCTGTGTGTTTACATGTGTTGTATGTGTATATGAAAGAGCTTCAGTAAATTTGTTTAAAAATAATAAGTGTTCAAATCAAATATTTTGTCTGAAAAGTAAATGTATAATGTCGTTTAGTTCAGGTGACTGAAGTAATCTTTGGGAAATAGAAACAGTGTTACAGGCAAAGTGTGTAAGGAAAGTGAAATGTGTTTTTGGTAAAAAATTATAAGAAGGCATGGGAATGTGGATTTTTTACCTAGACTAAAGGGTAAAAGGATTGTTTTAAGTGAAATAGGTAATATTCTAAAGGTTTAAACAAGTGGAAGGTTTATAAAAATATTAATTGTAAAAGATTCTGTGTGTGAATGTATTGGCTAAAGTTAAAAGGGTATTCAGTTTTTCTGTAAATTAAACATTGGAATAAAAGCACAACAGGTTTTTTGTGAGCACTGATCTGCTCTTCAACAAAAACTTGTAAAGGGTTATAGAAGGTTTGTGAGAATCTTACCTTTTGGTCAGACATTAAAATTTGATACATTTGTCTGTAAGATTTTATTAAGAATTGGGTTTAACATTAATAGTACACAAATGTAAAGGTGAAATTTAGCTTGTTTCGTGTAAAAATCATACAGGAACCATTGTCAAATATCAAATGGTCTTTGGCTTTCTTTGGGCTGTATTTGTATGAATATGTTATTGGTATGTGTTTCAAACTTATAAGAAAGTCATAATTCTTATATGACTTAGTGTATGTTATTAATAATTACAATTGTTATGTAATATTGTTATATGCCACAGAAATAACCCAAATTCTTTGTCTTGTGGCTTTAATAGAGGCTGCCCTAAGATATTTTGTTATCCATAGACAATTGTTGTTTTGATCCTCTTTAAAAGGTGGTTTATAATCTGCTATAGGACTCTAACAGGTGCTCTTAAATGCACATTTCTGATAACTTTGGAGATTGTGACATTAGAATAGAGGAAAAGCATTTCAGGACTCATGGAAAGCTGAAGTGTTCATGAATCTCAAGCAGCACAGGAGTTAACTGCATGGGATAAACTAATAGAAAACTGAAGCAATATTTTCAGCTTTTGGCTAAAAATGTTGCTGATCCTTTGTTTTGTTTTGCAAAGTCAAGAAAACCCTGTTGTTTTGAGCTATTTACAGCTTTTTAACAATTGAATAGAAAATGTACTCCTATGAACAAAATGTGGGGCATATTTATTTCTCTCTACCTGGTTTCTCCAAAATTAGGAAACTATTTGTGAGTATTCTTAACTCATGGCAGTATTTGTTATTTGCATAAGTGCAATAAGAATCTGTTTTCTTTTCTTTTTCTTTTTTGAAATGGAGCCTTCGTCTGTTCCCAAGGCTGGAGTGCAGTGGCATGATCTTGGCTCACTGTAACCGTCACCTCCCGTGTTCAAGCAATTCTCCTGCCTCAGTCTCCTGAGTGGCTGGGATTACAGGCACATGCCACTATGCCTGGTTAATTTTTATATTTTTAGAAGAGATGGGGTTTTACCACATTGGCCAGGCTGGTCTCGAACTCTTGACCTCATGGTCAGCCTGCAAGAATCTGTTTTCTTTTGCAACAGAACACAACTGGAGAAATTGGTTATTTTACCAAGGCTTTGATTAGAATGAGGTGCTTTCTTTAATGAATCAAATTTGACTTATAGAGCCAGTGAAAGCCCCTTGGGAAAACTAGCCTGACACCTTGTCTACATAGAACCTGTGCAGGGTTCCTAGCCTGTGGTACATAAAGAATGTCACTTTCTGACAGGCCGAGGGGTCCCAAGTTATCTTGGGACCTCAAGAGGAGAGGAATTTACCCAGCTTATAAGTATTTGATGGCACAAAGCCATTGTAGGGCTTGGCTTTTTAAAAAAGTCTTATCTGAAATTACTTATAGAGTTCCATCAAAGCCAATTTTAAACGCCTATGTAAAAAAAATTATTCTTGCACTTTATACAAATAATCAGGCCAAGCATAATAAAACAAATCAGTCTTACCACAATTTGTCTGGGTAAATTTGACACATGGGAGACTGGAGAGGGAAAAATTATGTTTCAAGAACTGTGTTACACCTGTTGTTAAATTCTAGTCTCATCAGTTGTTTTTAAGGTGTTTTTCCTGTTATTTAGACTGACCCTGCTTATTCCTATGAATCAACCACTGTTAGGTAATGTAAAAATCTGGATCAGTGTCCTAATTCTGGGCACACATTGGAATCAGCTAGCAACCCCATTATCAGCTTGGTTCCAACAGTTGCTCAGTTCATGAAAAACCTTCTTATTTAGTTTACTTAAAATAATTTTGCTTATTTTGTTTTACTGTTGTGGAATATACTGCTGTTTTACTCTTTGTATATGAATGCAAGATAAGCTTACTGAATGTTTTCTTAAATTGAACACTTCTTAATCTTCCAGATACCACCTTTCTTTGGAACCCAAAAGTTATGAATGGCCTTTACCATACTGACACTTTCTGACTGTACTCCTCCCTACCCTGAATACAAGAGACTCTAAAGTGAAGCAGGAATATCATCACCTTCATTCAGCATGGGGAATTTACAAAAGATGGATCTTTGTCCTCTGTGACTCTTACAATTAAGGGTTCTTTTATAAAAGGGAGGGGGGAAATATCAGAGGTGTTTGAACCAGAGCAACTCCATCTTGAATGTGGGCTGGGTGAAATAAGGCTAAGACCTCCTGGGCTGCATTCCCAGTAAGTTAAGGAATTCTTAGCCTTAGGATGAGATAGGAGGTTGGCACAAGATACAGGTCATAAAGACCTTGCTGATAAAACAGTTTGCAGTAAAGAAGCTGGCTGAAACCCACCAAAACAAAGATGGTGATGAGAGTGACCTGTGGTCATTCTCACTGCTACACTCCCACCAGTGCAATGACAGTGTACAAATGCTATGGCAATGTCAGGAAGTTACTCTATATGGTTTAAAAAGGGGAGGCATGAATAATTCACACCTTATTTAGCATATATTTAAAAAATAACCATAAAAATGGGCAACTAGCAGTCCTCAGGACTGTTCTGCCTATGGAGTAGCCATTCTTTTGTTTCTTACTTCTCTAATAAACTTGTTTTCACTTAAAAAAAGGAAATCAGAGACAACATAAATAAATGAAGAAACATTTCATGCTCATGGATAGAAAGAATCAGAATTGTTAAAATTGCCACATTGCCCAAAGCAATTTATAGATTCAGTGATATTTCTATCAAACTGCCAATACCTTTATTCACCAAATTAGAAGAAATTATTCTAAAATTCATATGGAACTAAAAAAAGAACCTGAATCACCAAAGCAATCCTAAGCAAAAAGAACATACCTGGAGGCATCACACTACCCAACTTCAAACTATACTGCAGGGCTACAGTAACCAAAACAGCGAAGTACCATTACAAAAACAGACACATAGACCAATGGAAAAGACTAGAGAACCCAGAAATATAGCCAGACACCCACATCCACCAGACCTTTGACAAAGTCAATAATAACAAACTATGGGGAGAGGACTCCCTAAACAATAAATGGTGATGGCATAACTGGCTAGCCATATGCAGAAGGTTGAAACTGGACCCCTTCCTTTTATCATATACACAAATTAACTCAAGATGGATTAGAGACTTAAATGTAAGAACTAAAACAATAAAACCCCTAAAAGAAAACCTAGGAAATACCATTTTGGACATTGGCCTTGGGAAATAATTTATGATCGAGTCCCCAAAAGCAATTGCAACAAAAACAAAAATTGACAAGCAGGACCTAATTAAACAAAAGAGCTTCTGCACAGCAAAAGAAACTATCAACAGAGTAAACAGACAACATACAAAATGGGACAAAATATTCACAAACTATGCATCTAACAATGGTATAATATCCCGAATCTATAAAAAACTTAATTCAACAAAGAAACAAAAACTCCCTTTAAAAATGTCCAAAGGACATGAACAGAGACACTTCTATAAAAGAAGACATACACATGGCCAACAAATATAAGAATGATAACCATCACTAATTAGAGAAATGCAAATGAAAACCACGATAAGATTCCATCTCATACTGGTCAGAATGACTATCATTAAAAAGTCAAATAACAGATGATGGCATGCTTGCAGAAGAAAAGGAATACATATACACTGCTGGTAAGAATGTAAATTAATTCAGCTACTATGTAAAGCAGTGTGGACATATCTCAAAGAACTTAAAAAAGAACTACCGTTTGACCCAGCTATTCCACTTCTGTGTACACACTCAAAGAAAACTAAGTTGTTCTAAAAAGATGCATGCACTCATATGTTTATTGCAGCACTAGTAACAATAGCAAAGATACAGAATCAACCAAGATGCCCATCAGCAGTGGACTGGATAAAGAAAATGTGGCCATAGAATTCTACACTGCCATGAAAGAATGAAACCATGTCCTTTGCAGCAGCATGGGATCAGCTGGAGGGCATTATCCTAAGTGAACTAACACAGGAACAGAAAACCAAATACTGCTTGTTCTCACTCACAAATGGGAGTTAAACATTGAATATACATGGACACAAAGATAGGAACAATAGACACTGGGGACTATTTGTGGGGAAAGAATGGGAAGAGGTTGTGGGTTGGAAGGCTACCTATTGAGTACTATGCTCACTACCTGGGTGATGAGATCATTCATTCACCAAGCCACAGTGATTTACCCATGTGTCAAACCTGTATATTATACCCTCACAATCTAAAATAAAAGTAGAAGAAGAAAAAAATAAACTCTATATCAATATAAGGAACTGCAATAATGAACCACTCCTGCTCCATATTTGAGTACCATACAACAGATCAATGGTTATGTTCATAGAAATCATAGAGTAAGATATTATCCAGTCACTGTTCCAACCTGGTGGGTCAGTGTTAATATGATCTGCACAAACAGATTAGGAAGGCACAGTAGTTTCATGCCTCTGCTTAATTGAATATTATATATTTCTGGAGTAGGATCAGATAATTTTAAGTTTCATGAGCCATACATGCATCAAAATCCCACTTTCATAAAATTTTTAATTGTGAGGGCTACAATTCTCAGTAAATAATTACCCTATTTTATCAAAATTATTTATATAGTGGCTTGAATATGAAGTGTGCCTTAAAAGGCTAGCAAATTCTCACCTCATACCATATATAAAATTAACTGAAAATGGATCATGACCTAAATGAAAGATCTAAGACTATAAACTCTTAGACTAAAACAGGGGTAAATCTTCATGACCTTGAATTTAATAAAGGATGCTTAAACATGACAGAAAAAATAGAAGCAACAAAAGAAAAAACAGATAAATTTGACTTCATCAAAATTTAAAACTTTTGGGCATCAATGGACAATATTGAGAAAGTGAAGAGAAATCCAAAAATAGGAGAAAATTCTTTAAACCGTATATCTAATAAGGGTTAATATTCAGAATATCTAAAGAACTCTTACAAATCAACAACAAAAAGACAAGCAATTGGCCTGGTGTGGTGGCTCATGCCTGTAATCCCAGCACTTTGGGAGGCTGAGGTAGGTGGATCACCTGAAATCAGGAGTTCAAGACCAGCCTGACCAAAATGGTGAAACCCCATCTCTACTAAAACAAAAAACAAAAAACAAAAATTAGCTGGGTGTGGCGGCATGCACCTGTAGTCCCAGCTACTTGGGAGGCTGAGACGGGAACTGCTTGAATCCAGGAGACAGAAGTTCCAGTGAGCTGAGATCGCACCACTGTACTTCAGCCTGGGCGACAGAGCGAGACTTAAAAAAAAAAAAAAAAAGACAAGCAACTGATTTAGAAAGTGGCAAAGGGCTTGAAGAGACATTTCTCCAAAGATGATATACAAATGGCCAACAAACACATGCAAATATCTTTAACAGGATTTGGTCATTACAGAAATGCACATCAAAACTGCAATATGATAAGACTTCACACCCACTAGGAGAACTGTAATTATCTACATTGTACACATCATCTTATCATCATTATTATTGAAAAATAACAAGTGTTGGAGAGAATGTAGAAAAATTTGGACCCACATACCTTGCTAGTAGAAATGCAAAACAGTGAAGCCATTGTGGAAAATAGTTTGGCAGCTCCTCAAAACATAAAAGATAGAAATATTATATGACCTAGCAATTTTTCTCCTAGGTATATACCCTAAAGAGTTGAAAACACAGATACTCAAGCAAATACTTGTACTTGAATGTTCATGGAAACACTTTCATAATAGCTAAATGGTAGAAACAACCCACATGTGTTACCAGATAAATGGATAAACAAAGTGTGATATATACATACAATGGCGTATTATTCAGCTATACAAAACAATGAAGTACTGATACATGCTACAACATGGACGAACCTTGAAAGCATTATGCTAAGTGAAGGAAGACAAACTCAAAAGGGTACATGTTGCATATTTCCATTTATTTGAAATATCCAAACTAGTTAAATTCATACAGAGAGAAAACAGGTTCCCATTTACCGGAAACTGAAATAGGAAGATATGGGAGATGGGGCAGTGATTGCTCAATGGATGCAGGGTTTCCTTTTGGGATGATGAAAATGTTTTGGAACTTGATAGATGTGGCGATTGCATAACTTTATGAATGTATTAAATGCCATTCAATTGTATATTTTAAAATTAATTTTATGTTACATAGATTTCACCTTAATAAAATAAAATCATTCTACCTGTTATTTCTTTTTTGCACTGGTAAAATGAAAAGTTTAAAATACATAATGCCCAATGTAATTTCCTTTCTGTGTATATCAATTCTAGTTTTGGATTTCAGTTTGGATAATAAATTGTGTTAAATATACACACAAATTGCAGCTGATAAAAATTAAAAAAACTCATACATGTTGTGATAGGGAAATAAACGTTCTTACTGTTTTTCTGTGGCAATTAAGTTGTCATGGGGATATGAGTCTGAACCATAGAAAAGATCTGCTATTCAAGAGCACATTTTCCTTTTTTAAAAAAATTCTGCTTCCCTGTCTTTCCCGGGGGTAAATGGCTTTCAAGAAATTTAAAGAAATTGCAAGAGTTGCAATTGGATTTTGAGATACTCCGTATTCAGAGACAGAAAGAGGCCAGGGGGGCAGGACATTGAAAGAAAGAAAGGAATTATTAAAAACAAATAGGTAAAGTTTCATTTTTGAAGGAAATGTCTACATTTAGGAATATTTTGTCAACACAAATGAAAAGAAGTCCAGTAAATATAGAATCAATATTTTATAATTTTATCTTCATTTGAAGCTAATATTTTGATACACAAAATGCAAAATAGTCTCTTAAAATTAAACTGTTACCTAGTTTTTCTTTTCAAAAGTTGACAGATGATAGAAAAATTCTTGAATTAAAATACTGTGCTATTGGAATGGGAGTAAACAAACTCAAAACATGTCTGTATGATAATAGAGGACTGAAAGATTTGCCTCTGCAATTCATTTAAATAAAGAACTTTTAGCACTGTGATATCATGTGACAAATACTATTCTGAATCAAGTCCTCAATTTTATATTTATTTATATGGGCAAGAGTGGATAGCAATATTTGTGAAATACACTCTGTTTTAAACCTGGTAACCAACAGAAGATATTTCAAATGTTTTTCTGTAGAAATATAATTATCATTGGAATATTCAGGAAAATGGCGATACCAAATTTTAGCAGAAAAAGGCAGATATAAATAAATATATCTGTAAGCAATTGAGTAACTAATTAGTTAACTAAATATATAGTGACTACTAATCAAGTTGAACTATTTGTTAGAAGCATATGAGATTATAATTTTTGTTGCTCAAAAATAGCTGAATATTAGCAATTTCATATATTTAATTTTGTCTACTTTCTCAATTCATTTAGATATAAGAATCATAGACATTATTATTATTTAATTTTTCAAGTGAAAATATTATAAAAAGTGAAACTAGAATATATTCCATATCTATTTTTATATATTGTTACATTTATCAGGGCCCTGAGATATAGGTGACAGAGACCCAACCCAGACTGATTAGATAAAACATAAGAAACAAACAGATGGATCCTTTGACTCAGAAGTGATGATTAAGTCTCAGGCAAACCCTCTCCAAGTGACCAGAAGCACCAAATCTACAAATAAATGATCAATGATAGAAAAATAAAAATAAGAGCACTCTTTCTTTCATGGTCCATGAATTAATCTCAGAACTGAGATTGACCAGTGTAAATCACACTTTCCATGCTTAAATCATTCATTCTAGTCAAGGGAATAAAGTTGTTTTATTGGCCAGCCTAGTTCTAGGCATTAATCCTGGCAGATGGGAAGCAAGGCCCTATCTAGCTCATGTTTAGTGTGGGGAGGAAGCAGAGCATAACTTCTCTCCCCAAATATAGCTTCCTATTGTTAGAAAAAATGGAAATGGATACAGGCAGACATAAGTGAGAGAGGTCCACTGTTACACTTAGTTTTTCAAAATACATTTAAAATTTCATCTTTAGAATAAAGCTTGCCAAGTATAACATAAAAAGTCCAAGAAGTAACTTTGATGGGGTTACTTTCAACCTAAAAAAATAATTAGTATATTTAAGAGGCTGGTGCAGCAAAGTGACATTATGATAAAACTTGAAAAATATTTTTTCAGCTTGAAATAATTATGAATTCATTTTGAAATTGAAAAGATAGTACAGATAGGTTCCATGCATTCTTAATCCAGTTTCCCTTAATGGTTACATCTTATATACTTACAGTTCAATATAAAATCCAGGAATTTGGCATAAGTGCAATGTGCATGTATATATTTCTATGTCTTTTCATCACATATGTAGCTAGCTTTGTATAATCACTACCTCAATCAAGATAAAGAACTATTTCATCACCACAAAGATCTCTCATACTACTCTTCTATAGTCACCTCCATCCTTCTTCCCTCCAACATCTTCGATTCCTAGCTACCACTAATTTGTGTTTCTTCTGTATCATGTTTTCATTTTGAGAAAGTAATATTGGTAGAAACATGCAGTATGTGACTTAAAAAATAGATACAGGGTGTACATTTGCTTATTTGTTACATGGGTATATTGCATGTTGCTGAGGACTAGGCTTCTAGCGTACCCATTACCCAAACAGTGAACGTTGTACCCTGTAGGTAATCCTTAAGCCCCTGTCCCCATTCCACCTTCCACACATTTGGAGTCCCAGTGTCTGTTATTTCCATTTTTATGTGCATGTGACCTTTTTAAATTAGCCTTTTCACTCAGTGTAGTGCCCTGAGATCCATACAAGTTGCTGAATATATCAATAGCTCGCTTCATTTTATTATTGACTGGTATTCCATCGTATGGATGTAATACAGTTTGTTTAACCACTGACTTACTGAAGGACATTCTCATTTTTTCCAGCTTTTTGCCATTATTACAAATGAAGCTGACATGAGCAATCATGTTCAGATTTTTTTTGGGGGGGCATGCAAGTTTTCATTCTTCTGAGAAAAATCCATAGAGATACCATTGCTGGGTTGTATGGTATGTGTATGCTTTGTTTTTGAAGAAACTACTAATTTATTTTCTAAAGTGACTGTATTATTTTACATTTCCGTCAACAATGATTGAGACATGCAGTTTTCTCTACATCCTCACCAGCATTTTCTGTTGTAACTTTTTAGATTTTACCCATTCTGATAAATATCCCATGATATCTCGTTGTGGTTCTCATTTGCATTTTCCTAAAGCTAGTGATGATCATCTTTTCATGGTCTTCCACCTTTCATGTACTACCCATATATCCTTTTTGGTGAAATGTCTGTTCATTTGTTTGCCCATTCTCTGACTGAATTGGTATTTCAGTGTTGAATTTTGAGAGTTCTTTGTATAATATAGATATGAGTCATTAGTCAGGTATGTGTTTTGCAAATATTTTCTCCCAGTCTGTAGCTTGTATTTTCATCCTCTTTATAGGTTATTTTGGAGAGCAAACATTTTAAATTTTGATGATGTCCAATTTATTACTTTTTGGAGGGCAAATGTTTTTAATTTTGATGAAGTCCACTTTGTAAATTTTTCCTTTTATGAATCATACTTTTGGTGTCTTGTCACAGATTTGCTCACCAGGCCTTAAAACTCAACCTAAATCTCACATCTTATACAAAAATTAACTCAAAATGTATCCTGGGTTAAAATGTAAAATTATAGAACTTTTAGAATATAACATGAAAATTTTTTTCATGTGAGATTGACTTATATTCTTTTTTTGTAGAAAATTTTTTAATATAAAATTTATGTAAAATTGATTTATTTTCTCTTCAATTTAGGATTGATTTGAGAGTGTAGGAATGTAAGGAAATATTCATAATTTCTTTATGTAAACTAAAAAGGCAGTTGAGAATTATTTTGGATTATTTTCAAAGGGTAAGTAATCATCTTTATTTAGCCTGCGCCCTTCCTGACGCATTAGACAATTTTAGCAATAGTTGATGAGTTCTTCCCTGATTGCAAAGAGGCATTAAAACTGATAGACACCAAAGTGGTCAAGGCATTTATTTCCATTGTAATAACATGAACATTCTATTAATCAAAATGTTTGTGTAATAAGTAGTAATTGTGGTGTTTAAAGATTTCGACTTCAGTTGAAAATTACTGTGATAGAAAACCATTTTTGAGATACAGGGCATTTGTCAAAAATATTGGTGCAAAACAGTTTCTCAGTACTCTGTTTTGAGGAGGTGCTGAGTGTTTTATAATACGAGTATTTTCTACAGATTGAAGCAAATGATATCTGTCATAACACAGTGAGGGCCAAACTGAGAGTTGCTGAAAGGAAATGGCCTTTCCTTCCTCCTCAAGCTGTATTTAAAACTTCCTATTCATTTTTAGTTTGGTTACACTGGTGTGGAAATTTGCTTTTGACCGAGCCATGAAATAAATAAAAATTTACTTCTAGCTGGTTGGTAGATAAATTCAAGATCAACAGTTAAAACAATAACAGCACTAGGAATTGAATAAGGCAAACTTCTTTGGCAAGCATCCTTAATGAAAGTGTTGGATGAGTATTGATCTGGAAATTAAGTCCTAGACTCCTTTTAACATAGAATGTTTAATCCGTAAGAGCTATAACTTATTATAAGCAAAACATCACCTTACCTTTTGGCAGGTTTTGTAAAAAAGAAAGGTATAGTAGGCTTATGGTACTCTACAGTTTAGTTTTAAATAAAATGAATGTGATTAAATGTAAAAAAATTTGATAACTGACAGGAGATCAGAGTTAATTGAACTTACCAGAGAGCGGAGTTTAGTTCTCCAGGCTACAATATTGACAGAAATTCTCAATGAATCATTCAGAAAACTCAGGTGGGTCTGGAATATGTTTGAGCTGTTGCCAGGCTAACCTTGGACACCCTTAGTTTTAAAGAATAGAATAGTGGTATCAGATGGTAGTGCTGATAAGGTAAAGGAGAGGAGATACTCTTTATTACTGCTGTCAACCTTGTAGAGATAGTTGGGGGACATGTTTTTGGTTACTGTGGGTATCTCTTGGGATAATAGTGACAACTATCAACATCCAATTTATTAAATCCCAATAGGAATGTTTCCATCATCTCTTTGCAAAAAAATTGTTAGATGTAACATTTTCCAGAAGTACTGGAAAATTTATTTATGAGCCAAAAATAAGAGTGAAATTGACTAGAAGCAGAAAGTCCCTGTCCAAGCTAAGGAAATGCAAAAAGTAAACAAATGGTATAAATAGCAAAAGAATGTAAGTCTGTGGTTAGCAGTGACGTCTGAATGTCCAGTTTAAAGTTTTGTGTTTTATTCCCAACCCTAGTTACAAAGTGAATGAAACTGACACAATATAAATATCTGAATCTTCTGATTCTTCTTTAATTAAGTGAACATTCCCTTAATATGTGATTCCGAAATGTTTTGAGATTTCAATCTCAGAAATGATTGTCTGTGTCAAAAGCAACTCATTCTAATTGCTCCTTTTAAATTCATGTTGCAGATAATTGTATGTTCTCTTAACCTAGGCACCCCAAAGAGGTTTTTACTGTGAGTCATAGGTTCTCCAATCTTGAATTATGTTGGTTGGTGCTATTAATTACCATTTGAAAAATCATTGATGGGGATGCTTAAGGAAACTTACTGTTGTTTGATTTAGTTTTGTTTTTGGTCGTAAATCTTTAGGATATTCATTTTCAAATGCAAATGTTCATAACCTAACAGACATGAAATATTTTCAGGTTTCTACAACTTCTTTGAGTAGAGATTCTCCCAGGTACTGGTTACCTTGAATGTTACTGAATAAAGATTTTTTTTAAAAAAGAAACGTTACTATCAATACCATGTAATTTACCTGTTAATCGTGTAATATTTTGAAAGTACAGCAACTAACTATGAAAATACACTATAATACAGGCATTTTCATTTGAACACTTTGGAAAAGAGATTAGCATTACAGATGATTTAGATTCAAGTTTTGATAGTAAAGGTATCTGTTGAAATATATAGCAGTTCATTTATTTTATATCCTGCATTTAAAATTCTATGATTATGTTGGCTCTAATTTTAAAATGTGTTACAAAACTTATAGTACATATCTTTAATTGCAAATCCTTATTATTTTACAATACCTAGTGAAAATGATCAGTTATGCTCATTTCTACATAAGTGATATAATAAGACACAAAAATGAGTGAAACAGGTGTTAAATCTCTTTCCCTCACACTGGGGTCATCATCTGCTTTTTTGAAATATATTTTGTACAAAGAAAAAGATCTTGGAAGAGAGTCATTGGTAGTCTAAAATTTCTTGCCTGGCTGTATTTTGGAAAAATATTACACTAGTCCTTTCTCCCTTCCTTTCTGTATCTCTTCTATTTATAACTATTTTACAACTAACTATTTAAAAATGTCTTAAGAGTTTAACTGGCCTAAAATATATGAAATGTAGAGATTGATCAAAATAGTTTTTATCAAAATAGTTTTGATCAATCTCTGCAATTTTATATATGAGGAAATTGAAGTCTGAAAGTATTATGCCCTTTGTGTCTCTATTTTGAAAGGCAGTGACAAAATTAAGACATATGACCAGCATCTGTTGAACCATGGATCTTTTTTATAACTAACTATATTATTTCTTTTTTTTCCCCCAGAAAAGATGATGGCAGGAAAAGCTTAGAATAATATATATATTTTTTTCTATTTAATCAATCAGTCAGCTTTGTTTCACTGTAACCCTAATCTTCGTTAATGTCATCAATAGCATGTCTTGTTCAGAAAACAAATGAACATTTTTGGAGTCAAAAAGTTAAACTCAAACTCCATCTTACTGATACGGAAGTACTGGGAAGGGAAGAGCGTGGTTCCTTTAAATGATATGGAGGGGGTGAAGGAAAGTGCTAGGTAGAGGAAGGGCGTGGTCCCTGGCTAGGGCTCTACCCCCACGGACCGAGGTAAGGACAGGCACTCCTGCCTTCATGCCCAAATGTTGTATTTCCAAAGACCACCCTGGCCCACCATGCCCTCATCCTGTGCGTATAAAAACCAAGACCCTAGCAAGGCAGAGAAGAAGCAGCTGGACATTGAGAGGAGCACATCAGCAGAGGAACACACAGGTACAGGATGTTGAGAGGGACGCACCAGCACCCGCATGCTGGCAGGCTACTGACCAGCAGAACAACGTGGAGTTTGGCTGGGGTGGTTGGAGGAGAGCCCGGGAGAGCCCGGGCCTCTGAGTGGCACAACTCCAGGGGAAAACCATCTCCCTTCTGGCTCCCTCATCTGTGGAGAGCTACTTCCACTCAATAAAACCTTGCACTCATTCTTCAAGCCCACATGTGAACCAATTCTTCCAGTACACCAAGGCAAGAAACCCTGGGATACAGAAAGCCCTCTGTCCTTGTGACAAGATAGAGGGTCTAATTGAGCTGACAGAAGCCGCCTATAGAGGGCAAACTAAAAGAGCACTCAGTAACACACCCCACTGCGGCTTCAGGAGCTGTAAACATTCACCCCTAGACACTGCCCTGGGGTCGGAGCCCCCTACCCTACCCATCTGTATGCTCCCCTAGAGGTTTGAGGAGCGGGGCACTGAAGAAGCAAGCCACACCCGCATCGCATGCCTGGCGAGGGGACAAGGGAACTTTTCCTGTTTCATTACTAGATGTATGACCTTGAAATTTACTTGCATCTTCACATTTTAAAATGGGAACTATAATGAATACCCCCAGGTGAAATGAGTGATTTTAAGCAGTCTCATTTTGCTTAGTGACATGATCCAGATATATCTGTTAGTCATTTAATGATTTGTTGATTGATTATTCCTGTTTCTAAAAAAAAATCCCATTTGTATTTGATGAAAACCGAAAAAGCATCTTCATCTTCAGTTTTAGAAACTGCAATGGACTGAATGTTTTTCTCCAAAATTTATATGTTGAAATTCTAATCCCCAAGGTGATAATGATATTAGGATGGAGAGTCTTTGGGAGCCCTCATAAATGAGATTAGTGCCCTTATAAAAGAGACCACAGAGAGATCCCCCACCCCTTCCCCCATATGAGGATACATGAAAAGATGGCCATGTTTGAATCAGGAAGCAGCCCCTCACCAGATACAAAATGTGCTGGCGTCTTGATCTTGGACTTCTCAGCCTCCAGAACTGTGAGAAATAAATGTTTGTTGTTTATAAGCCATCCAGTTTATGGTATTTTGTTACAGCAGCCTGAATAGTTTAAGACAGCAATTGAATAAGATTTAAAAATGCATGAAGTACTGCTGCTTAAATATTAAAGTCAATGAGAACTCCCTGAAATTTATAGATGGAAGAGGATTTTGAATTTATTTGTTACCAATCTCACATTTTACAGTACCAAAGGCAAAAAACTTAACCTAAGATGGCAGTGGTTACACAGAAAGTTAATGTTATGTCTGGGGCTAAAACACAGATCTCCTCATTTTCAGTTCTCAGCATTTTCCTCAATAGCATGCCACCTTTCTTAATAAAAGGGTAATTGTGTTGGGACCAGGAACACTGGTATATTTTAACAGATATGTCTAGACCATGAGAATTTCCAGATGCATTTTGCAAAGATTTTATTAATTATACACACACATTAGGATATGAATTTCTTCAGATGAATATTTAATTATTAATGTGACACAAGTTGGAATCAATTGTTAAGTATGTGCTTTAAGCTATACCAAAACTAAATGTTACACTGGAAATTATCACAGGCCATTTTTTTGTGTTAAAGTAAAGCTACAATTTTTTTTCCTATAACTCATGAAACATAGTAACATATGTTTCCCTTATTCTTTATTTATTATTTTTATTTTTAATGTTTATAATTATTTTATGCATTGGTTCATAGGAAATACAAAGGCATATTTTCAGCCCACTTCTTAGGTATTATTTTATGGCATTCATTGATGTATTAACTTTCCTCTGACTTTATGTCATTCATTCTCTCTTTATTTTTATCACTTATTTTTTAGCCTATCAGAATGCATGCAATTGTATAGAGAGCCTTAAATCATTCTGAGAGTAGATTTTTGAATAAATAGTATTTGTTATTCAAAATGACAGTCACTGGAGAAGTGATTTGATATACAATTTTTTGCTTTACATACAGTTACCTAGTAGCTAAAATGCAGCTTCTTTAAAGGACAACTGAAAAATCTTTAGAAAACATAGGTAAGGGAATGTGTCCCTGAATGTGTGAAAATGACAAAGACACTAATAATATTAAACTAAAAGAAGAGAAATATTAAGGAAGTTAAAGAAAGGAATGAAAAAGGAAGGAGAAGAACTTAGTGTGTGCTAGGCACTGTGCAAACAACAAACAACAATAAGAAAACATCTAACTCAACTTCACTCAGGAGGAAAATGAATCCTAGGAGTTAAGTAACTTGCCTGATGTTAGACAATGTGTAAGTAACAAAAATGGAACCCTTTTAACTCTACTACATTTTTTTTAAAATTAAAATAGTGAATTAAAATTCTGTTTTCTACTTTTACTTTCGTCTGATTCATTAATCTCACAAGTAACTTTGCATCCCACTGGAGTTTCTCATATAATCCATGCTACTACATCCTGAGAGAATTTAACTGTGTCCTGAAATGACATCTGAAGCCAATATTTATAACCCAGTCCTGTGTCCTTGCCAAGTTTCCTGTGCTAATGATCTTAAGCTTCAATAACAGCTGTCATGTAGATGAATTGCAAGGTACTTTGGGAGCTATATGAACGTATCGCATGGCTTATATCACACATACATTTCCTGCATCACCTCTGGATTAAAATGTCACCTATGTTAAGAATTCTATCAAAGTACAAAGAAAAGCATGACAGCCAATACCATGGCCAACTGAAAATTCTGAGTAAAAATTAAGGTTGACAGAATGTCATTATCACACAAATTAGATTGGACATGGAAATTAATCTTTGGAATTTATAAAATGATGAAATTATCATTTCTTTGTATTTTTATTCATTTGCTTTTAAAAAGAAAATGTAGGAAGAAAACTAGTTATCAGTATTTTATGGTTAATTAATTCAGGGGTTATTCAATGGCATAAAATGACTTGTTATAATTGAGAAATAGCTAATTTAAATCTTGCCTCTACAGCATATTAAATAAATTATTTTTATTATAAAGTATTTCTCCTATATATAATATACCCTCAATATATTTTAAACTGTTATATAAATTTGGGGGAAAACTTTGCATTTTGATAATTTTTTTTAATAGAAGTTACTACTAAGCAAAATCAGTTAGGTGAGTGTTTTACAAACATGTCTGGTCATAAGACTCTTGTTAAAAATCCAGATTCCTGGACCCCTCACAGACAATATTGAATCAGCTCTCAAACAGAGGGCCTGAGAACCTAAACCTATTTTACAAATGTAGTGGATTCTTATTATCAAGAAACTGTGGGAAATAGTGCTTAAGATAATGTTCACAGTAAGATAGAAAAACACTAAGTATATGAGTGGTGCTTTTATGTGATGAACCGGTTTAGCTCACCAGTGTAACCCCAGTGTGCAGTGCACCACTGTAGTAACCTCTCAAATTCTGATTGTGTTAAATATGTTATTGTGTTAAAATTTTTATTGTGTCTAAATGTTAATAATGCCTTTTACTAACATATTTACTTGATACTTTGTTACTTATTCCTTAATTGATAATGTGGATATTTGGCATTTCCAACAGAAGTTGGCAAACCAAAATACATGATGCTTTTAAGTCAAATACTTTTGACAAAAAAATTTCATTTTCTAAGGTCATAAATGCTCCAGTAAAAGCAGATCCACCTACCATTTAAAAAACAACTATCAAATAAATATTGCAAGTCTCAGTCCATATTCCTAAAGTTAAAGCCATAACTAAACCTCAAAAAAGACCCTTGTAAGAAGCAGGCTTATCAGGCGCAGACTCTAAGCACATTCTTTTGAAAACTTCTGCTAATATGCACCAGCTATCTTTCAGTCTGCTCATTCAACTTTGTGAATATAGCACCACTCTCTGAAAACAGCCAGACTGTGAGAGTGCTTGGTGAGAGAACTCAGATTTATTTGACCATAGAAGCTTACTTTTGTGGAATGCTTACTGTCATCTAGTAGAACACTAGAGCCCAGGGGATACAAGCTTGGAATAAAAGGCTCACAGATATCTGAACCCTCTATGTATCCATCTTCATTTCCCATGATCTCTGGCTCACACTTTTTGATTGAGCAACACATGGAAGCCTGTAGCCCCCTGTATGCAGTATGTTGCTTTTCATCCCCATGTCTTTATTCTGCAACTTCCTGGATGGTAATACTTTTCTCCTTCATATTCTTTTATTCCTTCATCCTCACCATCTTTTTCCCTTGATTATTTCTATTCATTAAAATGTTTCATTCATCCCTTGGTCTATAGAATCTTTTTTCACATACTCCTCATAAGTTACCTTTCCACACCTGAGCCTTTGTAAAACCCTGGGCACTCCTCAACCATTATGTTGACATAGATATGATAAGACCTGCAGAGTGTTATTTTCACCCAAGTTTGAGTAGATATTTTAGACAGCTAATATGGTGAAAGACTGAAAGCCATGCAGATAGTGACAAACATTCTGTATGATGTGCAATAAAACATCCATAATTTTTTGAAAGTTTTCTTTATAATATGAATTTTTGTGGCTGGGCACGGTGGCTCACACCTGTAATCCCAGAACTTTGGGAGGCCGAGTTGGGCGGATCACCTGAGGTCAGAAGTTCGAGACCAGCCTGACCAACATGGAGAAACCCTGTCTTTACTAAAAATACAAAAATGAGTCGGGCATGGTGGCAGGCACCTGTAGTCCCAGCCACTTGGGAGGCTGAGGCAGGAGAATCACTTGAACCCAGGAGGTAGAGGTTGCAGCAAGCTGGGATTTCGCCACTGCACTCCAGCATGGGCAACAGAACGAGACTCCATCTCATATATATATATATATATATATGCATTTTTGCAGGAGAGAGGTAATTGGTACAGAGTGCATATTTTAGTCTTGGATGAAAGTTAAGTTTGTGTTAATTTGTGGGGCTTTTTTCTTTTTTCCAATTTACAACAAGAATTTATTTTGGAAACGATATTTTAACCTTTGGAATCAAATTGTTTTTATTTGGGAGCATAATGTATATACATTGGTATTATGTTATACAATAAAATTGTTCTAATGTGGTGCCATTTGCTGGATGACAATGGTATTTTTGTATTTCAAGCCATTCTCTTATGTTGTGTGTCAATATATCATTGCACAGAAGAGCTTTTCAATCCAAATATTATATGTTCTCTGTGTAATTGAATTTTATTTATCCTTTATAAACCAGAAATATTCATAGGGAAAAAATACAGTTGAGGCTTTAATGCCCTTTTTTCCTCCCGTAGTTGTTAATATTATGAAGGCATTTACCAGGACTTTATTTGGATTCACATGTCTAGCAACCTAGTCTGCCATATAATAGGTGGTTAATACTTGATGGCTGGATAGATGGATGAACGGATCGACAGATGTGTAGACAGATGAATGAGTGCGGATGAATGGGTAGAATTTGCTTTACAAGTAGACGTCAAGCCAAAGCATATGGCATAGATTCTGGGCTTGAGTGAGTTGTCAAGCAATGCACACAGCTTCTTTAGTAAGTCAAGGCAGGGCTACAATCAGGGAGGCACCAGGAGGACACTCAGCCTAAAAGCAAGAATTCAAGTGCTGTAAGGTGAGGTGGTTACTAGCCTTCAAATACTCACTGAAGCTCAAGGCAGGAGCCTTTGGTTCTGAAATCACCTTTCCTTACTCAGTTCTCTCCCAGTTGTGTGTGTGTGTGTGTGATAATCGTTGCTAGTGCTGAACCAAACTTGAACAAGATGAAGCTTCAGTGTAGCCACTTGTCACACCTGAAAGAGCCTGAAAAGCTCACACTGATTCGTTGTAGTGCAATTGATACTTGCTCTTTCTTCTAGTCAGAGGACAAGAGTCTTGAAGGGTAGTGCAATTTGCTTCCCATTTGAGAAATTTGGATAAAAGCTAGACGTACAATCTCAAAACAAATTAAGTTATAAATGTATTAGGCAGAGCCTTGATTCGGTGTTCTAAAGAATGGGGAAGAGGGAGGTAGGTCAGAGGGTTGAGTTCTTCTCACATAGACCGTGAGTGATATCACAGCTTGGGTCCTCTTGATTTGTAATGGAAATTAGACCCAGTAAGGAGCATCTTACCTTTTAAGCCATGACATTTTTGAAATTATACATTCTAAGTAGGCTGGATAACATTTTAAACAAAACACAATTGAAAATTCAGTTCATCGGAGTCACTGCACATACTCAATTGCTGATTTTTATATTGCAGTATTTTTGGCTCTAAAATCATGATGAAATAACACCAAAAGCAAATGGGCCATATTATGCACAAATTGTTTGCTAAATCTAAATTGCTAAATTGAGGCTTTTTTCCAGCTGTGTCAGAACAAAAATATATTCAGCTACAAATATATAAAATCGAGATATTTTGAAGGCAAGAAAATATGCTAGGGTTCTATTATAAAACTGATGGAAAAAACAAAGTCTTTCCTTTAAATTATGTTTTTCAAACAGAGAAAATTCATATTTCTGAATAAATCTTTTCACATTAACATTTCCTGGTACATGTGTCCCATTTGGTCTATAAACTCCTAAAATGGGATTATGAAAGAATAAATCTGCTCATCACATGAAGAAGGAATGGATGACTGCATTGTAAAATTAAAACTGGATGTCTATAGCTCAGGGTACCTTAGGTTCTATGGGATGCACAATGACTCAAACATTTGGAATTAATATGTAGATCCTTAAGGTTCCTGGAAAGGTCCTTCTTGATAATTTATTTTAGAATTACAATGCTGTAAAAACTAAAGAGAAGTTAATAGATATAATCATATGTTTCAAATTCAAATGCCTAGAAGGCAGATAATGCAACTGGGTGGTGATTTTCCAGCTCCTTGTGAATTTGTAATGTGTAAGAATAGGGACCCACTGTCATAAGATTTTTTTTATTTTGAAAGAGAAGTTCAAAATTCAAATTTTAAGTGGATTCTTCTCATGTTTAACTGTGTGCGCTAAACCATTTTCATCTATGACATGCATTTGGGCTTTGAGTCACTTACTTGCCATTTATGTTTCAGACGATGACTCTACCTTAAGGTGGTAATAGAGCTAAACCCGCCCCATGCCAAGCTACATCCTCTGCTTCTGAATGTCTGCCCCCTTCTTTGAGGTCCACAAACTCCCCTTGACTTCCCACCCTGCTTTGAAAGTTTAGAGGAAGGTTGATTCTTTAGCAATCTTTCCTTCTTCTCAAGCTTATAGTATTCTCTTTGCCTCCGTATTCCTTCAGAATGGCATTGTATCCCACCTGTTTGGTAGGAATTATATAGCATTGCCAGACCTCTGCTATGAAATCATCTTGTGCTGCCTATTACTTTTCACATTTTGAAATTGAGATGAAGTTCATGTAATATAAAATTAGCCATTTTACCATTTAAGGTGTATAATTCAGTGGCTTTTTGTACACTTAACAATATTGTACGACATCACCAAAATCAAATTCCAGAGTATTTTTATCACCCCAAAGAAAACAACTTACCCATTAAGCAGTCACTCCCATTTCTCCCTCCCTCCAATCCCTGGCAACCGTTAAATAGTAATTCTCTGTTCCCTATTACTCTAGACCCTAGGATCTGTCTATCATGACATTTCATATGAATGAAATAATACAATATATTGCCCTTTGTGTCTTCCTTTTCTTAGCATCATGTTTTTTGATTCATTCATGTTGGTAGCATGTGTCATTGTTTCATTTCTTTTATGGGTGACTAATATTCCATAGTATGCATATAGCACATTTTGTTTATCCATTCATGAGCTGATGGACATTTGGGTTGTTGTAACCTTTTGGCTAATTTGAATACAGCTGCTTTGAACACTTATACAAAAGTTTTTGTTTGAACACTTGCTTTCAACTCTTTGGAGTATACAACTAGGAGTGGAACTGCTGGGTTTTATGGTAATTCTATGTTGAACTTTTGAAGAGCTGCCAACAATTTTCCACAGTGGCTGCACCATTTTCCATTCTTAACAGCAATGTATGAAAGTTCCCATTTTTCTATATGCTCACCAACACCTGTTATTTTCTTTTTTAAAATATGTTTTTATTATAGCCATCTTAATTGGTGTGAGGTGATATCTCATTGTGGGTTTAATTTGCATTTCTCTAATGACAAATGATGTTGATCATCTTTTCATGTGCTTGCTGAACATGTAGATATCATTTTAGAGGAAACGTCTATTCAAGTCTTTTGCTCATTTTTAAATTGGGTTGTCTTTCTGTTGTTGAGTTGTGTTTCTGTTATAATCTAAATAGACATCAGCAATATGCTTAGAAAATAGTTTAACCCATTTTGTGGATTGTCTTTTTACTTTCTTAATATTGTTCTTTGGAGCACAGTAGTTTCTAATTTTGATAAGGCCCAATTAATCTTTTTTTTTTTTTTTTTGCCTGCGCTTTTGGGATTATATTAAAACATTGCTAAATCTAAGGTCACAAGGATTACCCTTTATTTTATTCTAAGAGTTTTGTAGTTTTAACTCTTACATTTAGGTCTTTGATTTATTTTGAATTAATTTTTGTAGATGGTATATGGTGAGTCCAGTTTCATTCCTTTGCTGTGAACACCCAGTTTTTCAAGCACCGTTTGTGGAAGAGACTATTTTTTCTCTGAAGAATGGCACTGACCTCATTGTCAAAAATGAAAGGATTATAGATATATGGGTTTATTTCTGGACTCTTAATTCTATTCTACTGATCTATATGTCTGTGTAGGGGAGAAAAAGTAATACGTTTTCCTTACCTGTCACAAAGTTCATAGCTGATACTTCTATAACAAAAGAAAACAAAACTGTTCCTGTGGTTTTTCTCAATTTCCTTTGGCTTAAAATATTCAGCATGCCAATGTGCCGTATTTTCAGGCAGCACTTCCTGCACCCCTTCTATCCTTATGCTGGTATCATGATGTTTTAATTACTGTATCTTTGTGATAAGTTTTGAAATTTAGAAGTACATCTTCCAACTTCATTTTTCTTTTAGAAGATTGTTTTAGTTACTTGAAATCCCTTACAATTCCATATGGATTTTAGGATTACCTTTTCCATTTCTGCAAAAAAGACAGTTGGGATTTTAATAGGGATTGCATTATGTCTTTAGATTGCTTTGATAAATATTGCCATTTTGAAAATGTGAGCTTTTTAAAACTCTTACTCACTGTTTCTCATTTCTGAGACTCTTCATTCATAAGCATCTTAGTCTATATTTTGTTGCAACTATTATACTTTGCTTCAGGTGTTCATAGCTAATACCACATTTAATATGTAATACTACACTTAAGCCTTTAAATGCTTTCAACAAATACTACCTAGGTAGTTGCTTCAATCCTATGGTAGCTCTGAGGCAGATAAAACACATCAAGCTTTTGAAATGATCCTTCAGAGGACCACCAGATAGGTAAAAATAAACACTCTGTGTATAAAAGTATACAGATTTTTAAAATCTGTATAAATGTCTGAGGTATAAGTGCAGTTTTTACATGCATATATTACTTAGTGATCAAGTCAGGAATTTTAGTGTATCCCTCACCAGAATAAAACACATTGTACCCATTAAGTAATTTCTTCTTATTTGTGGTCTTTTCACTCCCTCTTACTTCGGAGTCTCCATCGTCCATCATACCACTCTCTACTTCCATGTATATCAATTTTTTAGCTCTCACTTATAAGTGAGAACATGTGATAATTGTCTTTCTGCGTCTGATTTGTTTTATGTAAGATAATGACATTCAGTTCCATCCAGATTGATGAAAAAGACACAATTTCATTATTTTGTCTGGCTGAACAGTATTCTATAGTGTATGCATACAATATTTTCTTCATTCATCTCTTGATGGACACTTTGATTTCATATTTTTTTCTATTGTGTATAGTGCCAGAAAAAATATACAAGTGCATGTATTTTATATATTAATGTCTTTTCCTTTGGGTAGATATCCAGTAGTGGGATTGCTGTATCAAAGATAGTTCTATTTTTAGTTATTCAAGAAATCTTCATACTGTTTACCATAAAGATTGTACAAATTTCATTCCCACCAACAGTGTATAGGAATTCTCTTTTCTTCATATTCTCACCAACATTGTTTTTTACACTTTTTAATAACAGCTATTCTGACTGGGGTAAAGATATCTCAAAGTGGTTTTAATTTGCATTTCTCCAGTGATTAGTGATATTGGCCTTTTTTTCATATACCTGTTGGCCATTTGTATGTTTTCTTTTGAGAAAATAGCTATTCATATCCTTTGCCCACGTTTTAATGGCACACTTCGTTTTGTTGTTGTTTTTGTTGAGTTTGAACTTCTTGTATATTCTGGATATTTGTCCTCTGTTAGATGCATAGTTTGCAAGTATTTTTGCTGCTTATGCTCACTCTGTTTGTTATTTCTTTTGCTGTGGAGAAGCTTTTTAGTTTAATTAAGCCCAATTGGCTATTTTTGATTTTGTTGCCTATACTTTTGAGATTTTAGTCATGAATTATTTGCCTAGGCCAATGGCAAGAAGACTTTTCCCTGTTTTCTTCTAGTATTTTTACATTTGCAGGTCTCATGTTTAAGTATTTAATCCATCTTGAGTTGACTCTTGTATATGGTGAGAGACAGGAGTCTGGTTTCATTCTTCTCCATATGGCAGTGCAATTTTCCCAGCACCATTTATTGAAAAGGGCTTCTTTTCCCCAATGTATGATCTTGTCGACTATCAAGGATTTGTTGGCTGTTAAGCATCTGGCTTTATTTCTGGATTCTCTGAACTCCCTACTATTAACTGTACCTATCTCTGTTTTAGGTCCTGTAATATTGTTTTATGAATCTGGGTGCTCTGGTGTTGGTATATATGTATGTGTATATATAAAATTGTTATATCCTCTTGCTGAACTGATCCCTTTATCATTATATAATGAAATTATTTGTCTTTTTTAACTGTTTCATTGATTTTAAATTTGTTTTATCTGATGTAAGTGTAGCTACTTCTGTTCACTTTTGATTTCTGTTAGTGTGGAATATCTTTTCTACCATTTTATTTTCAGTCTATATGTGTCTTTACAAATAAAGTGAGGTTTTTTGTAAGCAGCATATAGTTAGATCATATTTTATTAGCCATTCAGCCAGTCTCTCTTTTAAGTGGAGTATTTAATCCACTTATGTTTAAGGTTACTTTTGATATGTGAGGTTTTGTTTGTTATATTTTTAATTGTCTTCTAATTGTTTTATAAATTCTTTGTTTCTTTCTCTTTCTCTGACTGTCTTTGGGATTTGGTGGAATTTTATAGTGGTGTCCTTTGATACCTTTCTTTTTCTCTTTTGTGTGATTATTTTACCAGCGAGTTTTATACTTTCCTGTATTTTCATGATGGTGAATACTGCTCTTTCCATTCCAAGTTTAGGATTTCTTTCAAGATTTCTTGTAGTACTGGTTTAGTGCTGATAAATTCCCCTAGCACTTACTTACCTGGGAAAGACTATTTCCCTTTCACTTATCAAACTTAATATTGCTGAGTATAAAATTCTTGGTTGGCAGCATTTTTCCTAGCACTTTGAGTATGTCATCCCATGCTCTTCTGACCTTTAAGGTTTCTGCTGAGAAGTCCACTGTTAGTCTGATAGGGACTATTTTATAGGTGACTAGATGCCTTTCTCATGTTGATTTTAGAATTCATTCTTTCACTTTGACTTAAGAAATTCTTATTATACTATGCTGTGATAAAGTCATTTTTGCATTGCATTTTCTTGGATATCACTAAGCTTCCCATATTGGAATGTCTAAATCTCTTTCCAGACTTGGGAGTCTTTCTCTAGTAAATAAGCTTTCACAACTTTTAAAAATCTTTTTGGCTTCTTGGGAATACTGATAATTCATAAGTTCAATGGCTTTATGTAGCCCCAGTGTCTTGAAGTCTTTGTTCATTATTTTTAGTACTTTTCTTGTTTTGTCTAACTAGATTATTTAAAAAGACCTACCTCTAAGTTCTGAATTATTTTTCTTCTGCTTGATGTAGTCTATTTTGTTAAGTTTTTGAATGTATTTTATATTTCCTTCAATAAATGTTTCAGTTCCAGGATTTCTGGGGTTTTGTTTGTTTTTTAAAGATATCTGTCTCATTGGTATACATTTTTCATTCACATTCTGAATTGATTTTCTGAGTTCTTTGTATTGGAGTTCAGATTTCTCTTGCATCTCATCAAGCTTCTTTAAAATCTATATTTTGAATTATTTACCTGGATTTTGAGGATTTTTTTGGGTTAGGATCTATTGTTGGAGAGTCATTGGGCTCCTTTGTGGAGAGTGTGGTAAAGTTTTGATGGGAAATGGAATGCCAGATGGGTACTTCCTCATGTTTTGGTGGTGATGATGGTGGGCTAAGCATGCCTATCTTTGTGTCCAGGGGCAGCATATGCTGACACCTTTTTTGGTGGTTTCAGGGAGACCAATTCTTGGGCCTCTGGGTGGCTTTCTCAGATGCCAATTATTATAGTGGCATGCCAAGTGAGTGAGCAGGTTCTCAAGTTCCTGGCAGCTGGGGTGGAGTGAGATGGGCAGTAGTGGTAGCAGTGTGGTAAGATGGTCTTCTAGTTTCCAAGTGCTATGCTGTTGTGTTGGCAGTGGTCACAATGGAAGGTACCAGCTGGCCCCCAAGTGACACTTGCAGGTAGAAGCCAGCTGAGGTAGTTGTGGTAGGGTGTTTATTCCTGACCTCTGTCCCTTGTGGGAAGTGTTCAGGTGGTGGGTTGAACTGTGGTTCCAGGTGCCAAGATCCTGCTTTGCATCTCAGAGGGTGGAGAGAAGCCATGTGGAGCTGGACCAGGCTATATTGTGCCAAGGCCCCCCAATGGCAAGTGTACACACCAGCTGCACTGGGGGGAGGAGCTGGGCAGAACAATTTTTAGAACCCTGGTGAAATACTTCGGTGAGGGTGATTGCCTCTGCATGGAGGCCTTGCTATGGAAGGGTGAGCCTGCTGGTCCCAGAAGTTGCAGCTTTGGCTGGCAAGTGGAGGACTTGCATTTTTCTCACGCTCCATACTGGGCACGGTTCTCTCTTCTGATTTTCAAAGCTGATGCTGCAGTTCAGTTAGATTAGACAGTGCACTCCTATTCCATCACTCAGCCCCAGGCTGAGCAGGAGCACCCACTCAGCTCAAGACCAAGCCTCCTTGGCAACTCTCATTCTTCTTATATCCCAAGAGGGTTGCCTGGTTCCAGTGTTAGTGGATGGAGCCCACACCAGGTTTGCTTTTCAGTTCTGGTTGTGGGAGTCCATTTCCCCTCAATCCTCAGTTCTACAAGCCACAGCTTAAGCTTTCCTAACACCTAGGGCTGGCACCACCAGATCCCAGGACTGCACACAGTATGTTAAGAGCTAGGATCAAGAATGGCATCTTATTGTAGATGCTTAAGTCTCTGAGAGGGTGTGGAATTCAGGACATGCTACCTCCTTGGAGTAGTTTCTTCTCACAGTCTCCTGGACACTTCCTAAGTTAGACTCAGGGTCTGGGAGGTTCAAGATGCACATCCATGGCTTAAAATGCACAATTACCCACTGGGAAAATGAACGACAAAAATGCATTCACTCACCCTCTCCTGTATTGGGGATTCTCTCCCAGGTCTTGGGCAACCTTAACCATGCAAGCTACCTGTTTTCTTTCTCCTTTCTAGATTTTGGTGTTTCCTTTTCCTTTTCTGTCAAACTCCCATCTTCCTTTGGGATAATGTATTCAAAGTGTGACTGCCTACACACTGTTTTGCTTCTTCTAAGTGTATGAGGTGTGCTTGAGATGCCTCTAGACAGCCATCTTGGGGGGAAAAATCCACATTTCTTTAACAATAAGGTCTGTATTATTTCCTATAACATAATAACTCACCCCCAAAATGTGGAATGTCATCCTCAAGTGTGTCACTGATTTGGGCTATAGAAAATGGTAAGTGGGTAAATAAAAATTCCCCAAAGCTCTCTTACCATAATCCAAGCTTTTTCCTTCATTGAGCATTCTCCTGATTGTTGTAAGATTTTGTTTTGATTCCAAAACTCACAAAAGTTGATTCTGACAATTTTTGCAATCTTAGTGTTTGCTTTTGCAGTGTGACAGAGTTTTGGAGTTCTCTATTCTGTTGTTTTTTTTCCCAAGGCCATTCTAACTTACTTTTTAATACTGATTTTAATTTACAATTAGAATAGTCACTTCTTGCAGTGTGGACTTTTATTTCATACTACTTTTGATGGTTCTCTACTATGAAGTCCAAAATTCTACATAGAGTAAATATTAATCAGTATTTTAAGAGTGAATGCATGACTGAATCAATAAATCAGTGTCCACATAACGAGGTTTTATTACCTGCCTAAGTGACTGATTCTGCAGTATAAGAATCCTGAATGTAAGATAATTTTCCTTATACTCGAAAGTATATTATTTATAGTCACATTAATTTTCCTTTGCTCAATTGTTAGTGAAGATCGAAAACATACCATCACTATATATATTTTTATAATATCTTTGTATACACAGAATAGTTTTTAATGTAATCGTCTCATAATTTCCTTAGTCTAAAATAAACAATATTTTATCCCTTCCCAATTAGTTTTATTTTCTGCCTGAATTATCCAGATAAGGATTGGAAAATAGCGACCTATTAGTTTGCAGTCTTAAATTCACTTGGGAATTGAGCAATCCTTTTGCAATAAACTTTGGTTTAAAAATTTTTAATTGACTATGATAATATGAAATAGTAACAGAAATATTACCCTTGGGGATGATATTTCTTCCACAGTGCTAGTGACTGACCTGATGTAGTTCATGGATTTTCCATGGTTGATGCAGTTGAGTAACGGTTATTCCCTTACAAGCAGATCCAGGATTGAGACTGACAAAGTTAGAGTGATACTCTATTTTTTATTTTTTATTATTTTGAGCTAGAGTCTCACTCTGTTGCCCAGGCTGGAGTGCAGTGGTGCCATCTCAGCTCACTGCAACCTCTGTGCCCCAGGTTGAAGACATTCTCAGGCCTCAACCTCTGGAGTAGCTGGGATTACAGGTGTGCACCAACATGCTTCGCTAATTTTTGTATTTTTAGTAGAGACGGGGTTTCACCATGTTGGCCAGGCTGATCTTGAACTCCTGACCTCAGGTGATCCATCCACCTTGGCCTCCCAAAGTGCTGGAATTACATGCATGAGCCACCGCACCTGGCAGAATGATACATTCTGAAAGACCATTTCCATACTTTATAACCAAAGTCTAACAAACATCTATATAAAAACAGATTTTTTAAAATGCTGAAAGTGGTATTGTTTAATGCCCTGCATTTATTTTCACGGAAATACTGTTTTAGAATACTCACATGTGCCAGGCAAATTCCTTGATACTTTTAGTAATTATTTCTTGCAATATAATGCTAATGCCTTAAATTAGGTACAAGGTCACCATCTTAGGGAGACTAAGGATCAGAGCTGCAAAGGAATTTACAGGAAGATAGCAGCTGTAGTGGAGCACCACTCTGATTGCCCCTTCAGGAGAAATCTCACCATGAAGAAACTGGTCAGCACTGGGCTGACCATCTCCAATTGTAGTGCCTTTAGAATTCCTATAGCAGTGTAGCTGGAGATATGTTCTGCTCAGGCAGTGTCAGCCAATGTTCAAGTACAGTAGAACAAAAGGGTTTGCTCGAGGAAGGATTCCTCTGCTGGCAATCTTTGCTTTAGAGCTTGCCTTTGGGCTCTAGACTTTCTCAGATTTGTACCACAGTCTGAGTCTCCTCCTTCCCGTCTGTCTTCCCTTTCTTCCACAGGCATCAGACCTGATCCACAGCCTGAAAGCTCTTCCTGCCCACTCTTACTCCTTCTACTGTTACCTTTGGCACACATTACTCCAAATAAATATCTTCTGCTGCAAACTCTGTTTTGGCTTTTTCTTTCCAGAAGATTCAAACTTACATGGGCAGAAAGAATAATCTATTGAAAGCAAGGAAGAGTTATTTACCTATTTGGGGTAGATGTCATGGCTATTAAGCATACCCAGGTTTTAATTCTGTTTCTCCAAGTTAGCGATTTAGTCTTTTTGCACTTTAATATTCTTTTTGTAAAATGAGGACAATCACATCTACATTGGTTGTTGTAAATTTCTTGAATGATGTAGTAAAACCTGGCCCTTAGTAGTCTCTCAAAAAAGGTAAATATTACCATTTTTGTTTACCATTATTATTGTTAAGAAAAAATAATATATATTAAATATTATAAAATAAAATATAAATAATAATATATTATATATTTAAATATTGATTCTAGTTTTAAAATTTAAACATTTCTTCCCCCACAAACTATTTCTTTTCTATGCTCCATACCTCTTCCCAGCATGATTCTAATGAATGATTTAGGCTTTATATTTCTTAACAGATTGTTATTTTCTAGATGAGACATTGAGTTTATATTGCCACAAAATGTTTGAATTGGTGATATACTGTAATGATATTCAACTATCTGCACAGTAATTTGTAGTACCTGCCAGCAATCAGTAACATAGCTCTAAATGTCTGAAAATGGCATCACACACATTTTCTGGTCAATTATCTTCTAAAAGGATTAGTCAAAGAGGATACATGATTTGACAGTAAAATGCTTAGACCCAAAATGAAAAAGGTTACTGTCAAGTTTAAGTCATCTCCCTGTGATTTGGGGCAATCATTAACTCACACAAAACTTTAGTTTCCTTATTTATAAAATGGAGAAATTAGGACAGTTTATTTCTAAAGTCTGATTCAGCTATAAAATCTAAATACTGATTATAACTAGTTCCCTAGAACTTACAATTTAAGGCCACAAGTTATACCATAATATTCCTAGATGTTCAATATTGTAGGATAAGTTTTTATAATGTGTGCTGAGGATTATTATTATTATTATTTTATTTTTATTTTTTTGCGATGGAGTTTTGCTCTTGTTGCCCAGGCTGGAGTGCAATGGCGCGATCTCAGCTCACTGTAACCTCCGCCTCCAGGGTTCAAGCAATTCTCCTGCCTCAGTCTCCAGAGTAGCTGGGATTACAGGTGCCTGTCAGCACGCCTGGCTAATTTTTGTATTTTTACTAGAGACAGGGTTTCACCACGTTGGTCAGGCTTGTCTAGAACTCCTGATCTTAGGTGATCTGCCCGCCTCGATCTCTCAAAGTGCTGGAATTACAGGCATGAGCCTCTGTGCTTGGCCTCTGAGGATGAATTTTTAAGAAAAAGAGGAAATAGTCAAATGGATCACTATTTGCTAATAGTTTAATAAATTATATGAGACAATCAATCCTTGGACTGTTCATTTAATCTTATTTATTCCTAAAAGATTACTGCAATAGGGATACACATTAGAATTAATAGAATTTTTTTAATTTCACCAGAAATTATTTTCAAAGAAATCAAGCAAAATTTTTCTACAGACCCTTTCCTGAATACAGAATATCAGGAGAAACATGCACAAATTTATTCTGCTAAAGATGTTGAAAAACTTAGAAATATAAAACTCAGGATATGTCTATCCTATGTCTACGACAGAAGCTATGCCAGAGTTTCTAGACTATGAGTTGGTGTCATTATGAGGAATATGTTTAGGGTTTATGTGTAATAATGTCATCCAAAGCAATGTAGGTTCAGAATTTTACCCAAACTGAAGAGATTGCATTTGGCTTCTAGATCAATGATAGGCATGACATTAAAAGCTCACAGTTAACATCAATAAGTAAGAGTAGGTCACTGGTAATTAAGAATGGAAATGCTACCATCTCCAGCAATTGAAATCTCACTGCAAATGATCTGAATTCAATTAGAAAAACCAGAGGGGGTAGATATAAAAACAGTTAGCTACAGACAGGTATGCTTCAATTCAGTACTCATATAGGGTCTACTATGAACAGCACTATGATAAACTCTGTAGATCTAAAAATGAATCAGAAATGGTCCCTCCCATTAAGAAAGAATGATTTAATAGAAACATGAAGTTTAGTCTAGTAGTATTAATGGGCAATTGATGCAAGCGCTATTTCTTAGTGCATAAATAGGACAAACCAAGAGTGTTAAATTTGAGCAAATATGCAAATTATTTAGTGAGTTGGGAACTATAATGTCCCAGAGACAAAGGTAGGGAGACAGACATCATAACATATCAATAATAACATTATCAGACAAAAGCAACTGTATCTGCTCATCTAAGGATTTGTTCTATGTGACAATTACTGCTTTGCATATTGGTTGGCACTTAATCTTTCACAACACCAAAAGTTGAATCATCTTAGGATGAGAGAAACAATAATAAACAGAATTTTTCTCTCCAATATCTTTCTCTTTCTCTTTCACTACACACACACATGCAGACGCATACACACACCTCAAATGGTACTGACCCTTAATTACTTATTTTGTAGTGGTAAAAATCAATGCAGAGCTCTGTTTGGAGAATGACTATTTCCAATGACAATGAAGGTTAAATAGAATGCTATAATTGCCAATGCTTTTAGAATATCTGGGGGAAGCTTCTGAACTGGATTAAATGAGAATAAAGATAGCCAGCAATATTTGATGCTTAAATTATAAATTTGATTTAAACATGATGGAATATTTTAGATAATAAAGTAATAAACTTCTCTATTCTTCATAACTCTTATTGGCATAAGAAAGTTAATAGAATGACAGGAATATGACACTGTTGACGCCATTTAAATATAACTGTCCCTAAAAATGCTTTGGAAACAAGGCAATGTTTAGGAAATATAAGAAATCTTTATATAAGCCAAAGGTGCTGAGATTCAATGTATCATTTTTTTTCTTTTCTGTGAGCTAACAGCAGCTAGCCCTTCCAAGATCTATACAATACTTGATTACTAGAAATAGTAGGATATGGCTTGTTAACAATAGTAATTTCTCACAGTTTCTGAGTGCTTACTATGTGTAGACCCTGGGTTTGGTGTTCCTGCTTTGCCTTAGCTCACTTAGTTCTCACAACACCACAATGAAGTATGTTCTTTCATTATTTCCGTTTTTTGTGTAAGGCAACTGAAACTGTCAACCCATTCTCAGGTCATTCTGACTCTAGAACTTGCTTCTCTTGTCTTACAGACCTCATTTGTAACACAGTAGGTGCTAAAATCATATATACAGTGCTTATTTCACCTATTTGAAAATAAAATTGCTTTTTACGCCAAGGTTCACACATATATCTGTTTTGTTGCTTTACTCTGGGGCTATGTTATGGGTGCATGCTTTGCTCTCCAAGCAGAATTGACCTCTTTGGTCTGCACCAGTCATTCAATATAACTTAAGGCAATTTGCTGCCAGCAATTCTACATACTTTTACATTTCTTACAGATGCATGCCTGTTTTTAAATAGTATTTATTGATGTTATTCTAAATACTCCCTGCTTTGGGGTGGTAACATTACACATACATTCCACAACAAATATGCCTTGTAAATATATAGTTCCCTGTTTTTCTGGTTCTTTGTAGACAGTCTTTCCAAAGGTAAAATTCAAACGCTCTAATCAATGTCCCCCTCCAGCGAAAGAAAAATGAAAGGCAAATAAGGATGATGCTGTTTGTTAAATGCGAAGTATCTCCCAATTATTTTTGTGATACTCTACTTAATTCTACCTGCAAAGATTAGGAATCAATTATTTAGTGCAAAACATTTAAATCTAGTATCAGAATCTGGATGAGGATAAAAAGAAATTCTAAATATGTTTCCTACACAGATCTCAGTACCATTACAATTAGTTGGATGCTTTCCAATCTAGTCATTAGACTGTGAATCTTTTTATGTGTCTGTGTCCAGATCTCTATGGGTATCCATAAAATATGTTCTTGCTGGCAATCTATGTCTGCTGTTTATCCACAACTTTGTAGCACACATGATCTCAGAAATTATTTAAGGTGACTGTATCTCCATTTATTTGTAAAGGAAGGGGGCTGGGTCAGATAATCCACTATATCCATGCCAGAACTAAAACATATTGATTCTGTAGCTAAGAATGGTGATTTATAGGAACTACTGCGCAGTTTAAAGCAACTGCTATCAAATTGAAAACACTCATTTATTCTTCCATTTTCCGTAAATCATACTTTCACAGATAGTAGAAACATTATTACCATCATTGCTGATAGGAAATTCTAAATTCCTACTTGCCCTGGAATTATTAGATAGCTCATTCCTTTATACTCTGTCATTTTTAGCACAAGGCCAGAGAACAGAGGTTTCTGGCAAATCAGGATGTGATCATGAGATAAGATTCATGAGAATGAATAGCCAACACATTGAGGTTGAAGAGCAGAGAAGTAGAAAGAGTTTTTGATGACAATAGTGAGCAGCAAAAGCAAGACAAGCAACTTCCTTTCTCTGGATATTCTGTTATGAGAGAAAAATAGATTTTTATTTTGCAAGGCAGTTGCTTAGGTTTTTCTATTACTTGAAGCTAAATACACTCCAGCTAATCAAAGTTTAGAGTTACCCATGCTTTAGGATTAGATGAAGTTTAAGAATTATGAAATCTATTTGCTAATTGACACTGAGCTATATGGTGTTATTTCAGCCTTTTAATGTTTTCTTGTGATTGATGAGATATTTGTATTAAATGCTTCAGTTTTATGCACTTGTTTGTATTATTTTTCTTTTTCACTTAGTGAGTTAGCAGCTATCATGGATAAATTTCTGCATTTAGAATTTAATAGAAATCTTTTTCTGTTGGCAGACATTCCTTGATATCATTTGTTATTTATTTTCAGTTCTCTGCAGGTTTACCTCTTTCGCTGTGTACAGATTATGACAAATGATCAGCAATCCCAAGTTATTTACTTGATGTGAACATTTCCAAGAGCAAAATATTTCAATACTACCATCATGGATTATTAAATCAAAGTACTGAAAGTGCTTCAAACAAAACAGAAGCATAGTTTACTGACATCTTCCAAGTCCCTTGTTGAATCCCAGAGGATAAAAATAAGTCTATTTATATATAAGGATAATAATATTTAATCTCATCCCCATCTCGTCTTTTGCGAATAATATGTTAGCCTTCAGAGATACTTTTGAGATGTCAAGTGAATTGCATAGCATTAAAAAATGACTGATTAACTTTGTCAAAATGCTAGAAGTGGCTTATGAATCTTTACCTTTCATCATGTTTTCACAGGAATATTTAAAATGCTTTTCTTTAGAAATGAATATTTTGCAACTTACACAAACACTTGAAACCAACTCAAGAATTGTAAGAGGCCCTCAGAAATAGATTCTAGGGCAACCTCATCCAATCTTATGAACCCTTCAGTTACACACCCTATGTCCAGTGGATATTCATTAGTTGGTTGAATATAGATCTGCTGATAGATAACTTTCTACACAGAGAATGTAGATCTGGTAATAGATAACTCTGCACATCTGTTTCTTGCACAAGTATAATTAATTGAAAGTTCTCACTCTTAAGTTGATATCTGTCTCATGTAATTATACCTATTGGTACTACCATTAAATCCATATTTCAACATTTGTTTACACAATATCTTGAGTCTTCAAATACTTTACTGAAGCAAAAATATATTACATATCAATTGCATTTCAACAATTTAACAAGGTAGTCACTTTTTCAGAAAGTGTTCATCTGGGTATCTGTCATTACTTGAGTTGAGCAAACTCATGTGGTCTTCTAGTGATTGTCATTCACTTTTTCTATACTCATAAGTCATCTCTTTAAGTTGTCTACCTGGTTTCTTGCCTGGACCAGGATCAATGTCAAATAAGTGTATGTCAAGATTACACAGCACCTTGCAACATATAAAAGAGTTATCAAGTCCAACAGTTCCAGAAAAACTCGTGGGCTATATTTAAATAGAAAAATAAGATTTTTCATTATTTACAAAGTACATGACTTAGAATCTAAAAAATAACTTACAGTAAGGATTTAGCAATTTTGTTAAAAAGAAAATGATTTATTTACTGAAACAGTTAATTTAACAATAATTTGAAATTGATAAAAACAAAATATACTTATTTTGTATGTACAATGTACGTATTTTACTATTATATATTATGTATAATAGTAAAATCAATTCCATTTGATTGATTCTAACAATATACTTTTGTCTATGTTTTTTGCCAATCTAGTGCATTTGTAGGTAACCTATGGTTGCAAAACATGAAAGAATATAACCTGCACATGAATGTTAGTTGGTATTTAAATTTACATGAAAAAGTAAGATTAAAGTGAAAAAAATATATATGTCACAACTTCACTCATTCATTAGTGGTATGAGAGACTTTTTTACTTAAGTAGATAATAGTTTTTGAATACTGGGGCAACCTCATCCAATCTCACGAAACCTTCAGTTACACACATATGTCCAGTGTACATTTATCAGTTGGTTGAATATAGATCTTGTGGATAGTTAACTTTATACACATAGAATATAGATCTGGAAATAGATAACTTGCTATACATCTATTTCTTGCACAAGTCTAATTAATTGAAAATTTTCACTCTTGAGCTGAGAGGGTATATTTCCTGAAATTTTTTGTGTTAGTCACAACAGACTGCTAGTCACTTCTACTAAATTTATTCTGTATTAAACGTTTTTATCCATCACTTTGGTAAGTCTAGAATACAAAAGTGATAAGCTAAGCATTTACAGATTTTCATGGAGTTAGTACTGTAACTATTAGCAATTTCATGCTACCAATATTGCATCACCAAACATGAATTGGAAAGAGATGTGCAGTAATTCACCATTATATCATATTTCCACCATACTAATACAATAAACATAAACAATAAACAAATAACCTCAAGAACATACAATAATTAGAAAGTAATGAGTTTTGAGTAATTATTATGTTTTAAATATAATTTATTTAATTTTACATGTATAAAATTTAATTTTTACTGATGGCCATATTTAACAATGGGGCTCGCAATATTCCTGAAAATTTAATGATGAGTTCTTGCAATGCAATACAAGCCAGTTCACACACACCACTAAATGTAGCACAAGGTGAGGCATAATAAGAACACTCTGGATGTATATATGCTCTTAAAAGTTTTGCCTCTCCCCAAGAGTAAACAGAAGCTATTGGAAATCATTGCAGAGGCCTGTTAGAATGTGAACGCGAGTGTTAGATGTTCTGCCTCTACTGCTCAATTGTGGTGTGTCCATGAGGAAGTTTCTTAGTCTCTTTGTGTTCCAGCCTTCTCAGCTGTAAAATGAAAATAATAATGATAAAAATGATACATATTTCATGTATGAAATGAGGTAATATACATAAAGTCCTTAGAGCAAGGCCTAGAACATAGTAAATATTTAATATACATTAACCATATTATAATTGAATTTTAAGACAGAATATAATATCAGATTTATAGTTTAAAAGATCACTCTGCTTGTTGTACGGAGTACTCAACTGTGATACTCAATGATGGTAGAAAATGCAGTTAAACATCTACTGTCACCCTGGGGTGGTTCTTGGATTCAGTTGGTGAGAATAGAGACACAGCCAACTACACAAATTTTGAAAGACATCAAAAAGAAAGAGCACTGGACATGTCAAGGATAACTCCCAGGTTTTTAAATTAGGCAATTGATAGATTTCTCCTTCACTTAGAAAGAAAATAGTGGAAAGGAATTACTTTAGAGCCAGGTGGGAGATCATTAGTTTGGTTTTAGAATTTTATATATATGAAGTGCAGTTAAGACTTTCAGGACATGTGGAATAGGTCAAGGAGAATTCTGGGCTGTAAATACATTTTGGAGTTATTGACATAAAAATGAAGATAGTTAAAGACACAAGGGTAAATATTACTGGCAAGATGGCTGAATAGGAACAGCTCTGGTCTGCAACTCCCAGCGAGATTGATGCAGAAGGCGGGTGATTTCTGCATTTCCAAATGAGATACCCGGTTCATCTCATTGGGACTGGTTGGACAGTGGGTGCAGTCCATGGAGGGTGAGCCAAAGCAGGGTGGGGCATTGCCTCACCCAGGAAGCTCAAGGGGTTGGGGAATTTTCTCTCCTATTGAAGGGAAGCCATGAGGGACTGAGCCTGAGGAACTCCGGCACAGATACTGCACTTGTCCCATGGTCTTCGCAAGCTGCAAACCAGGAGATTCCCTCTGATGCCTACCCCTCCAGGGCCCTGGGTTTCAAGCACAAAACTGGGCAGCCATTTGGGCAGACACCAAGCTAGCTGTAGGAGTTCCTTTTTTTCCATACCCCAGTGGCTCCTGGAAGGCCAGCGAGACAGAACCATTTACTCCCCTAGAAAAGGGTGCTGAAGCCAGGGAGCCAAGTGGTCTGGCTCGGTGGGTCCCATCCCCATGGAGCCCAGCAAACTAATATCCACTGGCTTGAAATTCTCACTCCCAGCACAGTGGCAGTCTGAGATTGACCTGGGACACTGGAGCTTGGCGGCGGGGGGGCATGCACCATTGCTGAGGCTCAAGTAGGTGGTTTTACAAGCGCAGTGTAAACAAAGCCGCTGGGGAGTTTGAACTGGGCAGAGTCCACTGCAGCTTAGCAAGGCTGCTATGGCCAGAATGCCAGATTTCTCTTCTCTGGGCAAGAGAAAGAAAAAAGGCAGCAGCACCAGTCAGGGACTTATAGATAAAACCCCCATCTCCCTGGGACAGAGCACCTGGGGAAAGGGGTGGCTGTGGACGCAGCTTCAGCAGCCTTAAACATCTCTGAAGAGCACAGCAGACCTCCTGGCACAGCATTCAAGCTCTGCTAAGGGTCGGACTGCCTCCTCAAGTGGATACCTGACCCTTGCGTATCCTGACTTGGAGACACCTCCCCGTAGGAGCCGACAGACGCCTCATACAGGAGAGCTCTGGCTGACATCTGGCAGGTGCCCCTCTGGGATGAAGCTTCCAGAGGAAAGATCAGGCAACAATCTTTGCTGTTCTGCAGCCTCTGCTGGTGATACCCAGGCAAACGGGGTTGGGAGTAGACCTCCAGCAAACTCCAGCAGACTGGCAGCAGAGGGGCCTGACTGTCAGAAGGAAAACTAACAAACAGAAAGGAATAGCATGTCCACTCGAAGACCCTATCCAAAGGTCACCAAGATCAAAGATGAAAGGTAGATAAATCCACAAAAATGGGGAGAAACCAGTGCAAAAAGGCTGAAAATTCCAAGAACCAGAAAGCTTCTTCTCCTCCAAAGGATCACAACTCCCAGCCAGAAAGGGAACAAAACTGAATGGAGAACAAGTTTGACAAATTGACAGAAGTAACGCTTCAGAAGGTGCATAATAACAAACTCCTCCGAGCTAAAGGAGCATGTTCTAATTCAATGCAAGAAAGATAAGAACCTTGAAAAAACGTTAGGACGAATTGCTAACTAGAATAACCAGTGTTGAGAAGAACATAAATGGAATGGAGCTGAAAAACACAGCACAAGAACTTCGTGAAGCATATACAAGTTTCAATAGCCGAATTGATCAAGCAGAAGAAAAGCTATCAGTGATTGAAGATCAACTTAATGAAATAAAGAAAGACAAGATTAGAGAATAAAGAATAAAAAGGAATGAACAAAGCCTCTAAGAAATATGGGACTATGTGAAAAGACCAAATCTAGGCTTGATGTACCTGAAAGTGATGAGGAGAATGGAAACAAGCTGGAAAACACTCTTCAGGATATTATCCAGGAGAACTTCCACAACCTAGCAATACAGGCCAACATTCAAATTCAGGAAATACAGAGACACCACGAAGATACTCCTTGAGAAGAGCAACCCCAAGACACATAATTGTCAGATTCACCAAGGTTGAAATGAAGGAAAAAATGTTAAGGGCAGCGAAAGAGAAAGGTCGGGTTACCCACAAAGGGAAGCCCATCAGACTAATAGCAGATCTCTCCGCAGAAACCCTACAAACCAGAAGAGAGTGGGGGTCAATATTCAACATTCTTAAAGAAAAGAATTTTCAACCCAGAATTTCATATCCAGCCAAACTAAGCTTCATAAGTGAAGGAGAAATAAAATCTTTTACAGACAAGCAAATGCTGAGAGATTTTTGTCACCACCAGTCTGCCTTACAGAGGCTCCTGATGGAGGCACTCAACATGGAAAGAAACAACCAGTACCAGCCACTGCAAAAACATGCCAAATTTTAAAGAACATCAACACTATCAAGAAACTGCATCAACTAACAGGCAAAACAACCAGCTAGCATCATAATGACAGGATCAAATCCACACATAACATATTAACCTTAAATGTAAATGGGCTAAATGCCCCAATTAAAAGACACAGACTGGCAAATTGGATAAAGAGTCAAGACCCATCAGTGTGCTGTATTCAGGAGACCCATCTCATGTGAAAAGACACACATAGGCTCAAAATAAAGGATGGGGGAATATTTACCAAGCAAATGGGAAGCAAAAGCAGGAGTTTCAATCCTAATCTCTGATAAAACGGACTTTAAGCCAACAAAGATCAAAAGAGGCAAAGGTGGGCATTACATAATGGTAAAGGGATCAATGCAGCAAGAAGAGCTAACAATCCTAAATATATATGCACCCAACACAGGAGCACCCAGATTCCTAAAGCAAGTTCTTAGAGACCTACAAAGAGACTTAGACTCCCACACAATAATAGTGGGAGACTTTAACATCCCACTGTCAATATTAGACAGATCAACGAGACAGAAAATTAACAAAGATATTTAGGACTTGAACTCAGCTCTGCACCAAGCAGACCTAATAGACATTGACAGAACTCTCCACCCCAAATCAACAGAATATACATTCTTCTTAGCACCACATTGCACTTATTCTAAAATAGACCACAAAATTTGAAGTAAAGCACACCTCAGCAAATGTAAAAGAATAGAAATCACAACAAACTGTCTTTCAGACTATAGTACAATCAAATTTAGAAGTCAGGATTAAAAAACTCACTCAAAACTGCAAAACTACATGGAAACTCAACAACCTGCTCCTGAATGACTACTGGGTAAATAATGAAATGAAAGCAGAAATAAAGATGTTCTTTGAAACCAATGAGAACAATGACACAACTTACCAAAATCTCTGGGACACATTTAAAGCAGTGTGTAGAGGAAAATTTATAGCACTAAATGCCCACAAGAGAAAGCAGGAAAGATCTAAAATTGACACCCTAACATCAAAATTAAAAGAACTAGAGAAGTAAGAGCAAACAAATTCAAAATCTAGCAGAAGACAAGAAATAACTAAGATCAGAGCAGAAATGAAGGAGATAGAGACATGAAAAACCCTTCGAAAAATCAATGAATCCAGGAGCTGGTTTTTTGAAAAGATCAACAAAATAGATAGACTGCTAGCCAGACTAATAAAGAAGAAAAGAGAGATGAATAAAATAGATGCCATAAAAAATGATAAAGGGGATATCACCACTGATGCCCCAGATATACAAACTACCACAAGAGAATACTATAAACACTTCTCTGCAAATAAACTAGAAAATCTAGAAGAAATGGATAAATTCCTGGACACATACACCTCCCAAGTCTAAACCACGAAGAAGTCAAATCTCTGAATAAACCAGTAACAAGTTCTGAAATTGAGGCAGTAATTAATAGCCTACCAACCAAAAAAAAGCCCAGGACCAGATGGATGCACAGCTGAATTCTACCTTAGGTGCAAAGAGGAGCTAGTACCATTCCTTCTGAAACTATTCCAATCAATAGAAAAAGAGGGAATCCTCCCTAACTCATTTTATGAGGCCAGCATCATCCTGATACCAAACCCTGGCAGAGACACAACAAAAAAAGAAAATTTTAGGCCAATATCCCTGATGAACATTGATGCGAAAATCCTCAATAAAATACTGGCAAATCCAGCAGCACATCAAAAAGCTTATCCACCATGATCAACTCGGCTTCATCCCTGGGATGCAAGCCTGGTTCAGCATATGCAAATCAATAAATGCAATCCATCACATAAACAGAACCAAGGACAAAAACCACGTGATTATCTCAATAGAAGCAGAAAAGGCATTCCACAAAATTCAACACCCCTGCACGCTAAAAACTCTCAATAAACTAGGTATCAATGGAATGTATCTCAAAATAGTAAGAGCTATTTATGACAAACCCACTGCCAATATCATACTGAATGGGCAAAAACTGGAAGCATTCCCTTTGAAAACTGGCACAAGACAAGGATGCCCTCTCTCACCACTCCTATTCAAAATAGTATTGGATGTTCTGGCCAGTGCAATCAGGCAAGAGAAAGAAATAAAGTGTATTCAAATGGGAAGAGAGGAAGTCAAATTATCTGTTTGCAGAAGATGTGATTGTATATTTAGAAAACCCCATTGTCTCAGTCCAAAATCTGCTTAAGCTGATAAGTAACTTCAGCAAAGTCTCAGGATACAAAATAAATGTGCAAAAATCACAAGCATTCCCATTCACCAATAACAGACAGCCAAATCATTAGTGAACTCCCATTCACAACTGCAACAAAGAGAATAAAATACCTAGAAATACAATTTACAAGGGATATGAAGGGCCTCTTCAAGGAGAACTACAAACCACTGTTCAAGGAAATAAGAGAGGAAACAAACAAATGGAAAAACATTCCATGCTTATAGATAGGAAGAATCAGTATCGTGAAAATGGCCATACTGCCCAAAATAATTTATAGATTCAATGCTATCCCCATCATGCTACCACAGCCTTTCTTCACAGAATTGGAAAAAACTACTTTAAAGTTCATATGGAACCAAAAAAGAGCCCGCATAGCCAAGACAATCTTGGGCAAGAACAAAGCTGGAGGCATCACGCTACCTGACTTCAAACTGGACTACAAGGCTACAGTAACCAAAACAGCATGGTACTGGTACCAAAACAGATATATAGACCAATGGAACAGAACAGAGGCCTCAGAAATTATGCCACATATCTACCACCATCTGATCTTTGACAAACCAGACACAAACAAGCAATGGGGAAAAGATTCCCTATTTAATAAGTAGTGTTGGGAAAACTGGCAAGGCATATGCAGAAAACTGAAACTGTACCCCCTCCTTATACCTTATACAAAAATCAACTCAAGATGGATCAAAGACTTCAATGTAAGACCTAGGACCATAAAAATCCTAGAAGAAAACCTGGGCAATACCATTCAGGACATAGGCATGGGCAAAGACTTCATGTCTAAAACACCAAAAGCAATGGCAACAAAAGCCAAAATTGACAAATGGGATCTAATTAAACTAAAGAGCTTCTGCATAGCAAGAGAAACTATCATCAGAGTGAACAGGCAACCTACAGAACGAGAGAAAATTTTTGCAATCTACCCATCTGACAAAGGGCTAATATCCAGAATCTATAAAGAACTTAAGCAAATTTACAAGAAAAAAACAACCCCATCAAAAAGTGGGCAAAGGATAAGAACAGACACTTCTCAAAAGAAGACATTTACGCAGCCAACAAACATATGAAAAAAAGCTCATCATCACTGGTCATCAGAGAAATGCAAATCAAAACCACAATGAGATACCATCTCATGCCAGTTAGAATGGCAATCATTAAAAAGTCAGGAAACAACAAATGCTAGAGAGGGTATGGAGAAATAGGAATGCTTTTACACTGTTGGTGGGAGTGTAAATTAGTTCAACCATTGTGGAAGACAGTGTGGTGATTCCTCAAGGATCTAGAATTAGCAATACCATTTGACCCAGCAATCCCATTACTGAGTATATACCCAAAGGATTATAAATCATGCTACTATAAAGACACATGCACACGTATGTTTATTACAGCACCATTCACAATAGCAAAGACTTGGAACCAACCCAAATGTCAATCACAGACTGGGTAAGGAAAATGTGGCACATATACACCATGGAATACTATGCAGCCATAAAAAACAGTGAGTTCACGTCCTTTGCAGGAACATGGATGAAGCTGGAAACCATCATTCTCAGCAAACTATTCCAAGAACGGAAAACCAAACACTGCATGTTCTCACTCATAAGTGGGAGTTGAACAATGAGAGCACATGGACATAGGGAGAGGAACATCACACACTGGGGCCTGTTGGTGGGTGGGGGGTTAGGGGAAGGATAACATCAGGAGGAATACCTAATGTAGGTGACGGGTTGATGGGTGCAGCAAACCACCATGGCACGTGTATACCTATGTAACAAAACTGCACATTCTGCACATGTACCCCAGAACTTAAAGTATAATAAAAAAAATTGCCTTTCAGTAGATTGGAATATGTGGTAGAAACAACACACCTTGCCTGAGGATTATTAATGCCGAAAGGTTATATTGAAGAAAAAATGTCAGAGAAAACCTGTTATTCAAGGCAGAGATTATTATCTCCATTACACCGATAAGAAAACTGATGCTCACTTGTAGATTTTAAGTAAATTTGTCTGAAGTCATATAGTTATAATGGAGCTGGGAGCTTCATATAGTGGAGCTGGGATTAACTCATTTTTAACCTGTTCTTGGTCTATATGCCACACTTTATTGAGTGTCTTGCTATCAACTTCAGCCTTTTGATTAAATGTCATGTGTCCGGTACCCAGTAATTGGTAGTTTCTTCTTCCTCCATTCTCTTTCTGCACTGGAAGATCCATCATTGTCCAACTGAGTTTCTTATTCTGCAATATGGGAAAGAAAGGGAGAGAGACAGAGGTGGAGAAACAAAGAGAGACAGAGAGAGGCAGAGAGAGAGAGGGAGAGAGAGAGATAAAGATAGAGAAATAGACAGTGAGACAGTGAGAGAAAAGGGGAAAGAGAGGAAGAGCTGGGGAAAGACTTATGAAGATCCTTTTCTGCTGAAGTAATTTCTCTAGCTCGGTAATGGTCCTATGAGAGTCTCTAAGGCATTCTGAGGGACTGTGCTTTGTTTACAATGTCTTAGGGAGGAAAGAAAATCTATTTAGATGCGAGCAGTGCCAAGTGAGAAGGGAAACAGAGGGAACACATCATTAACCTCCACACATTTAAATATGATCTGACATAACCATACGTCTTCCAAAGGAAAGCCAAGGAAAGAAGAAATGAGAGGATGTGAGTTTAGAAGTGAGGGGCTGAACAGGGCTGAAGGGAGGTGCTCATTTTCTCCTACTGATGCTATTCATACTAGTCAGTAATCAGGGCTTCACTTTCATGCATCTCTGACCTCAAGCTAGAATTCAAAATCAAATTATATAAATAGTGTCTAAGGAAACACAAAACATCCAAAAATAGGTCAATAAAGTGTTTACTTTTTAAGTACTGTGTCAAAGGTATGCATGCAAATCTGTATCATAAAGTATAAAAAACAAGTAAATATTAAAACTCCAGTTGAAAATATCTCACTCAAAAGTGAATAAACAAAGCACTCAGATGAATCTGAAACATTCAATTTTATAAGTGCTGCATGGTTGAAAAAGGCATTAATTGCTCATTCTAACCCTGAGGCCCCAACAGTTATAGCCCTTTTACAGTAGGGAGAAAAACCCAACAACCCCAGAATATTTCATATTCAACTCAAGAGATACTCATCTACTGATGCTGCTGAAGTATTGAAATACTAGGAGCATTTTCATCTGGTATATAGGTATATTTCAGACAATGCTGAGGAGTTAGGTTGAATAAAAACACATGAGGGATAAATTTAATTTTGGATCATTTATTATTCAGCATTTGTATAGGATTTACCATTTAAATATATTTAAATCTGTTTCAATATATTCACAACTTCCTGTTAATAGACTAGTATTAGCCTCACTTTTTAAATAAGAAATTTGTGTTACCTCACCTTCTAAATAAGGAAACTGAGGCAGAAAGTTAAGTGGTGGCTTAAAATCTGCTAGTAGAAACACTTACCCTGTAGTTGAGGGCTAATTCATTTGAAGTGAATTACCTATTCTCAGGAGCCCCATGATGGTGCTAGCAAGGGTAATTTATTTCCAAGAAGGGAGTTCTTTGCTTTTAAGAGGAAACATTTTTACTTATTGTATTGTAGAATTGTGTCTGTTACTAATATAATAAGAAATACATATCCTGACTACACTAACATTAAGGCAAATACTGTGTTTTGTTTTTTCCTACCAGATGTTTTATGGCATGTAAGTGTGTTAAGGAAGATTGATAAACCTAATAAACTTATATATAAACCTATCAGTAAAGGATTATAGAAAGGAAATTCTACTTTGGTTTGGAATACTTGCAAGGATTCTGACCAAAGGTTTTGCTCCACATTAGTTCATTCCCATTTATAAGAGAACTATTTTTATCCTATGCTTTGCAGTACTTATGTTTACACTAAGAAAGAGAATATGCAATGCTTTTAACCAAATTTTGTCACTAACTCAGCAGTAATTAAAATATTCTGTACCTCAGAGTTTTGCATCTTTAAAAATGGAAATATAATATAATTGATTAGGTGCCAATCTGTTTTATTTAATCTGATTTGATTCCTTAAGTAAAAGGCTTAAATTTTTAGAAATTTAAATTGTTTTTATTAAAGAGGGAAAAGGAAGCTAAATAATTTTCCAGTGTAGCTATGTAATTAATTTAGCTGCTGAAAGATGAAGGCATGGTATACAGGGAGAATATATAGTAGAAAAGAAAAAATAAAAGATAAAAGAGAGTTGTAATCTAGAAACTGGGGAAAAAGGATATAGATTGACTGTTACCAAAATAGCGACCTAGACTTGTTGTTTTTTCAAACTATAAAAGTTTATTCACTGCAAATAGTTAAATAATAGAGTAAAAACTGTGTAATTAACACATTAAAATCACTTTTACGTTGACGCAGTAAAAAGCATCTTAAAGTTTGTATGACTGTCTTTCTAGACATTTCCCAATGCTATATATACAAGAGTAAACTTAGCAGAAGTCATGTAGCACTGATTGTCTTTCTTATATGAACATTTGATACATGTCTTTTCATCAACAAAAGCAATGATTTCTCTTAGGCATTTATCTAGGTTCAGAATTCCTGGGTCAAAAGGTGATAATATATCCAGCTTTAGTAAATACCATCAAACAGATTTTCCAAGTGGTTGTAAAAGCAGGTGGTTGTTTCATTCACATTTTCCTTCACCTTCTCATCAATTGTTGGTATTGTCAGTATTTTACATTTTAGCCATTCTTGTGTGTTTGTAGTGATACTGGAGCGTGCAATTTTTGTGCCCCCATTTTTTGTATTTCCCAGGTGACTAGTGATGTTGAGCAGTTTTCAAATGTTTATTAGCTACTTGCATTACCTCTTTTGTGAAGTTCATATTCAAGTGTTTTGTGAAATTGTCTGTTGGATTATCTGTCTGGTCCTTATTGGATTGTAGTAGTATATTACTCTAAATGTTATAGCATACACATTTAACTTATTACAATCTAATATAAATAATCAGTTTTACCAATTCTATTTATGCCCATCACCTTTTTGTGTTATTTTTATGAATATTAGTTATATACATTTAAAAATTTATAGAACATACTTATTTTTATATAACCTTACTTTCATCTGCATTGCTGTCTTTTATTCCAGTATCATTTTCCTTCTGACCAAATAATTCCCCTTAGCATTTTAAAAATGCAGGTCTGCTAGTAAAAAAAAAAAAAATTGTCTTTGTATTACAGAGACATTGTCTGTCGTTTATAGGATTATGAGGGGACATTTATTTGCTTCCAGCACTTTATTTTGGGTCCTATATTTTTAGAGAGATGTCAGCTGTCAATAATATTGTTTCTCTTTTGCAGGTAATATGTATTTTTCCTCTGGTTGCTTTTTACACTGCTTTTCTTTGGTTTTCAGAATTTTGAATATGATGCTACTTCAGTACATTATTTAATTTTATTATTATTTATCTTTCTTGGTGTTTGTAGAGATTCTCAGTTCTATGATTGAATACCCTCTGTTGGTATTTTTAAAATTCATTATATATTCAAATATTTATTCTGCCCAATTCTTTGTTACATCTCTTAGAATTCCAATTATAAGTAGTTTAGTTCATATATATTACACTAGTCTCTTACAGTCTTTCCTGTGTTTTTCTTTTTTCTCTCTGCATGTATCTGTATAAATAATTCATTTTGATCTGTCTCCCAGTTCACTAATTCTTTTTTCTTACATCTAAATTTACTGTTATTATCATGCATTCATCTAATTTCACATATTATATTAATAGTTCCAGTTTTATAATTGCTATCTTATTATATTTTGCAGAGTCAAATTTTCTTATAAAACCCCTGAAATTTTACGGTTTTAGCCAGTTTTCTGTATTTTCTTAAACATACTAGTCATAGTTGTATCCCTTTTTGTGAAATCTAGATCATCTACAGATCTGTTCTATTTTTTGTTACACTGTACTTTCTTAGGAGATGAATTAAATTTAAATTTATTTGTTTATATTTTTATTTTTTGAGACAGGGTCTCACTCTGTCACCCAGGCTCAAGTGCAGTGGTGTGATCTTGGTTCACTGCAACCTCTACATCCCCAGGTTCAAATGATCCTTCCACCTTAGCCTCCCAAGTAGCTGGGATAACAAGTGTGCACAACAGTGCCCGGCTAATTTTTGTATTTTTAGTGGAGACAGAGTTTCACCGTGTTGGTCAGGCTTCTCAAACTCCTGACCTCAAGTGATCCACCTGCCTCGGCCTCCCAAAGTTCTGGGATACGGGCATGAGCCACTGTGCCTAACCTTGAGATAAATTTTTAAAGTTGAATTTTAAAAATTATATTCCAGACATTGCACATAAAAATATGGATTTTTAAGTTCTTCATGTCTATTACATTGTAACAGGGAGTGGGTCTGTATTTTCATTTGTGAAGTAGATACAATGGGGGCTGACCATCTTAACCTAATCAGGGATTAAGCTAAGCTATGTGCATAGTCAATCTATATCTATTTTTCAGTTTCTAGATTATAACTCTCTACACATAGGGTGATTAGTAGTTTCCTCTCTAGTGGTTTTCTTGTTTCTTAATACCAAAAGACTGCCAAAAATTAAGATCAGTATTTTAGAGGATTGTCATTTAGGATTTTATTCTACTGTTTTTTTGTTTTGTTTTGTTTTGTTTTTAACCAAATTCATAATTAATTAAATGCCTGGTGAGGAAAATTCATTGTGTGTTTGAAGTCCTCATATCTTCAATTTTGTTACTGTAGTAGCATCCCTCTGCTTTGGCAAAACATGGATCTTTATCCACTAGCTACGGCCAAAACTAGCGAAGGTCTCAGGAATAATGTTACTATAGATGGTCAGTATACTTCTTTTGCATAAAACTTACTGTTGTGTAATAAATTACAACAAACAACAGCTTAAACTGTCTCCAAGAGACAATAAATGTATTATCTCAGTAGTTTGAGTCCAGCTTAGCCTGGCTATTTTTTTCTGGGTTCCACAAGGCTACTGTCTTGCTGTTGGCTGGACAATGTTCCATTCTTGAGCGCTCAGGGCCCTCTTCTAAACCCAGGTGGTTGTTGGTAGAAGTCAGTACACAGTGGACCGCAGCACCCAATGGCAAACAGCTTTTCCCTGCAGCTTCTTTGAGTGGTTTTGCAGCAGAATGCCTCCAGCAAGACAATTCCGTAAGAACAACTCTTCCTGGCACCACAGAAGGAAGATTTGGTAGGCTTCAGAGGGTGGTTTCCAGCAAGTCTTTCCAGTGTGATACTACGGTGACTTCTTGGCCATTTAGGTGCCAAACCATGCTCTTTCCAGCAAGTTTTGGAGCTCAGTCATGGGGATGGGGACTCTTCTTTGGATGCTCTAACACAGCCCTAGAAATAGTGGCTGATTCTTATATCTACTATTGCTCTATTCTTTACAGTTCTCTTTTCCCCTTAGTAGATAATCCCTCATTATTCAAGTGCCATGTTGTAGTTAATAGTTCATTTTATTTATTTCTTTTCTTTCTCTTTAAGAGATGGGTTCTGTTGGCCGGGCATGGTGGCTCACGCCTGTAATCCCAGCACTTTTGGAGGCCGAGGCGGGCAGATCACGAGGTCAGGAGATCGAGACCATCCTGGCTAACACGGTGAAACCCCGTCTCTACTAAAAATACAAAAAAATTAGCCGGGCAAGGTGGCAGGCGCCTGTAGTCCCAGCTACTCAGGAGGCTGAGGCGGGAGAATGGCGTGAACCCGGGAGGCGGAGCTTGCAGTGAGCCGAGATGGCGCCACTGAACTCCAGCCTGGGCGACAGAGCGAGACTCCGTCTCAAAAAAAAAAAAAAAAAAAAAAGATGAGGTCTGTCTCTATTGCCCTAGTGGGTGTGCAGTGGTGTAGTTACAACTAATTGCACCCTCAAACTCCTGGGCTCAAGGAATTTTCCTGCATCACCTTCCTGAGTAGCTAGAACTACAGGCATGCACTACTATGCCCAGCTTATTAATTTATTTTTTATTTTATGGTAGAATGACGTATCGCTACGGTTGCAAAAGCTGGTCTCAAACTCTTGGCCTTAAGTGATCTTCCCACCTCAGCCTCTCAAAGTGCTGGGATTACAGGCATGAGCCATGGTGCCCAGCCCTGACTGATACACACTGTATTGATTTTAATGACTGTTTTCCTGCCACCACCAATTATTATGACATGATCTATGACCGTTGTTCCTTGCTATGAAGACAGATTTATAGCATATCTACAACTTTCTTAAAGCACTTTAACGTAAGCCACTTAAAATAATCACAAAGAAAGTGAGAGATAGAGATGGAATTTTTTTTTAAAAGGGCTAATTTTGTAAATAATAAAACTGAAAGTAGAAAAAAGCAAGACAGTTTATAAGAGAAAAATAAATGTAGAAGATCAAAGTACATCAAGGGAAGATGACTAGAATATAACTGCATATTTATTTTCAACATCGTTATTAGGAAAAATTAAGCAAAAAAGTAAATAAAACCAAAATTCAAAGTGACACATGTAACATCCTAGACAATCAAACATACTTTAAAAAGTACATGGTCCAAATAAAAGGAATTCAATAGGCTCAAATAAGATGAAACAGGTAAGCACAGAGTTAGCAAGTGTCAAAGTCTTTTTCTAGCCTAAGAGCTTCAATCAGACCTCAGGTAACTTGAACTGAAATGAATATACAAGGTTTCAAGGATATGATACAAAGGCACAATCTACACAATCCGCAGTTCCTTATAAAACTGAAAGCGCACACACTCTGTGACCCAGTAATCCATGCTTGGAAGTAATTTCATAAAGGTTAAAATTGAAATGCCTCTAATATGTATCAATAGAAAATTAGGTTATTGCAGTATATTTATATAAGGAAGTACAATACAGCCATGAGAACTGTATTAGAACTATATTCAGGTATATGAATAAATCTGTTTATCAGATTTATTATATATTTCAGTTTTTTCAAAGGTAAGTCACAGGATAATACAGCATGAGTTCAGTACAGTATGAGTCTACTTATACAAATTTTAAAAGCCACTGGCACAAGCAATATCTTTTTACGAGATGCATAATTAAGTTGTATAATTATAAGTTCCAGCAAAGGTATGTTTAATACAAAATATTGGATCATGGTTATGTCTTCAGGAGGAGAACAATGGCATACATGCAGACAGCTTCTGAGGAACTATAAAGTTCTGTATTTTAACTTGTGTTTTGATAGCTCAGGTGTTTATTATATTAACATCATAAGCTATAACTGAATATACATAAATTCATGCACACACTTGTTTAGACTTTTTATGCATTGCATATTTCATAACATTAGTTTACCTTCTAAAATACAATCTTATTTGAGAAAGCACGAAAAGTTTTAAATCAATTAACATGAAACTATCTTAACGATTCTAAATCATTTTGAGATAAAACTCTAGGGATACTATTTTTTATTTTTTTGAGCCAGTTTCTTGCCCTGTTGCCCAGGCTGGAGTGCAGTGGTGCAGTCTTGGCTCACTGCAACCTCTGCCTCCTGAGTTAAAATGATTCCCCTGCCTCAGCCTCCCGAGTAGCTGGGACTACAGGTGTGTGCCACTGCAGCTGACTAATTGTTGTACTTTTTAGTAGAGATAGGGTTTCACCATGTTGGCCAGGCTAATCTTGAACTCCTGACCTCAAGTGATCCACCTTCCTCGGCCTCCCAAAGTGCTGGAATTACAGGCGTGAGCCACCATGCCTGGCCAGGGGATGCTAATTTTGGCTTCATATTTTACTTAACAGATTTGTCCTATGTTTAGTGGGGTGGAGAATAAGTAAGTGTGTAGATGTCCTTGATTCACACAATAGCCAACCATCTAACATGTGCATTTCAAGAGCTTTCTGATTATAGATATATCAGTGTGGCTTGAGTTCTTCAAGAAAGAGTAAAAAGAGAGGAAACCCATTGGTAACATGGCATTAGAAGCATCTTTATTTCATTGGAGAATACTACCCTGATTTGTAGCATGTTAAGAGAGTGCAATCATTTTTACCTTTCAAAATTCTCAGGATTGTTTAAATATCATTAAGTTATATAACAGCCACAAATTCTCTTTTAAATAAAATATTTGGAAGTAGTTCTTACCATTGCCCTTGAAATTATTTGATTGCTTCATTATGTATTCAATAAAATGTTCTATGATTTGCACAGTGGCTTTGAACGTGAGTGTATATGTGTGTGTGCATAGGCACATGTGTATATTTGGGAGGAGAAGAAAAAAACAAGAAAAATAAGAATACTGAAATAATGGCTGAAGTGTTCTACAGATAAAACTGTTAAAGCATGGTGAGTGTCATGGATAAACAGTCTAAGGAAAGTGACCTTGAACTAACTAATAACATTTTATGTAAAAGTTCACAAAATTAATTTTATTTTCATGGGTTGTATATTAAAAAAAGAAAACTATATATCAGAATCTATATATGGTCACAATTACAATTAGACAGGCTGACTACTGATTTTAAGTTTAGACTGTTGAGTTGATAGCCCCCAAGTATTTTACTATTTTCTGTTTTGTAATTCAAAGTGTTTAATATTTTCTCAAATTATTCACTACATGTGATTGTCATATGAACCATGTATTATGGAAGTGATTGTTATCAGCAGGGGCTGGGGGTTTGAGGTTGGGGGGTGGGGAGAGAGAGAGAGAGAGAGAGAGAGAGAGAGAGAGAGAGATATTATGAGAAACTCAGAAAAATATACTCAGAAAAGATGTATTTTGTCCAAGATCAGATTTTAGGTGGCAGGACCCAAACTCAAGCCAAGATTTCTTGGCTTTTAGTTCTTCATTACTTTGCCTAAGGAGTAGGATGGCATGATGATTTATTCAAGACTAACCTGGAAACAGTGTCTTCAGGTAGAATTGAAGAGGAACGACTAGAAAAGAGAGACAATTTAGAGGGCTGTTAACGAATTCTGGATGGAGGTAACAAAGGCCTGGATTTAAATGGTAGCTGTGAAAATGGATCCTGCTTTCAGCCTTTTAACTGTGTCCCATGTCCTTTTACACATTTTCTGTGAGAACTAGTTTGATTGAGAGTCTTTACAATCCTTTTAAAGGTCTCTCTGGTGTTTTTTACAATGAGCTGAATGCTTTGGGATAATCTCTCTGATTTAACTGAGCTTAGTAAAATGTTCAATAAAAGTGGACTATTTGAATTCAGTGAAAGAACACAGACTGCTGTTAGAATTTTGGACTGTTTTCTAATTTCTACATGTAAAAGGATAACAAATTAAACATTCAAGGAAAAGAATATGCCCCATGGATTTCATCCCTCTGTAAAACAATGAAGTTTGAGATTTGGCCCCAGAGCTTTTGTCTATTTGCAATTTCCTCTGTTTCAAATCCACATTTCTTCCTATCGCCTTGGTTTATTTACACATGGACACGTCCAACTTTAGTTAGGTAAATATTTCCTTGTAGATTATAATGTTTACTTGTGCATGGTAGCATGCAAAGGGCACTAATCTAGAACTTGCAAAGCCTGCATTCTAGACCAGACTCTGTTACTTTCTCGAGTTAAATTGCTAAATTACTTTTGTTAAATTGTTCAGCCACATAGTGTCTGTGTCCTCAAAATGGAGTTCTAATTTTTATACTCATTTTCTTTTTCTTGCAGATATATTTAATAACATCAAGGAAACAAACAAAAACTAAGTATATAGTTTAAGTCCTTTGTAGCTGGTAAATCAGGGGCAAATATATCTTATCATTTATTTATTTGTTAAAAAAACATATGGCCAGATTTGATGGCTGGTATGAGGTTACAACTGTTGATTCAGGGCTGATGACTAGGGAAAGCTAATAAGCAAATCTTTGTGGCAGATTCTTCAGATTGACTCACTAAGTACTATTTCCAGTACCCTTCTACATGCTTTTCTCTTCCACAGGGGCTAGACAACTAATGAGCACGTTTTCTGGATTCCTTTGCAGCTAGATTTCTGCACATACTCCAGGATATTTTCAGCAGACAAACCCACGTAAGACTTGGAAGCCAAAGATAAACAATGTGAGATGGCAGCTACACCTAGTGTGCTAGTTTTCCAGAGAAACAAAACAATATGGTGTATATATGTACAGTTGACTGACCCTTGACAACATGGGTTTGAAACTCACACGTCTGCTTATATGTGGATTTTTTTCAATAAATGCAGTCAGCCATCTTTATCAGCAGGTTCCACATCCACAACTCAAAGCAAATGGAAAATACGGCATTAGTGGGATACAAAACCTCCATACATGGAGTGCTGACTTTTCGTGTCCTTGAGTTCCACAGGGCACACCGCAGGACTTGCAGGACTTGAGTATGGACAAATGTTGGTATTCTTCCTGCAGATACCAAAGGATAGCTGTATAAATATATGCATAGATATGTGTGTATACATACATACGTATAAATGCGTCTGTACACATTTAATACTATTAAATAATTGGCTCACACAATTATGACAGCTGGCAAGTGTGAACTCTGTAAGGAAGGGTTGCAGGCTGGAAATTCAGGTAAGAGTTGTAGTATTGACTCCAAAATCTATAAAGCATGTTAGCAGGTTGGAAAACTCAAGCAGAATTTTTATATTGCAGACTTGAGGCAGAATTTTTCTCTTTTTTTGAGAAACTTCTCTTTGCTTATAAGGCCCTCAGTTGATTGAATGAGACCTTATGAGGGTAAGGAGCATAATCTCCCACATTATGAAGGATAATCTGCTTTACTTAAAGTCAACTGATTATATATGTTAAATATGTTGTAAAAAATACCTTCAGGGCAGCATTTAAACTAGTGTTTGATGAAACGGCTGGGCACCACAGCCTAGCCAAGTTGACATATAAATTAACCATCACGACTGGGAAGATTATATTTTGGGAAGTTTTGTTAGCATTTCTACCATCCAGGGCTTAGTAGTGTAGATGCCAAACAACACATTACAGGACTAGTGGGGCTTTTTCCATATTCTTGTGTAAAAACCAAGCTGATTTACCAATGCTTCCAAGACAGTTTTTTTTTTTTTTTTTAGCTCTTAATAACATCTTGCTAGTTTAAACAAATTATAGAAAGGATACTGTTGTCTGCAATTAAGAATGCTGGCCAAAATAGAAGTGCCTTCAAGTAATATAACGTCAATTATATGGAACCTAGAATTGATTTTCTGACCTAGATGGAGCTTGGAACAGTGAGGATCTGGTTAGCATTAGAGAACGAGATACTGATAGTCCATGGGGGACAGAGATCTGCTTAAATTATGCCTCTTGTCAATTCAAATGAATTTTCTCATAAAGCCAAGGCTTTTGCAGACTGAATGGATATGGTAGCTGTTCATTTTGAAAGTCAGAACACATATGAACTTATGAGATCAGTTGGCTATTTCTGACTTCATAGTGATCTTATGGGGAAAAAATAACATAATTAAGATTTTAAATGTTTGGCTAGAATAACTGCCACCAGATAATATCCCATGATTGAACAAAAAAAAAAAAAAAAGGAAAGAAGAAGAAAGAAATATGTCCCCAAAGGGCAACACTGACATCACCGAAAATAAGATGCAGAATTTAGTTTTTAGTATTGCTGTATTATAATGATTGGCTAATTGAATTCACAACCTTGCAAAAGTTAGAGAATTGATTAGGAAGGATTGTGCAAAAACCTGTTAAATATGAGTTTGAATGGGTTTTGAGGCAGAAGAGGGAGAAACAATTATTGACAAACTTATTTGTATAGGGAACTAAAAAATTCTGGACTTTTGTGTGCCAGAAAGAGCAGCAGTGGTTCTGTTGGCTTTATTAGTTGACTGATACTTCTTTTTTTTTTTTTTTTTTGTATGTTTTTAGTAGAGACGGGGTTTCACTGTGTTAGCCAGGATGGTCTTGATCTCCTGACCTCGTGATCCACCCACCTCGGCCTCCCAAAGTGCTGGGATTATAGGCGTGAGCCACCGCGCCCAGCCTCTACTACTCAGATGAGGTTTGTGCTCAATGAAGTTTACATAGCAAAAATATCCTTGTAGAAAAATGCAGAAGAAGGAATGCAATGACTTTGAGCGACAGGAATATTGAAGAGCATTTAGTACGTACACCCCATCTACCCTCAAATACAGTCCTCAGAACAACCCAAAGAATACATTTTCTATGGCACTTGGGATAGCGCTAGAATCTTTGAAAAGCAGTGTGACAGTTGTTCCCTTTAGCCTGAAATAAAAGTAGGAGAGGTTGCCATTGAAGTGGGCTTTTTATTTCATGTTTGAAGAGGCTAAATATCAGTATTCCACTGCCAGATAAAATGGCATGGTTATAATGATGGGCAACAAAGAAAGAATGGTAAGCAGAATATTTTGGTCCACCTAGATCTTTGTCGACCTCCAATATGTCATAAAGGCTTTGGTACCAAAATAGATAGCCAGGTTCCTAAGTCCTTCCTAATTGCTATTAATACTTCTCTCACTCAGAAAAATTTTTAAAAAGACAAAATAGTCTACTAAACTGAGGCCTAAATTGAGCTGCAAAATGGCCAATTTTATTACCCACTCAATTGCTAAACCCAAATAAGTTTAGAGATACAGCACAGCTTGCAGGAATGCAAAGCCAGATCTGTTGGAAGAAGATGTTTGAAACAGCCTAAGTATATAAAATAAGATTTCTTTTTAGCCTTGCTCGAAAAACCTATGACCATTCACCAAAGTAATTGTGCAGTGGGAAAGGGACATAATCAGATTGTTTTTAGATCATTGGAAAATAGGCACGGAGTTACTGCTAATCTTCTGGGTACTGAAAAAGCTATTTTTTTCCTTGTAAGGAAAAGCTAATGAGCATAAAGTAACAAAATTGAGGACTGACTTAAAAGATATAGGAATTTTCATCTACTCTTCCCAATTTAAGTGACCAGATTGCCTATATAGAAGACAAAATGGTTTAAACTGATGTTTTTAATATCTTATGGGGTATATGATTCTTTAATAAAACAAATAAGTACCATATGTCACCGTGACACTTTATATGCAATTATTGTTTTTTGCTAACTTTCTATTTTGATAAGTTGAGAACACTAGAAGGAATTTATTTCATCTGGTCAGGCAAATACTATACCTTCACTGTCTAACTTTAGAAATATGTTATTTCTCTACCTCTGGACCGTAATTATATCTGCAGAGAATCTTATAATTTCAACATCACCCAAAACGTCACACCAGTCCTTTTCACTGATGGAGTGTGTGAATAGAATATAGGGAGGAAGACATAACAGGTACCTAGATGCTTTGATAAGAGACATGCATGCAGGAGGGTAAGATGTAATTCTAAGGAAATTTAGAATCCCAAAAGGATATCAATTTTTCCGAAGACCCAATAGTTTGAAGTATATTGGGATCTTGTTTTCAATGTAAAAATCACACTGTTTTTAGCTATGTCCAGCCTTAAAAAAATTCGAATTTGAATTTCGGAAGCAGTAGATATTTGGTATATCTGTAGTCTCATTTGGTGTATCTGTACTCTCAACCTATCTATTGGATAATTAGGCTACCAGTTTTTAACAGGGACCAAACACAAAAGAAGACCTTCTAGCTTCCTCAGGCTGGAGGATAAGCAGTTCTTCCACTTAGTCTATATGAGCAAACAGATTTAGCGATATTGGACATGTTTGTGACCCACTGGGATACTGAAAGGAGCCTGTGACAAGCCTGAAGAAAAGAATACTACCAGCTTCTAGGTTTTAAGTAAAGCTATATCCTTTAAAAATACTATACTAGTTTGAAAAATAGCTCTTTCCTCTGTTAGATATTCTATGGATATTCATGAGATGCCAAGTAATCATATGACCTGAGCTTCCCATCATGGTTTGTGTTATTTTATCCACAAAACACATAATTTTTGGCAAGCCAGGAAGTGGTATAGATGAGAATAAACTCAAGAAGATGTTGAAGGTATGAGAAAGGGAAATGAATAGGTGATCACTTTCTCCATGTGCTTGCTCCTGCTGCATTGCTACCTCTTCCTCAACCAATTCTTGGAGCTTCAGGGAGTTCTATGTGCCTCATGACTGAGGATGATAAACTTGAAATCTAACTGTAAATACCTCTGGAAGATGTTCTGGCACCAATCAGGAGTAGAATACTCTAGAAATATAATTTACAATTGACCTTGGATGACAGTTCAGTAAAGAAATCCTCTCAGTAAGCAAAACTTTGAAGAGTATAGATATTTTTTCTCTTTGATTAGAAGGAATGATGAGCATGGTGTGGCTCTATTTAAATTTATGAGCTACAGTTTTTGGCCAGATGATCAGGGATTTGAAAGGACAAGTTTGGGAGATTAATAGTAAGGTTTGAGGGAAAATTATGTAAATTGGTCTCACATTTGAAATATCTGTGCCCCATGTAAATGATCAGCAGATGGTTCTGTCTACAGAGGAATCTCTCAGTAATCAGCTAAAAGATTCACTTTTGTTTCTGTCAGGCAGTCTCTTTTTGCACTCATCCCAGCTCTTATTTTATGTAATCATGAACAATGTTCCACACTGAAAGTCTACAGATAGGCTTATGAGCATGAGACAACCCTCCTCAAGGGTGTTCTTGATGTTGGTATTTTTTTTTTTTTTTTTTTTTTTTTTGAGACAGAGTCTTGCTCTGTCACCAGGCTGGAGTACAGTGATGTGATCTTGGCTCACTGCAACCTCCACCTCCTGGGTTCAAGTGATTCTGCTGCCTCAGCCTCCCGAGTAGCTGGGACTACAGGCGCCCACCACCACACCCAGCTAATTTTTGTATTTTTAGTAGAGACGGGGTTTCACCATGTTGGCCAGGATGGTCTCTATCTCTTAATCTCATGATCTGCCCGCGTTGGCCTCCCAAAGTGCTGGGATTACAGGCGTGAGCCACTGTACCTGGCTGATGTTGGTATTCTTGAGTACCCAACCTGCCAAGTGTGGGATGTACATCGAACATTTGCTATAGCACCATAATTTGGAGGGAATAATCTTCCACTTTAGAGAAGGTCAGTTATGTTGGAGACTTCAATTTTGAAAGGGCAATGTCTTGTCCTCATTATAATTGATTCTTATTCTGGATACGAATTTTTCCTTTCTTCCTAACATTTATTTTGTCTTTTATTATTTATTTATTTATTTATGATATGAGGTCTTGCTATGTGGCCCATGATTGTCTCCAACTCCTGAGCTCAAGCAATCCTCCCTCCTTGGTCTCCCAAAATGTTGGGATTACAGGAATGAGCCACCATGCAGAGCCCCTAACTTATTTCTGCAGAGACGTTATTCATAAATATATTTTCTTATTTTCTGTTATAAAAACCAAATGAGCAAAACAAAATATAGTTTCTGACCAATGAATTTGTTTTGCCACAGAAGAAGTAAGGACATTTTTTAGTGCTCATGGAATTTATTTTTTAAACTTTTTAAAAATTCATGTATTCTATTACCAAATAGCCCCTTACTTTATAAAAATAAAATCCTTATTTAAGACAAAATAATGAACCAAATGGGAAAAATGCATTAAGGAGTTTTGGTGTTTCCCTACAGAATGCAGAACAGGTTCTTAACCAGCAAATGATATATAGTGACATTTCCCCATAGCCGGAAGGCACGGATCTGGGAACCAAAGGGTGAAAGAGAGAGAGCTACTTTTTTGCTTCCTATTCTTGTAACTTTATACAGTACTGGTTTAGAAATCTTATAAGACAAGAAATCAATACCTCCAACAATGGATGTGTTGCTGCCCTTGAACAAAAAGTTGAAACAATCAACCAGCCATTTTTTTCCCTTGCTTTTCCTGCCACTGGATGGTCATACCACCAGGCAAACATCTTGACTCAGTTAGCAAGTGATGTGCACATGATGCAATACAATGAGAGGAGGGAGAATCATGCTTGCAACACAATCTATACTAACTATTAATTAAATACTGTCTCTATCTCATGCAGACAGGACTGCACAGTTACCTTGAGGATAAAGTTTTTTAAATTTTCTCTTCAGTTAAAGAACTATAGCTAGTCAAGATGCTTCCTGAGAGAAAATGGAATATGAAATGGATATAGGTGTAGTGAAAAGAAGGTATAAATACTAACCACAGTCTTGTGAAGAATTCCAGAAATAAAAGCAATAGCAGCTACCTGTATTAATTCGTTCTCACACTGCTGTAAAGAACTACCTGAGACTGGGTAATTTATGAAGCAAAGAGGATTAACTGACTCACAGTTCCACATGCTGTACAGAAAGCATGGTTGAGAGGCTTCAGCAAACTTACAATCATGGCAGAAGATGAAGGAGAAGCAAACATGTCTTCACATGGCGGCAGAAGAGAAAAAGAGCTAAGGGGAAATTGCTTTACACTTTTAAATAACCAGATCTCGTGAGAACTCACTCACTATCATCAGAACAGCAAGGGGGAAATCCTCCGCCATGATCTAATCCCTTCCCACCAAGTCCCTCTCCCAACACTGGGAACTGCAATTAGACATGAGATTTTTGTGGGGATGCAGAACAAAACCATAGAATTACCCATAGTGTTTTCTTTACTTAGTTATGTGTATAATCAGATGCATTCACATTTTTTTCAAACTCATTTCCTTATTAATTAATATAATGTAGTAGATAATTAAATGTAATTTAGTACATAAATTAGAGGACACCTTGCTAAGATAGTGACTGAACTATGGACAGAAAAAAATATCACCTAACAATGCATGTGGTATCTGATGAGAATATGGACCTTTTTTGTTGAGGAGTGAGCATGTTTCATTTGAATGATGATAGTTAAAGTCTATTAGGTAAGATACGTGATTTTTGCTAGAGTTGCTTTGCTTTTGAGTATGGGAAGAGGGGTATGTTTGGGAGATGACTAATCAAAAATTTGTTTTGTGATTAAGACTGCAGTTCAACAGTAGGGTATCTTTTAGAACAATTTTAGGAAAGTAGTAGCATCTATTTAGTGATTGTGTTATTCCTGGTTGTATAGCCTCCAAACTTATTTCCCTGGCCATTCAGAATATCTGAGAGTTACCCAATTCTCTAATAAATTCCATCTGATAATGTGAATTCTAATAACTCAAACTTAGAAAAAAACTGACTAATTTATTGATTCATTGCTTCATAGGACAAATATTACCTACAATGAGGTTATCAAGTGGAAAACTTTTTCTTTCTCTAGAAATATAAAATAATATTCAAGTTTGGAAAAGCAGAAAGCAAAAAGTACTCTACTTTTTAAAGAGGGAAAGAGATTTCCTAAGAATTCTGCTTCTCGAACTATTTATTCACCTTTTCCCACTTCTTGATTCTCCTTCCCCCATCTATTGAAATGAGAAAAGTAAGGGTAATTATAAAGATTAGAAGACAGTATCAGAGTCCCAATTTATTGTAATGGAATTAGGGATAACTGTTTGGAGAATGGAGAATAATTATCTTTCTATCAACAAACAGAGAATAATATGCTGGATAATAATTGGTAAGAATGATATTTTCATACTTGGAGGTAAGATTGGCATTTTAAGCCCTATTCGAACATGCACCAGGCCTGGTAAAATACGCTGAATCCATATAAACACTGAAAAGAAGAAACGGAAAGTAAGGGAGTGGGAAAGAGAGACAGGTCAGAAGAGGATTTGCCAGTCTTTTCCACTCTGCCCCATCATTTGGCATGCCACCCGTGGAAAATCTTAGGTGAGGCTGCCAGTGCCCCACTCAAGAAACTCAATACAGAGTCAGAGGGAAAGGCAAAAGAGATCAAGTCAGGGAAAATCTCACCTGCCAGGGAGATGTGCTATGGGGAAGACCCCACAGGTCATGCCTAGAGAAGAATATCATCAGCAAGTAAATGATAGCTGAGAAACAGCGGGACCAACAGCTGATTGCAGTTGTATTCCTATTCAGTAAATAGATGTTGGGCATTTTCCTGTCATTCCTCTGGCCAGATCTAAATCATAAAATAGCTAAAACCTGAAAAAGAAAAGGATAAAAGTGAAAGAGCAGATCACGCTCTGTCTCACTTGCGTTCCCTTGGGCCAAAATCTGGTTGGCACTGGATTTCTATGTCACTGTGGTGCAGATGACTGCTAAACTACATATGAGTTTTCAGATTTAGACTGGACTAAATATAAATTTTTTAATTACCAAAAGTGGCCAAATATAATTTTTTAATTACCAAAAGTGATCAGAAAAAATACAGAATATGTCTGACACGTTATTAAGAGACAAGAAAAAAAAGATGTGACATACCATGATGGGAAGCCAATTATTAGAGAAAAATTGTTTTATGTTTACGCCCCCTTGAAGTTCAAATCATTTGACAATCCAGTTGCATTTGAGAAATGGTGGTACAAACACTTTTAGTGGAATAACCAAAGTGATTCCTTACTGAGGTACAGAATGAGGAGAATTTGATTTTGCCAGGTAAGTTGAAGATTTTCAAGCAAAGGCTTGACAATAGAACTGTGTCTTAAAGATAACCAGGAAATTGTCCAGTGAAAGAGAATATGGACAAGATATTAATCAGGTGGTGCAGAAAATGTTGTAAGGTTGAATTTTTTTTAGATTAAAACATGGAACAAAGAAAATGACAGGAATTAAGACAGAAAAATTGGTCAGGGTGATGGTAAGTTGTCTGACCCTTTTGGGCCAGGGAATACCATGATTGATGGCATATTTTTGAGAGAGCTATGTTGACAGTCTGGAGTTTGCTTTAGAATGGAAGAGCGTAGGAAAGAGACAATCATGGAGGAGTCTGAAGAGATAGATTATGATCATATAAACTGAGATATGTCAGGAAATGTGGAAGAAGAGCAGTTACACATGATTTTCAGTGACCTAAATGTTAGGACTTGCAGGCAGCAATAGGCTGTATCAAAAGAGCACTATTGAGAATGATAATGAATGTTCTAATCTGGGCTAGGTTTATGGTGAGAAATCTTGACTAAGTAGGGGCATTGCATATAAACACAAGTAACTTTTCAGTAAGATGAAAAATTATTTCTTTTTCTCCTTTCCTTCTTTCCTTTCTCCTGTCTTTTCTTCTTTCCTCCCTTTCTTCTTGTACCACCATCACTTGCTTATCTTCCAGTCTTTCTGTTTCTACTTTAATCTCCAACTGATTTCAAAACAAGAATTTGAAGTGGCTAATAGTTAATGTTCTTCTCTTTGTGTTGTTCTAACATTTCTAATGCCTGATTACTATCTAATCTTCTTTTCCCTTATTTTCGGAACTCTGTTAAATTGTACTGGGAAACTAAGAACTGTGTTTATTTTATCTTGCTCTGCATTCATAAACAGTAACATTCTCATATGCCTGTTGAAATTGTTATTAAAATAATCACATTGAGCAGTAGCCAATAATCAATTTATGTGCCATGCTAAAACTTGACTTTAGAATTTAGAATCATTTCTATTTACCCCATTAAAATTATTTAGAACAAAGATTATATTTTTGAATAATTTTAGATATAATAAAAAATGTTAACTCATAATATGCAATGAGGGAAACAAACAATAAAACAAAACTAGGAATAAATTTAAGAACAATGATTTGGTAAGCAAAAAAGCTTGACTGCTTTTGTACTTTAAAACTATTGACCAAAAATTACCAAAACCAAAACCAGTGAACCAAAGAAACAAATAAACCCTACACACGAAAAATACTGTCTTGGCCAGTTGTTTCTTGGATCCATCTAAAATGTGATTTATTTTTCTCATCTGCTATATAAAAAGGTGAAATTTTGTTTGATGTGGCCCAGTGCCATTCAAAAGAGAGATATACCAATATCTAGCTTATTCGACAGATAGTATTTAAACCAGAAAAAAAAATCAATATGTTTATTTTTCATCAAGCTAAGGTCAGTAGAAGTATTTCTGTGTAATGTAATACATTATCATATGATGTCATCTGGAGAAGGTCAATTTAAATAAGAAAGAAAAATGTGTAGCCTAGGTCAAAACCACAACCAAGCCTCCAAAGAAATACAACACTGTAAGTTGTATTCAGATGCAGGAATGCTGACTAATTGCTTTCATTAGGTAACTTCTGGGATATGGCAATTCTGGCATGTTTTCTTTGGGGGGGGGTTATCATATGTGGGGTGGAGGCTTAATTTGGTTTGCATAAAAATAATGCCAGCCTCCCACGAAAACAAAGCCCAAAGGGACATAAACGTGCTGTAAGCAACTTCATAGGTATTCCCAGAAAATGAGAACCTTACTTAGCATATCATCACCACTCATAACTGCAATCAGGACTAGACTCACTTAGAGAAATATTGGAAATTTTCCTGGTCACTGGTTAGCTAATTGGCTCTCTTGTGGGGACGTAGGATGAGAAGAAGAGGAAGGAAACTCAGTTTCCTGATATTCCTGAAAACTCTTTAGAAAAATTGCATGTTAGGAATTTATCTACTAGTCCTTTTGGGTATTATTAAGCTTAACAGACCAATCTGGATTATTCTAATGTCCAAGTGATACTATTATACAAATTTAGTAACAGAAGAAACAGATATTTTCTTCTCCATATAATGTGGTGAATACTTAAACCAATTAACGTCCTCAGAGAAGAAAGAGGAATAAAGTACCTTTTTGCAATGTGCAATATTAAAAAAAAAAGAAAAAATTATGCAACATATTTTACACTTGTTCTGTAGTATAATTTAAGGAAACCATTGAGCATTAATCTGGTGCATTAAAAATCCCATGGTGTCAATAAAAAGTTAAAAGCAAAATATTTTATTAATATTTCTTTCCAAGGTGTGTTATAAAGAATTAGTCAGAGGTTTTAAGAATAAACAATGAAAGTATTGTGCATAAGCATTTTATGAAAAAAATGTGTTTTGTTTCAAAAAGATCTTTCATCTTCAAAGATTTTAATAGTCAAAGTGGGGTAAAAAGGTGACAGCTCTTACCTACAATCTTTTCAGGTACTTGAATGTAGAGAACTTTTTTCAAAGAACCTATAAATACCCTTCATGTTTTTATCCTTGAAGGTGTGAGGTATCCAGTTAAATGTCTCCAATTGGGCTGTATAGTTACTCACAAACTACATATTTTCATGCGCGTCCATGTGAAGAGACCACCAAACAGGCTTTGTGTGAGCAATAAAGCTGTTTATTTCATCTGGGTGCAGGTGGGCTGAGTCCGAAAAGAGAGTCAGCGAAGGAAGATAGGGATGGGACCCTTTTATAGGATTTGGGTAGGTAAAGGAAAATTACAGTCAAAGGGGGGTTGTTCTCTGGCTGGCAGAGTGGGGGTCACAAGGTACTCAGTGGGGGAGCTTTTGAGCCAGGATGAGCCAGGAGAAGGAATTTCACAAGACAATGTCATCAGTTAGGGCAGGAACAGGCCATTTTCACTTCTTTTGTGGTGGAATGTCATCAGTTAAGGCAGGAACCGGCCATCTGGATGTGTATGTGCAGGTCACAGGGGATATGATGGCTTAGCTTGGGCTCAGAGGCCTGACATTCCTGTCTTCTTATATTAATAAGAAAAATAAAATGAAATAGTGGTAAAGTGTTGGGACGGTGAAAATTTTTTTGGAGTGGTATGGAGAGATAATGGGCGATGTTTCTCAGAGCTGCTTCGAGTGGGATTGGGGCAGCGTGGGAACCTAGAGTGGGAGAGATTAAGCTGAAGGAAGATTTTGTGGTAAGGGGTGATATTGTGGGGTTGTTAGAAGAAACATTTGTCATTTAGAATTATTGGTGATGGCCAGGATACGGTTTTGTATGAATTGAAAAACTAAATGGAATAAGAGAAGGAGAAAAATAGGTATTAAAGGACTAGGAATTGGGAGGACATAGGACATCTAATTAGAGAGTGCCTAAGGAGGTTCTGCATAGCCTTGCCAGTAAAGATTATTTATTTACTTCAAGAGTTAAGAGTAGCAGTTTGGGGATAGCACCAGGAGATATCAGCTGTGCTGTCTTGGAGAAACAGTGTAAACTGGCAGTGTAAACAAGAGCAGGGCATGTATGAGTAGTTGAGAATGGAGAATAGGAGTATGACTAGACAGAAGATAGTAGGGATGACAAGTTTTTTGGGGCACAGTCCAAGTTGGTCTGGTGTCTGGAATGAGACTGAGGCCTAATAAAAAGGAGCTCAAATGGGCTGTACCTTGTAGCATTCCCAGGACAGGCCTGAATTCCGAGAAGCGAAAGTGGTAAAAGTATTGTCCAGTCCTTTTTAAGTTGGTGGCTGAGCTTGGTGAGGTGTGTTTTTAAAAGACCTTTAGTGTCTGTTCTACTTTTCCTGAAGATGGAGGACCGTAAGGGATATAAAGGTTTCACTGAATACTAAGAGCCTGAAAAGCTGCTTGGCTGATTTGACTAATAAAGGCTGGTCTGTTATCAGACTGTATAGAGGTGGGAAGGCTAAACTGAGGAATTGTGTCTGACAGAAGGGAAAAAGTGACTGCGGTGGCCTTCTCAGACCCTGTAGGAAAGGCCTGTACCTATCCAGTGAAAGTGTCTACTTAGACTAAGAGGTATTTTCGTTATCTGACTCGGGGCATGTTGAGTAAAGCTAATTTGCCAGTCCTGGGTGGGGGCAAATCCTTGAGCTTGATGTGTAGGGAAGGGAGGGAGCTTGAATAATCCCTGAGGGGTAGTAGAATAGCAGATGGAACACTGAGAAGTTATTTCCTTGAGGATAGATTTCCATGATGGAAAGAAAATGAGAGGTTCTGAGAGGCGGGCTAGTGGCTTGTACTACAGCATAGCCTGCCTTTGCTGGTGTGTGTCGATTAGGCCTGGTGGAACTGCCATCAATAAATCAAGCGTGATCAGGGTGAGGAATAGGAAAGAAGGAAATATGGGGAAATGGGGTGAATGTCAGGTGGATCAGAGAGATACAGTCATGGGGGTCAGGTGTGGTATCAGGAATAATGTAGGAGGCCAGATTGAAGTCCGGGCCAAGAACAATGGTAATTATGGGACTTAACAAAGAGTGAGTACAGCTGAAGGAGCTGGGACGCAGAAAGTATATGCATCAGGTGTGAGGAAGAAAATAGATTTTGGAAGTTATGAGAAATGTAGAGAGTGAGTTGAGCATAGTTTGTGATTTTGAGGGCCTCTAAAAGTATTAGGGTGGCAGCAGCTGCTGCATGGAGACATGATGGCTAGGCTAAAACAGTAAGGTGAAGTTGTTTGGACAGAAAGCCTACAGGGTGTGGTTCTGGCTCTTGTGTAAGAATTCTGACTGCACTAACCATGCCTAGGAAGGAAAGGAGTTGTTGTATTGTAAGGGATTGAGGTTTGGGACACGATCAGCAGGGAAAGCACATGTGTTTTTATGAGAATTATGCCAAGATAGGTAACAGATGAGGATGGAATTTGGGCCTGACTGAAGTAATGGGGGCTGTCTGTGAAGCCTTGCGGCAGTACACCCCAGGTAATTTGCTGAGCCTAATGGGTGTCAGAGTCAGTCTAAGTGAAAGCAAAGAGAGGCTGGGATGAAGGGTGCAGGGGAATAGTGAAAAAAGCATCTTTAAGATGGAGAACGGAATAGTGAGTTGTGGAGGAAGGTATTGAGGACAAAAGAGTGTACAGGTTGGGCACCACAGGATGGATAGGCAAAACAATTTGGTTGATAAGGCACAGATCCTGAACTAATCTGTAAGACTTGTCCAGTTTTTGGATAGGTAAAATGGGGGAATTGTGAGGAGAGTTTATAGGTTTTAGAAGCCCAGGCTGTAGCAGGTGAGTGATAACAGGCTTTAATCCTTTTAAAGCGTGCTGTGGGATGGGATATTGACGTTGAGCGGGGTAAGGGTGATTAGGTTTTAATGGGATGGTAATGGGCATGTGATCGGTTGCCAGGGAAGGAGTAGAGATGTCCCATACTTGTGGGTTAAGGTGGGGGGATATGAGAGGAAGACACAAAGGAGGCTTTGGATTGGGGAGAAGGGCGGCAATGAGATGCAGCTGTAGTCCAGGAATAGTGAGGGAAGCAGATAATTTGGTTAACGTGTCTCAGCCTAATAAGGGAACAGGTCAGGTGGGGATAACTAAAAAAGAGTGCATAAAAGAGTGTTGTCCAAGTTGGTACCAGAGTGGAGGAGTTTTCAGGGGTTTAGAAGCCTGGCTGTCAATACCCACAACAGTTATGGAGGCAAGGGAAACAGGCCCTTGAAAAGAAGGTAATGTGGAGTGGGTAGCCTCCGTATTGACTAAGGGGACCGACTTACCTTCCACTGTGAGAGTTACCCGAAGCTTGGCGTCCGTGATGGTCTACGGGGCTTCTGAGGTGATTGGGCAGCATCAGTCTTCAGCCGCTAAGCCGAGAAGGAGTCAGAGAACCTTGGGCCAGAGTTCCAGGGGCTCTGGGAGTGGCTGCCAGGTGAGTTGGACAGTCCAATTTCCAGTGGGGTGCCGCACAGATGGGACATGGCTTAGGAGGAATCCTGGGCTGCAGGCATTCCTTGGCCTGGTGGCCAGATTTCTGGCACTTGTAGCAAGCTCCTGGGGGAGGAGGTTCTGGAAGAATGCCTGGCTGCTGCAGTTCAGGCGTTTGGAAGTTCTTGTGTGCTGGAGATGTGGCTGGGGTTTGTCTCACAGTGGAGGCAAGGAATTGCGACTTTTTTCTATTATTGTACACCTTGAAGGCGAGGTTAATTAAATCCTGTTGTGGGGTTTGAGGGCCGGAATTTAATTTTTGGAGTTTTGTTTAATGTTGGGATCAGATTGGGTAATAAAATGTATTTTGAGAATAAGATGGCTTTTTGACCTTTTAGGGTCTAGGGCTGTAAAGTGTCTCAGGGTTGCTGCCGAACGAGTCATGAACTGGGCTGGATTTTTATATTTGATGAAAAAGAGCCTAAATGCTATCTGATTTGGGATAAAGAAAAGGGAGCATTAACCTTGACTATGCCTTTAGCCCCAGCCACCTTTTTAAGGGTAAATTGCTGGGCAGGTGGGGGAGGGCTAGTCATGGAACGAAACTGTAAGCCGGACCAGGTGTGAGGAGGGGAGGTGATAAAAGGATTATAGGGTGGAGGAGCGGAGGCTGAGGAAGAATTGGGACCTAGCTTGGCCTGGTGAGGAGCAGCCTGGGGAGGAGGGGAGAGGTCAGATGGGTCTGTAGAAAAGGAAGATTAGAAAGACTCAGCGATGCTTGGGGTTGGGACTGAGGGGACAGGTGGGAGGGAAAGAAGGAAGATTTGGGATGAGTTACATTGGGAACAGAGACTAGAGAGGGACTAATGTGTGAAAGAATGCCTGGACATCAGGCACCTCAGACCATTTGCCCATTTTACGACAAGAATTATTTAGATCTTGCAGGATAGAAAAATTGAAAGTGCCATTTTCTGGCTATTTGGAACTACTGTCGAGTTTGTATTGGGGTCAAGCGGCATTGCAGAAGAAAATAAGACACTTAGATTTTAGGTCAGGTGAAAGTTGAAGAGGTTTTAAGTTCTTAAGAACACAGGCTAAGGGAGAAGAAGGAGGAATGGAGGGTGGAAGGTTGCCCATAGTAAAGGAAGCAAGCCTAGAGAAAAGAGAGAGTAGAGACACGGAGGGAAAGGGTTCGGGGGTTCTTACCCTCCAGAAAAGCGGGAAAGGGTTCGGGGTACGGAGATACGAGGTCAGGGCACAGAAATAAGGGATTGGGGCACAGAGATATAAGATGTTGGGGTGCGGAAATAAGAGATCGGGGCGCAGAGATATAAGAGGTTGGGGCGTGGAAATAAGGGATCCGGGCACAGAGATATAAGGGGTTGGGATGCAGAAATAAGGGATTGGGGTGCAGAGATACGAGGTTGGGGTACTTGCCTCTCCCCTAGAAAAGCGGAACTTGCTGCTAAGGGTGAAGGAGAAGGGGTTGGGGGTTTCTTGCCCCCTAGAAAGGCAGAGAAGGGGTAGAGGCATGGAGAGAAGGGGATGGGGTACTTGCCCGTCCCCTAGAAAAGCAAGACTTGCCACTAAGGGTGAAGGTCCAAGGCAGGCGTCCCTGCGTGGTCTGACACCTCTGAAATGTGGGTGAATAATTAGGGAGGCGTCCCTGCAATGATTAAACACCAAGGGAAGGCTGCCTTCCCAGTCCGTGACCAGCGCCGGAGTTTTGTGTCCACGGATAAAACGTGTCTCCTTTGTCCCTACCAGACAATGAAAGGAATTGAAATTAAAAGAAGGGAGAGATTGAAGTGTGGTGCCAAGATTGAAAGGAGAAAGAGGTTGAGGGATAGTGAGGGAGGTTGGAGAAGAGAGTAAAAAGAGGCTGCTTACTGGATTTGAAATTGGTGAGATGTTTCTTGGGCTGGTGGGTCTGAAGACCTGAGGTCGTAGGTGGACCTTTCTCATGGAGCAAAGAGCAGAAGGACAGGGGATTGATCTCCCAAGGGAGGTCCCCCGATCCGAGTCACGGCACCAAATTTCATGCGTGTCGGTGTGAAGAGACCACCAAACAGGCTTTGTGTGAGCAATAAAGCTGTTTATTTCACTTGGGTGCAGGCGGACTGAGTCCGAAAAGAGAGTCAGTGAAGGGAGATGGGGTGGGGCTGTTTTATAGGATTTGGGTAGGTAAAGGAAAATTACAGTCAAAGGGGGATTGTTCTCTGGCAGGCAGAGTGGGGGGTCACAAGGTGCTCAATAGGGGAGCTTTTGAGCGAGGATGAGCCAGGAGAAGGAATTTCACAAGACAATGTCATCAGTTAAGGCAGGAACAGGCCATTTTCACTTCTTTTGTGGTGGAATGTCATCAGTTAAGGCAGGAACCGGCCATCTGGATGTGTACGTGCTGGTCACAGGGGATATGATGGCTTAGCTTGGGCTCAGAGGCCTGACACATATCCCTAAATATTTATAAAGATCTAATGTAGCATAAAGTTTTTGAGAAAATTAGTAATTTATTTCAAGGAATATTCACTCATCATCTACTAGGAGCCAGGTACCAGGAATACAACTTAAGAAAATGGATAATACCTATTCTATGCTATGAAGACAATGATGTGGCAAACCATGTAGTTTTACTAAATTCTAGCCTCATAGTTCTGACTGTGTACAGCAGCGTATCAGACATTTTCATCTGGATGTCTTATGTTTATTCAAATTTAAATATCCAAAACCAAACTATTCACTTCCTTCTCAGCAATAAAAACCCCTCCTCCTTCTGCTCATGTTCTTTTTTAAAAAAAAATACTCAAACTCATAAATTAGAAACTTCACATTCATTTTATTTCTCTTCCTCTCTTTTATCCTTTTATGTAGCCATTTGATTCATTTTTCTATCCTTTCAGTTTATCTAGTTATTCAAAAATCCTGATGTTTTTGTTTTTTATTTATATGCATTCCCCCATTGTCATTCAAGGAGAAGCAACTTTACAGCCAGAACTGAGTTCCAATCTTGGCTCATCCACTTACTAGATGTGTGTCTTTAAGAAAGTTAGGTAACATCTCTGTAAGCCCAGGTTTCCTCAGAGGCTTGTTGTGAGTATTAAGAAGATAATGTATATAAAGCACTTAGCAGACAAGCCACCAAACGTGAGCACAGGAAGCATACAGGCTTTCATTATTGTTCCCACTCCCTGCACCTTAGTTCACGTGCTCATCACTTGTGGCAACGTCTGCCAAACTTTTTGAGCCTCTCTTCCTAACTGTAGTCTCTTCTTATACTCCAGTTTACCTTTCACTAGCATTTTACCGTTCTTTCTGCAGGAATCCTTTTTATCAGAGTGGTATGATTTCTTATTTCCATTAAGATAAAGAATCTTTCAAATTCGATCTTTTTTCTCCTATTGACACCTCCTACCTAGTGACTCCTCCCTCCATCCAGGCCAACTTCCCTGGCTGGGTTTCCGTGAACACACCCAGCGGACTGCTGTACTTTGCTTCCTTCTTGGCCTCTGCGTCAAAATGTGAGGGTTGCATCTAACATAAAATGTGAGCTTGTGTGAGTGTGTAATTGAATTCATCATTAAAAACACTCTAATGAAGAAAATGTTAGTCTCAGTTGATTTCAACAATTTTGAGGAAATTTGATAGCAATTTTGTAAAATGTTTTTTCCAGAAAACAGAGCAGAAATAAAGTAGATATGTCACTTATTTTATGAGGCCAACATTTCCTAATATCAAAAATCAGGAAAAGTCATGATGATATTCTATGGCTTTTTTCCTAAGGTTTTTATAGTTTCACATTTTACATGTAAATCTATGATTTCTCAAATTTCTTTTTTAAAAACGTGCAGTGATATATAGCATGGTGCTTTCTTGGCTTTGTTTTTTGTGAGTTTGTGGGGTTTTTTGACATATGGATTTGCAGTTCAAGCACGGTTTTTGGAAAAAGACTGTCATTTGAATTGCATTGTACCTTTTACACAAATCAATTGACCACATTTGTGAGTCAGTTTTCTGAAATCTCCATTCTATTCCATCCTTTTATGTGGTTATTCCTTCACCAATACTGTACTGTCTTGAGTATAGTATCTTTCTAGTATATCTTAAAATATGACATTGTGGCCAGGCTCATACCTGTAATCCTAGCACTTTGGGAAGCCAAGGTGGGTGGACTGCTTGAGCTCAGGAGTTAGAGACCAGCCTGGACAACATGGCAGAATCTTTTCTTTACAAAGAATACAAAAATCAGCTGAGCATGGTGGTGCACGCCTGTAGTCCTAGCTACTGGGAGGCTGAGGTGGGAGGTTGGTTTAAGCCCAGGAGGTGGAAATTGCAGTGAGCATCGCCACTGCACTCCAGCCTGGGCAACAGAGCCAGATCCTGTCTCAAAATAAAATAAGGCACTAAGAGTTCTCTAACTTGGTGGGTTTTTCCCCAAGGTTTCTGTCTGTTCCAATTCCTTTCCCTTTACATATAAAATTTAGAATCAGGTTTCCTATAACTTTAAAGCATTCTGCCAGGATTTTCTTAGATTGTACAAAATCTGTAGATCAATTTGAAGAAAATTGGCATCTTAATCATGTTAGGTTTTCCAGTCCATAGGTAGTACATGTTTTTCTACTTACTTAGTTTTCAGTATCCAGATCCTAAATTCTATATATTTTTAGAATTATACACAGGTATTTATTTTTGGAAAGTATTATAAGTAATGTGGTATTTTAAAATTTTTGGTTTGCAATGTTTAATAATGGTGCATAGAAATATGAACAAATTACACTGCTGATCTTATATCCTGTGCATTAGTAAGCTGATTGACTTCTAGGAAATTTTTAGAAAATGTTTTGGAATTTTCTACAAAGACAAATATTTCATCTAGGGTAGGGGCAGTTTTAATTATTTTCTTTTCCAATGTGAATATCTTTCATTTCTTTTCGTATCTTATTGCAGTAGCTATGACTTTCAGTAGATTATTGAATAGCTGTGATAAGAGTGAACATCTATGCAGAGTTCCTAACCTTATGTGTATTTCACTTTCATTGTGAACTGTGATATGATTGCAGGTTTTTATAGATGTTCTTTCTCTTATTAAGGGAGTTTTCTTCTGTTAATAGTTTTCTAAGAGTATTTTTATTTCTAAAAGTTGGTTTTTAAATCAAGGATACATGTTAAATTTTGTCAGATATGTTTCCCTTAGGCCTTGATTTAATTATAAGGTTTTGTTTGTTTAGCCTGTTAACATGGTGAACTGATTTTTCAAATTATAAACCAGCTTTACATTACTGCGGTAAATCCCACTCATTCTTGATGCATATTTCTTTTTAAATACTGCTGGGTTTAATTTTCTATTTTGTTGAGCAGTTTTTCTCAATGTGCTTTTATTTTTTTGTAATCATTTTGTCTGGTTTTGCTACCAGGATAAGGTTGGTCTTACAAAATGAATTAGGAAACATTTACTGTTTTTTATTTTTCTGGAAAATTTTTTTGTGGAACTGGTGTTAATTTCAACTTTAAATGTTAGACAGAATTTGCAAGTGATATCTGGGCCTAGATTTTTCTTTTATTTTAACGAGGATTTTCAACTATAAATCCTATTTGATCTGTCGTCTATCTATCTATCTATCTATCTATCTGTCTATCTATCGTTCTATTGAACTATGTTGCCTACTTCTTTTAGCGTGAGTTTTGAGGGTTTGTGTCTTTTAATAAATTAGTCCATTTCATTTAGGTTGTTGAATTTATATACATAGAGTTGTCTACAGTATTTCCTTATTATCCTTTGAATGTTCACTGGATCAGTCACATTATATGAATTATTTTTCTATTTTTAATTGATACATTCTTTTTTATTCCTTTGCTAACTGGAAGATTATCAATGGAGGTTTGTCAATTTTACTTATCTTTTTTGAATTTTTACTAAAATTTATCAGTGGACGTTTATAAATTTCATATCCTTCCAAAAAACCAGCATTTGGTTTTAATATTTTCTCTATTATCTTCCTGTTTTCAGATTTATTTTTCCTCTTATCTTTATAATTCCCTTTTTTCTGCTTGTGTTTGGTTAGTTTACTCTTTGTTTTATCCAGTTTCTTAAAGTGGAAACCATTTTTCTTTTCCAATATTAGCATTTAAAGTTACACATTTCCCTCTAAGCTCTTTTCTGGCAGCATCTGTCAAAAATGCTTTTATATCCCTTACATTTTGATACATTGTATTTTAATATTCACTGTAAAATATTTTCTAATTTCCCTTGAAATGTCTTTGTTTACAAATTATGTAGTGTGACTTTCAATTTCCAAATATTTGGGGAATTGATTTCTTGTTTATTTTAGTTGTTAATTCAGTTTAATTATGTTAGTGATTTTTAGTTTATTTATTTTTTTGAGACAGAGTCTCACTCTGTTGCCTAGTCTAGAGTGCAGTGGCGCGATCTTGGTTCACTGCAACCTCAGCCTCCTAGGTTCAAATGATTCTCCCATCTCAGCCTTCAGAGTAGCTGGGATTACAGGCATGCACCACCATGCCTGGCTACTTTTTGTATTTTTATAGAGACAGGGTTTGGCTGTGTTGGCCAGGCTGGTCTCAAACTCCTGACCTCAAGTGGTCAACTCACCTTGGACTCCCAAAGTTCTGGGATTATAGGCGTGAGCCACCGCGCCTGGCCCAGTTTAATTTTTTATGGTAAAAACCTACCTTGAATAATTCTCATCAGGTTTAATTTACTAGGTCTTGTTTTGTGTTTCACAAATACAGTCTAACTTGGTGAATGCTTCATGTGTACCTGAAAAGAATATATATTGTGCTATAGTTAGGTGGAGTTTTCTACATGATAGTGTTCAAATATTCTGTATCCTTACTGATTTGTTTTTACTTCTTTTATCAGTTACTGAGAGAGTTGTGCTAAAGTCTCTTAAGTATACCAGCTTTGTCTAGTTCTTCATTTCCTTCAATATGTTTTGTTTTATGTATCTAGAATCTCTGTTATTAGGTACATATGCACTTAGCATGGTTATGTCTTCTTGAAAAAATTGGCATTTTCCCCCCGTATGATATCTTTCCTTATTCCCAGTGATTTGTTGTTGTTGTTCTAAAGTCTACTTTGTCTTCAGTTTTTTAAAAAATAAATTGTGTTTCATGTTATATCCTTATTCATCTTTTATTCTAAACCTTTGTTCATCATTATATTTACCATTGGTTTCTTTAAATAGTATATTTTGATGTCTGGTTTTGTTTTTTATCTGACCTGAAATAGCTGTCTTTTAGCTAGTATGTTTAGACCATTTACAGTTAAAGTAGTTATTTCTATGGGTAGATTTATTTCCATCATTTTATTATTTTCCGTTTGTCAATCTACTGTTTTTTAATTCTATGATCTATTTCCCTGCCTTTTTTTTTTTTTTTTTTTTTTGAGACGGAGTCTCGCTCTGTCGCCCAGGCTGGAGTGCAGTGGCGCAATCTCGGCTCACTGCAAGCTCCGCCTCCTGGGTTCACGCCATTCTCCTGCCTCAGCCTCTCCGAGTAGCTGGGACTACAGGCACCCGCCACCATGCCCGGCTAATTTTTTTGTATTTTTAGTAGAGACGGGGTTTCACCGTTGTCTCGATCTCCTGACCTCGTGATCCGCCCGCCTAGGCCTCCCAAAGTGCTGGGATTACAAGCGTGAGCCACCGCGCCCGGCTCCCTGCCTTTTTTTGAATTGAGTTATTTTAGAATTTAAACAATGAACCTATATTTTTACTATATTTCTTTCTGTTTGTGTGTATGCATTTTATGTGGAGACTTTCTTTCGGCATTGCAAAGCATAATTTTGGGGGATTGTAACATACATAGAAATAAATACGTTTATATATGCAATATTTTTATCTATTATATTTAAAAAGTTACTCGACAACCTCTTCTTTCCTTAGAGTGGCTAAACATGCCATAAGTTGAAGCACAATACTTAGGTACACTTATATTTCATACAAAAACTTTGTTTAAAGTTTTATTATACTGATACTTATAACATTCTTCTAAAACGTACTTTGGTGTGTATGTATATGTGTGTGTATATATATGTGTGTGTATATATATGTTATGTGTGTGTATATATGTGTGTATATATTATGTGTGTATATATATATATATATATATATACACACAAAGTAAATTTTAAATTCAGTGGCCCTGAATCTTTATGGAGATAATTTCTCATATTTAATTTATACTTAAAAAAAATTTTTAATTTTATTAAGTTGTATAAACAGTTTTGTATTACATGCTTATTCCACACCCCTAAATGTGATCTCTATTTAATCAGCACATAATTTTTAGGTTGTGTCCTCACCAAACTCAATTCAATTATTGAGGAATACAAATTTTAGTCTTACAGGGACCACTTCAGAAATGCAGAAAGATACCTGAAAAAATAAAAAAGAAATGATTTTAAAAACATATACTTTGTTTGAAAAAAAATTAAAACCATGCTACAGTTTACACATAATCAGAGAGAATTTGTGTTTTCTGATTGACCAGAGAAATTTTGTTTTCTGATTGTACCTAGAGAGATCACCAATTCTAGGAGCTCTCAGTCTAGAGAAGATACATTGTTAGTGATCCATGAAAAGAAAAATAAGCATTCAAAACAAATATTGATTACTGAGTCCAGAGACACCGCAACAGCAATATTGAATAAAATAGATCAGATATCCAAAAATATCAGTCAAGAGATTTCACCCTTTTTCATACCCTTTCATAGTTTATTCCAATGATCTGTCCTTACCCATTAAAGAATTAGTCTGTAAATAAGTATAGAAAATAAATAATGGCTTACATTTATTAAAATATATGAATAAGTTCTTGTTACAGAAAATGCTGTTTGTTTTGAAAAAAGTAATTTTTATGTTAAAAAATATTTTTAAATATGCAAACTAGTGGTATAACTGTGGTGGGGCTTCCTGCTTGTAAGGCATTGCTAAGAATAAATCTGTAATACCCAGAAAGAAATTGATTCTTTATATCAATCTGTTTAGTTTAGGTATAGCTGTGATTTTACTTTCAAGATCATATCAAATTCTGATTGGAATGACCACCACTTGTGTTTCTGAGAATAAAACTTTATGACTCACAGAAAACACCCAAGAAAAAGAAATGATCCAACAAGCAAATAAATTGCCATTGCAGGCTAAATATCTTCCCCTTTTTTAAAAAAAAAAAAATAACAGTTTCACTTTGAAGAGAAGTCCTCTGTTAAATTAGACAAACTGACAGAGACTAAAGAGTACACTTCTTTCTCCTGTTGTTCCTTATTCTGTGTGAATCATCCTTTGTTCACTGAATTACTGTTAACACCTTGGCACCAGAGATGATTAGTTCTTTGGCAATTCTGTTCTTTCTCCTTCTTCTGTAAAACAATGCAGACGTGCAGTGCTAACAGAATGGTTTCAGATGAAGCTAGACCTGTACTGATAATCCTAGGTAGACAGAAATACAGGCACTGAGATTCATTTCTACCATGGTGTTGGAAGAGGCAATCTGCCGTGGGCCTTGAGCTTCCCCTGCTTCTTCTTGCTGGGTAGGCCAAGAATGCCAAGCCCTGACTATGCTCTTTCCTGGATCAGTTCTGAGTTGTGCTTGCAGTGAGCAACCTTGTGGAATGGGGTAATGTCTATCTTCAGTCCCAGGGCAAGCTTCCTTCCACTAACAATAAGAAAAACCATAGAGCCTTACAACTGGTAGTTCTCTCCAAGAATGCAACCCACTGCACATGTAGGCATACAGTATGGGTCCTGTTATGGACTGAATTCTGACCCCCAAAATTCATATGTTGAAGCCCTGACTCCCAATGTGATTGTACCTGGAGATGGGGTTTTTAGAAATTAATTAAGATTAGATGAGGTCATAAAGGTGGGACCCTAATCCCAAAGGACTGTGGCCTTATACGAAGAAGAAGAGATCTATCTTTTTGTCTTCTCAAGAAGGCAGGAAGTGAGCCCTGTCCAGCCATGGATTCTGCGAGCACCTTGATCTTGGACTTCCTATCCTCCTGAACTGTGAGAAAATAAATTTCTGTTGTTTTAATCACCTCAGCCTCTGATGCTTTCTCATGGCAGCCTGAGCTAATATAAGCTTTTTGTGTTGCTCCTGCGGTTTTGAGCAGAAGCAGTATGGGGAATGGCTACAAACATAAATGTCTAACTACTGCTTTTGTTGTTTGATAGAGGCTTTTGTCTGTTGCTCAGGACTCTCATCTCTTTTGCCAGGACCCTTGAAATAGTAACAGGCTAACTTGCTAGCTTATATGTAGAATAAAACCTTAGAATGTTTACATTGCTTGACACTAGCCCACTCTCAGCCTAAAATCACCAGCAGCTAGTCACTGTTAATGATAATGATGATGGTGGTGCTGATGGTGAAGATAGTGATGGTAGCTCCTCCTGCTTTTGTAGCTATGACTATGACCTGTTTATGTACTAGATACTCAACACTTTGTATATATTATCCTAATTGATCCTAACAACAACTCAATGAAGTTGCTAACATGAATTAAGGGGAATTAATGAATCCGATTTATATTTTTAAAAGATTATTCTAACTGCCATTAGAATGGGCAAAGGGGTCAGAGTAAAGCTAATACCTGCTGTAATAGTCTGTGGAAGATGTAATGGAAGCGCCAACTTGTGCTTTGTCTACAATAGAAACTATACTGCATCTTAATCTGTTAGTGGTTTTAAAATAAATATTTGTGAGATGCTTATAATCCAGTTATAACACAGAAAATGCAATACTACTCAATATTATTCTACTCATTTTGTTTCAGGTTCCATAATTTAGTTATCTTTCTTTATCCACTAGATTAACTTCACACAAATCAAAGAAAGTAAAGGTTTAACAATTGTTATGTCCAAAGCTCAAACTGTTACTCTCAAGCACTGTCCAGAAGTATCTAAAAGACATTCACCTGAAGTTGTAGCTAGCTTTATAGAATGAAATCTGAATCCTTCAGAAGTCTTTTCATTATGGTGACCTACAGTGAGTAGTAATAAGGGTAATCAAATTGGAATTTTTTGTTATAAAAATGTACTTTCAGCCCTTTAAAATGTTCTTTTAAGGATTTATTCATTTCCAAAATGTATTTATAGTATGTTATTGACATACGCTATGTTTATGTCAGAAAACAGCTTTAATTTTCCATCTTTCCTCAGGAATCAGCTGTGGCCAAATCTGGTCTGTTTTCTCTCAAGCTGGCTAGATTTTCCCCTCTTGTCACATTGTTCTCATAGAGGCTATAGAAAATGAATGAGTCTCTGGCTTTCACTTCCTCACACTTCCTCAGGTTAAAAGGTTATGCTAATCTCTATTTATAAATGGCTGTTTTCTATTCTTCTCTTGTGCTCATAAGAAGGCAGCAATAGATACTTACAAAGTCACCTGCCCAAGAGGGCTTTGACGGGCTCTTGTAAATTCTTTCCTTTAGCTTTCTAGGAGCCCCCAACCCTCGCTCCCTTGTTTGCCTCCCACATTAGTACCGCATAGTTTAATACTCAAGTGTAAGGCTCTTTGAATCAACCACCTGCTCTCTATGACTTGTACACCAAATTTTGCTAAGAACAGGCTGTCTCTGTAGCGTTTTGTTTTGTTTTAAATTGCTTTTTAGGGAGATGTGTTTGCAGCGCTACAAGAAATCTGTAGAAAAGTTTAGCGAAGAACAGAGAGTAGAACAAACTATTCATTCTGTTATTGTTCTGAAACATGTCACCAGATACTGAATAATAAATGCCAAAAAAGCAACCCTAAAATTTTAAGTGAAAGAAAAAAACTCTTCTTGAAAACTGTGCCAACTTCTAGAAGAAAATTATTTACTAATTGCATTTTATATTTATACACATGTTATGGGATTAAAGATGCCACAATGTTTTTATAAAAATTACTTTAATAAATTGCCTAAAAAGTAGTTGGAGCTAATGTGGCCAAAATCGTGTTGCTTTATTTATGTTTTACTCATTTTTATTTGCTTATATTTTAAGCTGTTTGAAGACATTGATCATGTTTTCTTGTGGTCTATAGCTAGATGGGACTCTAGTCATTTTGAGTGTTTATTAGTTATTGATTCATCATGATCTGATAACCAATTCCAATTTAACTCCTCGTTCTGGCTGTTCTTTTTATTATTCTGTTTTCTGGAAGCCTGTCTAAAAACCAGGTCTGAAGTCTTTATTCATAAGTAGCCAATCTCTGTGCTCAGATCATCTGCATTAAAAGATCAATAGGACATGGCCCCAGGACAGTTGACTATGCTATTTCATTAACATAGTAACAAGATGGGAGGCTAATAATAATACTGCCTTGCTAATAGGTTTAAAGGGAAAATTAATTAGTTGATACTTGCAAAGACAATCTACATAGTCTAGCTTTTTTTCCTTCACAGAAATGCACACATCATAAAGGAAACCCAAACATTGTTATATACCACAAGCCAATGCCAGATTTTAAAAGCTAAGATATTCAGTCTGAAGTTATCTGTCATATTTTTAATGAATAATTCAACATTTAACCCATTAATATTAAATTTTTCATTTTAAATACAGCCCAGTGTCAAATATATATCAAAAAAACCTTTAGACTTAGTATGCCCTTTGACCAGAACCTCAGCTTCTAGAAATTCATTCAATGGAAGCCATAATGAATATGTGCAAAGGTCTAATGAAAAGAATATAGATTAAAAACTGTATTTAGAATAGTGAAAAATAAATATTCAAAAGCAAGGGAAAGGGTAGGTAACTTATATAACACTGAAAAATTCAAATACTCTGCCACCATTATGAAATTATATGATGGAAGAATATTTTCTTCTACAAAAACACCTTCTACATATTGTTAATAAAAATGTTTACGATAAATCTGATCCCTTTAAAATATGTCGAGTGATAAGATATGTAGAGTCCATTTTAAAATATACTAACAAAGAGAATATAAAGAAGTAAATGTTGAGAAAATATGATACTTTTAGCTGAGTGATGATCACAGAGGGTTTATTACACTATCCTTTCTTCTCTGCATACTTTAACTTAAATTTACATAATACACAGTTAAATTTTTAAGAAAGCCTTAATTTCTGCTTAGAAACAATTAGAGGTGCTTTTGTTTAGAAAGAAAACCAAATACCTGTTTTTGTTTAATTTTAAAGTGTATATATGTGTGTGGGTGTGTGGGTGTGTGTGTGGGTGTGCGTGTGTGTGTGTGTGTATGTGTCAATCTAGAAGGGGAAAACTGTTAGCCAATCACCGTACTGTCCAATTTAACACTTGTATTAACTACCTGCACAAGAGCACAGAGGGCTAGGCAGTTAATTTTACTGAAAGATATTCAAGACATGAAAGAAATTTTATTCAAATGATAAAAATAATATTGCTGAGATAGCCAATGAGTTATGTAACCAATGGAGGTAGATGCAAAACTTTGGTGAGAACTCATAGGTTAAATTTGAATAATTATCTGTATCCAAGGTCACCTAAAACAGATTTCAACTCTATTTACACACTTTAGGCAGAAAAATGTGAAATTCAGAAATGAAATTTAAATAAATTAAATATGTGCACACACACACACATACATATGTGTGCATATAAGTATGTATGTGTGTTTATTAGAATATGATAGGACTATTCATAAACTTTAACTTATGATCTTCCATATTTAAAAACAATTCTGCAGTCAACATTTATTACATTTAGAATTTGAAAAAATTAATAATTATTATAAAAAAGTATAAAGCCTGGTAACACATTTTATTTCTACAGTATATAGAGACTTTAAATATGTATATCTTTAGTTTACCCATTACCCAAATAGTTAGAGATCAATGAATTTATTTATAATAGAGGATTTTAATAAACAATCTTTTCAGCAATTTGTGAATATGCTTCATTGATTGTGGAATCAATAGGCTATTTCTAATGAATCTGGCATGTTAATGAATAACGGTTTGATCCAAATATTACATTCAAAGCAGTGAGACATTTACATTCCAGCAGGCAAGATCATTTAAACCATTTAAACCCTGATTAGTTAACAGACTGTATTCATGAGAAAGGTGTATTGATTTCAATGGCTTTATTGATTTTAGGTCTGTTGAACCTAGACACCTTGCAAATTTATGGGCTGGCTTCATTGACTACATTTTGATGTAATATATAGTTGTTTTTAGAAAGTGCTGTAAAAAGTTTCTGGCATCTGACCTTCGCTATATGAGATTATTAACCTGTAACTTTTTATTATTTTCAGATGTCTTTCATAGAGGAATGATAAAATCATTAATTTTAGCTTCTGTTACGTACAAAGGGTAAATCATAAGTTAGGTACTGTTGAAAATTCAACTATTTAATAAAACATTATCCCTAAGAATTTGTTTGTAATTACAACCTTCTACATGAGAGTTGATTAAAAGAACCTAAGTCAAGCTGTTCTTCCACAGTGCTCTCTGACCTCAGTGGCTTACATGGCAAAAGGCAATAAAATATTAGAATAACATGGATCTCATGACTATTTTTCTTTATATTAACAGTATTTAATAATCATTTATATTTTATATGATTATTTTAACTCTCAAATCAAATTTGCTGAGTTTTCTATAATGTTTTGATTCTAAATCTTTTGATGATATGAATTCAATTTAAATTTGTCATATAGTTCAAGAGAAAAAAACTAATTCTGCTCTTATTTACTATATTGTGAATAACATGAAGTCTTCAAAAATTAGAAAAATAATTGTCTCACAAGTCATTTAATTACAGATATCTAGAGTGATTAATGCAGATTATTTAAATTTCACTTCTGGATTTTACATTTTTCTCCCTAAAATGTGTAAATAGAGTTGAAATCTGTTTTAAGTGACCTTGGATATAGATAATTATTCAAACTGAAGCTATGAGTTCTTGCCAGAGTTTTGCGTCTACCTCCATTCATTACATAACTCGTTGGCTATCTCAGAAATATTATTTTTATCATTTGAATATACTTTCTTTCATTTCATGTCTTGAATATCTTTCAGTAAAATTAATTGCCTAGCCCTCTGTGCTCTTGTGCAAGTAGTTAATACAAGTGTTAAATTGGACAGTACTGTGATTGGCTGATAGATTTCCCCTTCTAGATTGACATAGATCCATGAATCAATTCAATCATGAAATAAAGACAGAATAAACAAACAAACAAACATCTATTGACAGCCTAACATATGCCGGGGGTGCTTGCTAGATGATTAGCTTAGCAGCTATGGGCTTCAATGTTGGATTTTATTACCTGAGTCAGAATTCTTAATTTGCCAGTCACCAGCTGTTTGACCAATGATTTAACTTTTCTATTCTTTGTTCTCTTGAATGTAAAATGTTTAACTACTAGTTTCAAGTAACTGCTTTTAGGATATTCTTTACAACTAAGGAATTAATATATCTGAACCATTAGAAGAGCGTCAATCATGTAAATATCCCAATATACTAGCTATTGATATTTCATACTTCCCAGAATTTACAGTGGTATTTTATTGTTTAAATATTGTTTGATTTGGTTATTTTTAAGTTATGTTTATATCTTATGCACTGTCAAATAATAATACAAAAGGTCATGCAATGGAAAGAGAAACCCACTCTCCTCTCCTGTCCATGGTCCTAAGTCTCCAGAGATAAATGGCCATCTCTGGTTCTGTGGGCATAGTTTCACACATATTCTATGCATGTACATGTATATACTTCCTCTTTTTTCTCTAATACAAATCAGCACATACTAATAGAAACTGGCCTATACCTTACCCTTGTTTCACTTAATATATTTTGACAGTTTTATATTTCACTAAACATAGGAGAAGCTCATTCATTTTGACAGTTGCCTTGTGTAAACATAACCAGTCTCTTCATTCATGGATTCTAAGCTGTTTCTTTCTTTTTTTAAATCATAATCAATGCTGTGATAATCATGTACATATATAGAATGATTAGATAATGTTTATATGTGTGCGTTGATACACACACATATTCAAATACACATATTATATATTGACATACATCTATTCACACAGATATATTCAAATATGTGTAAACACACACATATTATATACTGTGTGTGTTTATTTTAATGCATGGATAAATATATCTGTTGAGCAAATTCATGCAATTATATTTTCTAGTTCAATGAGGAATGTCTTTTAAATGTTTTATAGATATTCTTAACCTGCTGTACATAATAATTTTGCCAATATACGTTTTCAACAGAGTATGTGCTTATATGTGATTTACCACATAATCATCAACACAGTCATTTAATTTCCATATCTGTGAGAGGATGTATCTCACTATTTGCTTGGCATGATCCACTGCATCTTAGGATTTTACTTACTTTTTTTGCCTTCTTTTAGAAAATTAATATATTAGAAAATTTCATTTTAATAGTATATCCTTATTGTAGCTATTTTTGCTCAGTTTCTTGTTTATATTTTATGATTTCTGTTATAATAGTTTGTTGTTCAAAGGCTTTTAGATTTTATGCAGTTAAATGTAATTTTGTATGACTTCTGGATCCATAGACATTTCTAAAATAATTTTTCATGTTTACCTCAGCACATTTTCAATTTTATATTTTATATTTAAGTATTTTATTCATCAAAAAGTTATTTTGGTATACATTATAAGTTGAGAATCAGGATTTTAGTTCCTAAATAAAAAGCTCAGTCAACTCAAAAGAGTTTGTTAAATTAATCTTATTGTTGCACTGCTTTAAAATATTATTTTGATTATTTATTAAATATTTAAATATTTTTGGTTTTCTTTATTCTGTTCAAGTTGTTTCTTCTTGTGCCAGTGCCACAGTTTTAGAATTGCTATAGCTCTTTACATTATGATGCATAATTGAATTAGTCCCCATTCATTACTCATCATTTTTCAAAATTTTCCTAATTATTCTCAAACAAATCTTAGTGTTAGCTTTCTTATCTTTCCAAAAAATACTGCTGACTTTTTAATTGAGATTTTATAAAAGTATATTCTTTATTTTTAATAGGATTCTTTAGTCTAATACATAGAAAACATAACTACTTTTAGTTTCTATGTAGAAAAGCGGTTTATTTTTATAGATTAATTTCACATTCAGCCTCCATCATACTGAAACTTGCTGTAGTTTCTAAGGCTTTTTAAAGCTAATTTATAAATGTTTTCCAGGTATAAAATTATAAAGTCTTCTAAAATGATAGTCTTCCTCTTGTTTTTCAGTTTTTACACATATATTTTATTCTACTCTCCAGTAAAATTTTCTAATATTTGTGTTACAATGTTAAACAGTAGTGGTCCTAATGACATATTTTTATTGTTTCTGATTTTAATGCCACTTAGACAAATGGTCCTCAAACTTTAGCATGGAACAGTTCATACAAAGGGCTTGTTAAAACACAGATTGTTGCTCTCCACACCAATCTTGATTCTGTAGGTGTGGGATGGGGCAAAGCATATATATTTCCAACAAGTTCTCAGGTGCATCTGACACACTCGGAACAAGGCCCCACTTTGAGAACTACCGTATATTATCAGGCTCTTTAGTATAAAGCTGACTTTTGCTTCAAAATATCACGTACTTTTGATAATGTTAAGTGACCCTTTATTCTTTTTAATTAAGAGTTTTGTCAGAAATGAATGTGGGAGTTTTTCAAATGACTTTTGGGAATTCATGGAGCTGACAATATTGTTTTATTTCCTTTTCCTATTAACGTGATAAGTTTCAATAATAGCTGTTCTAATACTGTAAAACCTTAGCATGCAACAAATTTGATAATGGAATTTTGCATTTTAATATGTTACTACATTATAATTGACACTGTGAAGTATTTTGTAAATGTCATTGAGTTTTCATTACTATATTTTTCTGCTTTGTATATTAATGTTAAAAATCATTCCATAAATTTGAAATATTTTCTTCTCTACATATGTTCTAGAAGTAAAGTTATCATAGTAAAGTTATCAGTTTCTTGACGTTTTGATAGATTTCACTAAAGACAGTTTTAGGATTGGCATTCTTTGTTATTTTCTTTTGTAGGTAAATACTGATAATTTTTACTTTTCTTAAAAAACCAATTGCTTTAGCAATTAAACATACCTCTAAATAACAAATGGATTAAGAATAAGTCTCAAGATAGGTTAAAAATATATTGAACTAAATAAACATGAAAATAGAACATCAAAATTTGTATGATTAGCAAAAGCAGTCTTTCGAATGAAATTTATAGCATTGAATGCATGTATTTAAAAACAAGAAATATCTAAAACCAATAATCTAAAGAAAGGCAATATACCCCTAAAACAAGCAGAAGAAAAGTAATAATAAACACTGGAGCATAGCACAATAAAATTAAACACAGGACATTAACAGAGAACATCAACAACATAAAGACCTGGTTCCTTTAAAAGTTCAAATTCATAAACCTCCAGTCAGGGTAATCAAGTGAAAAAGAGAGAAAAAATTAATGTTGTCAGAGATGAAAAAAGAGCAATGTCTACTGATACCATGGACATTAAAAGCATAATAAATGAATGTTATGAACAATTGTATGCCCACAGATTTGATAACCTATATAAAATGAATCAATTCCCCCAAAGGCACAACCTACTAAAGTTTACCCAATGAGTAATAAATCATCTGAATATGCTCATGTCTATCAAATAAAATACAGAATAATGTCTCTCATGAATATTGATGCAAAATCCCCAAGAAAATATTAGCAAACCAAACTCAAGAAAGTATAGAAACTATTATACAGCACAACCAAGCAGAATTTATTACATGTATGCAAGTCCCATTCAACTTTAGAAAATCAAATAATGTTGTCTATTGTATCAATAGGCCAAAGAAGAAAAATCAGATGATAATATTAATAGGTGTTGAAAAGGCATGTGATAATGTTGAATACTCATTCCTGATAAAAACCCTTAGCAAACTAGGAATAGAGGAGAAATTCCTCAACTTGATAAAGAAAATCTATAAAAAACTATAGCTAACATCATGCTCAATGGTCATAATTTTCCTATAACATTAGGAACAAAGCCAGGATGTCCTCTAACACTATTCCTATTCAAGATAATACTGAAAGTACTAGCTAATGCAATAAGATAAAGAACTAAAAAATACATATTGGTAATAATAAAATAAAACTATTTTTATTTGTACCTAATATGTTTGTCCATGTAGAAAATCCCAAGGAATCAACAGCAACAAGAAAACTCCTGGAACTAATAGATTATAGCAAGGTTGCAGGATGCAAGCCTAATATACAAAAGTCAATTCCTTTTGTATGTGACAACAATGAGTTATAGAAATTTGAAATTTAAAACACAATGTGACTTATTTTAGCACGAAAATTTAAAATTAGAAAAAGAAATGCTGAGATGTACATTTTTAAAATTATATACCAGCTTGATATGAACAAACTTACCAACCCTGAAAGAAATCAAAGAATAACTAAAAAATAGACATTTTATGTTCATGGAGAGACTCAATATTGTTAAAATGTTAGTTCTTCCCAACTACATCTATAGATTCAACACAATCTTACTCAAAACCCCAGCAAGTTATTTTGTGGCTATCAACAAACTAATTTTAAGTTTATATGGAAAGGCAAAGACACACACTAGCCAAAACAATAGTGAAGAAGAGAAAAGTAAGAGGATTGACACTACCCTACTGCAAGACTTGTTATAGAAGTACTTTGATAAGGACAGTCTGCTATTGGTGAAATTATAGGCAAATAAATTAATAAAACAGAATTAAAGGTCAGAAATAGACCCACACAAATACGTAAAATAATTTAGTCTTTCCAAGAAATGGTGTGAGATAACCTGGACATTCAAGTGCAAAAACAAAAACAAACACACACAGACACAAAAGAAAGAAATTTATCTAGACCTAGACCTTAGACCTTTTATAAAAATTAAATAAATCATAGAGATAAAGATAAAATTGGAAAAGTATAGAATTTTTGAAAGATAATATAGTAGAAATATCTAAGTGATCTTGGGTTTGGTAGTGAATTTTTGGGTATAACAAAAAGTATTATCCATGAAAGAAAAAAAATGAAAACTTAGACCTCATTGAAAATAAAACTTCTATTCTGTCAATCACACTCCTAAGAGAGTGAAAAGAGAATCCACAGGCTGGGAGAAAATATTTGCAAAAGATACATCTGATAAAGGATATGTATCCAAAATATACAGATAACTCTTAAAACTCAACAATAAGAAAGCAAACAATGCGGCTGGATGCAGTGGCTCACATCTGTAATCCCAGCACTTTGGGAAGTCGAGGCAGGTGGATCACAAGGTCAGACGTTCAAGACCAACCTGGTCAACATGGTGAAACCTTGCCTCTAATAAAAATACAAAAATTAGCCGGGCATGGTGGTGGGTTCCTGGGAGGCTGAGGCAGGATAATTGCTTGAACCTGGGAGGCGGAGGTTGCAGTGAGCCGAGATCTCGCCACTGCACTCCAGCCTGGGTGAAAGAGCGAGATGCCCTCTCAAGAAAAAAAAAAAAAAAAAAAGCAAACCATGCAATTTAAAAATATGCAAAAGATCTGAACAGACACACCTCCAAAGAAGATATACAAATAGCAAATAAGCATATAAAAATGTTCAACATTATATATCACTAAGGAATTTTAAGTTAAAACAACGAGTAACCACTACACACCTGGTAGAATGGCTATAATCTGTAAAACTAACACATACCAACTGCTGGTAATGGTGCAGGGCAACAGGAGCTCTCATTCATTGCTTAGGGACGCAAGTGGCACAGTCACTTTAGAAGGCAGTTATGTAATTTCTTGCAAAGCTATACATAGTCTTATCATACATTCCAGTAATTGAACTCAGAGGTTTTTACCCCAGTGAGTCGAAAACATATATCCACACAAAACTCTGCACATGAATATTTATAGTAGTTTTGTTAATAATTGCCAAAGTCTAGAAGCAATAATGATGTTCCTTTCATAGGTGAATGGGTAAATAAACAGGGGTACAACAGTACAACAATTAAAACACACGAGCTACCAAGCCATGAAAAGACACGGAGGGACCCTAAATGTATATTTCTAGGTTAAAGAAGCAAATAGTCATATCGAGTCTATGATTCCAATTATATGACATTTTGGAAAAGGTGAAACTATGGAGACATTTAAAAGTTCAGTGGTTGCTCAAGGGTTGGGGGAAGAAGTGACAGATGCATATGTGAAAGGGGATTTTTGGGCTGGTAAAAGTACATTGCATGATACTATAATGGTGAATATATGGCATGCATTTGTCACAATTCATAGAACCGTACAACACAAAAAGGAAACCCTCATGTGAACTATGGACTTTAGTTAATGTTTAGAAACTGCATGTAATTACATTCCCACATGAACAAACAATATGTAATAATTTATGTAAAAGCACATATGTATGTACATATGCATTAAAAAAGTATGAAAACATAGTGACTATAATCTCCACCTGAAGAGATTTGGTATCATTTTTATCCATTTCCTTACACTTTTCTGTATTGCTTATTTTTCTGTTATTATTTCATTTTTATTAATACAAAAATAATCTGGGCTGGGCGTGGTGGCTCATGCCCATAATCCCAGCACTTTGGGAGGCCGAGGCAGGTGGATCATCTGAGGTTAGGAGTTCCAGACCAGTTGGGCCAACATGGTGAAACCCTGTCTCTACTAAAAGTACAAAAATCAGCCAGGCGTGGAGGTGGGCACTTGTAATCCCAGCTACTCGGGAGGCGGAGGCAGGAGAATTGCTTAAATCAGGAAGGCAGAGGTTGCAGTGAGCTGAGATCATGCCACTGCACTCCAGCCTGGGCAACAAGAGCGAAACTCTGTCTCATAATAATAGTAATAATAATAATAATCTGATTTCCTTAAGCTATCAACATAAATACTAATTTAATGGCCTCTAGTAAAATATTGTAGGCATAGATCTGAATAAAAGAATAGTTTATATAGATTGTTCCTAGGCACCTAACAATGAATCTGTTACCTACTAATTCCTAGGCACCTAACAATGAATCTGTTATCTACTAATTTATTCATAGTCTGAATAAAATAATAGTTTATATAGTTTGTTCCTAGGCACCTAACAATGAATCTATTATCTACTAATTCAAAGTGTATGCTACTCCTGCAATATTTTTCTTCCTCTTCAAGATAGATTTTATTCTATTTATAAGTGAGTTTGTTCCTAAGGGCATAACTTTAAAAGGGAATAAAAATGTGCTCTTCTATAATATTTTCTTATTTTGATAGATATATTTGTTATTTGTGAAAGGCTTTCATTTCACTTTTATGTGGCAGTTCAGTTGACATTAATAAAATAACATTTTACTTTTTACTCATTTTATAGTATACATAATCTGTTAGGTTACAAGCTCTCCTAGTATTTTCTTGGTTTCTTTTGGGATGTGAAATATTTCTGCATAATTCTTATGACCTATGGTAAGAAACTGACTTGTCTTAAGAAAGTCAACACTGCCATATTTGTTCTTTGCCACTATTCTTACACATTAATAACTTTCTACTATTTTTACTTTACAAAGCATCTTTTGTTTCTGTCACATTTAAGATAAAATCCAGATAAAGCAATCCTTGGTTTCAGCATTAGTTAATTTCTAACAACAGTAAAATCAAATAGTTTCATCTGCAGGTGTATTTGTTTTTCACATTTTCATCACCCCTGAGGGAGGAACACAAGTAAAGTCTTGCAACATTGCCACATTGTGTTATTTATATTCCCACTGGGTACCATTCATCCTATTTCAGTTTCAGCCAACTATTTTCTAACACATTTAGATCGTTTTATAATTGTATTCTTACATGATTTACTACCATTCTTTGGTTTAATGGAGCTTATTTTAGGTCTGGTATTGAAGATAGAACATAATATTCCTTTTTTCAGGTAACCAAAATATGTATTTTAGCTATTTAATGTAGTTGTTTGTTTTAGAGATCATGGTACCTTCTAATGGATATAATAATTGTTTTAGGATAGAATATTCTTATTTTTATGTGAGTAAATATTTAATAACCAGCTCTTTGAAAGGAAAGCAAAATGGCTCTGATTTGTAGCATTAGAGATTTTCCATATGTACATAGTTCTATTCTGGCCTATTTCAAGATACCAAAGTAACATTAAATGGTTTTGAACAATTCTGAACATTGAACAATTGGCACTCACAAGTTAGTTCTAGCATGCCATAGCGGGCTCCTGTATTTCAAATGCCATGTGAATGTTGGAAAGACTCAGACTGTTCATACTTCGGCTTATCTGAAACCCAGGATTTCTATTTTGGAGGATCCATATTCCAATTTGGTCTTTCTGATAGGTTTGTTTTATGCTATCAAAACTGGCAAGGGTCTTTCCTGTTTGCCTGCCATCTAGCTATTCTAATAAAATTAATTTAATAGATTAATTCTAACTTACTATTATGTAACATATTGTTTTCTTTATTTTCCAAAAGCATGACTTAGACCAGAATCTTCATATATGATTTTATATTTTGGTCCAAAAAACAATTGCATGAGAGCTATTTCTTACAAATATTCTTACAAAATAATTTAAATGTATAGACTAAGGAGCTTTTGGGATTAAAATAAGAAATTGGAATTTTTATCTATACTATTTTTTATTATTACCCCTTAGGATAAAATATGTTGATGTCAAAGTTATTCTGCTTTCTCTGAATTATAACCAATAGTGATTACTTTAGGTTTGCACATTTTCACAATTTTATCATTTTGCTAAGCCCTCTAAAATTAGAAACATTTGTCTGACTAAGGATTTTAAAGATCCATGTTTAATTTGTTCAAGTTCCATGAGGCAACATGAAGCTAATGTTAGACTTAGAAGGAAAGGGGTAGGGGTAGTAGCTGGACACTGGATTCACTGATAGGATCCTCAAGAAATAGTTTAAGAAAACTCCTGGGTGGATGTCTGGTTTTGCTTAGGGAGGTGATTACTTGGACTGGCACTACGTTTGTTGTACAAACTTTGGCTAAGAACCTTACTGCAATCTTTTAATCACCTTCTGTCTGATTTTGGTCTTCTATTTCAACCTTTATATTCCTTAAAGCAATAGTGCTGAGGTATCCATTGAATATCATCTTACAGGATTGATTAAACAGAAATAAAAAATAATTTGGAGAGCTCTCTGTTGATGTCTGGTATCCTCACTTTCATTTCTGGGTCTAGGTTGTATCTATGATTTCTTTTACTCTGTACAATATTTATGACAAAAATCTACTTAAGTGTGACACTAAACTACACCATCACCAACAATCAGATGGCAATGTGAAGCCTTGGGAAATAAATTTAGTATTTCTGAATATAGCATTTTACCACACATGCTTAATAAAGTTTATATGACCTCTTATGACCACAGAAAGTACAACATAAAATGATACAAGTATAGGAAATAGATATCTACAGGATGCGTGATAGCAATCTACAAGCCTGAAAAGTACTATTTTTTTGAGCTGATAAGGAAAAAGAAAGCTTGTTCACTTTGGTAACCAAGGAAGAACAATAAAGTCATAGGTTCAAATGTAAGAAGCAATGCTCAGGTTAAACATTATGATGGAAAATGGCAGATATTTTCAAATATTAGAAAAATGTTTATAGGAAGATCAATAATCCACTATTTTTAATTCAATTTGAAGGACATAATTCCCCTCCCCCTTACTTGAAGCTTAGGAAGATGTTAGCTACAAGGTCTTTTTAGGGAATTAAAAAGAAGAAAACCTGCTTGATTTTCCCTTGAACCCATGTTCTTATACCAATGTTAGAATAAGATAGCAGCTGCTCTCTCAAATCATGCAAATCCCAGGAGACGTGGTTGTACTTGGTGATTGTAGCTAACTCAGCTGCTCTGGGGTTAGAGTTGCTTCCTCCTCTTCCTGCTACCACAAATATTTGGGAAATAATGTGCTGGGAGAAGGCACAGCTAGGATCTACAGCTGTGTTGGTAACGCCATCTCTTCATGGATTGGGGCTAACAGCCTCTGAGCTCATAAGACCCTTTCTTGTAAGAAGACAACACTGTTACCACACACATTTCACTTCATGTAGAGGGGTCTACATTTCTGTAACACTCCTGGCTTCTTCCAGGGAAGGAAAAGAGAGTTACTTTACTGATAAGTTAGGGGGATAAAGAGTATACAGTCTTTTTCTCCCTCCCTTCAGCTTAACTAACACAGATTCTGTACTGCAACACCATGCCTTAATTGTAATGTTTCATAAACAAGGGAGTTGTGGAGGGATTTTATAGCATTGCCTGTGATTGGGAGTACAGTGGGGGGAAATGTCTATCAAATTATGCCATTTGATATTAGAAAGTCCACTGTTACAACATACACCTTTGCTATGTCCTATATTTTTACCTAATTTTTTTTTACCTAATTGATTACCTAATTTTCACTGGTAATCAATATTTTGCTCTTTATACACATGAATTTTTTTTATCATTTAACAAATGGTTTAGAACTCAGACTGAGAGAGCAGTGTCTGTTATTTATCAGGCTCTGTATGTTTTAGAATAAAAGCATAATTCTTGGGAAATTGAACAAGCTTGCTTTCTTTATTTTTCTTTTTCTCTTTTATTTCTCTCTTATTTCCTTCCTTCCTTCCTTCCTCCCTCCCTCCCTCCCTTCCTCCCTTCCTCCCTTCCTCCCTTCCTTCCACAGGGTCTCACTTGTCATCCATGCTGTAGTGCAGTGGTGTGACCATAACTCACTGCAGCGTCAAACTTCTGGGCTCAAGCAATTCTCCTACTTCAACCTCCCAAATGGCTGAACAAACTATTTCTAAGCCTCCATCAAGCATGCAGCACCATCCTAAGTAGATGTTATCCAACTATGCCATAAATTATTTTCTCTTAAGCATTATTTTATCTAAAATTAATTTGATATTTTTCAAATGTAATTTCCAAGATCATTACGGTATAGAAATAAAGTGATCACTGGGTATCACAATATAACCCCTATACACACTATAACTTAATCTAGCACTTAGGGATAAAAGGACAGGAAAAGAAGGACGTATGTAAAATGATTCTTATCGCGTGTGTGTGTGTTGTGTGTGTGTGTGTGAGTGTGTGTGTGATAGGGACCATTACATAATGCCTACCATCATTACATTTATTTTTTCTGTGGCTCAGGCATTGAAAGATTGTGTTCAGACTCTGGATAATTGCCTACACGACCATTATGCCAGCCCTCCCATACATACTGTTCTTGCCATATTCTGGATATCTTCTAATGCAATGGTAATCTTTTGGTAGTGTACAATGTGAACACCTCTTGATACTTTCTCAAGTAGTGATTCGAACTTCTTTGAAAAGAATGAAGAATTCTTTTCCCAGGAACAAACAAAAACCCAAAAAGCATATACACAGATACAAAAATAAATTTTAAATGCAATTCAAGAGAATTTATGAACCTTCTAAAATCCACAAATAAGATTTAAAAATCAAGCACCTAAAAAATCAGTAATGTGTTTCTTGGTTTAGGAAATATTTGATTTAAGTGTGTCATCGAGGCCATAATAAACTCTTGAGTGAGCACAAGGAGACTGACAAAATACTGATTGCTTTATTATCTTTCCCGTTCCTCCAATATTTGACCCTCCCAGATCATTGCAGCTTGCCTTCTGGGACTGATATTCGATAGAAAACATCCTCTTTGTGTAAGTATGACCCTACACAGGACATATTCTTTAAAGATACGCTGGTGCATATTTCCTGTTAAGTTGTAAGGTAAACAAAAGAATGTTTATTTTGTAGGGAATTTTCTAAAAAACATTGCCATGATTATCTCACCAGGGAAAGCAATAATTAATATGTTTCTGTTCTTTAATAGTGAGTGCTTGTTAAATTTTATAAATAATCAAATTATGCAGTAGAGCTACTGACTTTGGGCTATGAATTTTTAATTTCTATGTATGCATTACATTTGTTTCATCAACATTACATGAAACCACTAAGGAGAAACTAAACTTTTCCTTCAGATATGACAGCTTTAGTCCTTTGACATAAGTGGTGTCTTAGCTACTGTATTACAAAGCACAGAAAAATGATGTTTCAACTGCGATGAAGGAGGGTTATTAACATTATACCTGTCCCCTGATATATTCACCTCACTTTGGGTCCACAGGAGAGGGAATAAGGAGAACAGTTGTGGTAAAATTCTCTTTCTCTCTTTCTTTTCCCTTTTAGAGCACTGGGTGGAGATTAAGTCTTTGATTCAGTCATGCGATTGAAACAGAGATTATCTTTCTTGTTAAGCTGTAACTTACATTGTGTAAAATTTAACCTTTTTGTGCCAGTTCTGTGTGTTTTGACAAATCAAGACACAGAATAGTTCCATAACTCCAAAACATTCTTCTCTGCCTCCAGATAGTCAAGCACCCTCCCTTCCACTTCCCAGCACCTGAAACCACTGATTTGTTTTCTATCCCTATCATTTTGCCTTTGCAAGAATATTATTAAAATGGAATCGGTACATAGCCTTGTGAATCTGGCTTCTTTCACTCAGCATAATGCATTTGAAATTTATCCATGCTGTTGGATGTATCAGTAGTTTGTTCTGTTTTATTGATTAGTAATATTGAATTATATCATCACTTTGAAAATAGGAGAACGGTTCGTGCAATAACTTTTTGATAAAACCTGGCATTTTCAGAATTATAAATTTAGGGCCAGAGACCTTTCTTCTCCATGTTAAATGAAGTGTGATGATGAATCTCTTGTGTGCCAGCCAGTGCTTTATATGATCTCACTGAGAATCTAGCTTGTTTGGGGTTTCTTTCATAAAACAAAATGCCAGACACTTGTTTATCCACAGATGTTGCATTTCTACCAAGAATCAGTCCCTGCCATGTCCTTTGGTCTCATAGTTCAAGTAGCAATAGCAGGTCCAGCCATCCAGTACTAAGAATAAAATGCCGTGAAATTTTAATTAGAAATTTGTTTGCAGTATGGTCTAATTGTTTTCAATTAGAAAGATAGACTAGAGAGTATAGGAAAAAGATAGCTGGAAAAAAGAAACAGTTTGCAACTCTTCCAGATGAATTTGGCTGTGTAAGTCTGTTATTTTGACCACTGATCATTTTATCCATACCAAAACAGGTCTTATTGATCATAGTTTAATTTTACTTCACTTTTACGATGACTAGTTTTTCTAATGAAAGTGAAATTAGGTCTGAACTGTTTCAATTTTATAAGATGTATCAGATCTCTGAAACTCTTTGCAATGCATATTTGAATAGGATTTGATTAAACTAGGCAATGGTGATTTATACCTATTGTGATAGGGGGAAATAGAAAGGAAGGTGCCAGTACAGTTTTGAGATATTTAGGGTGCCAGTTTACCTTTTTACTGCTTTAAAATACAATCAACTGTTTTCTTAGTTTCCGATGCTCAACAGAGCTGACATTCACAGGCAACAACAGTAATAACATTTATTTGTTGTTACCTATAAGGATATCTCATTTGGTAAGCATGTTAGAATTAAAGTAGCATTCACAGCGGAAGGACAAGAATATAATAGGTTGAAAGGCCTAAGAAACACAGGACTCATCTATTCTTTCAAAAACCACATTCCTGTGGGGCAAGAGGGCAGAGGATATCATTTCATTCTGGCTCTAAACTAGAAAAGTCAGTCTAGACCAGTGTGGTTTTATCAGGACCCTTCTGACCTTGGTGTAAAATGATTATGGAAAAACTATCATCAGTGGACTTGCTCTGTTGCTCTCCCTTTGGTAATACGTTTCCACAATGCAAAAAGACAACTTAGATGAGCCCATTCTGATTTTTGCCTAAGGAATTTATGTTTGAGGCATCCAAAAATCATGATTATTGATACATCAGCTGGACTTATTTATTCATGATCTGGTAGAGGAGGCAAAACAGCTAATAGAAGATTTTTGTTTGTTTTTTTGTTCTTATTGCCAAGAAAGTACTTAAATAGAAGGGGGAAAATTTCCTATCACAGAGAAATTTTAGGGAAAACTATATAAAATAACATATTAGGACATTGCACCTGCATTACAGATTATGCACAGGGTTGCAACAAAATAGAATTAACAGGAGGGGAAGGATCAAGGTGGTTGACTGGAAACATCCAGCACTTGCTTCCTCCACAAAGAAGTAAAAAAACAGGGAATAGACAATTACATTTTGAATAGAACATCTAACAGATAATACTGAAATTCAATAGAGAAATGACAGGAAACACCTGATACATGCAAGGAATGGGAAGCCAGGCAGCCAACTTTGCCTGGATTGGCTGAGAACCCAAAGAGGCTCCCCTGTGTGGAGAAAGGGTAAATGAGAGAGCCTCAGTGGTCCACATTCCCACCAGGGACTCCTGCAACCCTAGCCACGGGAAAACTCCTCATCCTTTGCTGGTCCTGAGACTTGCAAAGGGAGCTATCGGATACTGCATAACAGCATTGCTGTATGGAGGGAGCTTATGCTGGGTCCCATACACACCTTGAGACCTAAGAAGCTGCAGGGCAGTGCCATTTTGAGAGCCTAGCTCAATTAGATTTTATCATGCCTTGGGACCCAACAGCCCTAGAACCTCCACATCCTTGGAACCCCACTGAAATTATCCTGTATTCACCTGGGAGGGCTGTAGTGGCACAACACTGGCTGGACCTGGCAGTGGCAAGGTCCCAGCACTCTAGCCCACACAGAGTTCTACACCGCAGGGAATAGACAGGGCAATGCAACAAAGAAGCTGCCCCTAAAACAAAGGAAACCAAGTTTGTGCTACCTAGATTCTGAGAGTCACTTGCCTGGGGCTGCTCCCCAACTACCCTGTCCCTACCCACAGCAGCAGGGCCAATGAGCACTAGCATGTTTCCTAAAGACAGGCTTTCCCTGTGTACCCTGCCTGCTGCTGTTGCAGGGGGCCAAAGTACATGCTCTCCAGAATCTGAAACCCACCTGCCTGCCTGGGGATACTCCCACTGATTGCAACCCTGTCCCCCAACAGCAGGGCTGCTGAGCATTCGCATGTACTCTGAGGAAAGGCTCTCCCTACCCACTGGTATGGATCTCCCTTCCCTACCCACCATAGCCTGTGCCATTATACACCACAGAGGGGCCTGATGACAGGCCTGCCTGGCCTGGCACTACACCTTCAGTGTCAGAATAGGTCATCTGAGGGACTGAGGATCACCCTTCCCAGCCTACCACCACCGGCATCTGTGTGCTTCTCCTGGTTACCTGAGGAAGGGCCTAAGGAATTTATATTTGAGGCATCCAAAAATGCCTCCAACCAACACCACTGGTGGCACCAACCTGCACATACCATCTAGGGGCTTGGGTACTGACCTTCCCAGCCCACAATAGACACTACTAACACTAATGAGTGCAGCTTAGGAGCCCATCACTACTACCATTGCCCATTCTAGGCATGCAGCTCAGGAGCCCTAGGATATGCCCAATCATCTCCTTGACCCCTGCCACAGTTGGCACATGAGTGAGCTTCCAGGAGGCCCAGGAGCTGGCTCACCTATACCTACTAACACCACTGCCCGTGTATGCCCCCATGGAAGCCCAAGGATAGGCACAGTTGGCTCACCACTGGCCTCATGAAGCCTGAGGTCTGACCTACCTGGCGTCCTTATCCTCAGCAAAGCCACAACACAGCCATCACTAAAAATTGCAGCTAAGCCACTGAGGAAATCATAGATGCCACTGAAGCAATTCAATGCCAAAAAATCAAAGGCAATAACAAAATTCTAAAAATATCAAGAGAAAAAAAGCATCTGGTTATATAAAAGGGAACCTCCATCAGACAAATACTGGATTTCTCAACAGAAACCTTACAGACTAGAAAGGAACAGGATGATATAATAAAAGTGCTGAAAGAAAAAAACTGTTAACCAAGAATACTAAACATAGCAAAACTATCCCTTCTAAATGAAGGAGAAATAAAGTCTCTCCCAGACAAGCAAAAACTGAGGTAATTCTTCACCACCTGACTGGCCCTACAAGAAATACTTAAGGGATACCTACACCTGGAAATGAAAGAACAATATCTATAATTGTGAAAACACAGAAAGGGACAAAACTCAGTGGTAGAGCAAAGACAAAAAGAACAAGTACTCGAGCATTACCACTAAAAATCAATGATAAACAAGAAAATGAGAAAATATATATGAAACAAAACAATTTTTAAAATGATAGGAATAAGTTCTCACAAATTAATAATAGCCTTGGATATAAACAAATTTAAATTTTCCACATAAAAGATATATACTGGCTGAATGGATTAAAGCAAACATGACCCAACAACATGCTATCTATGAGAAACTCAATTCATTTGTAAAGACACATTTAGACTAAAAGAAAAGGAATACAAAAAAAATTCCATACAAATAAATGGAAACCAAAGGTTAGCAGGAGTTGCTATACCTATATCAGATAAAACAAACTTTAAGTCAAAAATAATAAAAAGAGATGAAGAAGATTATTACATAAAGGTATCAATTCGGCAAGAGAATAAAATAATTCTAAATATATATGCATTCAACACCAGAGCACCCAGCTATATAAAGCAAATATTATTAGATGTAAAAGGAGAGATAGACTTCAATACAATAACAGTTGGAGATTTCAATGTCCTGCTCTTAGCATTAGATGGTCTAGATGTAAAATCAACAAATAAACATTGATTTTAAACTAGATTTTAGAGCAAATAGACCTAACAGACATTACAGAACATTTTATCCAACAGATGCAGAATACACAATCTTCTCATCAGCACATGGAATATCCTTCAAGATAGATAATATGTTAGGCCACAAAACAAGTCTCAATGAAATTTTTAAAATTAAAAATTATATCATCTATCTTCTTAGACCACAGTGGAATAAAACTAGAAATCACTAACCACAGGAGCTTCAAAAACTGTACAAATACAAGGAAATTAAAAATCTTTCTCTGTGAATAACCCCTGGGCCAATTAATAAATTAAGAAGAAAATCAAAAAGTTTCTTGAAATAAATGAAAGTGGAAACACAACAAATTAAAACCTATGGAATACAGGAAAAGCAGTGCTAAGATAAATGCCTACATAAAAAAAAAGATCTAAAAATGTCTCTCAAGGAGCTAGATAGCCAAAAACAAATTAAACCTAACATCATACTGAATAGTGAAAAGACAAAAACTTTTTCTCTAAGAACCAAAGAAAGGCAAGAATGTTCACATTCACCACTTCTATTCAACATAGTACTGGAAGTCCTAGCCAGAGCAACCAGGCAAGAAAAAGAAATAAAAACATCCACATAAAAAAAGAAGATGTCAACTTGCCCCTCTTTGCAGAATATGTATATATATAATACACACACACACACACACACACACACACACACACACACACGTACATATTTTTTTTTGAGACAGGGTCTTACTCTGCCACCCAGCCTGGAGTGCAGTGGGGATATTTTGGCTCATGGCAACCTCCACCTCCCAGGCACAAGCAATCCTCCCACCTCAGCCTCCTGAGTAGCTGAGACTATAGGCATGTGCCACCATGCCTGGCTAATTTTTGTGTTTTTGTAGACACAAGGTCTCTCCATGTTTCCAGGCTGGTCTAAAACTACTGAACTCAAGCAATCCTCCTGCTTCAGTGTCGACATTATCTTATGTTTAGAAAACCTTAAGGACTCTACCTGAAAATTCATAGAATTGATACATAAATTTGGTAAAGTTGCAGGATACAAAATTAACATACAAAAATCAGTAGCATTTCTATATACCAAATAATATACTAGCTGAAGACAAATTAAGAAAGAAGGCAATCCCATTCATAATAGCTACAAAAATACCTAAGAATTAATTTAACCAAGGAGATAAAAGATCTCTACAAGGAAAACTACAAAACAATGATGAAATAAATTAAAGAGGACATAAATAAATGCAAAGACATCTTATGCCCATTAATTGGAAAATTAATATAATTAAAATGATCATACTACACAAAGCAATCTACAGATTCAATGCAATCCCTGTCAAAATACCAATGACTTTCTTTATAGAAATGGAAAAAAATCCTAAAATTTGTATGAAGCCACAAAAGAGCCTGAATAGCCAAAGCAATCCTAAACAAAAGGAACAATGCTGGAGGCATCACACAATTTGATTTCAAAATATATTACAAGGCTATAGTAACCCAAACAGCATGATATCAAGCACACAGACCAATGTAAGAAAAGAGAGCACTCAGAAATTCACATATTTACAGCCAATTTATTTTTGATAAAAGTGCCAAGAATATACAATAGGTAAAGGACATCCTCTTCAATAAATGATGCTGGGATAACTGGATATCCATATGCAGAAGAATGAAAGTAGTCCCCTATATCTCACTTTATACAAAAATAAACTGAAAGTGAATTAAACACTTAAATGTAAGACCAAAAACTATAAAACTGCTAGAAGAAAACATACGGAAAACACTTCAGAATAGTCTTCTAAAAATAAGATTTTATGTCAAAGACCTCGAAAGCCAAGGCAACAAAAAACAAAAATAGACAAATGAGACTATATTAAGCTAAAAGATTCTGCCCAGCTAAGAAAACAATGAACAGAGTTCAGAAGCAACTGGTTGAATGGGAGAAAATATTTGGATACTACTCTTCTGACAAAGGACTAATAATGAGATTATATAAGGAACTCAAACAACTCAATAGCAAAGCACTAAATAATCACATTTAAAAATGAGCATGAATAGATACTCTTAAAGAAGATGTACAAAATGACCAACAGTCATGTGATCATGTCATCAGGAAAATGCAAATCAAAACCACAATAGAATATCATCTCACCCTAGTTAGAATGACTATTACAAAAGGTACAAAAAATAATGTATGTTGGCAAGGATGAAGTGAAAGAAACTCTTATACACTGTAAGTGGAAATGTAAATTACTACAGCTGTTACAGAAAACAGTATGGAGATTTCTCAAAAACAACTAAAAATGGAACTACAGTACAATCTAGCAATTCCACTACTGGATATTTATCCAAAGGATAGGAAATCATCCTATGAAAGAGATACTGGCACACCCCATGTTTATTGCAGCACTCTCCATAATAGCAAAGATAAGGAATCAATCTAATTGTTCATCAATGGATGAATGATAAAGAAAATATGGTCTATATACACAATAAAATACTATTCAGCCATAAAAAAGAAATTATGTCATTTGCAACAACATGTATAGAACTTAAAATCATTACATTAAGTGAAAGTAAGTGAGGCACAAAAAGGTAAATATCACATGTTCTCACTCATATAGGAAGGAAAAGAGTTGATCTCATGGAGTTAAGAGAGTAGAATGATAGTTACCAGAGGCAGGGAAGGGTGTAGCAGGAGGAAGAGACATTGGTTAATGGGTATAGACATAGAGTTAGATAGAAGGAATAAGTTCTAATGTTTAAGAACAGAGTAGGGTGACTTTAGTTAACAATATATTATTTCAAAATAGTTTGAAAAGAGAACTTAAAATGTTACCAACACATAGAAATAATAAATACACAAGGTAATGGACATCCTAGTTCCCTGACTTATTTATGATACATTTTATGCATGTAACAAAATACTACATGTACCCCATAAATATGTATAAATATTAGGTATCAATAAAAGCAAAAGAGAATAATAAGAATTAACATATAGGAGTAGAGTTATGAATCAGAGAGGAGCAGGAAAAATTTGCTAAGTTGGCAGAATGGGGTGGACCTCATTTGGTATTACTCAAGACAAGGAATTTCTTTCTTGCTCACTCACTCACTTTTGCTATATCTAAATATATTATTCTGTGTGTTTACATTGATATTTATATGTATACAGTTTTCCAGATCATACAAAAATTTAAATAAATTGAACTCACATTAGATCACTTTTGCTTCTCTGTTTTCCAATGGAGTGTTCCAGATACAGGCAAATAAAATATGCCTTTCAATTCTTATAGGACATTTTCATCCATGCACTGTGGTGTAAATTACCAGTTTATGTCTAGAACCAGCAAGTTACTTTTTTCAGATGTATGTCTTATTTTTCCAACAAGAAAGCAAATTTCTTAGAAAGGTATGATATTTTCTTATGGTTTTCTTGATCTTCCTGAGTATTGACATCTTGACTTTCACATCGTACACATTCTATAGGTATTATCACATTGATTAATTGAGCTCAAAGAACAGACTTGAGGTACTAGTTAAACTATGTCAAATATTATTTACCTACTTGTTTCTCAAGGCAATCTCTCTCTTTATTGATATTCTGCGTCAATGTTATTTGACTGGTTCTCACTAAATAATCCAAGTCCCCCATAAAATTGACTAATCAAAGCTAAATTGTTACATTCCAAGATACTTCTATTTGAGTATGAAAATTTATTTAAGACCTTTAAGACCTCCAAGCATAATTTCTAGTAGTGGGATTTCAGACCATATGACAAGCCAGTGGGAGACTATTTTTGAGCAGTTGATGCTTCCTGTGTGTTGCCATACATATACAGCTACCTACCTACTTGTTATCATAAATGGGGCTCACTTTCTTTTCTTTCTCCCTTTCCCCTAAATCCTCGATTGTCATCCCCAGGGGGAAACAAACACTTTTTTGTTTCAATAGCTCATTATTTTAGACAACTGATTTTTAATTTGCCATAAATAGTGCAATAGGCATTCGTTCTGTGATACTTACAATCTGGAAGTTAATCTAAATTTGCTATTCCCTCTATAAATTACCATTTATCCAACTGAGATACTAAATAACAAAGTTTCTCTCTCTAATGTCTTTTCTGTATGTTTGTTTTAGCAGTCCTAAGGTTTCATTTCTGTTGTTGGATTATATTAGTTCATGTAAATGCTTTTGTATCATTGATTCCTGGCTAAAAAGTATCTCAAAAAGTTTAGGTCATATGTCATATCTAGGTGCTGAATCATTGTGAGTTTTAGTTTTTGTGTTGTTTATTTTTCTGAGTCCTCCATATGTTTTACAAATGATAAGGTGTCATTTATATTGGTATTAAATAATTTGTAATAATTTGATTTGTTAAAATTATTTATTGTAACAATGTATTTAAATAATCTACATTTATTTAAAACTATTACTCTTTTTGAACTACAAGGTACAATTGTAGTGATTTTATGAAATTATTTTCAAAAATTTTGGCATATTGGCAAGTCAGAGGAAATGCTACTTTGGCAAAATAGTTTATCAACTATTGGCATCAAGAATTTTTTTTTCCTGACAGATTTGAATTTATATAATGTACCTATTTTATTACTTAAAATTATCAATGCCTACTAAGTTTTTCTTAGACAACTTTGCTAAGGTAGCTGCCACAAAAAGCATTAATCTACAAATAAAGTTTTTTAGTTTATTTATTCAAAAGTGAAAAACAACAGAAACATTGGAAAGAAAAGCCAGGGTTTGAGTCTTATTCCCCATGATTTAATAATTCTGTGAACTTGGGAGATACACTTAATACACTTTAACCTGTTTACAGCATCAAAGCGCTGATATAAAACCAAATGAGGCAATAAATTAGGTATTTTGCGAATCATAAATCTAACATCCCAGTGGCTCTTCTTAATTTCACAGTAGTTATACAGGGAGGCCAGTACTTCTTTGACATCTAATGGGGGTTTTGAGAATATCCAGAGAGACTAATTTTGCCATGGAATTTGGTATCCTTATGATGCTTACTCTGGCTGGACAGGAGTATTGATACATCTTCTTCAAGCAGCTTGTAGAGCTTGTCACAAATGGAAGTAAAAGTAGAAGTATACTGTGAATTTAACATGGAAACTGATACTGAATGATCGGTGGGCTTTTCTGAGGCATACTTTTGGTAATGCCCCAACAGAACTTGGGGGCTTGTAGAGAGTATGAGTTGTTCCTGCCCGATCAAGAGAGTAATATCCACAGTGTATATTTAACTACTTGTTTCTTAATGAAATTAGGTTTCCTGGTAGTAAAATTGTATTCACTATTTTATTAAAATCAGAAGACATTGTTGGTGTCTAACAATGTCTCAGAAAAAATAATATTGTCTGTCGTTTATAATCCCTTCTTTAAAGGTGAATTCTCTGTCTACTAAATTGGAAAAGCAGAGAGAACAAAATTGTTCTACATGGGAAAAAGAATGGAGAAATGGTCTGGGAAGATGCTAGGGTGGAGAGAAGGCAGATGAATGTATGGCTCAGTAAGATAGGGATAGGGATGAAGAGACCTTGATGTTTTTTGGGGTTTTGGCTAATGTGGGGCAGGGAAAGAAGAGCAAGAGAGGAGGGTCAGGTAGCTAAAGAGGAGGAGAAGTGAGGCAATGGGGAATGAATTGGTTCTTTTTTTTTTTTTTTTTTTTTTTGAGACAGAGTCCCACTCTGTTGCCCGGGCTGGAGTGTAATGGCATGGTCTCGGCTCACTGCAACTTCCACCTCCCAGGTTCAAGTTATTCTGCCTCAGCCTCCTGAGTAGCTGGGATTACAGGCTCATGCCACCATACCCAGCTAATTTTTGTACTTTTAGTAGAGACGGGGGTATCGCTATGTTAGCCAGGCTGGTCTTGAACTCCTGACCTCATGATCCATCTGCCTCTGTCTCCCAAAGTGCTGGGATTACAGGCATGAGCCACTGTACCTGGCCGGAGTTGGTTTTTAATAGATACTCCTTCTTCTTCTCTTCACAATGTGATCATTAGTGAAGTGTCCATTTATTGCTTTAAATTTTCATATTCAATTAAATTACCCTTTTCCTGTTTCAAAAAAAATGTTATGTAATAGTACTGACTTGTGGCAAACTTGAAAGCTTTTCTTTCATAGATTATTTATGGAATAAAATTAAGTATAGAGAAAAAGAAAAAAATTGGTCTTAGATGATATCTTTTGACTCCTATTATAGACAATAAAATCACATCTTGAAAGTCAGAGACAATAATGACAGCATGATCACAAATCTTTATTTCAAAGCATCCATCAGTAAGAGAAACAGAGTAAATTGGAGTAAGGAGACTTGTTTGATCTGCCTTTGAAGGTAAAATTAGAGCTGCTTATAGGAATCAAAAGGTTCAGGAGTGTCAAGCTAAAACTATGAGAAAGGCTCCAAGAGGTATAAAATGTTTCTTCTATTTAAGAACATACTTGTAGAGAAGTCTCTGAAAGCTATGTTCTATTGAGCTAATCTATCAGATTAGATTTTGTTTTGGTTTTTATAGATATGTGGCTTTGGTTTTGTTTTTCCACATTAAGTTAAAGAATGGGCTTAATATTTTGTTAAGAGTCACTGTGAACTTCATATTTTGGATTCTAAATTACCTACCCTGATGATTAAAGAATTTCAGGAATACTGATTTAGTAGACTTTGAAAGGTAAGATTAAATGAAATTCTTTCATTTATTTTTCTCCACTATTCCTCTTTCCTTTGTTTCATAGTCGCTTTGTATTTAATCATTTTCTAAGAGCTCACATTTTTGCTCAATTGAAGATTATCCCATAACTAAGTGATGTATATACAAATACTCAGTGCTGGGAATTATTTCTCTTTAGAAGGAGCAGCAGAAATTAAATATTTAGGCTTTTGCAAAATGGCTTGTTTCTTTTGTTCAAAGTGATTATGTATCCCATCAGAATGGAACGTGGATTAGGTGTTTGAATGCTTTGTGCCTCAGGCTTTTTAACAAATACATGTTACTAAATGTAAAAATAACTTCTATTTTTCCAAACTAATTAGTGAGATTTCAGGACACATTGTTCACTCACATTTTTTTTTTTCCCATGGCTTACCATTAATCTCTATCTGAGTTAGTGACTATATGATCAATGAAGATTAGTCATACAATAAAATTTGTTCCTGGAATTTGCCTTACTTATGGTTAAAGCATTTGTGTTGTGAGGAAAGCATTTTTTTTTTCACAGACACTAAAGTGTTCATAATTGATAGCCATCTGAATGTTATCTCTTTAAGGCTTTAAAGAAACATTTACAATCTGAAATTGGAGGCAAATTGGGGAAATTCTGTTTTGTATCAATGAGTTCTTAATGCTTACTATGTACATCCTGTCTCTCTCCATATATATATTTAGTTTTAACAACCCCAATGATGGAGGTATTATTATCTCCATTTAATAGGTAAAGAAGCTACAGCTTACAGAGATTTGGTAACTTTCAAAATCCATCTAAGACACATAACTTTTAAGTGATTAACCTTTATTTGAACCTACGAAGCTTTCTCATGGACCCAGAGCTCCTACAATAGTGTTATGTGATTCAGTTCATTTCTTCAGCTCTTCTGACATTCTTTTTAACCATCATTAAGCTCATAAAAAGAAAATTTAGTTAATATTCTATTATATATGTTAAGAAATGGAAAGATTGTTTTATGTTATAAACCAAAAATAAAATTATAAGGCCCCTCAACCACCCAAATGGACTTTTTCCTCAGCCAAGGCACTCTTAAGTTTAACCAGAAAGACTGATTTAGGTCATGATGGGAAGTGGGGGTTGGACATCTCTTATTATACCTCTCCATCATTAACATCAACACATACTTTAAGTCTGATAAAAAAACATCTTACAACCTATTCTTTCTGAAGCCTACTAACTGAAGGCTTCCTCGGCAAATAAGAACTTTGATCTCCACAATCCTTTATCTCAACACATACATTTCCTTTTCTATTGATCCCAGGTCTTTAGATAAAGTCAACCAATTGTCAACCAGAAAAATTTTAAACATGCCTATAGCCTGGAAGCCCCCAACTTCCAGTTGTTCCACCTTTCTGAACCAAACCAATGTATTTATTAAATGTATTTGATTGAAATCTCATTGGCGTCTTCAGTTCCTATGTAGTGGCCTGGGATTCAATCTGTGAGGTGGGGGGCCTATAATCAGGACTCCATCTTGCTTTGCCTTTTTTTTTTTTTTCCCCATTTTTTCTCTTTTCACCTGATTAAATTGTGCTCTACTTACCCTTTAATGTGGCTGCATGCCTAAATTTTCCTGGTTGTGTGATAAGAGCCTGGTTTTAGCTGAACTAAGGAGCAAACTCTGCAAATCATGTCTCCCTAAAATGTGTAAAATCAAGCTGCACCCCAACCACCTAGGGCACATGTTCTCAGGACCTCCCAGGGCTGTGTCGCAGGCCATGCTCACTCATATTTGGCTCCGAATAAACTTCTAAAAATATTTTACAGAGTTTGACTCTTCTCATTGACAATATAAATGCAAAAACAATAAAGAAGACAAAGTATTTTAGCTTTGTAATATAAAACTCTTTTGTTACTGTTAAATTTAGAGTTATTTTTCTGTTTCTGACCAATTATTAAAAATAATTCATATTTCATTAGCACTCACAGGTAAGTGTAAACAGGTTCAGGTTCTGTGGAGAAATGAAGAGGTCAGTTACTTAAAAATTCACTGAGGCCGGGCGTGGTGGCTTAGGCCTGTAATCCCAGCACTTTGGGAGGCCAAGGTGGGCGGATCACGAGGTCAGGAGTTCCAGACCCGTCTGGCCAACATAGTGAAATGCTGTCTCTATTAAAGATACAAAAAAATTAGCTGGGCGTGGTGGCGAATGCCTGTAATCACAGCTACTTGGGAGGCTGAGGCAGGAGAGTTGCTTGAAACCGGGAGGTGGAGGTTGCAGTGAGCCGAGATTGTGCCATTGCATTCCAGCCTGGGCAATAGGGTGAGTCTCCAACTCAAAAAAAAAAAAAAAAAGAAAAAATCACTGAAATATGTTCACAAGGAACATTAACAAGAATGTATCCATGTTTTTATTGGCCATAATGTACATGCAGTTAAATATTTTTCAATTGTACAATATTCTATAGAAGAATGAAACTTTCTCATAAAGCACTCTTTGTTATTGAATTCCAGCAATAACATAATATCAGAGGGGAGTCTGATATTATAAAATTATGTTGACTTATAAAAGAATAGTCAACTTGTAAATGTAGAAAACCTGACCTCAGAAAAGGAAACATTCTTATTTTCATCCAGTGGGAGACACTGAATCAAATGATAAAAAGATTTCTATGTAACCAGAAAGTTTGTATTGAGCAGACAAAAATGTTTAATCAGATGTTTCCTTGATCTGGCTACCTCCTGTTACGTCTCATTCTTGCTTTTCGATTAGAATCTCCATTTCTCAGTTACCATAAAATGAAGAAACAACAGGCCCTGAAGAAAAGTTAAGAGTGTCCTGAGCACTTAATAGGTTATCCTCTGTAAATAAGTGCATTTGACTTTTGGCTTTACATAACAATCTTTTCTAAGGGTGGCTGGCTAAATGGACGTCTTTTCTGTAGGCCAAATACCTTCAAGATACTGATTGGAAATACATTTGCAGATTTGCAAGTCAGAGTACTTGACACTGGACCACTGTGATTTCACTCTGGGCAACATTCTCCTGGCTTCTTCAGGCACCTTTCTTCTGTCTCAAGAGTGATTCTGAAGTGGTGTGTTCTAATAACATGGGAGTTTCCTGACCCTCTTACCAATGTGCGACAGTGGTGTGGCTTGTTTATTCAGCTCAAACCCCTTACGGGAGAGGGAGCATGCAAGTGAGCAGGTGCAGGAGCCAGTGTGAGTGTTTTGGGCTCCGGCCCCATGGCAGTGTCTAGGGGTGTTACAATGCCTTTTTAGCCCTGCCATCCGGGAATGGCTTAAGTGTTAAATAGCTCAGTGAAGAGTCAGTGTGACAGTCTTTTTGGGTTCCTGCACCCAGTGTGTCCCAAATTTTTGTCCAGTGCCCGAAAAGAATCGAGTCACACAGACTTGAAGGATGGTAAATGTGGGGATTTTATTGAGTGATGGAGGTCGCTTTCAGCGGCATGGGTAGCTGGAGAGGGGATGGAGTGGGAAGATGATCTTCTGGAGTTCAGCCGCAGCAGAACTCTGGGCGTTCAGATACTCCCCCTCTGCTCTCCTTCTCTGCAGCTCTGCAACTCTTTTGCTTGTGAAGCCTGAGGTTTGCGGTTTATATGGGCACAGGATGGGGAGTGCATAGCAGGCCAAAAGACAATATTTGGGCATGAAAACAGGAATGCCTGTTCACATTTAGGGCTGCAAGGTCCAGGCTTGAAGGTGGAGCCCTCACTAGGAATCCCAACCTCCTGCCTCCTGTCTCCTGTCCATATCTCTAACACTTGTGAAGCAAATCATACGTAATTTGTTATTAGTAATAAAGTGTTAAAGTTTGGTAAATAATTTAGTTTTTACAAATTAGATTGGGCCTAAAATTACTCATATAATAATATCATTTTTGTGTTTCAGTAAGCCATTTTTGAGTTGAAAAAATATCTGTGGAATTAAACCATATTTAGAATTTAGGAAACTCTTTACCTTGCTTGTCACACTTCTGGTCTAAATCATAAGCCAGAAAATGACATAGGAAATATTTGGGACTAAATCATATACTATCATACCATTTTAAAATACTGATATCCCCTAATACTTTTATAAAAGCTTTCTTTATAAGTAAAAAAAGGAGATAAATTCAGAAAAAGGTATACGTGTAACCTAAAGATAGTAGCCCTAATATTAAGCCTTCTAAATGACTTATGAGGACAGATTTTGTGGAAGAGATAGTGTTACACAAATGCAGGGTGCCTAGAGCAACAGTCTATTTCTTCTCTCATTGGTTGGTTTGTTTCTGTTAGTGTTTTGATCACATCGCAGATATTTCAATAATTCTTCAAGTCGGTATAGATAATGCACTACTGCACTACAGGAATTTAAAGGTAAAGAGAAATAAATAATTCAGTCATTATGAAGCCTTCATTAGTTTCTCTTTTCAAAGCCTCCATTACATTTGCTCCCTTTCTTTCGTCAGTTACAATTTGTATTGCAAACCAGCCATTTATGGACTTATTTCACCTGTTTTTGAACTATAAGCTCCTTAGGGACAGAGTGTTGATATTATTATTTGTATTGCCTTATAGAAAGCTTTGCACGCAGTAGGCACACATTGGTACTCATTGAGTAAATGGTGTCATTCATATTAATTTAAATAATCATCACAATAATTAAAGGCTGGGGAAATCTATTATTGTGGAATAATTTAAAATTTTAAAATAAATAACCAGAATCCCTAAGAAACCATTTTTATTTGCTTGTTTGGTTAATTTGGCAAGTGCCTTTCTTAATATAGTTAAAGTATTGCTTTGTATAAAATATACACTTGAAATAATTAGTAAATAATCATTAATGTTACAACTGAATATATTAAAAATGTATTAAACATAATTTAAAAAATCATAAAGTCATAGAGTAATAAAATTTTTAGATCAAATTGATTTTATATGATTTAAAAATTCAGGAATATTCAGAAAATCTTATTTAGCCAATATTTTTAGCCAATATTTTTCTTCCACAATTTTTACTTGGACTGATAGGAGCTAATCAAACATGTTTTATTAGATTATAAAAGTAGTATGAAGAAAAGGGAATTATACTAGAAATAGGACACTTGGCTTTTAATCTTTATTTTATAATTAACTGGCTATGTGACTAGGGAAGTTATTTAACATCTCTGAGACACATATTTCTAAAATGGAATGATGGTAGACTGATAGTCTATGGTTTTGCAAAGTGTGGATGTTGGTGAGTGACGTAAAAGAATTGTCTTTGATACTAGCTGCAGTCTTCTGATGTATATAATAAATAATTAGAGTAAGATGCAGAAAACAAAGCAAGTTTTACAAAGTAATTTTAATTCTAAATGGAAATGGTACAGTTGTTAAGATGTTTTATTCTTTTAAATGATGTGAAATTGGACTGGGCACAGTGACTTGTGTCTGTAAAGCCAGCACTTTGGGAGGCTGAGGCGAATGGATCGCTTGAGCTCAGGAGTTAGAAACCAGCCTGGGCAACATCACAAAAGCCTATCTCTAAAAAAAAAAATACAAAAAATTAGCCGGGTATGGTGGCATACAACTGTAGTCCCAGCTACTTATGAGGCTGAGGTGGGAGGATCGCTTGAGTCTGGGAAGTTGGGGCTGCAGCAAGCCGTGATCATTCCACTGTACCCCAGCCAGGGTGACGAAATGAGACCCTGTCTCGAAAAATAAAAAAGGATGTGAAATTGGTTTTTTGAACTTAGGATGAAACACCTACATACAACACCCAAATTACGAAAGAAATATTTGTAATTCTGATTTCTTTAACATAGGCTTCTCCATCATTTCCTCTGGGCTGAACATAGCTTTTTTTTTTTTTTTTTTTTGACAACTCAGCTACATGTACATCTTCCTCAGTGGAAGAGCCATCCTCTAACAAGAATTTCTATAATGTGAATGCACAGCAAACAATAATCTCCTTAATTTCCATTATAAAAGTTTTATACCACCAGAAGTAAGTCGATCTAATATCTTTCAACAAATATCACTGGAATAATTGCATATTCATACGCAAGCAAAAGAACTTCAATTTATACCTTGTATCATATACCAGGATTAATTCAAATTCAGTCATAAACCTAAATGTAAAATTTAAAATTAGAAAACTTCCAGAATAAAAAATACAGAATATTGTGTTAAGTAATATTTTTTAGATATAATATCAGAAGTATAATCCACAAAAAGACAAATTACTTACATTAATGTCATTATAATTAAAAACTCCTGCTCTCCTATCAAGCAAATAAGAGAGAAACCACAGAATGGGAGGAAATATTTACAAATAATAAATTTATAAAGGATTTGTGTCACCATATATAAAGATATCTCAAACTACACAGGAATACAACTCAGCAATAAACATAAATGAATTTGACACACACTACAATGTTGATGAATCTCAGAATAACTAGTCTGAGTGAACGAAGCCAGGCAAAAAAGAATGCCTACTAGATGATTCAATTTATATAAAATTCTAGAAAATTTAAATTAAAATATGAGAACAGAAAACAGATCAGAGATTGCCTGAGGATGGGTGAGGAGTGGTGAGAAGTAAGAGCTACAAAAGAACATAAGGAAACATTTAAGATAAATTAATATGTTCATTATCCAGATTGTGGTGGTTCCATGAATGTGTACAGATGCCAAAACTTACCAAATTGCACATTCTTACTAAGTACGGTTAAGTACAGTAAATCATACTCTAACAAAGCAATTAAACTTTTTATGAAGTGAATTTAAAACATAAGAAAACTTTTTAAAATTTCTTTACATATTTCAGCTCATTCTGATTACTCCTTGTACCATACTGTAACAAAGTTAATATTACAAAACAGAACAAACCATTGTCCCTCACTTTAAAGAGCTCAAAACAGTGGAGCACTTCTACTTTTGACTAGCAGACTAGTGAGCTAGATGCTTTAAAAATGATATCATGCTGCAATGAAAATAGATTCCAGATAAATTTTAATTTGTTTCTTACTCAGAAACAATAGACTAGCACTCAATAGTGTAAAAGAAAAAAAGTAAACACACAAATAGATAAATGAACACACAGATGAAAGTAGAGCCATGAGCTATAGATGACTTTAAAAGCATGAAGAGGTGGAGGCCAACCTTTGAGCCCCATGAATAGTTGAGAATCCATGCCTGAGAATCTTCAGTTCAACTTGTGAACTTAAGACTCTTCCAACAGGCCTAGACCCTTGAAGAGAGTACCCCGATGGTGATGATATGGGGTAGAAAAAAAATCCGCTAAAACATAGATCTTACCAAGAAATTGGTAATTTTCAAGGTGGCTACAGGGGAAAATATTAATAATTCTCTTTACAGAAAATTTATAGCTAGTAGCCTGCTATCATACAGGTCTGGTGTTCAAATATTCGCTAATTATTTAGTCAGGGAAACCCCAAGCTTACACTGTGTTCCACAAAATATGTTCTCCCAATAAGAAAACACATTACCCAACATAGGAAGGAATAAACCATCATAATTGAGCATCAGAAGAACAATACACAATTTCTCATATTGAAATTACAAGGTAAACCATAAGGAATTATTTTTCAAATGTGTAAATTATAAAACATGGAATGAAAAATAACAAGGGTATTGGTAACTATTTAAAATAACTAGGTAGATACTTTTCTAAAGAAACAAATATATATTTTATATGTAAAATATGCAATTAATAAAGTGACAAGAAAATCAGTGGATGCATTGAATAACAGATTACAGCCCCATGAAAAAAGGAATAATAAGCTGAAAGATAAAACTGTATATATCTGATAAATGATGACAGAGAGACAATAATATGGGCAATTTTTTAAAAAGTTGTGAGACTTAAAGGGTACAGTTTGAGAAAGTTTGTCATATATCTAATGAGAATTCCAGAAAAATGAAGAGAATGGGAAGAACCAATATTCAAAGTGATAAATGCTGGATATATTATATAACAAATAGAAATACAGACCAAATATAAAAATCACTATGTATACCAAGCAGGAAAAAGTAAAAGAAATCTATATGTAGATACATGGAGGAGAAACTTCAAAATACAAAATAGAACAGAGAAGATCAAAATAAGAGGAAAAAGACCAACACACACATACAAGGGGTCTTCAAAAAATTCATGGAAAATTCATATTATGGAAAAACTAGGCATGGATTTCAAAAATTTTTTGCACCAAAATAAACTCATTCCAACTTGCTATAACTTATCTGAACAGGATCTAGTTTGATGCACTGAAAAGTATAAGGCATCAGTTTAAACAGATCCCTTATCAGAGCAACATGAATTCTGCTAAAGTTGAAGCAAGAGCAAATATCAAATTTATGAAGCTTGAGCAGAAGAATGGTGCAATCATTGATGCCTTACAGAAAGTTTATTGGGACAATGCCCCAAAGAAATCAGCAGTTTACAAATGGATAATTTTTTTTTTTTTTTGTATTTTTAGTAGAGACAGGGTTTCACCATGTTAGCCAGGATGGTCTCAATCTTCTGACCTCATGATCGGCCCTCTTCGGCCTCCCAAAGTACTGGGATTTGAGGCATGAACCATCGCGCCCAGCCAAACTCATTTTTTTTAAGTGACAAGAAGAAGTTGAAGATCAAGTCCACATAGGCAGACCATCCACATTCATTTACAAGGAAAAATTCATCTGATTTGTGCCTTAATTGAAGAGAACCAACAGTGAACAGCACAAACAATAAATAACACCATTAGACATCTCGATTGGCTTATGTTACACCATTCTGACTGAAAAATTAAAGTTGAACAACCTTTCTACTTGATGGGGCCAAAACTATTGCACCAGATCAGCTGTAGACAAGAGCAGAGCTTTCAATGAAAATTTTAAACAAGGGAAATAAAAATAATGAAGCATTTCTTTAAAGAATTTTAAAATGAGATTAAACAAGGCTGTATAAGCATGATCCTGATCCTGAACACAGAGCACAATCAAAGCAATGGCTACCAAGAAGTGGAAGTGGTCCAGGCAAAGCGCAAGAGCAAAAGTCAAGAATAAAGATTATGGTAAAAGTTTTTTGGGATGCTCAAGGTATTTTGCTTGTTAACTTCCTGAAGAACCAAAGAATAATAACATCTGCTTAATTATGAGAGTGTTTTTAGAATGTTAGCCTAGTGTTTAGCAAAGAAACTTCCAGGAAAGCTTCACCAGAATCTTTCTCCACTGTGAAAATTCTCCTGCTCATTCCTCTCAAAAAAGGCAATTTTGCAAAAGTTTCTGTGGGAAATCATTAGGCATCCACATGACAGTCTTGATTTGGCACCTATTGACTTCTTTTTCTCCCCAGTCTTAAAAAAAATATTTAAATGGCACCTGTTTTTCTTCAGTTAATAATGCATAAAAATACTGCATTGACATGATGAAATTCTCAGGACCCTCAGTTCTTTAGTGATAGAATAAGTGTCTGATATCATGACTTATGAAATTGTCTTGAAGCTGATGGACAATTGTTAAGAACTTTATGTGAAGAAATAAAGTTTATATTTTTTATCTTTTAATTCAATTTTTCTATGAAAATTTTGAAGTTCTGTCATTTGTATGTATGCGTATACATGTATGAATACAAATAAAATTTGAGTGACAGATGATTTTTCAACAGGCATGAACCAAGGTAGTAGTGTTCAAGTTATGTTCTGAGAAAAAAATGAAGTGCCAGCCTTGTATTGTATCCCTGTATCAGAAAACAGAACAAAATACAATTATTTTCAGATAAAAATATATTAAGAGATCTGACCATAATGATACTCTTGAGAAAAAGCTTCTAAGGGGTGTAACTTATTAAAAAAGACAGTGACCCTAGAAGTAGGAAAAAAGTTGGCAAATATATAATTAAATCCATGTAAATAGTCTCTGTAGGGTAATAAAAATAATGTCTACAAAGCAAAGAAAACACACAATAAAATGCTAGATGGCAGTATTTTTTTTTTTAGTAGGAAGTGACATAATGTGTCCAGGAGTTTCTTAACCCTTCCTGAACAGCAAAGGACCTTACTGTACTTCAACTGGTTATTTTTATTTTTATTTCTTTGAGACAGAGTTTCGTTCTTTTGCCCAGGCTGGAGTGCAATGGTGTGATCTCAGCTCACCGCAATCTCCGCCTCCCAGGTTCAAGCTATTCTCCTGCCTCAGCCTTCAGAGTAGCTGGGGTACTCCCTCTTTTAAGTGAAATCTGGAGCAAGACTGCTTAAATTTGAAGAACTGAGTTTGTATCTATTTGATCCAGAGCAAGTTATTTAACCTTTCAGTATCTCAGATTCTTCACCTGTAAAATGGGAATAGTAATAGTATGTATCACAGAGGATTTTTGCAAGTATTGAATGAATTAATATATTTAGATGACTTAGAATAATGTCTGACGTATAGAACTATGAAAATACATTTATCAGTAGTATTATTGTTGTTTTTAATATTATATATTTCCAAAGAAAACTTAGATAGGAAAAGGCCTCCAAGTACTTTTATAAGCCTACTTTTACCAGAAACAGACCCTAAAAAGTACAAGAAAAGAAAACTATAGGCCAGTCAGATTAATAAAGATTCAGAAATCTTACATAATGAAAGTATTAATATCATGCAAACTTTGGCATATAAAATCTACTAATGTATAAAATATATAATTTATATCTTGACCAAGGGGTATTTGTTTCATTAATGCAAGAAAGATTTAGCATTCTTAATGCAAATTATTTTTTATGTAGAGTAAAACAGGAAAAGTCATAGGATTACTCAACTGATGAATAAAACCACTCATTTGAGATAGTTCAACACTCATTCATACAAACAGACATTTAGAAAAGTAGAAAAAGGAAGAAATTTCCCTAACCAAATGAAGGCTTTTCATCAATAATATTAAGCAAAGCATCATAGATAATGGTGAATCCTTAGAAGAAATCTATTTAATGTCAGGATCAAAACAAGGGCATCTGGTATCACTGATTCTAATCTATCACTGCAACACAAAACAAAAAGAACAAAGAACTAAAAAGAAGGGTTATAATGAAGACTGCCACAATGAATAACTCTAAGGGGAACATAATATGCAATGTGAATGATGCCTCCAGAATGTACAATAAAACAGGCCTGATTTTAAGATAGGAAAAAATTAGGTAAAATTGCCATCATTCAGAGATAAATGATTGTCTATAAAACAACCCAAGCTATCCACACAAACTGTTAGAAATAATAATAGGCTTTAGTCAAATCAATGTACAAAATGAATAGTATTCATACAAGCAACAATAATTAGAAATTTTAAAATAATAACAGTAATAACACATCCCATTTTCAAAATTATATATTGCTGAAGAATATTTCTATCAAAAAGTGCAAATTTATCTGGAAGGAGAAAACTATAAAACTTAATTAAAAGATATTTACTGAATAAAAAGATAAGGCATACTTACAGGTAGGAAGACTTAATATGATAAAGATATCAGTTCTTCCTAAATTAATATATATACATAATGTAATTATTTATAAACTTCCAACAGATCTCTTTTTCTAAATAGAGATCAGTTGGTCCTATAATTCATATATAAAAGTAAATAAATCATAGCAGTGGAGACAATTTTGAATAAGAATAGAGGACTAGATAGCAACACTTACAAAGATGTAGCATTAGTACAAAAACAAACACACAAATATATGTATTCATATATCTTTGCTGTAACATACATTTGTATACAGAACATATGCTAAAATATGTATATGTATGTATTATTCCATGTTCACACTGCTGTAAAGATACTACCTGAGACAGAGTAATTTATAAAGAAGGGAAGTTTAATTGACTCATAGCTCTGCATGGCTCTGGAGGCCTTAGGAAACTTATGATCATGGCAGAAGACAAAGTAGAAGTGGAAACAAGATATGTCTTTCTTACATGATGGCAGAGAGAGAGAGAGAGAGGAAGAGCCACATTTAAAACCATCAGCTCGGCTGGGCACGGCGGCTCACGCTTGTAATCCCAGCACTTTGGGAGGCCGAGGCGGGTGGATCACGAGGTCAGGAGATCGAGACCATGGTGAAATCCCATCTCTACTAAAAATACAAAAAATTAGCCAGGTGTGGTGGCGGACGCCTGTAGTCCCAGCTACTTGGAGAGGCTGAGGCAGGAGAATGGCGTGAACCCGGGAGGCAGAGCTTGCAGTGAGCTGAGATCGCGCCACTGCATTCCAGCCTGGGTGACAGAGCGAGACTCCATCTCAAAAAAAATAAACAAAAACCAAAAACCATCGGCTCTTGTGAGAACTCCCTCATTATCAAGAGAACAGAATGGGGGAAACTGCCCCCATGATCCATCAAATCACGTCCCACCAGGTCTCTCCCTTGATACATGGGGATTACAATTTAAGATGAGATATGGGTGAAAACACAGAGCCAAAGCAAATCAGTCCACCTCTTCCTTCTCCCAGAATTCAATATACTTTTTACATTTCAAAACCAATCATGCCTTCTCAGCAGTCCCCCAAAGTCTTAACTCATTCCAGCATTAACCCATTGGATCCAAAAGTCCAAGTCCAAAGTCTCATTTGAGACAAGGCAAATCCCTTCCACCTATAAGCCTAAACAATTAAAAAACAAACAAAAACCCCCCCACCAAATTAGTTATCTCCAAAATACAATAGAGGTACAGGCATTGGGTAAATGCTCTCATTCCAAAAAGGAGGAATTGGCCAAAACAAAGGGGCCACAGGCCCTGGCAGGGTGCTCAGTAAATCTTAAAGCTCCCAAATACTCTCTATTGACTCCATGTCTCACATCGAGGGCATGTTGATGCAAAGGGTGGGATCCCAAGCCTTGGGCAACCCCGCCCCGTGGCTCTGCATGGTGTGGCTTTCACAGGCTGGTATTGAGTGCTTCCAGCTGTTACAGGTGTACAATGAAAGCTGTCGGTGTATCTATTATTCTTGGTTTTGGAGGAGTGTGGCCTTCTTCTGGTTTTTGTTTTTTTTTTTTTGAGATGGAGTCTCGCTCTGTCACCCAGGCTGGAATGCAGTGGCGCGATCTCAGCCCCCCAGTGGAGGGACTCTGTGTGGGGACTCCAACCCTACATTTCCCCTTTGCATTCCCCTAGTAGAGGCTCTCCATGAGGGCTCCGCCTCTGCAGCAGACTTTTGCTTAGACATTCAGGCATTTTTGTACATCCTATATGAAATCTATCTAGGTGGAGGTTCCCAAAGCTCAACTCTTGTCTTCTGTGCACCCATAGACCCAGCACCACATGGCAGCTGCTAAGGCTTGAGGCTTGCACCCTCTTAAGCAATGGCCTGAGCTGTACCTTGGCTCCTTGTAGCAAATAGCTGGAGCCAGAGTGGCTGGAATTCAGGGCACCAAGTCCTAAAGCTGCACAGAGCAGCAGAGCCCTGGGCCTGACCCAAGAAGCCATTTTTCCCTCCTAGGCCTTGGACCTATGATGGGAGGGGCTGCCATAAAGATCTCTGACATGCCCTGAGGACATTTTCACCATTGTCTTGGCTATTAACATTTGGCTCCTCGTTACTTATGCAAATTTCTGTAACAGGCTTGAATTTCTGCCTCGGAAAATGGAGTATTCTTTTCTACCACATGGTCAGGCTGCAAATTTTCCAAACCTCTATGCTCTGCTTCCCTTTAAAATATAAGTTCTAATTTCAAATCATCTGTTTGTGAACACATATAACTGAATGCTTTCAGAATACACCAGTTCACCTCTCGAATGCTTTGTTGCTTAGAGATTTCTTCTGCCAGATACTCTGTCTCTCTCAACTTGAAAGTTCTATGGATCTCTAGGGCAGGAGTAAAATGCCTCCAGTCTCTCGGCTAAAGCATAGCATGAGTGACCTTTACTCCACTTCCCAATAAATTCTTCATTTTCATCTGAGACCATGTCAACCTGGACTTCATTGTCTATATCACTATCAGTGTTTTGTTTGAAACAATTCAACAAGTCTCTAGGAAATTCAAAACTTTCACTCATCTTCTGGTCTTCTGAGCCATCCAAACTGTTTCAAAGTTCAAAAAACTGTTTCAAAGTTCAAAAAACTCTGACTGTTACCCAGTTCTAAAGTCAATTCCATATTTTTAGATTATCTTTATAGCCATACCCTACTACTTCAGTGCCAATTATCTGTATTAGTCCATTCTCACACTGCTATAAAGAACTACCTGAGACTGGGTAATTTAAGAAGAAAAGAAGTTTAATTCACAGTTCCACATGGCTGGGGAGGCCTCAGGAAACTTATAATCATGGTGAAAGATGAAGGAGAAGCAAAGCGTGTCTTACATGGTGGCAGGAGAGAGAGAGAGAGAGAAAGATCGAGGCAGTGCTGCACTTAAGACCATCAAATCTCATGAGAACTCCCTCACTGTCATGAGAACTGCATGGGGGAAACCACCACCATGATCCAATCACCTCTCACCAGGTCCCTCCCTCAACATGTGGGGACTACAATTCGAGATGAGATTTGTGTGGGGACATAGAGGCAAAGCATATCAGTGCATGTATGTATATGCATATGTGATATGTTTATATATCATTACATACTTGTGTATGTACATATATGTATATATATGAATGTAGAGAGATATATAGCTATAGGTATAAGAGTGTGTGTGTGTGTGTGTGTGTGGAGAGAGGTAAACTGAGAAAAAGAAAGAAATTGAGAGGAAGGAGGCAGAATAGAAAGCTTATTGAATTCAAAGCTAAATTCTTTATAAATGTAATACTTAATCATTAAATCAAAATCTGCAAATGTCAGTATTAAGTATATTATAACTATGACTTTGAATAGAAAAAGATTTAAAAACTACAAGATTTATAATTCTTAAATGAAGAGATTCATATGCTTTACTGTCTTCTGTTTTGTTTTTTTGACAGGGCCTCACTCTGCCACTCAGGCTGGAGTGCAGTGGTGCAATCACAGCTCACTGAAACCTTGAACTCCTGGATACAAGCAATCCTCCTGTGTGGAACTACAGGTATGTGCCACAATGCCTGACTTTTACTGCTTTTTATTTAAGATTTAATAACAGGAAAGATATTGTGTCCAGAATTGGTGGGTTCTTGGTCTCACTGACTTCAAGAATGAAGCCGCGGACCCTTGCGGTGAGTGTTAAAGCTCTTAAGGCGGCACATCTGGAGTTTGTTCCTTCTGATGTTCGGATGTGTTCGGAGTTTCTTCCTTCTGGTGGGTTCATGGTCTTGCTGGCTCAGGAGTGAAGCTGCAGACCTTCGCGGTGAGTGTTACAGCTCTTAAGGTGGCGCGTCTGGAGTTGTTCGTTCTTCTCGGTGGGCTTGTGGTCTCGCTGGCTTCAGGAGTGAAGCTGCAGACCTTTGCGGTGAGTGTTACAGTTCTTAGAGGTGGCATGTCCGGAGTTTGTTCCTTCTGATGTTCAGGTGTATTCATTCCTTGCTGAGGGTCCTGGTCCCTCTGGCTAAGATTAGGCCTAGATATTTGACCTGCTGTAGGCAAAGCTGGGCCTTTGACCTAGACATCTTGTACCCTTCATTAGCTAGAAAGTTCAAGAGATCTAGAGTAGCCTGCTGGCATGAGGCTTCTGAACTGGTAGCCAAAAGTAAATCATCCACATATTGAAGGACCAGAATGCCTGGACTTGAGAAGTGGCCTAGATCTTGGGCTAGGGCCTGACCAAACAGATGAGGGCTATCCCTAAACCCTTGGGGCAAGATCGTCCATGTAAGTTGGGACATGTGGTCTGTGGGATCCTCAAAAGCAAAGAGAAACTGGGAACCAGAGTGCAGGGGATACAGAAGAAGGCATCCTTGAGGTCCAGAACCATGAACCACTCTGCTTCCTCTGGTATTTGAGAGAGCAGGGTATAGGGGTTGGGTACAACTGGATATAGTGGAATTACGGCCTCATTAATGAGTCTAAGATCTTGCACTAGTCTCCACTGACCATTCAGTTTTTGTACTCCTAGAATTGAGGTGTTGCTGGGACTGCTGCATTTCTTCACTAAGCCTTGAGCTTTCAAATGTTTAACAATATTCTGTAATCCTTTATGAACTTCAGGCCTTAAGGGATATTGCCTTTGATAAGGAAAAGTGGTGGGATCTTTTAACCTGATTTGGACTGGGTGGGCATTTTTTGCCCTTCCAAGTTGTCCTTCCAATGCCCAGACTACAGGGTTGATTCCCTCCTCAAGTATGGGACAACAAATGGGTAACTTGTCCCCATATTCATGTAGATAATAGCTCCAGCCTTGGCTAATATATCCCTCCCTAATAAGGGTGTGGGACTTTCAGGCATAACAAGAAAGGCAGGTGAAAAGAGCAAAGTCTCCCAATTACAACTGAGGAGGTGGGAGAAATACCTGGTTACAGGCTGTCCCAGGATTCCTCGGATGGTAACGGGCCTTAAGGACAGTCGTCCAGGACAGGAGATTAACACTGAGAAGGCCGTGCCAGTGTCCAGGAGGAAGTCAATTTCCTGGCCAATAGTTAAACATACCTGGGGTTCAGTGAGGGTGATGACATGAGCTGGTGCTTGCCCCGGGCACTCTCATTCCTGTTGTTGGATCATCTGGTTGGGGGCTTCTGTCCCAGGGAACCTTCGTCCTCTGGGGCAGTGCACCTTCCAGTTATTGCCTCGGCATAGTGGACATGGACGAGGGGGCAGCTTGTTTCTCATTGGACAATCTTTTTTAAAGTGTCTTAGTAAACCACACTGATAACAAGCCCTACCAGGTGATTGGCCTGCTCCATTTTCTGTCCTCTCTGAACTACCAAGTTTGTTTGTCTGAGGGCCATGACTAAGGCTGCGGCTCTTCTCTGATCTCGCTTTTCCTTTTGGGCCTGTTCCTCTTGGTCCCTATTATAGAACACTGAGGTTGCCAGGTTTAATAATGCCTCTAGATTTTGTTCAGGGCCCGGGGCTTGCTTTTGGAGCTTTCTCCTGATATCTGCGGCTGATTGGGTAATAAACTTATCTTTTAGAATCAATTGACCTTTGAGTGATTCAGGTGGCAGGGGAGTATATTTTCTTAAGGCCTCTCGTAGCTGCTCGAGGAAGGCAGAAGGATTTTCTTCCTTTCCCTGAGTTATGGTGGATATCGTTTAATAATTCATGGGCTTTTTCTAATTCTCCTTAGTCCTTCTAGAACACAGGTCAACAGATGTTTACGACTCCAGTCCCCATGATCTGAGTCAAGTCCCAGTGGGGATCCATACTGGGGATAGCTTGCTGACCGGTAGGGAATTTGTCCCTTTCTTTGGCTGTCATTCTATCATTTACTTGACTAAGATACCAGGTATCTTCAAACTCTCAGGCTGCAGCTAAAGCCACATTCTTTTCATTAAAGGCCAGGGTTTGATCTAACAGTAGCATGACATCTCTCCAAGTGAGGTCAAAGGTTTGCCCTAGACCCTATAGGACATCTATGTACCTATCAGGATCATCTGAAAACTTCCCCAGGTCTGCCTTGATCTGCTTTAAAACAGAGAGGGAGAAGGGGACGTGTACCTGGGCTGGGCTAAATTCCACTCCCCCTACAGCTTGAAGGGGACATAACCGATAGCCCAGGGGTTTCTGTGGTCCTTTGGAGATTTCTTTGCTTATTTCCTTCTATGCAGGGGAAATTAGAGGAGGATTATCATTAATAGGAAGGGGAGCTATAGGGAGGCTAGGATATGGGTGTAAGCTGAGGGGTCCTCCTGTGGGATGTAAATTGTAAGCTTAGCATAGTTGTGTATTCTCCTTCAATGAATAGAAAGCTTGGACATAAGGTATTTCACTCCATTTGCCTTCCTTCTTACAGAAAAGGTCAAGCTGCAGGATAGTATTGTAATTTGTACTTCCCTCAGGTGGCCATTTTTCCCCATCAGAGGGAGAATACTGGGGCCAAGCTGTAGTGCGGAAAAAAATGAGCTGCCTATTTTTCAGGGTTTGTGGGTCAAATTGGTCCCAATGGCTTAGGATGCATTTCAAGGGTGAGCCTGTTGATGCCTGAGTGCTTCCCATCTGAAAGACAAAACCGCCCGCGGTTTTGATTTGTTTTATTTCTCCCCCTGCCCAAGAACCTGCAACGGTCCCTGGACCCTGCTGATTGGAATAGTTGCACTCACCGATGCAGCAGCAGAAACCACCCCTGCCCAAGAACCCACAACAGTCCCTGGACCCTGCTGATCGGAATAGTTGCGCTCACTGACGCAGCAGCAGAAACACTAGTTTTCCTTCCAGACCACATGGAGGACCGAGGAAGGTCGGATTTAGTGGCCCTCACTGACGCGTTCTCGAAAACCTGCACCCTTGCCTGTACCCCTAGACCACAAGGAGGACCGACCGAGAAAGATCGGATTTAGTGGCCATTACTGACGCATTCTTGAAAACCTGTTAGAGTCCTAAGCATTCTCCTGTTAGTATTGGGACTTTACTCCTGTCCTATAAAGATGTTATGCCCCAAAAATGAAGTGGAGGGCCATACCCTGAGGGAGGGAAGGGATCTGCAGGATTGGAAGTGTGACACCTTTTGTCCTCACTTATATGAATAAGAAGGATATAATTTCTAAGGCTCCTCATATCCTAGCTTCAGGAATAGCTTTTGTTAGGCCTGTTAGTCTGAGGAGGGATCCTAAAGTTCCAGGTAGTCCCCACTATGATGGGGCTTTGGGCAAAAATTATGTCTTTCTGATTGGTGAGCCTGGGTGCCTAAAGAAGGTAACAGAGCCCTGGAGTTTATACTAGAAATCATTCTTATAGGAGAAACTAGAAAAGCACCAGAGACAGGTAGCAATTTTTAGAAGTGGGACTAACTTTGGAGAAGAGAGGCAAGAGGAAGTTTGTCTGGCAGGCATTAGGACCCAGGGGGCAAGGGTCAGGATAGATAGGATAGATGGGCGAGTCTTGCTTGGGCGACATGCCTTTGAGAGTTCTGCTCATGGCCACAAGGTCAACCAACTTGTTGTCTGGACCCCAGAGCTGCATGGCTTTCCTCTCTGTCGACCCTGGGCTAAGCCCAGAAGTACAGGAAAAGCAGAAGCTGGTTCCAGGCAAACCAACGGTCTCAACTCCAAAGAGTTGGGGGTTGTTAGAGAGCCCTTTCCCAGAAAGCCTGACACCTGTGTCTTTAGTCTGGTGGCCACACTAGTCGCTTTTAACTGGCCAACAGGTGCCTGGTATTTAGCCCTGAATTCTAAGGAAAAATAGGACAGAATGGCAAGCAAAAGAGGTCCGATGGTTCTCACTGCTTGGCGACAGGTGATAGTCTCGCCTCTCAGCGACAGGTGTTGGTCTCACCGCTTGGTGATAGTCTTACCGCTTGGTGATAAGCGAAAGTCCCTTTGTGGTTGCCAAAATGTGTCCAGAATTGGTGGCTTCTTGGTCTCACTGACTTCAAGAATGAAGCTGCAGACGCTTGCAGTGAGTATTATAACTCTTAAGGTGGCACGACTGGAGTTTGTTCCTTCTGGTGTTCGGATGTGTTCGGAGTTTCTTCCTTCTGGTGGGTTCATGGTCTCGCTGGCTCAGGAGTGAAGCTGCAGACCTTCACGGTGAGTGTTACAGCTCTTAAAGCAGTGCGTCTGGAGTTGTTCCTTCCTCCCTGTGGGCTCATGGTCTCGCTGGCTCAGGAGTGAAGCTGCAGACTTCGCGGTGAATGTTACAGCTTATAAAGGCAGTGTGGACCCAAAGAGTGAGCAGTAGCAAGATTTATTGCAAAGAGCGAAAAAACAGCTTCCACAGAGTGAAAGAGGACCCAAGCAGGTTGCCACTGCTGGCTTGGGCAGCCTGCTTTTATTCTCTTATCTGGCCCCACCCACATCCTGCTGATTGGTAGAGCTGAATGGTCTGTTTTGACAGGGCGCTGATTGGTGTATTTACAATCCCTGAGCTAGACATAAATGTTCTCTACGTCCCCTCCAGACTCAGGGATCCAGCTGGCTTCACCCAGTGAATCCCGCACTGGGGCTGCACATGGAGCTGCCTGCCAGTCCCGCGCCGTGCACCCGCACTCCTCAGCCCTTGGGTGGTCGATGGGACTGGGCGCCATGGAGCAGGGGGCGGCGCTCATCGGGTAGGCTCGGGCCGCAGAGGAGCCCATGGAGGGGGTGGGAGGCTCAGGCATGGTGGGCTGCAGGTCCTGAGCCCTGCCTCTCGGGAAGGGAGCTAAGGCCTGGCGAGAAATCAAGTGCAGCGCCAGTGGGCTGGCACTACTGGGGGACCCAGTACATCCTCCACAGCTGCTGGCCTGGGTGCTAAGTCCCTCTTTGCCCAGGGCGGGCAGGGCCGGCTGGCTGCTCCGAGTGCAGGGCCTGCCAAGCCCACGCTCACCCAGAACTCCAGCTGGCCCTCAAGCGCGGGTGCAGCCCCGGTTCCCGCTCACGCCTCTCCCTCCACACCTCCCTGCAAGCTGAGGGAGCGGGCTCTGGCCTTGGCCAGCCCAGAAAGGGGCTCCCACAGTGCAGTCGTGGGCTGAAGGTCTCCTCAAGTGCCGCCAAAGTGGGAGCCCAGGCAGAGGAGGCACTGAGAGTGAGCGAGGGCTGTGAGGACTGCCAGCATGCTGTCACCTCTCCATACCACAAAGAAACTTAAACTACAAAGAGAAAATACTTGTAATTCATGTCATTCCCAAGGAACTTGAAATAAAATATATAAAGATTCCTACTGATCAATTAGTGATAAACAACAATCTAATAATAATAATAAAAAACTAAATGAATGGGTGATTTATTAAAAAGGATACAAGAATAGAGAATGATGTATGAAAAGATATCCATTAATGATCAGAGATATGTAGATTTTGGTAGTCTTAAAACTTTACAGCAATATTTTTGGACATTTTTTCCATCCAGATGGTGGATCCATGTCCCCTCCTCTTGAATCTGAATAGACCTTTCTGGCTTCAATCAATAAAATGTATGACAAAATTGATGGTCTGTTGTTTCCAGGCCCAGGTCATAAAAGGCCAGGCAGATTCACTCTTGGCCACTCAAATGCTTGCTCTTGTTGTCCTGAGCAACAAGTCTGACTTCTCTGAGTTGCTGTGTTGATAAGAAGCTTATAAGTGCTCTGGTCTTCAAGCCTCAGCTATTGGTCATCCTTGGCTGTTCAAATCTTTCTTCCTGAGGGCATGGATGTTATGGTGGAGACACAATACATTCCTTCTGGATTCTGCCTGAATTCCTGATCCATGGGAAGAATGAACATAAAATAAAATGGTTATTATCTTATGCCATTAAGTTTCAGAGTAGTTTGTTTTGTAGCAAAAAATAATGGAAACAGAGTTTGAAACAAGTAAATACTTTCTCACATCCTGTATATTGCCAAAAGATAAAACCTCTCACAATAACAGATGTCACCACAAAATGTCAACAAATGTAGAACTCTTATATACTACAGGTGGAAATGTAAATCACTCCAATCTTTGGAGAAAAATTCAATAATATTTTAAAAATTTAAGAAAGCTTTAACTCAATAACCTAACAATGGTATTCCCAGAATTGCACATGTATAGAAGGAGAGATGGAGAAAACTGTACATTGCAGCATAGATTTTAATAGTCAAAATCTGGAAGCAGTCCATAGAGGAAATGTATAGATAAATTTGGCTCTAGTTATGTAGTAAATATGTGTCTGGTATGCAGTAGGTACTCAATATTTATTGAATAAATGAATGGATTAATATAATGCACTGAAATGAATAGTCGATGTATCAGCATGGATGCTTCTTTAAAAGCATGTGCTATAAAATATGATTAGCATGATAATACATTTCTGAATTACCTCATATACTTTTAACTCTTTAATTTACAAATAAATACAGTCTGATTTGGTGCTATGATAGAGATTTATGAAAAGGCTTCCAATATTATAGGGTAGATTATTGGCAAAGACCCAGGTGTGCAAAGCAAGAGCAATTTGTGGCCCTGAGGCATTCAGATCATGGAGGCTCCATGGCATCCGCATCCTCTAGGTCTTGCATGCCCGGCCACTGGTGCATTTCACCAAGTGAAGAACTGGATCAGCTTTACATTTTAGAAAGATCACTCTGGCAGAACAGTTTGCAAGATTATGTGCAAAATTAAATGTTAGGGGACAATCACAGAAATTGGTGTTAGACCAATATAGTCAGTGGCGATTGAGAGAGAGGTCTGATTCCAGGGGTGTTTAAGAGGTGGAATTGAGACAATGTGTGACCCAATGCATGTGGCAAAATCAGGGAGAGGGAGGAATCTGGAAAGACTACCTGACTCTGGATCTAAGTGATCCAGGTTGTGTTCATTGACTTAGCAGGATGTGAGGAAAGTGCAGGTTTTGGGGTTAATAGATGATAAGCCTAGTTTTTATATCTGCCAAGTTTGGGATATCTGTGAAGCATTTAGGAGGTAATATGTGGTTTGCACAGGAATCCAAGAAAACAAAAGTGTCTTCAGAGTGAGACAAGTAAATGGGAGCGGTATTTGGGGATGTCACTGTGTTGTAAAGACTATAATGATGATGATTTTAAAGTGCCCATATAACTCATTCAGTGTGTTTTTAATAGGAAGCCTCACAATTTAATTCAAACCAATTTTCATTAAGGATCTGTTCTATGCCCACTCTGGAGCTCTGAGCCTTGGTAGAGCTAAGGTGCTGTCTGTGTCCCTGCAATTCTGTTTTCAAGATGTGTTCCATTATCTGTAGCACTAATAATGCATTATACTCCTTCTCACCTCTAGCACATTGTCACTTTTGCCCTACTGTGCCTCACCTTGGGCCTCACTGTGGTTGTCACCTCCCTATGACTCATTTTTCTCTGTACTAAGAGCAGGTATGTTCCTCAATAAGGACTATATCTTTGTCTCTGGCATAAACCCAGTGCTCACTAAGGTACCTTATAATAGAATTTAATAAATATTTGTTAAATAGTAAATATTGTTTTAAAACATAGGCCATGTACACTGGGAACTTATAATCAAATGTGAGTGTAGCAGTTTGCTTGGAACTGTTCTCTGTTGCTTTATGCCTGCCATGCATCTCTGTTCAGTTATATATAAATAACTAAGTCAGGACTATATGTTTTTCTTTCATGCCATTGGCCATCTCTCCTATCATAGTGGTCAGATAATGTTTACAGCATTCACTTGAGCAATATTTTAGAGTACTAACAAGATTAGCCATTTTGCACTCTGTCCATATTAACTATTCTGCAAACCTAATGATTTGTTTATTTAACTCAATGCTGATTTCCCCATTAGGGCCTATTAGCACCTCAAAATTGGCTTTGTAAACCTGGTGAAACCTGATTATTATCAGCAATTAGTAATTTCATGGATCCTTTATATAAAATTTAAATGGAGAAGCAAAGCACCTGAAGTTAATGGCTTTATCTGGCTATGAATTTAGAAAGAGGGCAAAAGTTGGCAACATGATTTCTCAAATTCTTATGGTTGAAAGAAGGCATTGAGTTCACCATTTCCATGCATTTTGAAGGACTTTAAGTAGATTATAGTTGAATTAAAAGGGCCTGCATTTATCTGAGCACGTAGAACCTGAATTTTAAAACCTCTAACAATTTCATTCTAAATTTTTGTTTTATTGTTACAGCTAGGGATGGGTTGGCTCATTGACTTAATTTCTTTTTCTAATGTGTGCTTCTGCACTTCAGAAATAAATGGAGAGAAATGAGTGAGAGAAAGAAACAGAACAGTTGACTGATGACCTTTGAAATATATCAAAACAACAATCTATTTATAGCCACTGGGAAATGCTCATCTCTTTGAAGGCATCTCACAGCCTCTTTATCCTATGTGGCCTTTTTAGGTGTTCCTTTTTAATCCTGGTCTAAATAAAGTAAATGCTTCAGAGTATCAAATTTACAGTCCAGCTAAATGAGAAATCCATTAGCTTGGAAACTCCTAGAAGTTGCATTGCTATGGCCATTGATTTCTCCCCTCTGGTATTAACCTTACCTGGTATCCACTGAACACACCCTCCTGGCAGTGGGTCCATTTACTCACCTGTCATCATCTCATGAAGAGCCCCAGGTGGCCCCCTGTAGCATGTCTCTTTGAAAAACTATTACTTTGATGGTGAAAGGGTCAGTGTGACATCAGAAGTATCCTGAAGATTCCTGTGCTTACCATTTTTATACCTAACAGAACTCCTGTAGTTATAGAACCTAAAACCAATGCAAAATGTGATCGATATTAGTAAACAGTACACCACTATCTTAGACATTTAAAGTTTGTACTAGGAAAGATCAAATCAAATAAACAAGCAGTGGCTTGCCTTTTTTGCATAGGGCAGCCTGTCTGCAAAGTTTTATCTCACTAGGCTGCTATTTTTGATGACCTCCTGAAGCTGAGGAAAGCTCTTTCTTTGGTTAGGTGTGGAAATATCAAGGCAATTTGTTAAACTGAATATTTTTCATCTATTTGCTCACACTGATCTTAAAGATGTTTAGGTTTAACAGGCCCTAAAGAAACACAAATTAATAAAAGTGGAGCTATGAACTTTGGTGGACATATGCTTTATCTTTCAAAATCAGGACACTTCAGAAAATGGAGCGTTTTTAAAAATAGTACCAGTGCGAAGAAGAACATAAACCAGGACCATTGCCTGGAAAACTGAGACCTGTGGTCACCCTAATTATGAGAAGAGGGCAATTAAAAATGGAATGCTAACAGAATCTATTAGGACTGAAGGACTAGGGTTTAGTTTGGCAAACTGATATTTATTTGACAAGTCTGATGAATAAATATGAAGCCAACCTCCTATATTAATGTGGAAGGTGAATAATTTGATTGGAGTTATTAAGACCATTAGAACTGATTGCTTTAAGATTTGTTGTTATTCTGTTAGATTAAAAGATAAATCAATGTCAGCTTGTTACTGGGACCCTCCCAAGTAAATCAATCAACGACTAGCTTAGTGTGTGCCTTCTGTTTCCAGTCATTTTGGTTTCATTTTCACAGGCTGATTTTTGCCCTTGAATGTACGATTAGTTGTATTTATGTAGACTGTGCACCAATGTCACTTCTTAAAAGATAGCTGTTGAAAATTTTCATTTAAAAATATGCAGTTACTTCCTTGGTGGAATTGAGACCTTGCACATCTTTAAACAACTTAGAAGAAATGTGCACATGATTTATAGAACAAGCAAACAAAGCATGACCTTTCCTGAACTGATTAACAGTGCAATTCTTCAGAATGGCAGTTTACTATAGATTCACTCACATTGAACAATTTTATAAATGTGTGTAAGAATAGGGTATGCTACAAATGCAAAACATGAAAATATAGTTGGATTAAAATAAAATTTGAATCAAATGCTTATATTATACTGGCATGAGAAAGAATGCTCAAATCACTTATCCTGAGCCCTGTTTTCTAGTTAAAAAAAAAAAAACACTTTATATGGAATTTAAGAATAGCATATATGAAACCATTTTTCAGTTTTAATATTTAAATATTTTTCATATTTAATTATAGATATTTCCACACATCATAAATTAATACCTGCCTTAAGTGGAGTAGAATTCAGTTAACTTAAAAACAATGAAAACTAAATGTAATAGGGAGATTTTTAATTTTTTTCAGAAATTTTGTTTATCTTCCTGTGACCCAGAGCCATGTGTGAACAGAAGAGGAGTATGATGAGAAGCCATTTGGAAATCTATTCTGGCCACTTTTGCAGTAACAGGAAGCACTTTGAAAGAGTATAAAATTACAATTCTTTCTTATTTTCTCTTGCAATGACAGGCTTTTTCAAATCAAGATAGGTTTAGAATGATTGGATTATCACACGTTTAAAAATAAAATGTGTGCCAGGATTCACACCTCCATAATAAAAGCCTTATACTTGGATGATGAGCTCACGAACCCAAAAATACCAGTTCATTTTTGTTGATATGGTGGTTGCTAATGGTGCTGTTTAAGTTCCTTCAGAGTAGGAATCATCTTTGTTTATCTCTAGCACCTGGTTCTGTGTGTTGAACAACAGTGCTGGGGAGTCTTTTCGAATGTAAATATATGAAATCAAAATGTTAATGTGACCCTCAAGTCAAGAGAGTATTATTGTAGTTACATAATTTTGCTTGTTTCCTTTTCGCTAAAAAGCAGAATTACGTGAGGTTCCTCTTTTCAAGGAAATTCTTCAGAAAACCATGTTAACTATGTTCTTCCCTACCCTTTCCCCCACACAATATTTAACTTACCACAGCTTCATATTCGTTGGGACATTGAATAAATATTTCTGGTCAATAATCACAAACCAAGAACTTGAAAGTCAACTTGTTTCTCTTCCAGCACTGTACACAGTACAATTTCCTTTAACATGGAGCTAATTTGTAGGTTAGGTTTTGTTTCAGCAGTTCTTTCTCGAAAGAATCTTGACTTATTTACATGTAAGAGTATATAAGGAAATGCTTTTAATGTGAGGAGAACTATTCCTAGAAAAAAATTGAGAAGTAGGCCAAGTCTCTTTTTGTGTCCTCCCTGCACGTCCTCCCAGCACTTCCTTCTGTTTCCCAAGGAAGCCACTATTTCCTCATTGCCCAAGTTCCTTCCTATAACAGCAAGGAATGTAGGAAATGACATATTACAGTTTTCTAAGGGATGCTTTGTATTTTAAACTAAACCATGGAATTGGCAATTTTAAACAATAGATACTACATAACCATACATATGGATGACTTCCAAATGAAAACATGACTGTCTTTAAAAAAAAAAAAAACCTATTTAGACAAATAGACAAGCTGACGTTTGAAGAAGCCTCAGTTAACCTGATCATCTTTTATTTAAAACCCTCCACAGTGAACCTCTGAAATAAGAAAGCTAAGGTCAAGCCAAGGCCATATTTTAAATTTTCATTTTTAACCTAAGCTTATTAAAGCAAAATGATATTTAGAAACAGATCCAATTTTGTTTCAATATTCATATGTGAGAAAAATTTATCTTGTAAAATAATTCAATCCAGTTTTTTCCCTGGATGAGTGGGAAGAGGGATGCTGTGGATTTTTGCAAAGTAATAAGGCCAGGGCTTGGAAGAAAAAGTTGGAGCTGCTGCAGCAGGTAGAAAGGAGATTTTTCTTCATCTCTTGATTCTATGATATTGCTACTGACTGGCCTTCCCTAATTCCAGTATCCTTGAATGAGAAGCCATGAAAGCCAGTGGTCTGTCTTTATCTCATCTAGCACATGGCCTAGTTGATTTTCTTAAAATCTCACATAGCAGAATGTATTGTCATGGAATCAATGCAACTGGGAAATAGTATGTTTCTAATAAAGAAAAAAAACCTTTTTTAAAAAACACAGACTGAGAATCATTCCATACTTGTATGGCACAAAGCCATTTACTAAGAGAGAAGAACTCCAATAAATAAGACAAAAATAGTGAGTGGTAAGCCTTTTAAATTCACTCTGCCCAAAAATACTTCAAATAACTAAATACTAAGAAAATCCCTAAGAAGGCAAATCCAAATAAGAGGGAGAAAAATCTCTTTCATGTCAGACAACACACCACCCAAAATCACCAGAGGAAAACAATCAAGTCCTCTGTCCTTGATAACAATAACATACTGACTTTAAACAGTCCTAAACTCAGAAAAGAATGTACAAGGTTTATTCCTAGAAGAACAGAGAGGATTCGTCTTTCTTCATTTGTCTGACTCTTTTATATTTTTCTGATGTGTCTCTTGTGAAATTTCTTTTTCTTTTTAGAAACTTTGAATGCTAACTTCCTTTTTTATGTGAAATGACTGTAATAAAATGTGCAGAATTGATCGCTTAGAAGATTGATGTTCTTAAAACTGATATCTTCTCTGTGACTATATGGTATGCTAACAAAAAAAAAAAGAAAAGAAAAAGAAAAGCATGCTTCTCTATTAATGGTACACTGACCTTTACCAGGAACTATTTCCCAGGATAATTACAGAATTTTAAAAAGATGATTTGTTATATTTTCTCCTCTTAGTTATGATATCTTATTTTTCCCTTACTTTTTCTTGGAAAAGGTGCAAATAAGTTGAATGCCCATTTGCTATAAGAATTAAGAGGTGGTTTTTATAAAGCTCTTTTGCTAGTAAGGATGAGCTAGGTTACACTACAGTAACTAACTACCCTCATTTCTCAATGGCTGAACAGAGCAAAATGTTACTTCTCCTAAACTTTCGTGTCCCACAAGGGTCAGTTGAGGAACTCTCTTGCACAAGGTCAATCATGGACTTAGGCTGATTAAAAACTCTACCATCTTGAAATTGAAGTATATGGAAAAGATGTCTTTCTCAGTCTGTGTAGCAGAATAAGAGAGGAAGGGAAAGCATTGCTGCCACAATTACACGTTTGGACTTGTAATGACATGCATCATTACTACCTAAAGCCCATTGACCACAATTTGTTACAAAGACCTAACTATTTCCCAAATGACTGGGAAGTAGAATCCACTGAGGTACCAAGAAGGAAAGGAGAACTGAATGTGAATTGTTCCAGAATTTTCTATCATAGAGTTTATGTTATGTCACTGTGGAAATATAAATTGGAAAGATAGACTGTGGCTAGATTGTGGTAGACTATCTTAGCCTAAGGGATTTGTACTTTATATTATAGGCAATGAAACCCATCTGTTTTTAAGCCTCAGAAGTTGCTTTTCGTCTATTATAATACTCTGAGGATTGAAGCACTAAAATTTGGAGTGGAGGTAGGGTTAAAGATGAGAACAACTAATCAAAGATACATATTCGCTATAATTTCCTCCAGGATGCCAATACTTACAGCTCTTTCCTGACATTTTCCTAGCCTCCACTCAATTTTTCTTTATTCTCCCTTATATGTTCCTTTTCCAAATTTGACCTTGCTCCTCATCTCCTACCTTCCCCCCACAGCCAAAATTTACTAATTTGTGACATTATTAGAAAAATTACATGTTCAATAGCTGCTTTAGTAATGTTTATCTGGCTCAGATGTACAATATGGATACAGGGTGAAATCAGGTAATTATTTTAATTGTTTCTCTTTTTAAAGATATAAGTGTTTGAAAGGTGTGACTGCAGTGGTATTAGAAATTATCTGGAGAGTACAGAAGAACCTAGAGAATAAAGATTGACTGATTTCGAGCTTAAGTGACTGAAGGGATGTTTTGGGTTATCATTTGAAAAGATGAATTACTAGTTTACATGAAAATACTTAAGGAAAAATCAGACTGCTACCCTTAGTTATAATGTATATATGTATTTTTCAAATAGAATCAAATCTATTGTTTATGTTACTGTCAATTATCTTTCTACAACATAGCTCTACTCGATTCTTACCCCTTTCCTGCTAAAAAGTTCATAGGCCCTCATTATGTGCAATGTCATGTCCCAAGGTGTGCTAATCATGTTACTTCACGATAATGTTTGATGACCAAATACATCAGTAAATACTAGGTTACACAAAGAGAAATTGTATGTTTTTTAGAAATAATTAGTGGCCAATCTTTTGAAAATGGAATAGTATACAGTATTCATCAAATTTACCTGACCATAGTGTTCTTGTTTTTCTTTGCATGTATTCTTTATAGGTAGGAAATTTTATTTGTAGGTATTCTCTGTAGGAATAGAGAGAAAACAAAAACAAAAACAAAAAGTGTACACATCTCAACACAACTCAGTGTCTCTGGTAACCAAAATATATGTGTGCGTGTGGTGGTTGGGGGGCAAGGTTCTCCATTATGCCAAGCAAACAAATGATTCTACAGCGGACACCAGCTTGGTATCCTCTAATTCAATTCAATTATGACATTATCTACCTGAAAGTTGGCTCAGATCCCACAGGCTGAGGAATCTGTTTTACAAAGCTTCTCCTAATCTGTGATCCCAATCACAAGTAGTAGGTTATCACCTAAAGTTCTGGCTGACCTGCTATAAATTGGGGCTTCCCATGACCTTCCCCCCAAGATTCAGTTAATTTGCTAGAGCAGCTTACAGAACTGAGGGAAACAATTACTTATGGAAGAAATGCATAAGACTGGGTATGGAAGAAGGGGAGCAGAGTTTCTAAGTTTCAATTTTCTTCCCAGGTGTACCACCATTCAGGACATGTCTAGCTATCTGAAACTCTCCAAATCCTGTTATTTATTTTTTTTAGTGAAAGCTTCATTACATACACCTGGTTGATTAAATCTTTGTCCATTGATGATCAACTTAGTCTTCAGTCATTTTCCCTTCCCTGGAGGTTGGAGGCTAGGGCTAAAAAGCCTCAATTCCCAAATTGCAACTTGGATTTTACCATGATCCATGTTATTCTGAAGCTACCAAAGGGCTGTCAAACACCATTCAACTCATTAGCATACAATAGACACTCATCACTATGGAGATTCCAATGATTTTAGGGGCTATATATCAAAAAATGGGGATGAAGATAAAATATATATAAATCACAATATCACAATGACATGGGAAATAAATTAAAACCATTCTAATACAGTTCTGAAATGGAATCCTTCAGTTGGTTTCATGGTGAAATGAAGACTAAGTAGATTTAATTTTCTCCAAAAGATTCTAGTAAGTAAAATTAAAACTCTTGTTTGGCAATGATATGGGGAAATAAATAAGTGATTTATAATGATTGTACTACACTAGGCATGATGGAGAGAGGGCGAGATAAACACTTTTGAGAGCTCTTTAAGAGCTTAAAAATTGGGAGTAGGTGGTAGAATTGGTATGAAGGCAAGAGACTAGTACATTTCATGTATGATTCTGAGATGTGTATCTCATGTAATTAAGTGATATAGGTGACATAGGAAATAATAGCTAATATTTATTGAATGTTCACTAAGTCAGATAATGTTAATGTTCTCAGTTCTACTTTACTTAAGTCAATTAATTCTCAAAATGAATTTGAATGTTTCACATGACAGAGTTAAGGCAGATATTAAACAAATTACCCAATATTTTCATCTTTTAAGTGGTAGAACTGGCACTTGGGCTTAGATATTTAACTAAAACCCCATGTTCTTAAACATTGTGACATAAAATATCTACCTATCTAAATACATGAATAAATAGAACTTTTTTTATTCCAAATTATATTAGTTAACATACTTTCCAGTGTTTGACAAATTAAGTTCAAGTTCATTCAATAGATAAATTGTAAATTTCACTTTTTTTTTCTTTTTTTTTTTAAACTTTTATTTTAGGTTCAGGGGTACATGTGCAGGTTTGTTATATAGGCAAACTCTTATCATGGGGATTTGTTGTACAGATTATTTTGTCACCTATGTACTAAGTGTGGTACCCAATAGTTATTTTTTCTGAATCTCTCCTTTCACCTTCCACCCTCAGGTAGGTCCCAGTGTCTGTTATTCCCCACTTTGTGTCCACATGTTCTTATTTAGCTCTCACTGATAAGTGAGAGCATGCAATATTTGGTTTTCTATTCCTGTATTAGTTTGTTAAGGATAACTTTTAAAAATAAGCATGGTGATAAAGTGAGTAAGAGATCATTAATTTGACATGTATAGTCTGTGGCACCCATTGGGCACCCAATGATGTATGTAATTCAGCATATGCCTCGATAACTCAAATAAGAAATTTAGAGACACAAATTTAGAAATATCTGGTGTAGTGATGGTCAAAGTGTGGCTTTTTTGCTCCCGTAGTTTGGCAAGTGGGAGGGAGTGGCATGCAGCGGCTTCACTTCTTCACTCCTGTAGCTCAGCGAGCAGGACAGAGTGGTGCCCAGCAGCTTTGCTTCTTTGCTCTGGTTTTTTGGGGAGTGGGAGGGAGTGGCACCCAGTGGCTTCTCTTCTTCTGTAGTACAGTGAATGGGAAGGAGGGTTACAGCTCTTTTATTCCCACTGCCCACAGCTCAGCGAGCAGGAGCTCTTTCACTCCTGCAATTTGGTGAGTTCCAGGTTCTTGTCCAATGACCAAGAGGAATAAGGTATATGGGTAATGGAGAGTGAGTAAGGCAGAGTAGAATTTTATTGAGTGACAGAAAAACTCTCAGCCAGAAGAGAGGACCCGAAAGCAAGTTGCCATCTGTGAGACTGAGTCCAAGGTTTTTATGGGCTTAGAATAGGAGAATGAATGCTGATTGTTCCATGGGTGGTCTTGGATAAAGCACCATTCAGTTGGTTAAAAGACATCATTCAGAGGGAACCAATCAAGAGAGAATGGGTAAGATGGGGATAGAAGTTCTCACCTAATTGTGGACTCTATCAGGAACTGGCAGTTCAATTTTCAAGCTTTAAACTGTCCTTGGCTTGAGTGTTGTGTTTCATTGGGCACCTGTCCCTGTTCGCCTATAAGAATTTGTCTGTCTCCTGTTACTATTAATTCCTCCTCTGAAGATGTACATCTACTGTTTAGAATAGGGACAAGGACTGTTATAACTGCTTTAGGTTGAGAGGGGGCGTTGTTTTGGGAAAACGGCAGTCACATCTCTCTCAGAGGCCTATTTGAGGGTCCCCAGTAAAAAGGGAGCCATCATCCAAGGCTCCATTTGCATGACCATTTGGAGTTTGATGGCCTCTAGGCCAGAAGAAACAAATTTTTTAAGGAAGTTAAGTATGCATGGTTCAAATATGACTATTATATAAAGAAGAGTAAACGGGAAAATTTAGTGCCAGGGATAGCAGAAATAAGAAGTAAAATAGACTAATTCTGAAAAAAATGTTGTAGCCAGCAGTGTTTCACCCTGGTGAAAGAAATTACAGTTTGTATAGGGGAGGGCAGTTGCATTTTAGAAGAGAGGTAGCTGTTTAGGGGAGTATATAATCCCATGGGCATTCAGGATTAAGTGGTCCTTGGCAAAGATACCTTAGGTGGGGAACAGAATGAAGGTGAGAACAGGAATTATAGACAAGACTGTAAAGAAGATATCCATGAAAGGTTAATTATTGACACGTATCTTTTATGATTTTTAGCTTGAGGTTTCCAATTTCTTCACACTGTTGCTTCAGGTGCTCTTCTGGGTCAACAGAGGTAATTCCACCAGTTTGCCATGCCTTTACTTGAGTATAATGAATCCAAAAATCTATTTTAGTGAACTTCACTGCTGAAGGAGTAGGAATAAGTAAAGTGTAAGGTGCCTCCCAATCCGGGCCTAGAAAGGGAGAAAAAGAAGGAAGAGCCTGTACCAGTACTAAGTCCCCTGGGTTGAATATGGTTGGCCCTGGTTCACAGGGTTGGGCTTCCAACAGTTGTTTCAGTTCCTGTAGAAAATGGGCCAAAGCAGTTACATGTTTAATCAAATCTGGTTTCTTCATCTAGCAAGAAATCATTTGTGAGAAAAGCCATCCATACATGATTTAGAAGAAACTTAAACCCAGTTTCAAAGGAGTGTTTCTAATATGTAGCAAGGCAATAGGAAGAGGAGTAATCAAGGAGAGATGAGTCTTTTGAGGCAGTTTTCTGATGTTCCTTTTCATAATATCATTTGTCTCTTCTACCGTTCCTTTTCATAATATCATTTGTCTCTTCTACCTTTCCTGAGGATTGTGGTTTCCAAGCACAGTGGAGATGGTATTCTATGCCTAGTGCCTTTGATAATCCCTGGCTGACAGCCACCTTGAATGAAGGGCCATTATCGCTCTGGAGGTACCTAGGGAGTCCAAAGCCAGGAATTATCTCATTAATTAGTATGTTTATCACCTCAAAGGCTTTTTCTGTCTGACATGGAAGTGCTTCTACCCAGTTAGTGAAGGTATCTACCCATACCAGGAGGTACTGGATGCCCCTTATCTTTGGCATATGGGTGAAATTCATCTGCCAGTCTTCCCCTGGGTAGCCTCCCATTCTTTGGGTTCCAGTGGGGGAGAACCTGTTGATTGAGGAAATTGTTTTTAAGGGAAGTCTTATGAGCATTAACAACCTGTTTGACTATTTTTAGCAGATTTTTACCTGAGAACAACCTTTGGACCAATTGATACATTTTATCCTTTCCTAGGTGGAAGGCTTGGTGAAGGATTTTAAGAACTTTCCATTAACTGGAAGTTGGTAGATGGTTTGCCATCCTCCTATTGTACCTATCGTGGGGGGTGAAAGGTATATTCCCAAGAGGTGGCCCATTCTATTTCTGCAGAAGAATGTTGAAGTTTTATTTTTCTTATGGAGCCCTCTCAGAGCAGAGGGGCATCAAGTGGATCAGAAATCTGGGGCCTCTCACTGCTGATTTAGCTGCTTCATCTGCCAGTGTATTTCCCTCACCTATTTCATCCATCCCATTTTAGTGGCCTTTGCAATGTATTACTGCCTCACCTTGTGGAAGGAAAATTGAGGATAATAGTCAGTTAATTTCCTGAAGGCATTTAATGGGAGACCCATTAGCTGTGAGGAAGTCTTTCACTTTCTAGATAGTGGCATGGGCATGGAGGTCTAGGAAAGCATTCTTAGAATCAGCATAAATGTTAACTGCTTTCTCTTTGCTTAATTCAAGAGCCCTCATGAGGGCAATTAGCTCAGCTGGTTAAGCACTTGTGCCCAAGCAGAGAGGCACACTCTCAGTAATGTCATTCAGGGTGAGTACTGCATATCCTGCTTTATGAATTCCTTGTTCTACAAAAGAACTTCCGTTTGTAAAGAGACTTCATTCTGGGTTCCTTAAGGGGGTTTCTTTGAGACCCTCTTTGGCCACATAGGTTTGCACTACTATCTGTTCACAGTCATGTTCAGGCTTCCTCTGGGAGGAAGGTGGCTCTATGTTTAGGGAGGGACAGGTCCTTACCTGGACTGTAGATCTCTCTGATGACAGAGCTTGATATTTGAGGAGGTGGTTGTCCATTAGGCAGAAACTCCCCTTGGAAGACAGCAGTACTGCCACATTATGTGGGGTATAGATGGTTAATTTATTCCCCATGGTTAACTTAGTAGCCTCTGGAACCAGCAGAGCTACCTCTGCAACTCCTCAGAGGCAGGCAACCCATCCTTTTGCCACCAAATTAAGCTCCTTGCTTACGTAGCCTATGGGCTGCTGGGCTGGACTGCAGAACTTCCAAAGCCATTCCCTTCCTTTCTGATATATAAAGATTGAATGTCTTAACTATGGGAAGACTAAGGGCTGTTGCCTCAAGCAAGGCTTGTTTCAATTGGTCAAAGGCCCTTTTAGTCTCTGGTTCTCCAGTCAGGGATTGAGTCTTAGCTGCCTGAGTATCCTTTATTAGGTAATATAAAGAATGAGCTATCTCACAGTACCCAGGTATCCATCCATAATCTGCAGAATCTTGTAATGCCCAAGAATCCCCTCAGTTGTTTGAGGGTTTTGGGGAGGTGAAAGGAAGAGATGGGCTTAATACTTTCTTCACCTAGTACCCTGATATGCTCTGACAAGACTAGACCTAGGTACTTCACTGAAGTCTCACAGAGCTGAGCTTTAGATTTTGAGACTGCATTAGTCAGGGTTATCTAGAGGGACAGAACTAATAGGATATATATTAGTTTGTTAAGGAGAATTGAGTCACCTGAGCACATGGTGAAGTCCTATGATAGGCCGTGTTCAAGTTGGGGAGCAAGGAAGCCAGTGGTGGATCAGTTCGAGTCCTAAAACCTTAAAAGTAGGGAAGCCAACAGGGCAGATTTCAGTCTGTGGCCAAGGGCCCGAGAGCCCTTGGTGAACCACTGGTATAAGTTTAAGAGTCCAAAAGCTGAAGAACTTGGAATCTGAGGTTATGGGGCAGGAAGCATCTAGCATGGGAGTAAGATGAAGGCTGGAAGACTCAGCAAGTCTGCTCATCCATCTTCTCCTGCCTGCTTTATTCTAGCCACACAGGTAGCTGACAAGATGGTGCCCACCTGGACTGAGGGTGAGTCTGCCTCTCCCAGTCCACTGATTCAAATGTTAATCTCCTTTGGCAACACCCTCACAGACACACCTAGGAACAATACTTTGCATCCTCCAATCCAATCTAGTTGACACTCAATATTAACCATTACAAGTCCACCCCTTGTCAACTTGAACCCATACATATCTCCTGAAATCATACATAATCTTCAAATAAAGCTAATAATGTCATATTTATGCCTAATAAAATACGACTATCCTTCATACAACCAGAAGCACACTAGTCCTTAACATAAATGCTATTACATAGAGTTAACAACGCTTAAATGCTAATACGAAGTCAACAAATCTTTTGTCACATGATAAAGGCAAAAGAAAGGAAATAAAATGAAGATATTTTGTTAGTACAAGTGTATACGTACACAAACATGTTCTTAACAAAAGAAGGAGGAAATAATCATGACAATTACAGTCATTTCTGCAGTTGGTCACGTGGTTGTAGCTGGTATTGATGAATACCTTCCTCTACTGTCTATTCTGTATTCCCTTTGCCTTCAGCAAGCACCTCAGCAGGTTGTGGTTTTTACCCTGTAGAGTGACCCAAACCTTCATTCCTGAAGAGTTTGGGCCATTTGTAGTCCTTCCTGGATTGGGTTGTTGTTGTTTCCCATTGACTTTAATCACAGGGCATGGTAATACTAAGAGACACCCCAAGGGATCTCCTGTATTCCACAGATACTCTTTCTTACCTCCATTGTGGTGTAGTAGACTGATTTCATCTTGTTAGTCTGGGTCAATCACCCAGCCAACACTGTAACTCCCTTCTTAGCCTGTTGACTCAGAGTAGGAGGACTCCAAAGTGTCTGGGTGGCAATCTTAACTACGAGTTTAATGGTATCAATGTTGTGTCTCCTGGTGGCAGCATTCCTCCTATTCTGGAACTAAGACTTCTAGACCAGCAGAATGTAATGTCGCAGGAACAGGAAGCAAACATTTTTCTAGGGGGTCACTAGGAGTGATGGTGTGTGGTGCCACTTCCACTTCCATCCCTTGATTCCTGGACCCATGAATTCTTGAATTCTGGCTATGGGAGAAAGAGTACTATATAGTAAATGCTGATTCAGAGCATACATTGGCTTCTGAAGAACTTTGCCCCAGCTCTGCGAAGTATTGTCACCTACTTGGCATCATAATTGTGACTTCAAAAGGCCATTCTACCGTTCTATCAATCCAGCTGCTTCAGGATGATGGGGAAGATGGTAAGACCAGTGAATTAAATGCACATGAGTCCGCTGCTATACTTCTTTAGCCACAAAGTGAGTACCTTGGTCAGAGGCAATGCTATGTTGAATACCATGATGGTGGGTAAGGCATTCTGTGAGTCCACAGATGGTAGTGTTGGCAGAAGCATTGTGTGCAGGATAGGCAAACCCATATCTGGAGTAAGGGTCTGTGCTGGTGATGACAAACTACTGCCTTTTCCATGATGGAAGAGATACAATATAATCAACCTGTCACCAAGTAGCTGGCTGATCACCCAGAGGAATGGTGCCATACAGAGGGCTCAGTGTTGGTCTCTGCCGCTGGCAAATTGGACACTCAGTGGTGGCCGTAGCCAGGTCAGCCTTGGTGAGTGGAAGTCCATGTTGCTGAACCCATGGGTAACCTCCATCCCTGCCATCATGGCTACTTTGTTCACGGGCCCATTGAGAGATGACAGTGGTGGCTGGGGAAAGAGGCTAAGAGGTGTCCACAGAACGAGTCATCCTATCCACTTGATTATTAAAATCTTCCTCTGCTGAGGTCACCTTTTCATGAGCACTCACATGAGGTACAAATATCTTTACAGTTTTGACAACTCAGACAGGTCCATCCACATACCTCTTCCCCAAATTTCTTTGTCAACAATTTTCCAATCATGCTTCTTCCAAGTCCCTGAACATCCAACCAAACCATTGGCTACAGCCCATGAATCATTATATAATTGCACATCTGGCCATTTCTCCTTTCATGCAAAGTGCACAACCAGGTGCACTGCTCAAAGTTCTGCCCACTGAAAAGCTTTCCCTTCACCAGTGTCTTTCAGAAATGTCCTAGAAAGGGGCTGTTGTGCTGCAGCTCGCCACTTTCAGGTAGTCCCTCCATATAGTGCAGAACCACCTGTAAACCAGGCCCTTGTGCTCTCTTCCTCTGTCAATTGATCATAGGGAACTCCACATGAGGCTGTTGGTGCAGGCTGTGGGGGAGAAGACAGGGTGGCAGGAGTAGAGACCATGGGCATTGGAGCCACTTCCTCATGTAACTTATTTGTGCCTTTAGGACCGCTCGAGCGCTATCACGTATATAACACTTCCATTTGATGGTGGGGTATTGCTGTGCATGCCCCACTTTATGGCTAGATGGGTCAAAAAGCACCCAGCTCATGATATGCAGTTCAGGTCATGCGGTGACTTGTGACCCATAATCAAACGTTCAGTTTCTACCAAAGCCCAGTAATAGGCCAAGAACTGTCTCTCAAAAGGAGAGTAGCTATCTGCAGAAAATGGCAAGGCCTTGCTTCAAAATCCTAGAGGCCTCTGCTGTGATTCACCTATGGGGGCCTGCCAAAGGCTCCAATCAGCATCCTTATCTGTCACTGACACCTCAAGCACCATTGGATATTCTGGGTCATATGGGCTTGGTAGCAGAGCAGCTTGCACAGCAGCCTGAACCTGTTGCAGAGCCTTCTCGTATTCTGGACCCCACTCAAAACTGGAAGCCTTTAGGGTCACTTGATAAATGGCCCAGAGTGACACACCCAAATGAGGAATGTGTTGCCTCCAAAATCCAAATAGCCCCACTAGGCATTCTGCTTCTTTTTTAGTTGTAGGAGGGGCCAAATGCAGCAACTTATCCTTCACCTTAGAAGAAATATCTTAACAGGTCCCACACAACTGGACCTCTAGAAATTTTACTGATGTAATTTTAGTCGGATTTATTTCCTATCCCCTGGCAAGCAAATGTCTCACCAAAAAAGTGTGTTTGCTGCTCCTCAGTCAATGGGTCCAATCAGCATAATGTCATTAGTATAATGGATCAGTTTGATATCTTGCGGAAGGAAAAAGCAACGAAGATCTCTGTGAACAAGATTATGACACAAAGCCGGAGAGTTGATATACCCCTGATGTAGGACAGTAAAGATATATTGCTGGCCTTGCTAGCTGAGGGCAAATTGTTTCTGGTGGAACTTATGGACAGGAATGGAGAAAATGGCATTTGCCAAATCAATGGCTGCATACCAGGTACCAGGAGATGTGTTAATTTGCTCAAGCAATGAAACCACATCTGGTACAGCAGCTGCAATTGGAGTCACCATTTGGTTAAGCTTATGATAATCCACTGTCATTCTCCAAGATCCATCTGTCTTCTGCACAAGCCAAATAGGAGAGTTGAATGGGGATGTCATAGGAGTCCTTGATGGTGGGACTAATCTCTGCAATCCCTCTAGGAATGCAATATTGTTTTTGATTTACTATTTTTCTAGGTAGAGGCAGCTCTAGCAGCTCTAATGGCTTTCATTTGGCCTTTCCACCATGATAGCCCTCACCTTACCAGTCAGGGAGCTAATGTGGGGATTCTGCCATCTGCTAAGTATGCCTATGTCAATTATGCATTCGAGCACTGGGGAAATGACCACAGGATGAGTCTGGGGACCCACTGGATCCACTGTAAGTCAGACCTGAGCTAAAACTGCATTAATCACCCGAACTCCATAAGCCCCCACTTTAACTGGAGGACCACAATGATATTTTGGGTCCCCTGGAATCAAAGACAGCTCAGAGCCAGTGTCCAGTAGTCCCCAAAATATCTGATTATTCCCCTTCTCCCAGTGCAGTTACCCTGGTAAAAAGCCAGAGGTCTCAGGATGGGAGAAACAGTATAAATTGTCGGTAGTTTAGTGGTGTCTTTCCTCAGTGGGACCTGGCCTCCCCTTCATTCAAGGGGTTCTGGGTCTGTAAACAGGTACAAGTCTGGAAATTGGTTGTGGGGCTGTGATTATCTGTTTTTATAATTAAAATTAGTCTTTTTTTACTTGACCTGGAAGTTTTCTGCTTATACAAATTAAGTAAGAATGCAGTAGACTTCCTATTAATTTAACTTCTAGAAATACCATGATTAATTAGCCAATGCCAGAGCTCTACATGAGTCAGACTATTCTGATTGCTGCTTTGCCTCTGCTGTCCATTATGGTAACTATGCCCACTTTGCCTTTGACAGTTGAGTGCCACCTCTTGGCTCCTGCCACCTCGATATCCAATTATTCCCATTGCATTTAAATTTTATAATTGAATGACTATGGTTCCTACTGTAAGATCTGGCATACAGAGAAGACCAATGAAAGAGCTCTTCAAGGATGCAGGTACTCCCCTCACAAATTTATTTGGCAAGGTATTGGTGAATGGTATGTCTTCTGGATCCTCCCTGCTGAGACAGGTAGGTCTAAAGTGACTAATCCACTCTAGCATCCTAATTTCCCTTAGCCTTTGGATCCCTTCCTCTACATTAAACCAAGGGAGATCCAGCATTTCCAGCTTGCTTACTGTGGGCTATCTTTTGATCTATATTTCAGCTAACCAAGCAAATAAATTATTAGAACTTTTTTTTAACTCCCCAAGCTGCAACATTAAATGCAGAATCCCTGCTTAGTGGCCCCAAAATGAATGAGTTCAGCCTGATCCAACTTTATGTTCCTTCTACCATTATTCCACACCCTAATATCCATTCTTATGCCTGTTCTCTAGATTTATGCTTATATAAATTAGAAAATTCAAGCATTTTTGGGGGGTGTAGCACAACTCGTGGATCACACTCTGAACCTCACTTCTAGGGGCCTTTAATCTAGTGATAGGTCTAGAAGTAAACAGTGGTGTCAGTGGTAGGTTCTGAGGAGACTCAACATTGTCTTTCCTGGCAACTGCCTGAGGGGAGGCCATCTTTGTTGCCTCAGCCAGTGCATAGTTAATCTCCTCAGACAAAAGTGAAAAGGCTGATGGCAACGTAAGTGGGGGAGGGGATGTTCCCACTGGAGGTGAGAAGGCTGTTTCCTCTGGCAAAAAGGCTCATCAGAGTTTACAAGCCCAGTGTCCCCAGCTTCATCAGGGTCCTCCCACATGTCCCCATTTCAAGTTGCAGGGGCACATTATTTTCCAATCAATGCCCTCACTTTCATTGTGGACATCTGGGAAGACTGAGCATGCACTTTTCATTGCAGGTCAGCCACTCACATGGTAAAAACTTGTGTCTGATTTTTGGCAATTTCTGCCAGTTGCCTACAAGAGATAAGACTATCACTCAATGTAATGTTAGAAGACATGAGGCTCAGTATATGCTTCTGGAGCTGGGAGTTAGAATCTTTGAGCTCATTCTTTTCTTTCATCACTTTTTCCAGCAAACTTAGGAGCAACCAGCCAACTTCATTATATTCCTTTTGGTTCAACACATATGGTAAAAGGTATTATATATAGAGTCACTAAACTCCTTGCCTCTCACAAGCAGTGAATCAGAAGTATCAAATGCGTTTATTTTGCATAAGTTTGTAAACAGTTCACACCAAGGACTATCAGTGTTCTCCATACTATTACGAGTAGAGTCCTCAGCATTTTTGAGTCTAATCAGATTAAGCAGCCAACTCCAGAAACCCTAAAACCAACTGAAGAAATCCATCCTTAAAATTTTCCTCTAGAACAACTCTGGTACCAAAATCTGTATTAGTAAGGGTTCTCTAGAGTGACAGAACTAGTAGGATATATATGTGTATATGAAATGGAATTTATTAAGAAGATTTGACTCACACTATTACAAGGTAAAGTCCCATGATAAACCATCTGCAAGTTGAGGCACAAGGAAGCCAGTGGTGGATCAGCCCAAGTCCCAAAATCTCAAAAGCAGGAAAGCCAACAGTACAGCCTTCAGTCTGTGGCCAAAGGCTCAAGAACCCCTGGAAAACTACTGGTGTAAGTACAAAAGTCAAAAAACTGAAGAACTTGGAGTATGAGGTTATAGGGCAGTAAGTATGTAGCATAGGAGAAAGATGAAGGCTGGAAGACTCAGCAAGTCAGCCCGTCCATCTTCTCCTGCCTGCTTTATTCTAGCTAGAAAGGCAGCTGATTAGATGGTGACCACCCAGATTGAGAGTGAGTCTGCTTCTCCCAGGCTCAAATGTTAATCTCCTTCGGCAACACCCTCAGAGACACACCCAGAAACAAAATTTGCATCTTTCAATCCAATCAAGTTGACATTCAATATTAACCATCACAGAGACCTTATATCCTTTGTTAGACAGAAAATTAAGAATACCTCTACTGCCCTCCTGAATAATTTATTCAGTTGAGGCACAAAGAAGAATGCCATTTACATATTGTAAAACTTTAACCTGGGTAAAAAAGAACTCAGATCTTTTGACAATGCCTGCCCAAACAGGTGGGGTCTGTCTCAGAATTCCTGAGGTAATACTTTCCAGGTTAGCTGAGGGGTCTGGTTGGAGGAATCCTCAAATGCAAACAAATATTTGAAGTCAGGGTGTAGCAGTATGCAGAAAAAGGCATCCTTCAGGTCCAGGATTGTGAACCATTTAGTTCTCTCAGGTATTTGAATTAGCATGGTATAGGGATTGGGAATCACCAGATGAATTGGAACCACACCTTCATGAATGAGGCGCAGGTCCTTGACCAGTCTCTATTTCCCGTTGGATTTCTTTACCCCCAATATCAGAATATTACAAGAGTTATTGCAGGATTTGAGGATAACTTGCATCCTCAATTATTGATAATGGCTCCTATCCCTTTCCTAGCTTTTGTTTTAGGGTATATTGTCTCTGATTAGGGAAGGAGATGGGATCCTTAAGGTGGATTTGGCAGTTGTGGCTCAGCCAGTTTTCCTGTGAGTTGTGCAAACTTCGGGATTAACATCAGTCTCCACCAGGAGGAGAAAAAGAGTCTGTCCTGGAGCCATAAGGATGGTGGTTCCCATGTGGGTTAAAATATACCTTCCTAGCAGAGGAGTTGGGCTTTCAGGTATCACTTAAAAGGTATGAGTAAACAAAAGGACTCCCCGACTACAACCAAGGGGTAAATGGTTGGGGAAAATATTGGGTTAAAGGCTTTCCTGAGACACCCCTTCACAGTCTTCCTAATGGAGGAAGGGAAGCCTGGATTGTAGAGAACAGAAATGGCAGCTCCGGTATCCAGGAGTTCCTCCCTTCCTCCTCCAGAATCACCTGGGGCTCCTGGATGATAATGGTGGTTTGAGCCATCGGAGCTGGGGAGAGTAGCCCTGGGACCCATCAGTCCTGCTAGACCATTTGGGAGACTGGCTCTGAATCCAGTGACCTGTGTCTCCAGGGACAGTCCACCCTCCAGTGGTCCCCTCCGCAGATCGGACAGGGTTGAGGTTACTTCCTCATGCTGCCTGGGCAGTCCTTCTTAAAGTGCCCTGGCTTGCCACATTTTAGCAGTTAACAGGTGCGTCTCAAGGATTCTGGGGTTGGTAAGCCTGCAAGGCGGCCATTAGAATCTCTACCATTTTCTTATGTTTTCTCTCCCTCTCGAGCCTCCTTCTGATCCCTATTGTAAAAGGCCAAGGTGGTCACTTTCAGGAGGTTCTCTAAAGTACTCTCTGGTCCCATAGCTTATTTCTGCAGATTCCTCCTGATGTCAGGGCCCACTTGAGTAATAAA